>NC_140072.1:81367051-82055778 GCF_964194135.1 Talpa europaea
AAAGCACATGTATATCAGAGGACATCTTCTTAAAGCTACCACAAGTACAGTTTAAGGTGTATGAGATTGGGCATCAAAATTTCTTAAAATTAGTTGTTATAAGAGTAGAACAGATGGTATTAGACTCTGAAAGGTATATGTTTGGAAAAATTCTCACTTTGTTGAATAACTGCTGTTATCACTCATTCAGTGGCATACAGATCAAATTAACTGGCCTCTGAATGTAGAGCAGGTACCAGGCAGAGTCTAGTACACGTCAGCACCCCCAAGAAGCAGCAGAGGTGGGCCAGCAACAGAGCCAGCATCTGACAGTGCTTTCAATCTCCAAGTCATGATGACATTAAAAAAGAAATGCCAGCGGCTTCCCTGGTGGCTCAGGCAGTTGAGCGCGGCACTGTGAAGCTGTCCGCAGCCTCCTCAGCACCAATTCGATCCCCAATGGCCAGCAAGGGTCCCACATGGCGTCGCAGACCTCTCATGCCTCGCCTGCTGCTCCCCTCAGCAGTATATTTCAGTCAGTCTGCCTGTTCTGCTCCCCATACTGTCTCCGGTGAATCCTCTCACCCTCCCACGCATCTGGCCTGTACCCCGGTTCTTGTATAAATAAAATAAAATCTTTAAAAAGAAAAAAAGAAATGCCAGGGAAAGATGTGGCTCACATCTCTGGAAAACTAAATTCCCAAAATATAACTTAATTCAGAAAGGAGCCTGTGAAGGTAAGGGATCCTCTGGCAGACACATCCCCCAAGGATCATCCCCCAAGTACTCAGTTTCTAGAGTGAATGGCCATGTGTCCATGGCTGAAAAATTGGGGGGAGGGGAGAAGAAATTGGGACAAGAAATCCAGGCAGAACAATGACAGTTTGCTGAAAAGCTGCTACTTTAAATTCTATTCTTCCAGCTGCAAGAAATCTTAGCATATCAAGGGAACACTTCAAAAGAACTGATGAGTTGTCTTGAAATAGCAGAAAAATGCAATCCATCCCAGCACACATCCACAGTCCTTGGTGAAGCAGCACGTTTGCTGGTGTCCACGTTTTAAGTAAAGGATCTAATTTAACAGAGTAAGTAGTCCCAGTGCTATTAAGCCCAAATTTAATATTTATTTATACACAAGGGAGCAGGGGTACTAATAGTTTCCTCTCCTTGAGAGGATATATTTGTGTTTTGTAAATTATAAATCATCATGCAAATGCTATAGAGATGTATGCGTACATACTACATGCATATTAATGTGTATTAATGCTCCCCAGGAGTGCCAAGTAGATTCCACTACTAGAGGCAAATATGAGATATTATATATAATGTTGCTCTGGAAATGCTAATGCCCAGCACACATGTAACAAGCTGGTTGTGATTTGATTGTTTAATCAAGAAAACAAAATTTCCTACACTGACCCTCTGCACCCAGACCTGCCCAGAGGCACCATGCAAGAAAGGGAAGAGGCACCATGGAAGGCAACACCCTCACAATGAGGGCCCAGAGATACTGGTGAAAACCACAGTCTTTTGCCATGTTGATGAATGAGACTCTCAAAACTTGCCTACGAAGCTACAGTTTGTTCCTTTTTGTGCTCTGACAGGTCATTGGAAAGGATAATAAGGCTTTGTTTCTTTGTTTAATGAGGTATTATATTTACCCCAAAATTTAAATGAACAATTAATAAAATATTTAGCATCTTGTAGATTCCTGGAGATCATAGGCAATTGAACAACTCAATATAATCAAGTTTGACAACATTCCATTATTATTCTTTCTATGTATAGCTTAGGGGCCCCCTCCCCCAACACCAAGTTTATGAAATAAAAGGGAAAAAATCTAGAAGACACTTAATAAAGCACTTAGAGTACACTGTCACCAAGCTGCCTCAGAAGTAACAGAGACAGAGATGATAAAAGGGATGTAAGTTCAAAGTATCATCATAAACAGTCTTCTCTACAAAAACATTTACAATAAAAATCTCCAAGTAGCAAAAAATAGTTCATTCATTCAATCCTTGAGAGGATATATTTGTTTTGTAAATTATAAATTATCATGCAAATGCTATAGAGATGTATGCATACATACTACATACATATTAATGTGTATTAATGTATTAATAATGCTGTATTAATAATGTGTAAAAGCAATCAAGTTCAGGTGCAACCAAAACTACACCCTTGGATTCTGCCATAATAGTACTTGACCCTGAGCTCTTAGGCTTCACTGCCACACCCTATTCCCAAGGGCTCCATGAAGACAGCTAGCTTCAACTGGTTGAAGCTAGTTCTCCCCTTCTTGTTGCCCAACCACATAGGACCAAATCACTTAACAGGGACTGGTCTCCTCAGCCTTCTATCTGGGATCGCTGATTCCCTGTCAGGCCGTCAACTTCTCTCTATCTGACTTTCATCAAGCTCAAAGTTTCTCCCACCATACCCCAAGACTTTTAACCCCCATTCTTTTACCTAATTTGGCCTTCAACTAGTACTTGGGGCTTGTACAGCAGTTCCAAGCCATTCAATTAGGCCAGAATGTCACCTTGACTCATTAATGCTTATGTAATTATTTGCCAATATTGCACTCTGCTGTTATCTTATAAAAAAAAAACTGACAAGTAAAATTTGAATATTGACAGTGCCATAGGGTTGATCTTAACCAATGTTGAAGTTGGTGACTTTTTCTTTGACATCACTGTCTCCACCCACCCTGGTTGTTAAGGATCCTATCCTCTGTTTAGAGGCCCTGATAAGTGTCCTGGGCCATTAGGATAGCAGTACCCACATAGGAAATCCCAGATAATTTCTAGGTCTCAGGCATCATGTCTACCCCACCCCAAATATTGATGGTAGGCAGAAAAGTGCCCTCCATCTTTTTCTTAATAACCAGATCCTCTGGGAACATTAGGTTTCATGCATAGCAGAGGTTGATGATCAGCTGGCTTTTAATATTGGGGTAGTCCCATGGTCGTTACAATAGTCCTTAAAAGTGGAAGGAGGCAGCAAAAGAATCGAATCAAGGAAATTTGACAGTGGAAGCAAAGAGAGAGAGAAAGATATACTATGTTACTGGCTTTGAAGATGAATGAGGGCATAAGTCAAAAAATGTGGACAGCATCTAGAAGCTGGAACCAAGCGAGGAAACAGATTCTCCCCTAGAGCCTCCACAAAGGATTGAAGCCCTGCCAACACCTTGATTTTAGCCCAGTGAGACCCATTTCAGACTTCTGAATTACAGAACTAGAAGAAAATAAATTTGTGTTATTTCAAGCCACTAAATTTGTGGTTATTTGTTACAGCAGCAATAGAAAATTAATACTCCATCCTTCAACCATTTCTTTGCTTTTGCTCTATGATAATAACCTTTCTACCTGATCATAGCACATGCTCCTCACCAACTGGTTGGGGAGAAAGTGGAACACAGTCAGTAATATTTCAAGGCATTCTCTTAGTTCTCTAGTGATATAAAGTACAGGGATCATAAGTTTTATACACTTGAAAGATTTGGTATGCTGAAACTAAGATTCACTTTAAATCAGATGTTCCAATCAAACTCCAAATTTAATATACATCCAAGCTGTATATTTGATCAATGCTTATTTCTGATATAAAATCATAAAGAATTTTTTTTGGGGCCTCCCCTGGTGACACAAGCAGTTGAGCGTAGCGCTATAAGGCAGTTCACAGCCTCTGCAGCACGGGTTCAATCCTGGCCGGCCAGTGAGATACCCACATGGCACGGCAGACCTCTCCTGTCCCACCTGCTACTCCCCTCAGCAGTGTATCTCATTCAGTCAGCCTGTTCTGCACCCTGCTGTCTCTGGTGAATCCTCTCACTCTCCCACACATCTGGCCTGTACCCTGGTTCTTGTATTCATGAATTTTTTTTTAAAAAAGAATTTTTTCCTTCTTACATATAATATTGTAATTCATATGGTTTCTCTCCCACCTCCTTTCTCCAACCCCCACCAAAGATTAATGAGGAAATACTAGAAGCATTCTCATGAAGGTGAGAAACAAGATGACAAGATCATTCACTATCACTTCAATAAATTCTTTAACATTGCTCTGAGATACAATCTGTTGATTGCCAGTGCATTCAACCAGTGGTAAAAAGAGAGGGAAAAGTAGGTATAATAATTGGAATGGAGAAAATAAATTATTTGAAGATAAAATAGAAAAAAGCACACTTATTTGCAGATTATAAGATTGTTAACATTAAAAAAAAATACTGAAAGAACCAAAATGATTATAAACAAAAAGAATTCAGGATTCAGAGGTTCTAGTCCAAAGTTTCAACATACAATAGAAGACTCCTGAACTCATCTCCTCCCATAAATACACAAATTTATATTGAAATTTACATTGAAATACACAAAATTACACACTGAACAATTACCTCTGAAAGAAATTCAGAAACTTGCTGAGCAACCCCTATACAGTGAGTGAATGAGAAGAAAACTCAATTTGAAACAGAAAGGAAATGCTGAGACCCGTGCTCACTATAAACCCACCTCAGGCATAGCGACATACCATCAGGAGGGAACTCACAACTTTTCACTAAGAAGTGAAGGGTTTGGACCGGACAGCTCATGCTCCAGAGTTTAAGACTTCCACCTGAGGAATAGGACGCCAAAATACCTAGCTCTGAAAGTCAATGGGGTTTGCATCACAGAACTCAAAATTCTTCTGCAAGTAAAGAAACAGAAAACGGGTTCTTATCGGGCTTGTGAGGACTCCCTGTGATTATCCACCCAATGTTCAATGCAGGGGCAGCAAACTAAAACTCTCAGTCTTTCCCAGAAAAAAAGTCTTCTGCTTCCTTTTAAAAGCAGCCTGAGGGCCAGGCTCCTAATTTAGCACCCAAACAATGCTAATTTGTACACATCCATTTATATCAAAAAAAAGAGAATCTTACTACTTTATGCCCCTACCAATTGATTATCTTTACCTAATCCTGAACTTCAGAAAAATGAATTATTGAGTATTAGGGACAGACTGCAATCCCGCCTGGAAATTGGGGAACCAGTAGACATTATCTTCATTACTCTCCCTCTACTCTGTTCTAGGTCCCTGGTATCTGCCTGAAAGGCGCTTGTGCATATATCTGCTGCCCTGATTTTTGCAAATTCCACTCAGAAAATGCATACTTTTATAGCCTGTCTCTAAAGGGAATTCACACTTGAATTCCAGGTACCACAGAATGTAACAAATACTTCTTAACCAGCTATCTCCCAGGGCTCAACACAGAGGGAGCAAAGAGAAACCCTAAGCCTCAGTCTTTCCCTAAAAGAGGTCTACCTTCTCAACAGAAAAACTGCTACAATAGGGTATGGTTCCAATCATCCTGCATCCAGATATTGACTGAGACCCTCCTTTTTGGTACAGTTGGCATACCCAAGATTAGAGGGAGCCACTGAGAACAAAGAAGGTGAGTTGGCCAATCACAGAGATTTGAGAGACACCCAAGATCTAGGGGTAAGCGGAACAATAAGGTTCACCTTCTATTACAAGAATACTCTATCAAGACTGGGAGGGGCATATATTTTATCTAATGCACAGAAACTAACTGTGAATCAAAAAAAAAAAAAAAACTGAAGAAACTGGAAATTACATTCCAAACAAAAGAATAAAATTCCAGAAATAGACCTTAATAAAATGGAAATACATGATTACCTGATAAAGAATTCAAAACAATTGTCATAAAGGACACAAAACATTGATTCCAAAAAATACCTGTACCCCTATCTTTATTGTAGCACTATTTACAATAGGTACAACCTGGAAACAACCCAAATGCCCAAAAATAGATGACTGGATCAAGAAGATGTGGCATATATACACAATGGAATATTATTCAGCAATCAAAAAAGATTAAGTTATGCTATTTGCAGCAACATGGATGGAGCTAGAAGGAATTATGCTCAGTGAAATAAGTCAGAAGGAAAAAGAAAAAGATTGGATGCTTTCTCTTCTAGAAGGAATATAGGGAAACCAAATAAGACATCAGGGGGAAGAAATTATAACAGTACAAAACACAACAAAACAAATACAGACAATTATAAACCAGAGACATCCTGTGGGGAGGGAGGAGGGGGAGGGATCAGAGGGAAGGAGGGAGGAGCACAGGGGACAGTGGTGATGGTGCACAGGTATGTTGGTAAAGGAAATTCTATGGGGACTACACCTGAGTGGGGGGGAGCAAACATTGTTTAAAAATGAACAATGATGTAAAAAATATACTTAAAAATTAAATTAAAAATAAAAAAAGATGCTGACTGAGGTCAAATTACAATGAGTAACAAAGATATAAAAAATACAAGAAAGTACCAAACAAGAAAATTGAGAATTGAGAATACAGCACTAAACTGAAAAATTTAATAGAGGGGTTCAGTTACAGACTAAGTCAAGAGGAAGAAAGGATCAGCTAATTCTATGGGCAGTGACATCCATTCAAGCAGAAGAGATAAAAGAAAAAAGGATTAAAAAAAGAGTGAACGTAATTTAATGGATTTATGGGACACTATCAAGTGGACCAAAATTCACATTATAGGAGGAGAGGGAGAGAAAGAGGCAGAAAGTTTATTCAAAAATATAGTAACTGAAAATATCCTTAGCCTGTGGAAGGAAACAGACATCCAGATCTGGGACTGTCAGGGTTCTAAATAAATGAAAAGACACCCTAAAGAAGACACATTATAAGACAAGGGCACAGATAATACAAGGACAGAATTTTAAATGCAGCCAGAGAAAAACAACTTGTTAATGTACAAGAAAATCCCCATAATACTATCATATTTTTCAGCAGAAACTTTAAAGCCAGAAGGGAGTGCTAAAAAAAAAAAAAAAAAAAAAAAAAAAAAAAAAGCTGCTAACCAAGAAAACTCTACTATCAAAGCTGTCCATCAGAATTAGAGACATATAAAAAGTTTTCCAGACAATCAAAATCTCAAGGACTTCATCACCACTAGACCAACCTTATAAGAAATATTATAGAGACTTCTTCAAGCTGAAATGAAAGAATATCGAATAACAGGAAAACAAACAAAAATATAAATCTCTCTTTAAATATAAGTACACAATTAAATTCAGAATTCTAATGCTATGATAGTGATGAGTAAATCACTTATAAAACTAATATAACATAAAAGAATAATTAAAATAACTAACTACAATCACTAAAGGATACACAAGATAAGACAATATAAACTGTGCATAAGACAAAAAACGAAGAGTAAAATATAGAGCCTTAATAGTAATTTGAATAAAGTTGTTTTCAACATAATATTAAATTATAAATGTTTACCATAAGCCTCATGGTAACCATAAAATAAAAACCAATACACAAAAGACAGACAAAAGAGAAAGGAAGATTTCGATTACAGAAAATCAAATCACAAAAGAACAGAAGAAAGAGATATTACAAAACAGAAAATTAATGAAATGTCAAAATAAGTCTTTACTTGCCAATAATTACTAAATGTAAATAGACCTTATTCTCCAATCAAAAAGATGTAGAATGAGTAACAAATGGCTTGAAAGAAAAAGGCCAACTATATGATGCCTATAAGAGACTTAGTTCAGCTTTAAGGACCCATATGGACTAAAAATAATGCTATGGAAAAAGATATTCCATTCTATGAAAACCAAAAGAAATGATAGGTATATTTATATCAGACAAAATAGACTTTAAGACAACCACTATATAGTAAGAGACAAAAGGTCATTGTATAACAATAAAGCAACAGCCCAACAAGATATAATTTTAAAAATAGTTATACACTCAACATAGGAGTTGAGCACCTAAATATTTTCAGATCTGAAGGGAAATATACAACTATACTACTACTAATAATAATAAAATAATAGACTCCAAAGCCACACTTTCAGTAATGTGTGTGATTTCATCCAGATGAAATCAATAAAGAAACACTGGATTTAAACTACACACTAGGACAAAGAAAGAATAAATAATAAAGAAACACTGGACTTAAACTACAATTTAAACTACAATAAAGAAACACTGGATTTAAACTACACACTAGGAATTAGACATTTACAGAACATTCCATTCAATAGCAGCAGAATATACTTTCTCGAGCTCACATGGAACATTCTCCAAGATAGATAATTTATTATGACTTGTTTTAATATTAAGACTGAAATCACATCAAGTATCTTTTTTGACTACAATGGATTGATCTAAAATTTAATTATGAGAAGAAAACTGGAAAATTCACAAATAATGTGGCAATTAAACATCATGCTACTAAAAAAACCAATAGATCAATAAAGAAATTTTTAAAACACCTTGAGAAAAATAGAAATAGAACATACTGAAAACACAGGATGCAGCAAAACAGTTTTGAACAGGAAAGTTTATAAAGCTAAACACCTATATTTAAGAAAAATAGTGTTCAAAAACAACTAATGCTGTACCTCAATGATCTAGAAAAACAATAGCAAACTTCCCCAAAGTAAATAGAAGAAAATAAAAATCAAAGAAGAAAAAAAATTACTGAAATAAACAAGAAATAAAAAAGATCAAAAGCAGGTTTTTTGAAAAAGAAAGAAAATTGGCAAACTTTTAGGCAGACTTGTCAAGAAAAAAGGGGAGATACCTTAAAAAATTAAAATCAGGGCCTCCCCAGTGACACAGCTGTTGAGCCCTGGGCTGCAAAGCTGCCCGCAGCCTCTGCAGTGCCAGTTTGATCCCTGGCCTCCAGCGAGGGTCCCACATGGTGCACAGACCTCTCCCACTGTGCCCGATGCTCCCCTCAGCAGTGTATTTCATCCGTCTGCCTGTTCTGCTCCCTGCTCTGGCTCTGGTGAATCCTCTCACCCTCCCGCAATTCTGACTGTACCCAGTGCTTGTATAAATAAATAAATATATCTTTTTTAAAAAATTAAAATCAGAATTGAAAGAGGTGACATAACAACTGATACCACAGAAATACAATATAAACTATTGTGAAAGACTAATATGAAAACAAACTGGACATCATAGAAGAAATGGATAATTTCCCAGAAACCACAACTTACCAGACCATTTATTAGAGAGGAGATTGCATGAATATTCAAAAACCAACTTTCCCCAAAAAAGAAACAAGTCGAGGACCAATTAACTTCACTGGTAAAGTCTACCAAACTCTTCCACTCCAAAAAATAAGAGGGAACAATTTCTAACACATTTTATGGGCCCAATATTTCCCTGATACAAAAATCGGACAAGGACATTACAAGCCTGTATCCTTAGTGAACTTAAATGTAAGCATCCTCAACAAAATGATAGTAAATCAAATTCCTTACATTACATAGATACATTATATATATACATAACATACATACATTAGATGGATCCTAAACCTTGATAACTTGGGATTTATTTGAGGGATACAAGAATGTTCAAATCCACAATTAATGTGATACATCACATTAATGGAATGAAAGTAGTATCATATGATCACCTCAAAATATGCAGAAAAAGAATTCAACACTGATAACTCATGTTACCTGATAAAAACTCTCCACAAACTAGATATAGAGGGAACATACTCAACATATAAAGGTCATATATGACAAGTCCACAGCTAACACACTCAATAATGAAAATATGAAAAGGTCTCTAAGATCAGGAACGAGACAAAGATATTGCACTTGATACAAATAGCACTAAAAGTCCTCAGCAGAGCAATTAAGAAAAGGCATCCAT
This sequence comes from Talpa europaea, assembly GCF_964194135.1. Taxonomy (NCBI): domain Eukaryota; kingdom Metazoa; phylum Chordata; class Mammalia; order Eulipotyphla; family Talpidae; genus Talpa; species Talpa europaea. The sequence goes on from NC_140072.1 coordinate 81,376,743, forward strand.
GTTGGAATGAAATAAGTAAAACTTCCTCTATTTGCAAATTATCTAATATACAGAAAACCCTAAAACTTCATCAAAAATCTGTTAGAATTAATAAATTCAGTAAAGTTAAATACAGAAATCAGTATTAAACCTGTTGCATTTCTCTATGTTTTTAATGAGCTATTCAAGAAATCAAGAAAATAATCCCATCTACAATTATATAAAAAAATACTTAGGAATAAATTTAACCAACAGGGCAAAAGATCTGTACACTGAAAATAATAAAACATTGATGAAAGAGAATGAAAATGACACAAATGAAAATATATTCCATGGTCATGTGTTGGAAGAATATTGTTAAAATGTCCTTACTAAGCAAATCCATCAACAGATTCAAAACAACCCCTATGAAAATTCTGATGACATTTTTCACAGAAAAAGGAAAACCCTAAAATTCACATAGTTCTATGAGACTCAAATAGCCAAAATATTCTTGGGAAAGAACAAAGCTAGAAGCATTGTACTTCCTGGTTTAAAATTACTTTACAAAACTATAATAATCGAAACAGTGTGGTATTGGCATAAAAGCAGACATGGCTCAATGGAACAAAATAGTGCCCAGGAATATTAGATCCATGTATATATAATCAATTAATTTACAATAAAGTAGCCAGTAAGATACAATGGGGAAGGGATAGTCTTTTCAATAAATGATGTTGGGAAAATTTGACAACAGAGGCAAAAGAATGAAATTGGATGTCTTACACCATATATGAAATCAACTCAAAATGGATTAGAGAATTGAATGTAAGACATGAAACCATAAAACTATAAAAGAAAGCAAATGAGACTACATCAAAGTAAAAAGCTTCTGCACACCAAAGAAGCCATCAGCAAAATTAAAAGACTAGGAGAAGAGATCCACAAATGTAGTCCCATAATACAGCGAAATTCTGTAGGGAGACAGGAATACTGTAACGTGCATTCAAACAATTTGAATGGCAATTTCTGTGAAAATTTTGAGCCGTAGAAGGCTGTATAGACAAGTCAATAAATCTGTCATTCAGCTTTAGCTTTTGAGAACCAGAAACTTCTCATTCTTGTCTGGTGCCTCTCATCTCTAAGAGCCCTGACTCCAGCTAAATTTCCTGGGCACTGGGTTAATTTGTTTAGGTCATTGCTGATTCAAAGAAAGGGAGTGGGACTGAACCAGCTTTTCACAGCTGTGAATCACAGCTGTGAATCCCCAGGGTGCTGAAATAACAGCACAGTACACTAATCCAATCTGTGCTTTTCCTAGGGGCTGTCATTACCGCAAAATGAAGTAAACTTGATAGACAAAAGGTTTCAAGGTAGTTATAAGGCTGTGGATTTAGCTGTGTTAGACATGCAAAATCATGTCTGGGACATAATGAGGGTTGTGAGGGTTTCTGTAGTCACAGAAACACAGTGACCATACTACTATAGACCCCACATATACTACTACTACACACAACATATATGTGTGTGTTATGTATATATTACACATATATATACATAGCTATGCCACAGTATATATATGCACAAACATATGTATGATAGCCATTACATATACTACTATATATATAAACTATGTGTGTATAAACTCTAACACTGTATATTCTTATATAGCATGTATATGTGTGTGCATGTACTATACATACATGTACACACACTACAGTTACTAGTTTCTCCTTGCTCTTCTGCCCACCTGTCCGCTGCTCAGCACCCCAGCTCCTATCACACCAGGTTTTCACAGTACTTTGTGTCATGCCCATTGCATGACCTCAGTACATGCTTTTCTACATCTAAATCTCTCTTCCCACAAACATCCCTCCCCTACCAATTCATGCTAATCCTCAAGGTCCCAGATCAAATGCCACTTCCTTAGAGAAGCCTGTCCTCTCAGATTAGGTCAGGACCTCCATTATAAACTATTCTTTTCCTAAACAGCATCTTTCACTATTTATATTGCATTAGGGCTGGTACTTTACAATAATATCTGTCCTCCCCAACAGACCTTCAATTCTGAGAGTACAGGAACTTAGCATATTTACTATTACATCTCCAAAGCATAGAATGCCTAGCCTGAAGTAGAGACTCAATTAATATTGGTTACATGGATGGATTTAGATCTGATAATGAACCCAATCAAGACACAGCATCAGTGGAGAAAGCAGGCTCTCACTATGCAAACTTCCTCCAGGTAACATTGATGTGCCCTTTGCCCTAAGGCAGTGGCTAGCAACTTTGAGCCTGCAGTATAATCACCTGGAGAGCTTGTTAAAACAAGCCAACTTAGTTTCTGTTTCAGTAGCAACTGGATTGGGGCTGGAAAATTGTATTTCCAACAGGTTTCTGGATGTGGTTAGGCTCCTGGCCTTGGGATCCCATTTTAAGAACCACTGTTCTAAAGCTAGGGCTTCTGGAAGTTTCCATACACAGAGCTTGCTAGATGCAACCATACCACTTCCAAGCTTTTCTATATGGTTCTCCTACATGACCAGCACACAGGTCTTGGCCAGCTCACTCTTTTTTTTTTTTTTTAATTTATCTATTATTTATACAAGCACTGGGTATAGTCAGAAGCGCGGGAGGTGAGAGGACTCACCAGAGCCAGAGCGGGGAGCAGAACAGGCAGACTGACGAAATACACTGTTGAGGGGAGCAGCAAGCAGCAGGAGAGGTCTGTGCGCCATGTGGGACCCTCGCCAGTGGCCGGGGATCGAACAGGGCAGGCTCGCAGCCCAGCTCAACTGCTGCGCCAGCAGGGAGGCCCATTGGCCAGCTCACTCTTATTGACATCTGTGGTCTCTTCAGTGGGCTGCAGAATCACCTGGACAGATGTCCGAGGCTCAAATCCTAGAAATTAAGTTCCCACTGATGTGCATAGGAACCCAGCATCCTATAGTTAGAATCCTCAGGTGATGTTAATTGCGGCGAGGATTGAGAACTGCTGATTGAATCACGCCAAGTAAAATCAAGCAAAACTTACAATAATGGGGCCTCCCCTGGTGGTGCAGCGCTTGAGCCATGGACTGCAAGGCTGCCAGCAGCCTCTGCAGCACGGGCTCGTTTCCCTGCCGCCAGTGAGGGTCCCACAAAAAAAAAAAAAACAACTTATAATAATGGCATAAGTCTAACCTGCAACAACCGAACACATTTCTCCCAAAACCATGTCATGCCTTTTTACTGGAAAATCTAGTACCACAAAGCACATTATTGAAAAACAGAAGATATTTTCTTATTCCCCCCCCTCCAAAAAACTGCTAAATGAACCTGGAGTCAGAACTGGGCACCAGAATATAAATGATCCATTCCTTCAGTTCTTTGTAATGGGAAGACTCCATGCCAGGTACCAAGGTAGGTGCCATGGGACACAATTTCTGTAGGGATGAACTTACAGTTTCCAGCTAAGCTGCTGGGAATTTCCCAGGTGAGGGTCCAGAAAGCACAGACTGGGGACTCTGAACACTAGAAGAATAGAGAGATGAGGGGAAATGAGACCCACTCTGGTCCAGAGAAGCCAGTACAGCTGAGAGGTGATGCCTGAGTCTTCCAGGGCTCAGGGCACCCACTGTGGTCCCAGCAAAGTTAAGATGGTGAATGCAGGCTCATCTGAGGCCTGTTTACAAACCTGGGAAAGGAAAAATATTCATTAGCTGTGACTGAGCACACTGGGTTTTGAGGTTTAAAAAGCTAGGCATCAAAGGGAAAGTTTTGATGTGAGCTGACCCTTAAACAATGTGAGAGTGGTCAGGTGCCAACCACTCCTCAGCTGAAAATCCACATGTAACTTACAATTGATCCATCACATGTGAGTCTTCCCCACATTAAGGTTGAATCCATGAATTCAGAAGCCACCTAGGAAAATATTGGTGTAAAAGTAGACTACAGGCTTCAAACCCGCTGCTCAGCAGTCAGCTGGGATGCACCCTGGCAGGGAAGCAGCAGGGTCTGGGCTTTAAAGAAAACATGTTGTAGCGGCGGGATGAGACAGAGCAGGTTTTCTGATTTGAGCAGATGGGGTAAAGGGGAGTCCAGGAGCCGTCAGTGGCTTTTTCAGACTTTATTTGGGATTTTACCAGGTACATGGCAGGCAGGGGTGCCCGGGGGGTGGGGGGGGCGGAAGAGAATCTTCACTCTTTCTGGGCTCTCTGACATCCTCTCGCTATTCTCCTTCTGGTGGTTCTGCTCTGCTGGAGTCCCTGTGACGCTGCCCTTATAATTCCAGTCTTACCAAGTCTTATCCAGGTGTACCCTACTACATACGCCCACACCCTACTCCAGGTGCCCGCCATCAGACATTCAGGACCACAGGGATCCATCATCAATCCTAATGACAGAAGGGCAGAAAAGCCTGACGATTATTTACCCTACACACGTCCACACACAAGACTAGCAAAGTGGAATAAGATCTTGTTGATATTGGGCAAGTCCTCATGGCTTCAAAATGCACGGTCCTCCAGAAATAGCTGGTTTGGAGACCTAAAACAAAAATTGAGGCCCCTACCCCTATGTAAACTATACTTCTGGGCACACCCAGATCCTAGACGCTAAGAGGTCTGGGAACAGGCCACCTTACCATGGAGTTCAGCTGAAATGCAGAATCACAAGTCCCACCCTTGCTGCCGAGGGGAGGAACCTGATCGCTCTCAAGCCTGGCTTCACCTGAGAATCACCAAAATCACCAGAGCAATTGGTTTCACCTGTGGGGGAGCCCGGCCCCCCCCCCATCCCAGACCAATTATCTCAGATATCAGGGGGTGGTGCCTGTCGTTGGTCATTTTTATGGGAAGACCTCTGGTTTAGGGAGCTCTAGCGGCAGAAAAGACTAACCTGGTGGGAGCCACTTTCCCGTGCTACATGTCCATTCTCTGGCAGACCATTGCTTTATTCCGGTCATTCCCCCCTCTAGGAAAAAATCAGCTGGATGCTTAAAATCAGCTTACTCATAAAATTCTGCCATTTTGCATAACATAAATGGAACTAGAGAGAGTTATGCTAAGTGAAAAGAATCAAAGACAAACACTGTGTGATTTTGCTCATATACAGAAAAAAAATGATTGAATTAAATAAAACAAAAGTAAACTTTTACACTCTAAGAACAAAACCCTGGCTACCCTAAGGGAAAGGGGCAGGGGATTGGGTAAATCAGGTGAAAAGGTCACTTCTAGCATTCTGGTGGTGAACACAAGACAGCAGGTGCAGACACTATACACCTGAAGCCTGTGTAGTGTTATAAACAAATACCACAGTGGGGAGAAAAGTCAGCTTACTCATTCCTACAGCTATGGGCTGCAGGAAGATGGCAGTGTCTGTCCCCCATCCTTGCCTTGGGAAGCACAAGTCCTCTCCTCTTCTTTCCCCTCCATTGATTTATTCAGCACGCATTTTTGGAAGAAAAACTCTAACATTTCCTGGGCACTTACCTAGATCAGGCAGTGATTGGGGGGCTAAGGAGGCAGCGGGGAACAAGTGGTGCTCACAGAAAACATTTTCTAGAGCCAAGAATCAGACCCCAAAGTGTGAACCAATAAATGAAATTCCAGATAAGGACTGCAAGTTCAGCGACACAGGGTGCTGTCACAGTGAGTGGAGTCATGTGGAGGGGAGGGTTTCCCTGCATTGGGGAGTGAGAAAAACTTTTCTGAGAACATGACATTTGAGCAGAAACCTGAATTATAAGAAGAAACAAGCCAAGTCCCAGGCAGGGGGAAATAGCAACCAGCACAAAGGCACTAACATGGGAATGGCTTGTATAGGGCAGGGCGGGGAGGGCACAGAGGACATGGTTGGTGAGCAGGAAGGGACAGTTCATCCACATGTAATGAAAAGTCATAGGAGGAAAGATGTGAGGTGATTTGTACTTTTTAAAGATGCTCTGGCTGCCATGTGGGGAATGAAATATAAAGGAGTGAGGGCAGAAGTAGAGTGACCAGAACAATGACCAGCATCCAGGGAGTTTGGTATCCAGAGCACTGGCTGCTATGTGTACCGAGGGAGGCCTTTACTGACAGTTCTGTAGAGGGATTTGGGGCATTGCTCCTGGCTCTATCGCAGCTTGCAGAGATGTTGTGAGCCGCCAGTATCCTGTATATGAACTGTATTTCTGCTCAAAGCAGTATTTGTTTCTGTGGCTTGCAACTAAGAACTCTCACATGGCTAAGCAGATCATGAGGTCATTAACGAACAAATCAGAAGATCTTATGTGTTACATGAAAGTGACACACTGACAAATCAATGCAGAATTTTGGAGAGCAGAAAAGCATGGTAAAATGATTTATAAATAAGAAAGCAAATTATTCCAGTTTGCCAGGCAATCTGGGTCTATATTATTTTGATCTCATAATTATTTATAGTTCTTTGATTTTCAAAAGTTTTCTGATATGGAAGATAAGAATCATTCTACTTACTAATTATTGAGATAGGAAATTTTGATTCTAAGCCCCAAGTCAAAGTTCATTGAGAGGCATCTGTAATAATGAGATTATTATGTGAGGGGCCTTTCTGGTGGTGCAGGGATTAAAGACAGTGCTATCAAGATATTGCCAGCACAAGTTTGATGCCTGGCCAGCCAGGGAGCAATCCATATGGCACAGCGGACCTCTCTTGCCCCACACCTCTGGCTTACACCCCAGTTCTTGTATGCATAAATAAATAAATCTTTAAAAAAAAAAAAAGATCATTATGTGAGACCCTAATCCACTATGACTAGTGTCCTATTAAGACAAACTTTGAACTCAGACTCAGTACAGAGGGAAGACACAGTGAGATGACTATTTGCATATCAAAGACAGAGGCCTCCAAAGAAATCAACCAGCAAATAAACACCTTGACCTCAGACTTCTAGCTCCAGCATTGAGAAAATAAATTTCTGTTAGTTAAGCCCCCCAGTCTGTAGTACTTTGTTTTGACAGTATGATCAAATGTAATGTAACATAGAACAGACTTCTCTCAAGACTTCTATGGCTTTCCATTGCCAGTCTTGCCCTGACCTACAATTTGCTTCACTGAGCTGAGAGACACTCAGCAGCTCCAACTTAGGTCAGTTAATATGCCCAGTCAGGTAATCCAGACCAGTTAATCTTCAGTACCTGGCAGCCCATTTTTGTGTAATGACCAAGTATAAAGAGTTAAGGGTTAATTGGAGTTCCTTTAATCCATGCTGACTGCCTGTCTCTGTGTACACCAAACAGAGAAGGGTCAAAAGTATTACAGATCTTAACCATAAGCTTGACTCATGTTCACTGTTTCTGGCAAAGCAGGTTTTCAGGGTTACAGATTCAACGCCTAATCCTGTCTCCAAACATACTTGTTTTTATCCCTTTGTACCAAAACCAACTGTGGATCTGAAGATTCTCGAAGAGAAAGACTTGTCTGTCATAAGATTGATTAGCTGGCTGATGTCAAAGCCTTTTATGAATATCAATCAACAATTATTTATCAGCTACTCCGGCACAGTGGGAATGTCAAGGAAATATTACACTTGGTTCCTATCCTTAAAACAGTGACTGTGTAGTTGGGATTGATGTGGTTTAAGAGCTTCAAAAGTGAAATAGAATAGAAGGGACATAATATAATAAAAGCCATATACAACAAACCCACAGCCAATATCATACTCAATGGTGAAAAGGTGAAACCCTCCCTTTAAAATCTGGCACAAGACAAGGATGTCCACTCTAACCACTGCTTTTCAATATAATACTGGAAGTCCTAGCCAGAGCAATAAGGCAAGAGAAAGACATACAAGGAATCCAAATAGGGAAAGAAGAAGTAAAACTATCACTATTTGCAGATGATATGATAATATACATAGAGAATCCTAAAAACTCTACAGAAAAACTAATTAAAACAATAAACCAGTTTTGTAAAGTAGCAGGATAAAAAAATCAACACACAAAAATCAATAGACTTTCTATATGTAAACAATTAGTCTGAAGAAATAAAAAACCCATCCCATTTACAATTTTATCCCCAAAATTAAATACCTGGAAATAAACCTAACAAAGGAGGTGAAAGACCTATACAAAGAAAATTATAAAACATTGAAATAGAAGACATAAATAAAAAGACATCCTCTGCTCATGAATTGGAAAAATTAACATTATCAAAATGGCCATCCTACTGAAAGCAATTTACAGATTCAACACAATCCCGATAAAAATTTCAATGACATTCTTCAAAGAAATAGAACAGATATTGTTAAAATTCATATGGAATCACTAAAACCTCAAATAGCCAAAGCTCTCCTGACTAAAAAGAAAGAGAATGGAGGTCTCTTCAAATTATACTACAAGCCACAATAATCAAAACAGTATGGTACTGGAACAAAAATAGACACACAGATCAATTAAATCAAATAGAAAATCCAGAAATAAAGCCACACATATATGGACAACTAATCTATGACAAAGGAGCAAAGAATATGCAATGGAACAGGGAAAAAATGGTGCTGGGAAAACTGGACCACTGCATGCAAAAGAATGAAACTAAACTACTACCTCACACCATGCACAAAAACCAACACAAAATGGATAAAAGAATTGAACATAAGACCTGAAACTATAAAACATATGCAAAACACTCCATGACATATATCTCAGAAACATCTTCAAATACTCATCACACAGAATATAGAAAGTGAAGGAAAAGATAAACAGCTGGGATTACATCAAATTGAAAACTTCTGTACAGCAAAAGAGACAACAGTCAAAGCAAAGAGACACCCTACTGAGTGGGAGAAAATATTTGCACTCCTTACAACTGATAAGGGATTGATTTCAAAGATCTACAAAGAGCTCACATGACTCAATAAAAACAAAGGAAACAATCCAGTCAGAAAAATGGACAGAAGAGCCAAAAAGACTTTTCCAAAGAGGAAATGCAAATGGCCAACTTATATATAAAAAAATGTTTAACATCACTTATAATCAGGGAAATGCAAATCAAACTACAATGAGATACCACCTCACACCAGTGAGAATGGCCCATATTAAAAATTTGGCAACAACAAATGCAGGTGAGGATGTGGAGATAAAGGAACCCTCTTATACTGCTGATAGGAATGTAAAATCTCATATGGAAAGATGTATGGAAGATCTTCAAACTACTCAAAGTGGAGCTACCATACAATCCAACAATTTCACTCCTAGGAACCTACCCAAAGGGCACAAAAACATTAATTCAGGAGGAAATCTGAACTCCTATGTTTTTTTCCAGCACTATTTATAATAGCCAAAATATGGAAATAACCTAAATGTCCAAAATCAGATGACTGGATCAAGAAGATGTGGTATAATACAAAATGGAATACCACTCAGCAATCAAAAAAGATAAACTCATGCCTTGGAGCTGGAAGCGATTATGCTCAGTGAAATGAGCCAGAAGGAAAAAGAAAAATATTGGATGGTCTCACTTATATGAGGAATATAGGGGAATGAAACAAGGCATCAGGGAAAAAAAAAAAAACTAGCAGAAAAAAGAGACATTCAGCAGGGGAGGGAGAGAGATCAGAACAGTGGAGGAAAGAGCACAAGAAACTATGGTGACAGTTCATGGGTGACTTGGTGATGGGACTCTTATGGGGATTACACCTGAGAGGAACAACAATGTAAAAAAATACATAATTTTTTTTAAAAAGTGAAATAACAATAAAAGACTGGAATATTTTGCTGTCTATTAGCTGTATGATCTAAGCAATTTCTTCAACCACTGAGTCCCAGGGGTTTTCTCTGCCAAATGGAAATTAGTACTTTGTTCACAGGGTTCTTGTGAGAATGAGATGAAACAGCATGTGCAAATAATGTCCAATTAAGTACCTGGCACCTAAAAGTGTCACTTTTCAAAAGTGAAAGGCAGCACACATGTAACTGCAGTGAGGGGATGTTCATGGGTGTTAGGACCTTGTTCTTACATACATCCAGAATTTGCTGAGCACCAACTAAATGCCAGATCCCCAGCTGTATGTTGGGGATACAGGACCAGGTCACAAGAGGTTTCCAGTCAGCTGGAAGCAGACAGGCAAACAAGCCATTGCCAAATAGGTGGGGAAAGGCCCCCATCTGAGAGAGAGGCTGAGCTTCAATAACAACTCATCAGGTCAGTCACTGAAATTATCAGGTCAGGGATCATTTACACACACACACACACACACACACTTCACTTTGCAATTCAATGGCTTGCCTATAATGGTACCAAGAGATCCACATAGATTTCTATCCATTTTGAGGTTTCTAGAAGTTATGGGGTTTTGCTTCCTATTTCTTCTAGAAAAAAATGAAAAGATGTATATCTGATGGCCTGACTCAAAATATAAAATAATTATAGATGTGTGGCCTGTTGACTCTGAAATCCTGATGTTGATTACATGGCTATAGCGGGCAATTTGACTACACAATCTGCTCAGGCCTCAGCAGCTTGTCTGGGGGAGGAAGAAGGTGGATCTAAACCAGGCCGACTTGGGAGTCTAAGTAGACAACTGCCAATACAACCAAAGCAGGTAGAACTGTGTCCCACTGACCTATCTGGGGGGACCAATCTGGGCAGGGATGATACCTAAAGTCAGGTAGGGATAACAATGAAGAGCTGTGGCCCACTTAATCCAGCTAGGGCCCCAAGCAGATAGCAGGTAAGGGGTCACCATTAAAACCAAGCAGAAGCAAGATTTGAGGATGTGCGCTGGTCTCAGAGAGGACCTAGACCACAAGTCCTGAGCACAAGAAGCATATAACAGGAGGCGGTGAGGTATTAAATGTAACAGCAGCCACTGCTGGTTCAGGATTCAGCCACTGCTGGTTCTGTCCAAGTGCTTTTCAGGTAATCTCTCACATGCGCTCCACAACAACCTAAAGGATAATCCTTCATTACCCTGATTTTGCAGATGAGGGATCAGAAACTAAGAGAGTGTAAGTAGCAGCCCAATACCTCTCAGGCAGTAAGCAGAAACCAGCACCCCAACCCAGGTTTCACTCCAAAGGTCATTATCTTTAACTGTACACCCCCCTGCTAAAGGCAAAGCCCCTAGGCTTTCAAGGAACAGTGGTTCATGCCATCGGGCCCCAGTGCAAGAGGTACTCCAGGCCTTGCCCACTTGGGGAGAGTAATTCTTCCTGCATTGGCTGGAAGCCAGGCCACTGGGCTGGTTAGCATTGGCTTAAGAGCGAGGCAGGGCCAAGTTTGCAGGTGCGTGGTTTTGATCATGCCAGCTGAAGACAGATGGGGAGGTAGAGGCTGCCAATAGCAAAAAAACAGGTATGAAGTGAAAATTTTAGGGGCTACATGTCTTCTATCCCAAATTTAGAACACAAATATTTGGATGACAAATAGTTATTTTCTACCTGGATGTTTTGACAACTATATTACAGGTTATCTTCTTTTTCTCATGTCAGGAATTTTCTAAAATGGTATTCTGGTACTTCATTGTCATTCTGGTGATTCTTAATAAGGTAAGCCCTTTGTAGAAATGGCTTGTGCTTCATGCCACGCCTCATCCACACAGATTTCATGAAGAGTTCTATGAGGGCGAGCAAGTCAGGGGATACAGCTTGCAATACCAGTCACTACAATTTTTTTTTTATAAGAAAGAAAGTTATGTTCAGATCTATGGAACAAATTTAAACAGACTCAGCCAGGGGACAGCAGGCAGCACCTACATAGTAAGATTTGAGTATGTTCCATATCCAGATAGTAGACCTGTCCCTAACACTGGTAACAGAGGGAGAGCCCTCAGCATTTGGGGGGCCTGTCCAACCTCTAGCATGTGGGGAATCAGGGCTCAACCTCTACTGGGGTTTAGGGAAAGCATGTGGGTATAGGTAGGGCCAGCACAAAGAGTCGCTAGAGTCAACAGCTAGAGCAGGGAGCATAGAATCAAAACATTCTTTCCTAAGGAGTGAAGAAAAGTCTAGTTCCAGAGCAAAACAGGAGATTGGCAGCAGAGGATGGACAGGACTGAGTGGGCCGGGTGTGGCTGGTATGATGGCCAGAGGAGACAATGCCCAGCACAGGCCTTATACACCATGCCCCTTGGAGAAGAGCCAGGACGGGGGAGGAGGTGGTCTCTGAGGGATGCTACCTGGTGCAGACACATCCAGGTGTGAGCCCAAAACAGCTCCCTTGTACTCCCAGCAGGGCTGTGCACCTCCATGCATAGGACGATCGCTTGTATAGATTCCTAGGGCTGCTGTAACACAAACTGGGTGGCTTGAAAGAGAAATGTACGCTCTTACTCTCTCTTCAGGGGCCCAGAAGTCCAGGACCAAGGTGCTGGCTGGTCCCTTCTGAGGGCTATGAGGGAGCATGTGCCCCAGGCCTTTCGCCCAGTTTCCGGTGGTTTGCCTGGAATCCTTCATAGCTTAGGCTTGTAGAAGCATCAGCAGATCTCTGCCTTCATCTCCATGTGGCACACCCCCTGTGTATGTTCTCCCTAAATGCCTCTTTTTCATAAAGACAGGAGTCCTATTGGGTTGGGGCTCACCCTGATAACCTCATGCTGAGCTAATGAAGGTTAGGACTTCCACATATTTTTGTGGGGGAGGGGTATACAATCCAACCCATAACACCCCCTTTCACAAGGTCTCCAAATGGCTAATGCTCCAAACCCAGGTGCCCATTAGGTATTAAAAATATACTAACATCTGGACTCCGTTCTCAGAGATTTGATTTACATAGGCTGGACTGGGATGGGGCCCAAGGATCTATACTTTCTAGATGTCCCCCTAGGTGCACCAAAAGCCTGGCTTGGGTTTGAGCGCTTCTGTCCTGGGGATAAAATAAGGCAAGGAAGCAGAGACATTAGACACCAATTCTGCCCCTCTCCCTTGGTGAACCCTGAGTGCTAAGCCTAGCACTGATGTGCTGGTGCATGGCTGAGCAACCCAAGGAGAATGCTTGGGGTGAAAACATCAGCTCTTTGGAGCACTATTAAGTGACAACCCCCGGGGGTCTTCAGTGAAGCAGAGTTTTCAAGCCTTTCAACAACTAGAGAAAAAGGGCATAACTAATCTTCCCTTCACAGAGATACATTTACCTCACACAACCCTCAGGAGAGTCCTGATGATTTTTAGAGCATGTGATTTCCTAGCAGGCCAAAGAGTCAAGGGTTTTAAGTGAAACTGAATATTATAGAGAAAATTGAAGCTGACTCACCTCGCTGCAAGGTAAAACAGAGGATCACAGCCTCACCCTTCATCCTGGGAAAGAGAAAAGCAATGAAAATCTGTGACAAACCCCTAAAATGCCTACAGGCCTGATTGTATGCTAGTCAAAATAATTTTGCTCTATTTTTAAACACTGTTGAAAACAAAACTAAATTAATATGGACTCAAATTTGAAGGAGGGAAAAAAAAAAGACGCCAACATCCATAATGAACTGACAAGCTAATTAATGTATCTGAACAGAGGAAGGAAACCATAGAAACAGATTGGAAATCATGTGGATTTCATTCATATGAGGGAGAAAGCTATTGAAATATTCTCCGGCAAATTAATTAAATTTATAATGCACCAGAATACATGTTGTTCTGTTTTCCTGCTGAGTTCCCAGGGAGAGGCTATCAATGCCTTCTGACCAATACCTTCTGAAAATGTGTTTTAGAAATAGGGCAGGAAAGACAAGCATGCCATTGGACCTTTGTTACTGGACCTGAGCTCACAGGACAAATTCAGGTCCTGGCAGAGTATGCACTCCTAGAAGGACAGTCCCCCTGGTGGGGACCAGGTCCATGCCTGCTTCTTCTCTCTCCCTTTTGCCCTTCACTTACCACTGGCCCACCCACAGGTCCAACCATACCTGGAATAACCAGGCTCCACTGATGCTGAAGCCAGGATGCCCCTATCAGAGCAAGGGTGGCAGAGGTCTCTTGGCTCCCTTTCATCAGGTCCCAGAGGCAGCTTCCTGCCTGGCCCCTAGAAAAATAAGCCCATGACCAAGCTCAGGATATTGTGGCAGAATTGCAAATTTTATAAGGCCATTCAATTTTTACACTTCCCAAAAGAATCCAAAATTGGCTTTGAAAAGTACTTTGGGGCCTCCTTGGTGGCCTAGGGGTTGCGTCTCAGTGCTATCAGCACTGTGGCCTGAGTTCGATCCCCAGCCAGGAAGCTAACCCACATGGCGCAGCAGACCTCTGCTGTCTTGCCCTCTGCTCCCTCAGCAGCATATTTCAGTAGATCCATCTGTTCTGCTCCCTACTCTGTCTCTGATGAATCCTCTCATCCTCTGCACCTCTGGCCTACACCCCAGTTCTTCTACAAAATAAATATTTTTTAAAAAATGAAAGTACATTATTTGTGCTTCGCAAATTCACCTTGGCCAGTGAGTATTAACTAGCATTGCTTCTGTTATGAAAAATAAAAGCCCACTTTAGAAAAAAGAGGGAAATTTTGGAAGGACAGCCTAAGGAAATTTTAAAGACAGTTGAACAACTGGGATTCAGGAAAGAGACCCACATGACAGCCAAGAGTGAGCGTGAAAGAGTGCTGTAAGGGGCTGTAGCCATCCTTGCCCAACAGACAACTCTGTACATGGGTCCTTCAAGCGTGAGCACAATTGCAAGATCACTCAGGCTCAGGGTATAACGAATGGGTTTATTTACCAAACAGGGAACACAGAGTCTCTAAGGCCAAAAGTGGCTGGTTCTCTCACCCCATGTAGTGTCCACAGTGTCCAGAAGTCCCAAACAAAAGGCCACTTTCCAAGATGGCACCATCCGCCAACAAGGGCCTGGAGCTCGTGGCAGCCGGCAGGCAGCAGGCCAGGGTTCAACTCAGCGCAGCTGGAGGTGCCCGGGGCAGGGCTGCTGAGATGATGCCGCAGAAGCACAGCAGCAGTCTAGAGGTCGGAATGGACACTGGAACAGATAGCAACAGAGGCAGCAGCACAGGGAGGTGGTGCCAGACCTTTAGGAATAGTTAACAGCTCTGAGAAGTGACCAGGACGCAGAGTGCCGGACACCTGTCAACAGTGCAAGCAGCACTGGCCAGTAGTTCCCATCTCCACCGGTCACCAGGAGGTTGCGGTGTCAAAACCGCCAGCATTAACAGTTCTTTGTGAGTTGTTGACCCGCACTAACAACCAACAGCTCTTTAAGACACCAGGCCTAGGTGGTGTCTCAAGTGTCAGAGGCAGGTGGAAGGCAGTTGCGGCTGGCCCAGCAAAACTTCTCGGCTTCTCTTCTTTCCTCAGAGGCCAGGAACAGCATCCCAGAGTCCCAAGCTGGTGCCCTGCTTTATCTCCTCATTCAGGGCCCCCGCCCTCACCTACAAGTCTGATTGGGCCGTTTTCAATCCTACAACAGATTGGACAATTTACCAATCAGCTCATAGCTTGCACCTGATAAGTCCATTCCACAATCCCAGCACCAAACCCTGGGGACCTCTTTACTGCCTGCAGCTGGAGTTGGAGTTGGCTCCATGGGGCCCCAGGGGCTGCGTGCCCGGGGGTGGCGTGGTAAGGCAACCATTGCTATCCACCATCACTGCCAGCCTTTGTCTGCAGCCTGAGCCCCACTGGGGCCACCAGTGATGACAGTAAAATGCCCACCACTCACTGACACTTGCAATGGCTGCGAGCAGCTTCTGGGGCTGAGTGCCAGAGACCCAAAGCCTGTTTCAAGAGCAGGAAGTCAAGGCTTCCCTCTGATGATCTGCCCTAAAATGGGCTCAGCGCCCACCCTTAGACACTGAGTCTCTCCATTCTGAGATAAAGAGAGAAGCTGAGGGGCCCGTGTGGGCCAGGTGTTCATCACTGGCTGATGACTTGGGTGGTTACTCTGTCACACAGAGTTGTCCACACTGGCTCCTGGGATCCCACCTCCATGAAGCTGGTCAGATGCAGGAGGGAACTCTGTAACTACCCCATAGATGTCTGGACCAGCAGGGGTGTGAAGTCAGAGCCAAGAGCATATATGTTTATGCCCTTAGTCATTGTAGGGTAAAGAAAATGCCAGGCTTTTCTGCCCTCCCGCCATCAGGATAGATGATGGATCCTTGTGGTCCTGAATGTATGCCTGATGGCGGGCACCTGGAATAGGGTGTGGGCATAGGTAGATGGGATTCAGCTGAGCTAAGACTGTGCTTTTAAGGGCGGCGTCACGGGGACGCCAGCAGCAGCAGTAGAAGCCGAAGCCGAAGCCGAAGCCGAAAGAGAAGCCGAGAAGCAGCAGAACAAACGCTAGAGAGCCCAGATAGAGTGAAGACTTGCTGGGGGCTGGGAGGCCTGCCAGCCTCCCAGCCCCCCCAGCCAGCACCCCTGCCTGCCATATGCCTGGTGAACCCCAATAAAAACCTGCAAAACCACTGAGGACTCTGACTCCTCCTTTACCCGGTCTGCATGGGATCAGGAAAACCTGCTCCGTGGCCAGTCCTGCCCCCCACAGTCATATATGAATTTTCCTCTGCCTGGTGTATGCCTGCACCCCTGACCACCAAGTCTTCTTAGAAACTCCTGGATGAAGGCTGATCCCATTCCACCAAGTCAGAAACATGCACTCCTCCTTCTGTCCCTACGTGAGCATGAAAGAGTGCTGTAAGAGGTTATAGTAGTGCTAAGTACAGCCCAGATCAACCTATGAAATGGTCTCTACACACTCATCCCCTCAAGTCCATCCTCCACATGCAGGACTGATCAGGCCACTCTGCTGCTTGTTTCTTGGAAGGATACAAGACCCTCAGCTCCTAGTCTCTCTTCCAGGAACCTGTCCTGCCCAACAATCTGCACCCCCCACTCTGCGCCTTTGCGGGCCTGGGCACAGCTACCCATGCAAAACTGCAGGTAGGGGACCTGCTGTCTCTCCCCCACCCTCCAAACTGAGTGGACACTTCAGCTCTTGATTTCACCCCCAGCATGTAGCCTAGTGCCTTAGTCCAAAATCAATGCTGAAAAGACAAATATGGGCACTAATTAATCAATATTATAGGGTTAGTGGAAGTGATCAGGTTTTTTCTGCCCTCCCGCCATTAGCATCTATGATGGACATCTGTGGTCTCACACGCTGCCTGAGGGCAGCACCTGGAGTACCCCATGGGCGTGCGTGAGTGGACGCACCTGCGCTGAGAGAACGAGCACCTAAGGGTGGCAGCAGAGGCCAGGGCGGCAGAAGTCCGTGCAGCAGAGTGCAGTAGAGACCAGCGGAGAGACTATGAGAGAAGGCCAGAGAGTTCAGAAAGAGTAAAGATTGGCTGGGGACTGGGCGGTCTCCAGACACCACCCCCCCATCCCCCAGGCCCCCTGCCTGCCCTGCACCTGGTTGCTGCACTACAAATGGTGTAGAAAGATCATTAAAAGCCTGAAAAAGCCACTGAGGACTCCAGGACTCTCCTTTACCCATCTGCCTGGATCATAGAGAACCTGCTTGCCACTTGCCAGTTGCCACTGGCACCTGGTGCCAGCTTGCCACAATATGTGAATAAGCAAATTCATATTTCTTGTTAACTAGTTTCAGGTTTCCCTCCACATTGTAGGGTAAAGAAAATGTCAGGCTTTTCTGCCCTTCCGCCATCAGGATAGATGATGGATCCTTGTCCTGAATGCATGCCTGATGGCGGGCACCTGGAATAGGGTGTGGGCATAGGTAGATGGGATTCAGCTGAGCTAAGACTGTGCTTTTTAAGGGCGGCGTCGCGGGGGGACGCCAGCAGCAGTGGCAGCACTAGTAGCAGCAGTAGAAGCCGAAGGAGAAGCCGAAGCAGAAGCCGAGAAGCAGCAGAACGAACGCCAGAGAATCCAGATAGAGTGAAGACTTGCTGGGGGCTGGGAGGCCCCAAATAAAAATAAAAAAACAAATAAAAAACCTGCAAAACTACTGAGGACTCTGACTCCACCTTTACCCGGTCTGCATGGGATCAGAAAACCTGCGCCGCGTCCTGTTCCTGCCTTTACAATTGGTGTAAGTCGGCAGGATCCATGCAGACGGGTATTGGAGCCCTCCGAAGACCTGGAGGGACTAAGGAGAACAGACTGTTTGCCTGTGATGACTCTGGAGGTGCCATGGCGGCACAGAAGGTAGACAACATCCATGAGCTGCAGGACAAGACCTGGCGTGAAGGAGACGCCTGAGAGAACCAGCCAACAACACCGGAAAGGACCAGCCAACGACCCCTGAGGCAGCAGGCCGTTGCTGAAGCAGGGAGAGGCCAATGGACTTGAACTGATGGACTGATGGACTAGGACTGACAATCCCGCCAGAAGGCGGAAGACCTTGCAGGTTGATATGTTTTGGGACCCTGGGGGTGGAACAGTTTTGTTTGTAAACCCCAGGAGATGGGAATCTGGGGGTGGCCAGTGGGCCTAGATGGCCAAAAGCAGCCTGTGCATGCCCAGCAGCCAGGTGGAGGAGAAAAGCCAACTAAGAAGGCAAAAGCTGGTACTGATGCTAAGTTGAGAAGCCCTAAGTGGCTGTTAAGCAGCCTGGGTATGCTGAAGCCCTGTGAGTCTCGTAAAATCACCTGTGGGTGAAGCCCTGCTCATTCTTGAGTGAGGGTGAGGAGCTGAGGAACCTGTCCTTGGGGGACGGGTGGGGAACATGGCTTGGGGTGGAGCCCAAGCCGAATGCAGAGTTTGGATCCCCGACCCATGTGCTTGTACAGTGGGTTGGCCTGAGTGCAGGGGTCTGTGAGTCGCACTGGTGGCTGTGAAGGCCGAGTGTTGGAGCGACTGCAGACAGAAACCCTGAGGGTTGGCGATTACCCCCAACAGAATAAAATTGCCAATCCCAGAGCTAGTGCATCCTGGGGTGGATGCTGTGTGTGCCTTGTAGTCGAGACTACAGCCAGAGAAGGCCAGGAAGCCTGACGGCTCCTGGCATGTTGTAATAAATGTCATGAGTGATTCCCCTCCCTCGTATGAGCAGTGCCTTCGGCAGCAGATTTGGTGGCTCATCTGCTGGTACCAATAATTGTCTTTTGCACTAGGTTGGTGCCCTGCCTGGACTTATTTGTGTTCTGTTGTATTTTGCTATATTGTATTTTGTTATATTTGATGTATTTGCTTTTGTGGGCCATGGCTGCATTGTTTCTTTGCTTAGAAAATTGTATATATATGTATAGACTATATGGCAGAAAACCCTGAGGGGGTGGACTGTAGGGTAAAGAAAATGTCAGGCTTTTCTGCCCTTCCGCCATCAGGATAGATGATGGATCCTTGTCCTGAATGCATGCCTGATGGCGGGCACCTGGAATAGGGTGTGGGCATGGGTAGATGGGATTCAGCTGAGCTAAGACTGTGCTTTTTAAGGGCGGCGTCGCGGGGGGACGCCAGCAGCAGTGGCAGCACTAGTAGCAGCAGTAGAAGCCGAAGGAGAAGCCGAAGCAGAAGCCGAGAAGCAGCAGAACGAACGCCAGAGAATCCAGATAGAGTGAAGACTTGCTGGGGGCTGGGAGGCCTGCCAGCCTCCCAGCCCCCCAGCCAGCACCCCTGCCTGCCATATGCCTGGTGAACCCCAAATAAAAAAACCTGAAAAACTACTGAGGACTCTGACTCCGCCTTTACCCGGTCTGCATGGGATCAGAAAACCTGCACCGCGTCCTGTTCCTGCCTTTACACTCCACATGAATTTTAAGTTTGGGGATCAAGAATAGTATCCTCATGAGGTTGATTTTCTGCTGATGTGGACTAAAGGGAGTTAGTGTGCCTGGGATGGTGTTTCTGCGCAATCTCCTTCATTGTGCCCTGCAGCCCTGGAGCACTTCATAAGTAGTAGGTGAGAGGACACACTCTGGTTGCGATGCACAGGTGGCTTATGTCCCTGAGAACTGCCTCGGGCTTGGAGTCCCTATGCTGATGCATTGGAAGCAACCTATACTCTAGTACTGGAAGTCTCTCTATTCAGCTGGGATTTTCCTAAAGTCATAGTCACAGGTTCAGGAAATTGCAGTCTCTGTAAGCATCTGACCACAACTCACCGAGGAAGGTGTTTAACTCTCCCCTCTTTACAGGAGAGCAGGCAAGACCCAAGACTCATAGTCAAGCCATGGGGGCTTTGATTCTGGCCAGTTGTGCAACTTTGGTCAACACCCAGACTGGGGTAGAGCCCCCCAGGTAATGCTGTCATCATGCCTTCACTTTTCTATCATAGAAGCAATTATATTGCTAGCAATGCTATTTGTTCACTGACCAGACCCCCGCTGGACTGGAGACCCCAAAGACAGAGACTATGTGCATGTCACTGCCACCTCGCGAGGTGCTTGGCCTGGAGGAGGTGCTCAGAAAAATAACTACTTAATGAAAGAAATAAAAACAAAAGAAGGAAAGAAAGAAAAGTAGAATGGTGGGGACAAGACAGGGACAGAGAAAGAGCAAGCAAGAAGGAAGGAAATTTCTCTAACCTCAGTTTTCACATCTACAAAAATGGGCCAATAATTCCTGTCTCCTAGGGTTGTGGTTGTTAAATGAAACAATGATTTGCTCCCTTATTTGTTCTCTGGTGACTTCTGTACAGAGTACTATTACAGAATTTAACAAGGATAGTTATTTGTACACCTGTCTCTCCTTAAACTGGGAGCAGGGCTGTTTCTTTCTTATACTTGTGTCATACCTGCACCCAGCCTGCTGACATCTGCACATAGTAAGTGATTAACTCCTGCGTGTGTGTCCTGCCTCTCTCAGATCAGCTGAGGCCTGTCACACACTTGCCTGGCAGAGGCAGCCAGCCCAAACCCCACCCCCAGCTTTGTCTACCCAATATTGTCCACTTCTCCAGTCACTTCTGTGCAGTCGCAACTTCCTCTCCTATGGAGCCTAATGAATACTCTGCCCAGGCCTGCAGAGGGAGGGCCCTGGGAGAAACAAAACCCAAGAGACCAGCAAGGAATCAGAACAATGTTGCTCTTGTAGTAGGAAAATACTGCCAGAACTCAGGGGCCCACCTGCTATTTTGCATAAATTTGCATCCCCTACAGAGCCAGACCTCCCTGGCAAGTGCATCATGTGCTCAAAACTCAGTTCTTTGGCGAGCTTTGCTGTCCTTACTCCCCCCAGACATTTAGGACAGGAGGATCCTGACCACCACCTCTAGCACTCAACTGGCTCAGCCTGCACTCCCAGTGCTGTGGTCACCCATTCCTAGTGGGTGAAACGCTTCCCAGGATCTGCACTGAGTTGCTTTTCTCTCAGACTTACCTTCCTGTTGATGGCAGGCTTGTCCATTGTTCAAACCAGTTCGTATCTTCAGCTCTTCATTAACAGCAGTCAGTTGGTTCCCTAGGCCTCGTACGCATGGGGATGGACCCAGAGGTTTCTGAGATTAAGAATCTTAATTACATCTATGCCATATCCTACTGTGTTATTAATATTATATGTCAACTTGACTGGGCCACGGGGTACCCAGAAATTTGGTTGAACTTTCTTCTGGGTGGTCTGTGATCTGTTTTTCAATGAGATTAGCACTTGAATGGATGGACTGAGTCAAGCAGATTGTGCTCCCCAGTATGAGTGGGCCTCATCCAATCAGTTAAAGGAAAAGCTGAATAAGAGGGAACTCCTCCTATGTGACTGCTTGTGCTAAGATATTATTCTTTTCTGGGCCTTCCAACTGAAACTGGAACATTGACTCTCCTTGGGTCTGGAGCCTGCCAGCCTTCAGACTGGAACGTACACCATCAGCAATCCTCATTCTTAGACCTTCAGACACTGGAACACATTTGCTGTCCTAGGTGTCCAGTTTGCTGACTGCATATCTTGGGACTTCTCAGCCTTCATAATCATGTGAGCCAATTCCTTATAAGAAATCTCAATATAGATATATAGATTAGATATAGAGATATAAATCAAGACATCCCATTGGTTCTGTTTCTCTGGGAACCCTAATGCCCAGCCAAGAACCACACGTATGGATTGCTGACAACATTCTCAGGCCCTTTTTCCTCCCTTTCTGGACTTTCTCCCCTCTGCGGGCTGCCTGAACCCTCCCTAATCCCCAGTGCCCACATCTCCATGCTCCTACCCCTCCTCTCCCATTCCTGCTCTGTGGAGAGGGTCTCCTGCTCTCAACCTTTCTCCTGCTGCCACTCACTCTCTTCCTTCCACTCGAGTGTGCACATCTTGCTGGCCTTTGCCCATGCTGTGCACTCAGGGTGTCTTCTGTGTTCCTCTGAGTCCTTTGGGAGTGGCCTTTCCTCAAACCCCCTTCACTCCCCAGCAGGGTATGTCCCTCTTGCAATAACCCTCAACATCTTTGATCTCCCAGCTCCCTGCAGTTTCAGGGGTAGCAGAGCATTTAAAATCTAGTTCTTACCTGTCTCTCTGCCACCAGGCCCAGTTTCTTGAGGGCAGGCACGGTGTCTTCTTTGACTCTATCCCAGGACCTACCACAACCTTACACATAATAGGATCTCAAAATTTGTTTGTTGAATCAATGATAGAGCTCTTAACACTAAAGTGAAAACCTTATATAAGATAATGTATCCCCTCCACCTGGGGCCAAAGACCTAGCAGTTCAAAGAAATGTACTCGTCTGAGCTTTGGGAGAAATTACATAACTCTTAGGCAGAAGATAATTGCAAAAAAAGAATAAACTGAAAATTGCAGATTCTCTAGCATAAGTGAGGTAAGCGGATGCTGTGGGTTGAATTGTGTCCCCAAAAAAGATATGTTCATGTCCTAATTCTGTGACTGTGATCTTATTTGGAAATAGGGTCTTTGCAGATGTAATTCAGTTAAGATGAAGTCATACTCAATTAAAGTAAGCCTTACATCCAGCATCCCTGTTATCTCTATATGAAGGCCATGTGATGACAGAGACGGAAATCAAAGGGATATATCGACAAGTAAAAGAATGCTAGAGACTGCTGATAACCCCAAAAGCTAGGAGAGAGGCAGGGATCAGATTCATCCTCAGAGTCTTTTGAAAAAAATCAACCCTGTCAAACCCTTTCTTTCCGGCTTCTAGCTTCCAGAACTGTGTTTCTGTTGTTCTGGGTGACCCAATTTGTGGCACTTTGTTAAAAAACTCCCTGCCCCCCCCCAGAAAACTAACATAGTGGGGCGAATAATTTTTTGAGCAAGGTACATGGGGGGGATGGTAGGTTGATAATCTGTCCATATCTCAAAATAACATTTATTATAAATTATAAAATAACATTTATTATAAGCCTCATTGAGCACATTCTATGTGTTAAGCACTAACTCTATGTGACCTCATGTAGGCCTCCATTCCTACTGGCTCCATTTATTTTATCCTTCCATCTGAGAGGAAATAGTACTATAATTTTAATTTTAAACAATAATTTTAAACAATAATTTTAAACAAAAGGAAAGATCTATGTGGAATATTGAACTCCTTGGCCTGGGGAAGAGAGGAGGTGAGGAAGTGACAGATGTCTATTGAAAGAATCATTCTCCCATTTATTCATTCATTCTGAAAATATATACTGAGTACATTCCATATTTCAGACTCTATTCTCAGAACTAGGAATACTGCTGTGAATAAGAAAAACATCCCTCATCCTCACAGAGTATTGTATCCAGAAAACTCCAAACTCAAACCATCAATACCCAATACAACTGCTCACCATTATTCTTCTAAGTATTTTTGGTAGCTCAAAGTGAAAATGGCACTACCCTGCTTCTAGGATGAGAAGCCAGGTGTACTAAGAAATGTAAATGAATCTGAATACCTACTGAGGCAAACAATAGATGTTAAGGGTACTCCACTGTCTGTAATATGTGACATGAATTTTCATAGACGATGCCTCACCCTACATTTTAATAGGCATGAATAAAAAAATCCGTTTGCTGTGCTTAAAATTGATAAACTAGTTTTTCCACCAAAGACATTCCTTTATATATAAACATGTTTTTCTCAAAAGTAGCTAGAGTTGTAAACATGTTTATTCCATTACTGATTAACATATGGCTAATGCCTTTAAAGGAGATATACATGTGTTGTGATCCAAAGACATTAACATGTTTTGGATGATACAGAAAAAATTTGAAATATATTGGTAAGTTGAGGTAATCTGCAAAGAATTTACACAGCCAATGATGCAATGGCTTATGTAATTTGTGGCATGACCAATATAGCACACGTATCTGCAAACCAATAGATTAGGTAAGCCCAAATTGTCCAGGCTCCCTAGGAGGCATATGGTTTCAGCTGTCAGACCACGTGAGCGTTAACAACTCCCTGAGGCCCCCAGAGAGATCTAAGCCGGTTGCTGGTTGCAGCCCACCACGTGCCAACCATAAGGGATTCCTGCTTCTGGTGGGGGTGGTGGTGGGGAGCGGATGGAGTATGGGGTGAGACCCCTGCCAGCAGAGTCTACTGGATGTGCAAAGGATGCAGGGGGAGCTGAGTGGTAGGCAAAGCAGGGAGGGAGACTGGCCAGTCCTGGACTGGTGGGTATGCCCTCCATTCTCACCCCGCTTGCTGGCTCCCCTGAAATTATTGAAGGCACCCCTGAAATTGTTGAAGGAAATAAATGTGTGAATCCTGTTAAGGCTAAGTGGTGTTCGTTCTCAATGTTTCTCACTCCCTGACATCCTGAACTTAGGTTTTTGCTTGGACTTGAGGTCTAATTCCTCAGAATAAATCACAAGTCACATTATTTGTAGAAACACACCATGTGTGAAATTCCTCATTTCTTCATGAACAGTGGGGTTCAGTTGCCTTTGGAATGAGGCTGTTCCTGGCAGTGGTGAGGTGGACCATTAAGGCAGGGCATTTCCCCCAAGGTGTGTCCCCATGTGGCGGCCCTGACTCACCCACCTCCGCCCTCAAACCTCAGTTAAGGGGCCTGCAGGACAGACAGGTCTCCAACATCCTAAAGATCAACCCACCAGCCCCCTAGATAGGAAGGATTGCTCCCCAGAGTCTTTGGTCCAGCGCCAACACCCCTTCCCAATTGGCTTGCTGGGTTGAGCACCTGGGGAAGGGACTTGCATCTATGCTATTTGTGTCATTTCTGTTCACATGAAGTTATGTCTCTGGCTTGTGCATCCAGAAGCATTCTAGAACAGTGCTAGCATTTGTGATTTTTCTGCACTGCCCCCTCCCTAGCACTCACAGACTTCTCCCTCCTCCGCCATGCTGCCAACCAAACCAATCACTATCACCACCACCACCACTGTCACTATTGTGTTCAAAATAGAAATAAGAAAGTTTCAAAATCTCTCTCCCACACACCCCCTCCTCCTCTCACCTCCTGGTCTCCTGTAGGGGTGCGTTAACTGAATGTGTGTGCTGGAAATTCTGTCTCTGCTTTTAAAATGCCCTCCTGTGTTACCATTTTGGGGTCTCACCACTGGGTCGCAGCAGCAGGAAGGAAGATGGAGGTGCCACTCACCTGAAGCCACTCTGAGAGCTCAGCCCCCAGGGTGGAGCATGAATGCCCACAAGCCATGGTACCAGGGGGTTTCACAAATGTTTTCAACCCTGTTTTAATTGTTAGTCTCTCCACAGGCGCCCTAACGGGTTTTCTCTCCTCTCCCCCTCCACAAAGAAGTGATAATTTGCTTCAATGTGAAATTTGAACATAGAATAAGAATTGATTGTGTTGACATAGAGGCATCCTGCTCTCAGGGTGTTCCCAGGAACCCTGCTCCCCTCTCCTTCAGCCCCAACCCCTCCCTCCGGCAGGATTTGTTTAAAGTCACAACATAGACACAGAAATCCCCCCATCTTGCCATCTTCACTCCCACTCACAAACCCTGCACAGGGGGCCATGATTTTTTCTCAGATTGTGGCATTCAACTGTCAAGCTGCAGGGGTCTCTGGGTGGGGTGTGGCAAATGAAGAGGACACAGCCCTGAGAGCTCCATGGGAAATCCAGCCTGGTGGCGCAGCCTGGAGGAGTAGCCTGGTGAGGGATCCTGGGGGCTCCCCCTCTAGACCTCAGGTGGCAGGGCCCCCTAGGTGTGCTTGTGATCTGCCAGCTCCTTCACTGGGTTACTGTACAGGGCAGTCTGCCACACGCTGTCCAGTGTCGTCATCCAGCAACCAGCAGAGTCCTGTCTTGGGGTTCATGGAAAGTCACTGGAGTTTTCAGATCTGAGCCAGAAGGCCCTTTTGAAATCGTTCAGGCCACTTTAGGAAAGACAAATTCATTTCTTCTCAGTATCTGCCATGGGCTGAATGTTAACTCTCCTCCCCAAATGTGTTTATGGAAGCTGATGTC
Organism: Talpa europaea; assembly: GCF_964194135.1. Lineage (NCBI taxonomy): Eukaryota > Metazoa > Chordata > Mammalia > Eulipotyphla > Talpidae > Talpa > Talpa europaea. Next base: position 81,402,852 of record NC_140072.1, read on the forward strand.
CCCACTGAGAGTATTAGGAAGTGAGTCATGTGGGGGGCAATGAGGTCATGAGTGTGGAGCGCTGATGGGTGGGATGAGTGCCCTTATCAGGAGAAGCTAGAGAGAGAAAGGCTCTCCTGCATCATATTCAAAATAAGGGAGAAGGAGCTGTTTACAAACCCGGAACCAGGCTCTCTTCAGTCTTGAATCTTCTAGCACCTTAATATTGGACTTCCCAGCCTGCAGAACTGTGAGAAATAAATTAGACTCTTAAAGCCACCCAGTTTGTGGTAGTCTGTTACAGCAGCCCGAACTAACTAGGACATGAGCCAACTATGATGAAATGGAAATGGCTTCCTCATACCTTCTCCAAGAAGCCTTGTAGGTCGAGGAGAAGCCCGCAGCAAAGACTGCTGTAAATCAGTGACGGCCGCAGTTGCACGCATTACGGGGGAAGGGGCCCATGTCCGAGGCATGCAGCCCTGGGTTGATTTGCTACTCACTTCACTTGGCCGATTCCTCAACATCACACTGCTTGGTGAGGAACGGCCTCACTGTCCAGTTATCCCAGCTTGGGTGCTGGAGAGGAGAACATGGGATAGTCCCAACCCTCCTTTTTCTGCTACATCTTTAATCCAAATGTCAAAGTGCTAATTTTACGGAATTATATGAGAACGTAACACTGAAAATAAGATGTAGAGAATCAGAACATCCAAACATAGTTTGATGTCTTTTTAAATTAATCTTGGGATTATTCTCCATTATAACCTTCCAGACCACGGGAACCTGCATTAGATGCATCATCTACTGCCCTTTGATTTTTGCAAACATTTAGTGTTTTGCAATTTATGCATTTTCATTTAAAAAGAAGTGTAAGACTTGAAAGACAATCACGAGTAGAGAAAAGATGTTTGAAAAACATAGCTGATTAGGAACTTGTACCCAATACACAAAGGATGCTTAAAATTCAACACCAAACAAAAAACAGCCACAATGAAAACACCAAATGCTGGTGAGGATGTGAAACGACAGGATCACTCCTTCATTACTGGTGAGAGGGCAAAATGGTACAGTCACTTTGAAAGATAGTTGAACTTACAAAGCTAAACAGTCTTACCATATGATCCAGCAATTTGGCTCCTGAGCTCAGATGTTTACAAGTCTTTTTTATCATTGCCAAAACTTGGAAGCAACCAAGACGTCCTTCAGTAGGTAAGTGGATATATAAGCTGTGGTACATCCAGACACTGATATATCATTTATCAATAAAAAGACATGGAGGAAATTAAATGCATATTGCTAAGTGAAATAAGACAATCTGAAAAAAACTACATACTCTATGATTCCAACTATATGACATTCTTGAAAAGGCAAAATTATGGAGACAGGAAAAATATCAGTGGTTGCCATGATCTAGTGGAGTGTGTGCGTGTGTGGGGGGTGGGGGAGGGTGACGAATAAGCAAAAGAGGATTTTTAGGACAATGAAATTTTTCTGAATGTTACTGTAAGCACGAATATATAACATTAAACAAATGACGAAAGTCACACCTATACAACACAAAAAGTAGATCTTAATTTCAACTAGGTTAGTTAATAATGTATCAACTTTAACAAATATATCACACCAATGCAACTTGTTAATAATTTGGGAACTTGGTGTGTGGAGGGTGGGGGGTTGTTAAGGGTATTTGTATTTGGAATCATCAAAATTAAAGAACTGTTTTCTTTTTTAAAAAAAGATTTATTTATTTATTTATAAAAGCACTGGGTACAGTCAGAAGTGCAGGAGGGTGAGAGAATTCACCAGAGCCAGAGCGGGGAACAGAACAGGCAGACTGACAAAGTACACTGCTGAGGGGAGCAGCGGGCAACAAGAGAGGTCTGCAGCCATGTGGGGCCCTCGCCAGCGGCTGAGGCCGGGGATCGAACCGGCGCTGCAGAGGCTGCGGGCAGCCTCACAGACCAGTGCTCAAGTGCTGCACCACCGGGGAGGCCCAAGAATTGTTTTCAACAAAAGATGTCACGAAAATAGTTCATAGATAATGCAAAGAAACAACAACATCTGAAATTGGCCAGGATTGATAGACTGCAAATCAACAAGAAAAACCCACAATACAGAAAAATGGCTTAAAGATAGAAAGGCAATTTCAGAACAGAAAACTCACAAAATAACAAGCATATGATGAGGTGCTCAAAAACTCTGGTGATCAGCCAAATACAAGTGGACACAACGAGATTCAGTCTTGCACTGGAAATGCAAGAGAGCAGGAAAGTCCCAAGTGTTGGTAGGATGCGCACCTGTGGGGTGTAAATAGTTGATTTTACAGAGCTTATTCTGGAGTCAGGTAGCTAAATTAAATAGATGCATATTTTATGATCCCAAAATTCTCTGGGGTGTTTTCACAGGAAAGTCCCACCTGGTACACAAGAGAACAGGTAGAAGGATTGTGCAAGGACTCTCCCTAGATAGTCATCACAGGGAGAATGAATTAAGAAAACATGGTCAGGCCTCCCTGGTGGCGCAGCGGTTGAGCACTGGGTTGCGAGGCTGCTCGCAGCCTCTGCAGCGCTGGTTCGATCCCCGGCTGCTCCCCTCCCCGGCCACCGGAGGAGGGTCCCACATGGCGCGCAGACCTCTCCTGCCTCCCACTGCTCCCCTCAGCAGTGTACTTCGGTCCTTCTGCCTGCTCTGCTCCCCACTCTGGCTCTGGTGAATTCTCTCACCCTCCCACGCTTCTGACTGTACCCAGTGCTTGTATAAATAAATCTTAAAAAAAATTAAAATTAAATTAAAATTAAAATATCTTTAAAAAAAAAAAAGAAAACATGGTCATTGCATACAATGGAATATTACCCAGCAGTTGGAAGGAGGGATCGGATGTGTACATAGTACCAAGTGGATGGTTCTAAAAAACATAGTGTTTATTGAAAAACATTAGGGTTCATGAAGTATAGAACATGAAATCATATATGTAAATCTAAAATACATGTACACAAAGCATTTTTCAAGAGCACACTCCTAAAAGGAAACAGATTAAAAGGGAGGTCTTGCTGGAGATGTGGTCTGGGCCAAGCAGAATTAGGTCAACCTTCTGTACTCCAGCTCACAACAACATTGAATGACTTACCTTTTACAAATTAGACAAAAATTAGCTGTGAATTCAAATCTATTTTCCCTGGTTAAATTTCCAACCTTTTACTATGAAACATTGATTAACATGTTTTTGGATCAAACAGCGTGGATTCACATCCTAGCCAATTACATGGTGACGCTCAAAGCCCCCTCCCCTGTGAGCTTGAAAGTGATGTCAGTGGTCCTTCTAAAGATGAGGTGGGGACAGGGTGCATAGTCCAAGACTCTGAAGTTTTTGGCTATTCCTATTTATCGAGTGCCATTGCAGGTGCTCTATACAAGCTGTCTCGTTTAATTTTCAGAGTGGGAGGTAAATCCTGAAATGTCAATTTTGCAGAAGTGATAATTAAAGCTCAGGGCAATTCAGTGACTTACCCAAGGTCTACAGTTAGTAAAAAGCAGTTATTTGAAGTCAGATCTTTACACTGTCTCCACTATGCTATACTGGAAAGTGTTAAAAGACAGAAAGATCCTGCTGCTTATTTTGAGTCCAAGTATGGGTACCTAAGAAGAACTTGAGGGCCAGGTTTCACCATCCATCAGCTGTGACTCAGGAAGTCCAGAGCTGGCCCTTTCCATCTCTTATCTGGAAGAATGGATAAGGCCCACCTGCATGGTTTCTGCTAAAGGAATTGCCATTTTGTTTAATTATGCGGTGCCTGTGTGTTAGCTTCCCTTGTGTTGCCCTCTGACCTATACTGCAATGCCCTGGGACTTCTTTCTTAGGTTTCCATGCCTCCATTGGTCAAGGGCAGTCTTTCCATGACAAGCTCTTCAGTGGCAGAGATGACTGAGGACTGTCATGTACAACCCCAGACAAGCAACCCACACCACAAAGTGGTATTGTCTATGTGTCAATCATGTTCTAATTGAATTAAAATGCAGTGTTTCTATCCATTACACTTACTTGGCAGACCTCTGGCTTTCAAAGTGATTTGTCTATAACCTTATGACACCAAGTTGTGAAAAAAATTTTCATCATTATTTAAAAGATAATTGCATCTCATAGTAGTCTTTCTAAAGGTCATTCACCATAACATCCCTGGTGAATGTGGGCTGAATGGACACACATTATGAACTAGTAGAACCTAGCCTCTCCACCAAATGTTAGAATCCCACAGCCTAGAGGGACTTCAAGAGCCCTAATGCCTCCTGGAAAATGCCACTGAGACTGTGACAAAGAGCAGGAAGCTAGGAGTCATGGTGGCTCTAGGTTCAAACCCTGGCTTAGGCTCTAACTCTGGGAGCTTGGACAAATATCTCAAGTTCTTCAAGCCTTACTTCACTCATCTCTAAAATGAGGATAATAATACATTCCTTTTAGGAATATTGTAGAATTACTGTGAGGATTCATTGCAATCATGAATGGAAAGTATGTAACAGAGAACCTGGAACATCATGTTCACTATTTTTTGTTATAATTATGCATAAAGATCTCCAAGAATGGAGGTGTACTCAGCCAGCATGATAGTCTCTACTTTAATAGTCAAAACAGCGATTTACCCAGGTTCATCTCTGATCTCACAAAAGAAATCAGTTGCAGTTCATCTTTCATTCATTCACACTTTGAAATATTTATCCTATTTAGGAAATATTTCTTGGACATTGTTTTCCTGACATTTTCCCGTGAGAATAATTTAAACAATAGAGTTAGGAACAAAAACCTATAGAAGTCATATTGTCCTATATTTTTCCACTTTGGGAAATCTTACAAGTATCTCCTTAACTACCACACTGGCATATGGTGACTCAGCTTAGGTTCAAATAATTGCAGCTACAGGGAACTCACAATATTGATGGGTGGCAAGTTACTGTGGTCCTCCTCACCGTCCGCTCTTTCTTCTAAAAACCAATAGCATCAACATTAACATCAAAAGTCTACACTCAATAAACAAGACTGTAGCGCCCATGAGTTGATCTTGGGGTGCTGGTTCACTGACACATTCACAGGTGAGTTACACTGCCTCAGAACCTAGCAGGTAAGCAAGAGATATTTGTTGGATGGAAGGACAGACACACAAAACAGATGGATGGATGCTACAGAATAATTTACACATATTTACCCCACCATCAACCTGAGTTTAAAGCATGCATAAATGCACTTATTTCTAAAATAAAGACCTGAGGAGATTTCACGGGAAACTATACTCTCTCCTAAGACCTGCAAACTCTTCCAGGCTTGAGTGGCAATAATAATACTGTTTTAAAGTGAATCATGCACTGATTATGGGGATGCAAGTAATAGTGAGAACAGTCTTATTCATTTTCAAATATTAACCCTAACAGGTGCCTGACTGATAATTACTAAGAATTGCATCCATTCCCAAATGTCTTCTTTTCTTTAATCTTCAACAAAATATAAACTCTCATCTATTTTGAACCGAATACAATGCAGAAGATCTTAATAGAAATGGGTGAAATTCTGAATTGGTCACAAAGACAGACTGTTGGTGGAATCTATATGTCCTTTTCCCAAATCTGCATTTACTCATTGACAACATGGTCTCTTTCTCAAATTAAATTACTAGATTTATTTATCTGTGAAGAACAAGATTGTTAATAGTGCTTTTATTACATGTAAATACACTAGTGCATTCACTTTTATTGATAATAAGGCAAGTCACCCTCTTCTATGTGATTGTGTCATATCTTGCATTGTTTTCTTCTCTTTTGCACAATTTCATTTGCTTAAAATTTCCAGTGTATAATGACTGATTTGCTGTTTTCTTCTCTGGAGGAGGGGAAAAGCATTAGGTACCTGGTACTCAACAAAAGCCCTGACTGCAGAGTCATCAATGAAATTCCTCAAAGTGACAAAGGGCCCAATGTGGGGTTCCTTGCAGATACAACCAGGCCACAAGCCTAGGAAGGCTTGACAGATGTGGCTGGCTCCTTCCTCAGGGCTGACTCTGTTTCTGGTCTGGGATTTGCTGACCAGGCTGCACTCCTTCAGGCCTTCTGCAGGACCTCAGGCTCCAGGAATTTGAACTGAGTTGTAGAGACATTGCCAGCAGACACAGCAATTGCCAGCTTCTGCCCTGTGCTGTCTCGTGATTCAAAGCAGATTCAGCTCCACTTATTTAAAAGGAGGAGCATATAAATGCTGGGGACCCACAAGAGCAAACCAGGCAAGGAAATGCCACTGTATGATACAAGAGTCCGTGAGTTAGCCACTCTGCCACAGTGAATCATGGCGTGGATGTGGTTGTGGGGAGCTTGCAGCGGGAAGATCTGACTGCTGAGTGACCTTGTAGGAGATGATAGGAGCTGCAAGAGCCCTGGGACTTCCTCATTTCACAAATGATCCTGGGTTGAGACCCTCCGCCTCCAAGTACGCACACACAGAAAGACACCCCCACATACGCACATCCTACCCCTCTGGTTCCTAGTCATCCAAGGACTGCATTTGTGCTTGACTGCGCAAAGGAAGAAGTGGAGAAAAGAGGATGCTTTTCCATCTTGGGCCATTATCTGAAATATCAATAAATACCACTGAGTTGAATAACCTTATTTGCAAACTTGTCATAGGGAGTAATTTTGGACTGGGCCTCTCATATCAATTCCACCTGATACCAAATTTAGACAATTAGCAACAATTGCTGTAGGTTTTATGTGTAGCGTAGTTGTTGAAAACACTTCTTGCTTTGTCTCTCTGCATTCACTGCCAGCTCTGCTCTCTCTGCTTGGAGGAGGCATTTTGGTGGTAGCAGCTATATTTGTATATCTCTGCTCTCTAAAGTGTTCTTTTATGAGAACTGTTCACATCACAAGAATCCTGATATTCATGAACTGAGGCCACTAGAAAGGGAGGGGTCACAGCAAGCCTAGTAGACTGCAGTGGAGGATTACTGAGACGTGGTGGTGGGTGGTGTGATAACATACATTTACAGAGGTGTGGCCTTTAAATCACATACAGTGTTATAAACCAACGTTACTTCAATAAACACTTTTTTTAAAGATTTATTTATTTATGCATACAAGAGCGGGGGTACAGGCTAGAGGTGTAGGGGGTAAGAGGATTCACCAGAGACAGAGCGGGAAACAGAACAGGCAGACTGACTGAAATACACTGCTAAGGGGAGCAGCGGGCGAGATAGGAGAGGTCTGCTGCACCATGTGGGTAGCTCCCTGGCCAGCTGGGGATCGAACTCACACTGCAGAGGCTGCGATTGCTTCATAGTGCGGTGCTTAACCCCTTGCACCACCAGAGAGGCCCCAATAAACACTTTTAAAAAAGAATTCTGAAATCTAGGTACAATTAGCTTAAGTATTAATATTTTAATGCATATGTGTGTGTGTGTGTGTATGTATTATCAATATATTACATACTACTTACAGAAGAGCAGGACTGGAATCCAAGCCTATTTCTTTCCTGTGTGTGTGTGTGTGAATGATTTTTTTTAAATCATTCATTGAGCTCTCTAAATCTCATCATCTCTATGTATGAAATAAAACAAGTTACCTTGTCATACTGTCGTTATGATTAACTAAGAAAATACAGTCCTTTTTAACATAGCATATAATTTATTACTATTATTACTAGTTATTGCATTATTAGTACTTATTATTACTACTACCATTATGTCTATCTATCATGATACACATGGCCCAGTTATAAGCTGTTACCTACATTTATTTTCCAACACAATGGTTTGCCTCTGATCTGACCAGGCCTGTCCAAGGACACACACGTCGTAAGTGACAGAAGAGGGCTAAAGCTCAGGTCTTCCATCTCACAGGTTGGCTTCACAGTATTTCTAGTATAGACACACCCCAGAGCAGTAACGCAGCCCGGGGTAGGGTGGAGCTGGGAGCAGGTCACCAAGACTTCCACGCCCTGAAACACAGCCAGGATTTTCCAGTTCTTTGGGGCAGGTGACCAACTCTCGCCTCACCCTGCATCTCTCCCCTCTAAACTACGGGAAACCTCTCAGCCTCCCTGTGGCCTCTCCTCCTCATTCTCTTCCTCCTTCACTCCTGCCCCCCTGGAGGAAACTGTGACTTCCATGGGGACCTGGCCTTGCATTCAAGATGTCTGGCCATAAAGCACCAGTTGTGCCTCCTGTCCCCCACCCATCCACATGCTGTTCCCTGTCACAATTCTCCTGATCCTGCAGGCCAATAGAGAGAAATTATGTTTTCTCTCTGGGGACAACTGGAGACAAATATTAGTTGCTGAGTTTGATTTTTCTCAGAAAAATTATCATAGAAATACATGTGGTCCATGGAGTTTTTCTCCAGCCACATTAAATTCCACCCAATGCAACCCATCAAGTCCTCTTACACTCCTGCTGCGGGGCCAGGGCCATGCCTCCAGAACTCAGCATCCAGATACAGAAGGAAAACTCTGAAGTCCAGCAGCTTGTCCCCTGGGAATGATACACATGGAAACACACTCTAACACAGCACAGTGAGTATGTTTATCTGAAATAAGTTAGTACAAGGGAAGGAATGAGTGATTCCACTAGCAGATCAGGAATATGGCCCAGAAGACATGACATCTGACGTGGGTTATGAAGAATAAGTAGAAATATGAGAGAGGGCTAAGACTTTCAGCCTTAAAACTGATTCTCATAGAAGTTAGGATTGGGGCAAAAGTAAGAAAATGCAAGTGTAGATATATGGCAGAGAAAGGAAAATATTACAATCCATTCTCCATTGCCAGGGATAATCATGATGTCTGTTAACCAAACATGATGATTAACAGGGTTTTCATAGAACCCATTCAAGAGCTATTAAATGTCAAGAACGTTCAGTAGCCAAACTCTGAAATGGAATCCCACCTTCTTTTTCTTTTTTTTTTTTTTAAAGATCTATTTATTTATTCATACAAGTGCTGGGGTACAGGCCAGAGGTGCGGAGGGTGAGAGGATTCACCAGAGACAGAGCGGGGAATAGAACAGGCAGATGACTGAAATACACTGCTGAGGGGAGCAGCGGGTGAGACAGGAGAGGTCTGCTGCGCCGTGTGGGTAGCTCCCTGGCTGGCCGGAAATCGAACTCATGCTGCAGTGGCTGCAAATAGCTTCATAGGTGGCGTCTTAATCCTTGCGCCACCAGGGAGGCCCCCACCTTCCTTTTCTTACTCATAAACTGCTTCATTATCTTATAGAGCCATGGGTAATTATTATGAATAGGAGTCTGCTGCTTACAGAGTTCTACTTAATAGACTACACCCATACTTTGGTTTGCCCCAATGTAACTCAGAATCATGTGTGTGCTGTTTAAAACAACCTGCAGTGCCCACCACAGGCTCTGGCCTAGTCTTTCACTACTGTTATTACTTTCAAAGAAATAAGGACTTATAAGGCATTGTTTAAACAGAAACAGCATCAAAGCACATTCCAGGATCTTGGACATAGTTCCCATTTAATCAACAGAAAGATCTGCCCAGGTTGTAGTGGGCACATCAGCATTGTCTTCTCACTGCATGTCCAGCCCATACATGACACCCAGAATTGCTGCCAGAATCCCCACCTGTGGTCAAATAAGTGCACCATGAGATTCAGAACAGAGACCAGGATATCCCCAAAGAGTACCTTCACTTTCACCACATGAAACTTACAATTTCCCAATGTCCCAAGTTCCAACCAAGGGATTTCCATTGCTGTTTCAGGCAAATTAATAAAGAACACTTTACAGATATCTATTAAGTACAAATATGCTACTAGGAGCCTCAGAGATAGAGGTTAGCCTCGCCCCTGGGAAATGACTCTGTCTGACGACACCCATGGATTTTATTTTCACAGGCATTAGGTCATTTGATCTTACAGAAACCACAAACAATTGTTAGGCCTCTGTTAATAATCCCCACTTTACAAATGGGAGATTAATGATATGGCAAGACTCAGTTCACCCAACAGGCAAGTTCCAAACGCTCTGCCTCCAAACCTTATATTCTTTCCACAATTCCTAACCCCACTCTCAGCCTTCAGCTGCAGAAATATCTAATACCTTGCTTTCTGTAGTATTTACCAGAGGCATCCTCATTACTCTCTTAGCTCAACCAAACTTTTGGACAACAGGCTAAACATAACCCTCTTTTAATTCTCAGTCAACTAAGAAGCATCGTGAAGATGGCTCTTACAATTTGAAATTTTATATACATTAACCTTACCAAATCAGGACCAACTAGATTTAGCATCACATTCATCATAAGGGAGCAAATATGTTATAAAGGAAAGTAATCACCACACTGGTTTCTTAAATGAGTTAAAGGATGGATCTACAGCAAGATTCATGAGAATATCATTTCTTCCTCTAGTACTTTCCTCTTACTCTGCACCCAGGGACACTCTCCTCAAACCCTCCACGCCTCCCTCCTTTATTCCTGATCTATGGCAGCCCTTAAGTTTTCCTTCCTTCTGCCTCCTCTGACTCAGCATTTTACTAGTCACCAAATCCCCCTCCCCAAGAGCCATGGCTGGCTATTTCATTTGGAGAGGCCAAGAGGAATTAAACCAGCAGTGACAGGAGTCTCTGTCAAGAACTGTGGGGGAGACACTTGTCATCTCTCCTATCAGTCACCTTTGCCCCATCATGCACACGGACCCTGGAGACACACACAGTGAGGCGTAATAGGAGGCTTTGTGTTCTGTGGCCCTGAGTTCATCCCCATTCTGAGAGAGGAACCAGGTTATCCTGGCAGAGAGACCCCAACCCACCTGTCCTTCACCTGTGGGAGGAAGGGAGGGCCGTGAAGCACCATCTCCTGAAAGCGGTTACATTCAACAAGTTTATTAATTTGTCTGAAGCCCAGTTCCCTCTTCTATAAATGGGGATCCTAATAGCATTTAATTCCCAAAGTTGTCGAGAGGATGAACTGTGACCACGAATGTAGAGCACTGAGCACAGAGATATGTGCACAGTCAGCCTTCATGCTCTGCTATTCTGGCGACGTATATTCTGACAGCGCCCACAAAAGCTGGTCCTGCAAGTGGGCAAGGATAAACTAGGTGGAGAGAAGATTTCTTGAGCCCATTTACTCTCCTACCTTAAAGTGTCTGGCTAACAGCCTGCTGGTCCTGGCCCAAGTCAAGTGAGAGACCAGAGCTCAGCAGTACTAGCTAAGGTCATACAACACCCTGAAATGTCTTGCTTCATCCCTGCAGACAAGTCAACATTTTCAGGGACCTGAGTCTATAAATACATATGACCTTCCTCAGGAGAGGAAAATCTAATTAGAAGTATTTTTTTTCACTTATTTCTTTTCTCGTTAAAATAAATGGCAAGCCCACAGCTAGGCTGTAATTCATGACACACGTGTCTTGCCTTCATTTTTTTTTTATAGCTGAAGATTCTAAGAAGCAGCTTTGGTAGTGATAGTTTTGTGGGCAAGTAAAATCTGCCCACAACTGAGATCTCAGCCTGCTGGCTGGGGGCCCTACCCAGGGTGTATTCTGGGTGCCCATGCCCCTCCAGAGGACTTTGGTCAGGCAAGTCGGAGGTCTGCAGCTGACTCTTGGCCTGGCCTCTGTGACATGAAGGATGTGATGTGGAAAGGACTGACTCCAAGCAAGTCAGGGATGCATGCCAGTAGGTGTCCTGAGGAAGCCAGCCAGGCAGGATGGGGCAGGAAGAGGGTGCAAATCATGCACCTTTCGGGGAGATGTCACAGGTGGGTTAACAGGAAGGAGGGGGAGGAGGACAAAGGAAAGCCATGTTCTCAGGCAGCCTGCATGGGAAGGGGAACTGACTGCTGGACAGGCCCAGCCAGCTCATTCCAGGAGCAAAAATTTGGGGTGTTCAGTTATGCCCTGTCTCCCCATTGGGCCAGAGACCTCCTTTCAGTTATGGATATCTAGGAGAGAATAGAAGCTGCAGTAACAAAAAATGGCATGAAACAGAAATCCACTGACTGTGAGAAGAAAGCAAACTCCAATTGTTAGGGGGAAAAGGATGTCCTAAAGCTAATTCCATACAGGCTTTGTGGACTCCACCCCCACCCCAGGCCAAAGCCAAAGACACTGGGAACTCCAAATCCCATCACCACCAAAGGGAAGGTGGCTGGGACCTGAGGGTGGGGTTAAGCAGCCAGGTTGGTATAAAGCCAGACACGTGGGCTTTGGAGGGGTCCCCCATTTTGGCTCTCCGCCAGCTAGCAGTGTCTGGCCAGCTCTGAGAGTGACTTTGGGTTTCCAGTTCGGCGGATCGGGTAGGACGCATTAAAGACTTTATTTCCCTATTTTCTCCCTGAGTTGTACATTTTCCTTCTTTCCTTTTCCCTTGCAAATAAACCTTTTATTAACCTTTTGTGTGTGCCTGTAGTGGAGTATTAATAAGTCCCTTGTAAGCGCGCAGGTGAGGACCCACAGCCAGGCAATCCGTTCAATATCGGGGCTGCCCTATAACACTATGACATAGTAAAGAGAAATCCTGTTGCCATCCAAGAAGGTGGCAACTCTTGACTCCCTCAAATGCTTTTTATCTCCTCAGCCTTCATGCTGGTTCTCACTGACATGAATAACACTGAGCTTTCTGCTGGGTCTTAGGGGGTGGGGGATGGGAGGTGTTCTTACCTCCCTCTGTGTTTCTCCAATTGAAAGCATAGTTTATTAAAAAGTCTGCAACCAAATGTCTGTCACTTGGGCTTGTGTCATGTGGTCACAGAATGGATTTAAGGCTCTGTGCAAGATTTATCAACAGTTTAACATCCTGGCCACACTCTGTCATTGTTACTTGTGACGTTCCCCATAAATCAGTTAGCTTCATAAATATTTGAAGCCCCATAGCCCGCACACCAGACCTGCTCTAGCCCTGGTCAGCATTACTAAATCAAGCATTTCAGGCAGGACACCCTCTGGGATGCGGGTAATAGCTTTCTGTTTGACTTAACCAAACAGTTTAATTTCTTTATGATCCAACATGGTTTAATCAGCAACTTTCAATCTGTGTTTCTAGATGAATTCCTGGGTGGCTTAGCTATCTATGACTTTTTCAAATTGATTATATATATGGTAGATGAGCCTTATGAAATAAGAGTGAAGATGTTGGGGCCCTATTTTCAATGCAATGACTCTTCACTCACACTCATTGTCAGTTTATTCCAGTACCTTTTTCATAGACCAAGGAGTGAAAGATTTCTTGCACATTGTTTATGCCATGCTACCCAACTCCAGCCAAGGCACCGAGATGGAGATTCCCTGCACCTTTTTTGTGCAAGAAGGAGCACCGCGCTCCCCCTGCTTTGTCAGGCAGATCTCTTCGTGGGCCAATAACAGCCTGCAGCCAGCCAACCTCAGTGAGCCCAATGGCACCATCGTCCAGGTCAGTGAGCGGGCCTCCAAGAGACCACAGGTAAGAGACCCATCCACCTCGATGAGGATAGGGTCCGAGGGCTGTGAAGACAAATCCCAGCCATTACTTGCCCGAAGCCCTGTAGATTCGCACTGAGTCCACCCCCAATTGCTGCATAAGTTTGTGGTCCTGGAAGGCCCTGCCCTTGAGTGACATGCTCTATGGCATGCAAATCTGACCTTTGGCCTTTTTTTCAGCCTCCCCCACCTCCACCGACACTGCTGTCCCACTTCCCACACATACACAGGCAAAAAAGGCATCTTTAGAGACGCCAGCAACCAGCAGAGCCCTGTGGGCTTTGTCCCCAGCAACTGTCCTCCCAGGTCAAGTTCCCCCAGAACTCAACTTGCACTACAATTAATCCCTCTTCCTCTCAAACCCACCCTTCCTGTGACAGAAAAATGCAATAGGTACCCCAAAAGTGATTTCTTAGGAATTTAGTTTAAGGAAATATTTTAAGAGATGAAGTTATATGTAATAAGGTGTTTTTCCTGGTGTTAGCAAAGAAAAAGATTTACAAACAACCTGCCTGTCCAGCAATGAGGAATGAGTCATATTATGCAGTTATCATTATGATTAAAGCTAAGAAAGATTGTTGATATTTACTGAGTGCTTTATCTAGCATTCATCTCCTTGCTCAATATTTTTAGCTCAGTTCACCCCACAGTCATCCTAAGATGTAGGTGCTAGGTCCCATTTCACAAATGGAGAAACTGAGGTACAGGAGTGAAGCCTCTCACCCAGGGTCCACAGAGTCAGGATGATAACCCCGGCGGCCTGGCTCCAGCATCCTTGATAATTACAAAGCTCAGACAGACAACAGGGAGAATATTCTAAAACCAGTGTTAAGAAGCAAAATAGCAAGTGATTGCACTTTATGACTGAACTGAGAACAATATGTGTGTGGACAGGACTATAGGGTTAAAATGCAAACATTAAGATCTCTATTGATATGGAGGTTTCCAGCTCTCTTTTAATTCTCTCCAATGTTTCACATTATCTTTTCAAATTAATTTAAAATGCTTAATTCCCTGTCTCATTGTGCTGCAGGGGGCCCAAGACCACAGTTACTGCTCTCAACCCGCAGGGTGGATCATCCTCTAAGAAAGAGGAGCAGTGAAGCGCCACGAAGAGCCTGGTGCTGGGCCAGGCGGCTTGGGTTCAAATCCAAGGTTTCTATCTTGAGCAACTGTGTGGGTGGTGTGGTTTTGCCACTCACAAGCATGTGACCTTGCACGACCCCTCCAAGCCTTGGCATTTATAAGACTGCGAATAACAATAGAATTTTGGAGAGGAGTTAGTGACGGTGTGTTAAAGCCTTTAAGCAGAGTCTAGCACAAAGTGTGTGTTTATTAAATAAAGGATTGGGCAAACACCATCCCCTAAGGGGTGGTCAGCCTGCTCCTCTCTCTGGTAATGCATGGAATTTAAAGGCTGTCAGGAAAGTTGCTAAGTTGTTGTCTAAGCAAAGGCTCTGTCAGGGATGAGTCCAAGCAGCTGGGGCCTTGGGGGTGGTGGGGTATCAACATGGGAGAGTTGATACACAGCCCTGCTCCCTCCCAGGGGTCTGTCTGAGCAGTGCACACCTCATGCTTCCTGGGAACGAGCAGGGCAGCCCAAAATGTTCAGAACCTACAAGCAAGGTCTTCAGCACCCATTAGTTACAATTCATACATACTAACTACGCATACACACCCAAGCTCAGGGCTTCTCTGCACCCTCAGAGCATATGCTCAGGTGCCAGCTCTCCTTGCTTGCAGGTGAGGTCTCGGGAGGTTCCACATGGGCGCCCCAAGGTGGCACAGCATCTGCACAGTTGGCATTTGTGAGCACCACATCCTTCCAAAGCTCCTGGTGGCAGATTCTCCACAGACACCCAGTTGCTGCCTTTCACCTGTACCCAAGGCCTTGTCCTCCAGGACGAGGATGTGTGATGTGTCAGATGACTGATGTCAACTACAGTGAGCTCCTTCGTCCCATCCCTTAAAGGATCTGGCCGCGTCTCCTTGGTTCCCTCTGCTGTGTGGAATAGAGAAAGACCAGGGAGTCAGGAGGCTCTTAGGACATTGAGGAAGCAGATGGGGAACAGGAACCCAATTTCATGCTTTCGTGCTTGCTGTTTCCCTCTGCATTTAGGAAAGAGAGGAGGTTGTGTGAAACCAAAAACATTTGAACCCCCATCTTCCTTGGCAAGCACCCCTAATAAAAACCACTTCACTGGTGCTGAGAAAGGATAGAAGATTGAGCATCCATTGAAAAGTCTCCCGGGAGCTTGTCCACACTCAGTCTCACTGGTCCTGAAGTGCCTTTCTTCTGCCTGCCCACCCTGCTGATGGTCATTCATCCCGGTCAGGGTGGAGTGCACAATGCCAGGGAGCTGCCCCTTTCCGACCGGGTATATGGCTTCTCCCACGTGTTCCCAGGCCAGCTACTGCAGGTCCTGTACAGGGATTCTAGGTCTTAGGATCAGAAGGGGTGACCAGAGACTGTGTCTCAACAGTCTTTGACCTTAGACTGCTTCCTGAGGGTGAAGTGGACCGTCTGTTAATCAAACTTGTTGTTTCTTGGTCTGTGAGCTGAGCTTTCCAGGGTCCAGGATTGTTATGTTCCCTTGGCTGCTATACAGAGCTGACTCCCCATTTACTGAACCCCCAAGTCAATTCCAGGACCCTATAGGCCATCAGGTGGGGGAGCTGGAGCTGCCTTACCTGGGAAGCAAGACAAGTCTGCTCCTGGTGCTGCCCCATGTCAAAGACACACACTCTGTCTTCTCTGGACCAGAGTGGAGCCCCCAAGCTCCCGTTTCAGCTTCACATGGCAGCCAGCTATCCAGCAGGAGAGAGGGACAGTGCAGCAACCTTCAAGGAATGTGGCCCAAGTTTTACACATCCCAAGATTACACAATTGCCATTTTTTCAAAACCAAAAAAAAAAGGTAGTTTATACAATTGAGCAAATACAGATACAATTCTCATCAGAAGGCAAATTAAGGCATAAAAGTTGAAGACTTTAAGTCTTAGTACTGAAGTTTCTCATTCTTTCAGAACAGAGATGAGCCCTTCTTTAGGAAAACTTAATACACACACAGTTTGTCAGAGTATATGATGGTGCTAGATTTTGTTTTTCAAAGGCAAAAGCTATTGGCAAACCATTACTTTACAAAAGGATTTCTCATGCAACTTCTTTAAGTGACTAGCTTTTCTAGTACATCTAAAATCAGAATAAATTTATAACTAATCTGTAGACCAATATGCACTGGTGAATGCAGTCTGAGGGCTCGTTTTCAGCATGTATATGCTTCATGTTCCTTCTCTCAGACGCCCTGGCCTCCTCCACTGACCAGGTTCTCAGCAGCATGGAGCCAGAGGTCTTCGCAGCGCTCCTCAAGAGGTTAAAAATAAGTTCAGGCACTGGAACGAAAACATACAGATAAAGAACAAAATGTATAGGGACTTTTATTCTACATTAAGGACGTTAACATACCAAAAGAATAATCAAGAAAACCAACGAGTGTTAAAAATGTAATTTACATCCGTAGTGATGCAATGCTCACAAGAAAGACCAATATATCAAATATGTATTTGTTTAATCAATAAAACACTGAGTTACTAGATCAACATAGTAGGAAGCTGAGCATGAGCATTTTTCTGATATTAGAAGTGATATTTGTGTTTTTTAAAATCCATGAGCTCTCATATCCAAAAGGAGTTTTGCCCTTCCTTCACAGAGCTTCTGGTTATCATTATTTGTGGTGTTTCTAAGGATATTTTCTTCTTTTTTTAAAAAATTAAGGTATAATTCACATACCATACAATTTATTCTCTTTTTTTTTAAGATTTTTTTTTTTTTAAAGAGGCACGTATTTTATTTTTTTATTTATTTGTTTGTTTGTTTGTTTATACATGCACTGGGTACAGTCAGAAATGCGGGAGGGTGAGAGAATTCACCAGAGCCAGAGCAGGGAGCAGAGCAGGCAGAAGGACCGAAGTACACTGCTGAGGGGAGCAGCGGGCGGCAGGAGAGGTCTGCGCGCCATGTGGGACCCTCCTCCGGTGGGCAGGGAGCAGCCGGGGATCGAACCGGCGTCGCAGAGGCCGCGGGGAGCTTCGCAACCCAGCGCTCAACCGCTGCGCCACCGGGGAGGCCCCAATTTATTCTTTTAAAGTATACAATTCAGAGGATTTTAGCATATTGGCCAAGCTGTGCAACTATCACCATCACCACTAGCTAATTTAGAACATTATCAATATTCAAAAGAAACCTATACCCACATCATTACACATTCCTCTCTCCCACCCCCCACAAGAGCTGGGCAATCACTAACCCACTTTCTTTCTACATATATTTGTCTATTCTGGACATTTTACATAAATGAAATCATACAGTAAGTGGCCTTTTGTGTCTTCTTTCACTAGCAAAATGATTTCAAGGCTTATCCTTGTAGCATATATCAGCACTTCATTCTTTTTATGGCTGTGTAATAGTCCATTGTATGGATAGAATACACTTCCTTTTTCTTTAATTTCCTTTTTCCCAGCTATAGTTAGGTATAATTGTTATGTAACAGTTTTATATATTTATGTGTGCACCATAATGATTTCATATATGAATATTATGATATGTATCACAATTGAAATGACTAATACATCCATCACTTCACTTAAATATCATCGTGTGTGTGGATATACTGCATTTCATTTATCTACTCATCAGTTTATAGACACTTAGGGGTCAAGACACTTTTTCTTGTGTCCACTTTTGACTTCTACAAACATTCATGTGCACATTTTTGTGTGGATACATATTTTCTGTTATCTTGGGTGAAAATCTAGGAATGGAAATACTGGGTCATGTGTTACCTTTGCATTTTACACTTTGAGGAACTAACAGACAGCTTCCCAAGTGACACCACTAGCAATGTGTGAGTTTCTCCGTGTTCTTTTCAGCACTTACTATCACCCACCATTTCTGTTGTTGTTGTTGTTTCTTTTAAAATCTCTCTTAATGTTTAATGGTACAGAGTTTCCATTTGGAAAGATGAAAAGGCCCTGGAGTAGATAGCGGTGATGGTTGGACAACAGTGTGAATGTATTTAATGCCATTGTATCATACACTTAATACATTATATACTTATCAAGTTAAAATGGGGGATTTTATGTTGTGCATATTTTACTACTACAATTTTTACAATCCCTTTTCATGAAACTGCTTTCTCAATTCTGGATAAGAAAGTTGAGAGGTTGTAAAGCTTGCATTCAGGAACTGACTAATTATTCTTAGTTATACTCACTAGGATGCCTGCCCCTCCTCTGTGCCCTCCAGCATGCCCCCCTCTGAGCTTTGCTTTTCTGCTCTGACTGAAGGCAAGAAGGCTGCACCTGTCTGGCATCTCAATGGTGTTACAACAGCTGTGGGAGGAGGCCCCCAATTTTTTTCTTCTAACCATCCGAGTCGAGTGGGTGTGAAGTGATAGCTCATGGTCACTTTCATTTGCATTTCCCTAAGGACTAATGATGTTGAAAATCTTTTCATGATCTTATTGGCATTTATACACCTTTTTTGGAGCAATATCTATCCAAATCCTTTGGCCATTTAAAAAATGGTTAATTGTTTGCTTTCACTGTAGAGTTACAATAGTACTCAATGTATTCTGGAAACTAGTCCCTTAGTAGATATGATTTGTAAATATTCTCTCCCATTTTGTGGGTGATACTTTTTCTTTCTTGGTAGTATCCTTTGAAGCATAAAAGTTTTTAATTTTGATGAAGTTCACTTAATCTATTTTTTCTCTTCTTGTGCTTTTTTTTTACATCATGGTTAAGAAAGCATTTCCTCTTAGCTATTTAAACATTTAGCCAAGGTCACAAAGATTTGTGCCTATATTTTTTCTAAAGATTTTATAGTTTTGGTTCCCATATTTAGATCTCTGATCCATTTTGTATTAATTTTTTTATATATGGTATGAGGTAGAGTAGCAACTTATACTTTGTGTGTGATTATTTAGTTATCCCAGTATCCCAGTATCATTTATTGAAGAAATTATTCTTTTTCCCTTTGAATTTTCTTGGCATACTTGTTGAAATCAATGACCATAGATGTATTTTTTTTAAGATTTATTTATTTATGCATATAATAACTGGGGTAGAGGCCAGAGATGGAGGGTGGGTGAGAGGATTCACCAGAGACAGAGCGGGGAACAGAACAGGCAGACTGACTGAAATACACTGCTGAGGGGAGCAGCAGGCAAGACAGGAGAAGTCTGCCGTGCCATGTGGGTATCTCCCTGGCTGGCCCTCACTGCAGAGGCTGTGGACAGCTTCACAGTGCTGTGCTCAACCACCTGTGTCACCAGGGAGACCCGACATATGGTTTTATTTCTGGACTTTCAATTTTGTTCTATAGGCATAAATGTCTATACTTACACCAGTATCACACACTCTTATTACTCTAGTTTTTTAGTATGTTTAGGAAACAGGAAGTGGGAATCTTTCAACTCTGAAAATCTTTTGTTTTCAAAATTGTTTCAGCTATTCTGGGTCCCATGCATTTCCTTAGGAATTTGAGGATCAACCTATCAATTTCTGTCAAAAGATGGCTAGGACACAAAAGGATTATGTTATATCTATAGATGAATTTAGGGAATATTGCTTTCTAACAATATTGTGTTCCAATTCATGAATACATTTTATTTAGGCTTTCTTTAGTTTTCTTTCAACGATGTTTTGTAGTTTTCAGTGCACAAGTTTTCCACTCTTGTGCTAACTTTACTTCTAAGTATCTTACTCCTTATCATGTTGTTGTAAATGGATGTCATTGTCAGATTGTTCATTATGAGTATAAAGAAAGAGTTAATTTGTGTATTTCGATTTTGTATCCTGCCACCTGGAGGGACTCATTTGTTAGATCTAATATTTGTGTGTGTGTATGTGTGTGTGGATTCCTTGGGATTTTCTATGTGTAAGACCAAGTTCTCTGTGATTAAAGATGGCTTTACGTCTTTTCTAATCTGGATTCATTTTATTTCTTTCTCTGCAAAATTGATCTGCACATTTTTTAGCACAATGTTAAATAGCAGTAGTGTTCATTCTTGTCTGATTCCTGAGCTTTTGGGGAGGTGAAAATTGAGTTTTTCATCATTAAGTATAATGTTAGCTCATCCCTTATAATCACAGAAATGCAAATTAAAACCACATAGAGATACCGCCTCACACCAGTAAGAATGGCACATATCAAAAAAAACAAGCAACAACAAATGTTGGCAAGGATGTGGTAAAAAAGGAACTCTCCTACATTGCTGGTGGGAGTGCAAACTGGTCCAACCACTGTGGAAAGCTGTCTGGAGGTTACTCAGTCTACTGAAAATGGAGCTACCATATGATCCGGCAATTTCGCTGCTAGGGATCTATCCAAAGTACACAAAAACATTGATCCAAAAGAACACCTGTACCCCTATGTTTATAGCAGCACTATTTACAATAGGTAAAACCTAGAAACAACCCAAATGCCCAAAAATAGATGACTGGATCAAGAAGATGTGGTACATATACACAATGGAATATTATTCAGCAATCAAAAAAGATAAACATGCCATTCGCAGCAATGTGTTTTTTGTTTTGTTTTGTTTTGTTTTTATAGAGGCATGTTTTATTTATTTTGTTTTGTTCGTTTGTTTGTTTTGTTTATACATGCACTGGGTACAGTCAGAAGCGCGGGAAGGTGAGAGAATTCACCAGAGCCAGAGCGGGGAGCAGAGCAGGCAGAAGGACCGAAGTACACTGCTGAGGGGAGCAGCGGGCGGCGGGAAAGGTCTGCGTGCCATGCGGGACCCTCCTCCCGTGGCCGGGGAGCAGCCGGAGATCGAACCGGCACCGCAGAGGCCGCGGGCAGCTTCGTAACCCAACGCTCAACCGCTGCGCCACCGGGGAGGCCCCATTCGCAGCAATGTGGATGGAACTAGAGGGAATTATGCTCAGTGATATAAGCTAGAGGAAAAAGAAAAATATTGGATGGTTTCACTTATAGCAGGAATATAGGGGAAGGAAATAAGACACAGTGTAAAAAATAATAACAGTATAAAACACAACAAAGCAAAAACAGACAATTATAAATCAGAGACATCCTGCAGGGGAGGAGGAGGCAGGAGAGGGATCAGAGGGAGGGAGGGAGGAACACAGGGGACTGTGGTGATGGTGCACGGGTGCATTGGTGAAGGAAACTCTATGGGGACCACACCTGAGGGGGTGGAGGGAAGCAAATATTGTTTAAAAATGAACGATGGAAAAAATAAAAAAAAATTAATATTAAAAAAAAGTATAATGTTAGCTTTGGGTTTTTTGTAGATGCCCCTTTTCAAGTTGAAGAAACTCCCTCTACCCCAAGTTTGTTGAGTGGTTTGTTTTTATGAAAAGATGTTGGGTCTTTTCAAATGCTTTTTTCTGCATCTATTGAGATGATCCTTGATTAATGTGGTGCTTTCCCTCAAATGATTTTCATATGCTGAAACCACCTTGCTTACCTGGGATAAATTCCTCTTGTACATGGTGGGATTTATATATTGCTGGATTTAATTTGTTGGTATTTCATTTAGGAGTTTTGATCTATATTCCTAAGGAATATTGGCCTCTCATTTTCTTTCTTGTAATATTCCTGTCTGGTTTGGTCAAGGGTGTTTTTTTTTTTTTTTCCAATTCATATTTTTGTAGCAATTCTTCTGAACTTGCCTTTATAGCCATTCAAGGAACTCACCCTTCTCCTTCATAGTCACACCTCACTTTTACTGCTGTTTTCAGCTTACTAAAAAAATGACATGTCCAACTTTATCTACTCACCATCTTCAAATCTATACTTGACTTCAAACATCTCTTAGTGCTTTCTCAATGATACTGAAAAGCAACAAAACCACAAAGGCAACACAGAAGCACCTGCAGCGTGCCGGGCACTGTTCTGAACCTCACGAGGAGGAGTCCACTTTCTCTTCACAGAATTGCGAACTAAGGAGTACTACTATGTTCATGTGATAAATGAGGAAACTAGGTAAAAACAGGCAAAGTAACTTGTCTCGATTTCTCAGCAGGGATGAGACTGAGCCAGGGCCCAAACCTGAGTGAAGAATCCCCACATTCATGCTCTTAACCACGATGCTTCCTAAGAAAATTTCTGAAGGGTCATTCATGAAACTTTTTGGAGAAATACCAGCATGCTTGGAGAAAGCATATGCCACTAAAAAACTATTTGGACTAGTTTTATGAGAAAATCTGATATTTCTGTTTGACACATTGGTCACATTGTCTTGTATAGCAACGGAGACCTGTGATGTTAAATGGTTTGTCCAATATTTTAATTCTCCTATAAGTTCTGCATGATGTAAAGAGAAAGTTCCATTTTGAACTTTGGTTTTCAAAGAAAAATAATGTCAGCAGTCCTTTCAAAGGATACTTCAATGGTAAAATTTCAAATACCTTGCCCTTGGGGAAATTTTACAAAGCTGGGTACTGATTCTTTCTGCTCTAAGGCCTTCCAAGGAAAACTCAAACTTTAATTTGCATTCCTTCCCTGCTGTGCTTCAAAGACATACACTGCACACAGCAACCATAAAAATGTCTTATCAAATACAAACATGTTAAGAGAGACACTGTTGTTAATTAGTCAATAACTTCTTTTCTACACCTACTGTGTGTGAGACGCCACAAGAGATGGGAAGTAGCAGAGAGTGGACAATGAGAGCACAGGCTCCGCTCTCTTTCAGCCTTGGTCTGAGTAGAGCTCCACCACATATTCATTACGTCCACTTGGGCAAGTTTCGTAAGCCCTTTGAGCCTCAGTTTTCTCATCTGTAAATGAGGATAATAGAAACATAATTATACGAAGATGAAATGAGATAATTCACATAAAATACTTGCTATAGTGCCTAGCACATGGTAAACCCTCATTAAATATTATTATTATTATTAAGCAATCGAAAGTTGACTGGGATAGCCTCTCTTCCCAAGTAGTTCATAGTATCATAAATAACAGTAATAAGAAGCAGAATGTTCTGTACATCAAAAAAGTAAAAGTGTTAATGAGGCCTTAAGAACCAAAAGTCATTAAGCAGCTGCAGAGAAGAGGAGGGAACAATTGGGCTTGCGGAAAGGATAGTAATTCAGAGGCCATCAGGGGAGATGCAAGGGACCTGGAGAGAACAGCGGAAACAAAGGTGAAGAAGTGGGAGAGAGTGTGTGGTCAAATCCCTCAATGAGAAAGGTTTCTGGAAGGAATATTAAAAGATAAAGCTGGAAATGAACCTGGAAAACACTGACCTAGAAGTTATGGGGTTTGGATGTCATGTGGTGTGTATGAAGGTATACTAGAAGAGAGTGTTAAGTGAAAGTTGATAGTTTGTTTTTGTTTTTCAGATTTAGGAGCCAGGATCATTTTGACTTAAAAAGCATTTTAAGTTCTTGGGAAGTCACTGACCTTTTTGATCCACTCAAAGCTAACTTGAAAGGAATGTCAGGTAACAACTGTTCTTTTTCCAAACCTTTTGACATTGTGTTTGGGGCACTTTTATCATCCTTTGATTAAGGAGTTCTCATTGTTTTTAAAGAGACTTCAATGTTTAAAAGACTCATTGTTTAAAAGAATAAAGTACTTTATAAAAGAATGTGATGCTTCTGATAACAATCAAATTTAGAGTGGACTTTATGGTGAAGGGGTGTTTGCTGAGAGACCTTTGAGTACCATTTTCAGAGACCACCCTCAAAATGAGGTCAGTGGCCACGGGACACAATACAATTCACCCTCCCTTTGCCTTCATGACAAAAAGCATGCCAGAGACATTGGTGCAACATCAAGTCTCTTCATCCTGACCTCCTGCTGTCATTCCAGCTGCACAGACACCCTTTGTTTCTACCTCCTCTTCCTTCCTCCTTGTCTCCCTCTGTGCTGTTCTAGGGAGATAAACTTGAAACTTATCATCCATCCAACATCCTTCCCTCAAATCATCCATGTGCCCATAAACTTGCCCTAAAATATTCTCCTTCCCAGCATCCATATTACATTTCTTGCCCATAGTAGACGTGCTACTGTATCAGTAGGAGCTGTGTTTGCCTATGAACTGACAGGAAACTTGCATCTAATATTAAGAGAGTGGAATACCATAGCCATATGTTCCAGAATCATTTCATGAGACCATTGCCAATTCCAAGACCCTGGTTCATTTCTGCTTAAGATAGTAATACATATTTGTACAAAGATGACACTGGAGCAGGCATATTCATTGGCCTTGGCATTTTTCTTGCCTAATGAGCTTAATAATTTAAATGCTAAAATCTCACAGTACATAAAGGTTGCCTAAAGTGTTGTTCAGAGTCTTCTTTTTTAAGGAGTCACAGAAAAAAAATGGCACTATGGTCCACAAGGTAAGTCTTGCCCTGGGTGTTAGATGATAACAGACAGACTAAATGACAGTTATCAAATAAAACACAGGTGTAAGGAACTATTTAGAATATTTAAAAATTCCACAAGCTCATTGCCTAAACAAAAGATTAACGAAGCAAGTCAAATTTGGGCATAGAACTTCCAACTATGCTTGGCACAGAGGATATCCAGTAAGTATTGTTGATTTGGTTGAATGACACAACCAGAAAATTTCCCTCATGACACAGGCATAATCTGACCTTGTAGAGGAAAGAGGAATACTGGAATGAAATATCTGAACTTGTGCTCTCTCTAACTTTAATAACCTGTGAAATCCATTTACAGTGTCTTCTTGCAACTCTGAGACTCAGACATGTATCCTCATTGTTGATGGCAATATTATTCTTTTTTGTTTTTGATCATCCTGACCAAAATTTTGAGGCCATTCAAGACCTTTTTTCCATATCATGACATTCAATTAAACCTATGACTTAATGATTTTGCTGTTATAGATCTTAAATGTCTATCCTTTTATGTCCTAGAAGTACATCTTAGAATGCCATTAATCCCGTGTCCTCTGGGCTTAACTAACACTGGGCTTAATGCAGCAGCTTATTGGTAAAGACTTCTGAGGTCCATAAGTTCCTCTGATAATATCTAACAAGCAATGTAGTTTTAACAGTACCTTTTTGGACACCTAACCTCTTTTTTAAAATAATGCAATTCAAGTCTACTTATTTTTGTTGAAATCAACAGAAATATAGGCTCATGGATATAGCTTATTAATTATGAAGCAGTTAGCAAATGCCAAGTGTGAAGCTTGCATTCACATTTCCTTCTGATAAAACACACCAGCCTTATAATCCCACCCAAAGAATTTGTTCCTCTGATGCAAGGGTCACCAAAGTAAAAATTTAGCAATACTCAGCTACTCTCATTCATTTACAAATCACCTTCTGCTATGACAGAGAAGTTATGATGAACACTACATGATCCACAATGGCTAAAAAAAAAAACTACTGTCTGGTTCTTAAGGATTTCCAGTAAAGTGTTGCTTTCCAATACCTATATTTAAACATAAGAGACTAGTCACCTTCTATGCCCAAGAACACTCTGATTCTGGAGACATGGACACTGAATCTAAGAAATAGCCTAAAATGGGGTAGTCATTACCCACCTCTCATCTTTTGGAAATGAAATTCTTTATCATATAAAAAAGCTTTAGCAAAGAATTTGCAAGAGAGTAAGTGATCAGAAAAAGCTGGCCATCCTTCCCACAACTAACAAGGGGCTACCAAGCAGTTCTGATCTATTGATTGAAGCTCAACCTTAGGGAACATTTGGTCTTTTCTTGCCATTTGGTTCCAAAATCCAGAATCATTTGATTCACATTATCCTTCCCCATTTAAAATATCACTCCTTCTTTTGCTGTCTGAAGAACTTGATAACTGTCATTTCAAAACCCAACTTAACCCAGGGTGTAATTTTTCTTCCTGGAAATCCTAGACACTATGTCAGGAATGTCCAAGAGTAATTCCAATTCACTTACACAAAAAGAACTGCTAGAGATACACTTCTTGAGAGAATTACTTCACAAAGATTAAACAGGCTTTGATAAAAACCCATGTTTCCTAATCCAAAAAATATCCCTCATGCACAAACTTGAAGCTTTGAAAAAGCTATCTTATTCTTGACTTTTATAAGTAGGTTGCTTCTAATCCTGGTTTATTAAGAAATACAAGATCATTGGTGCTACAACTTTGTGAAAGAAAAAAAAAATCAGTGGTTGCCAGGTATTTGGGGACAGAGGAGAAGTGGTAAAGTGAAGTAGAGGAGGATTTTTGGGGGGTATTAAAACAATTCTTTATACTACTGCAGTGGTTAATACATGATACTTCATTTCTCAAAACTCAATTTATAGTACAATGAGTAAAGATTTGTACATGATAATTAAAAAAAAAAAGATTTAGAAAGTTGTAAGAATCCCACAATTAAATGCAGTATGTGTCAAAACAACCTAACTTTATTACAAATGTGTGATACACTCTCACTAAAAAGTGTGGGGGGGAGAGAGGTATCAACCTAAGTAACTTAGGAAATGGAGGCTATAAAAATTGTACAAAATCACAGTAAAGGAGGAGGGGAGAGGTCAAGGAAGAAGTAGTAGAGTAGCAGCAGCAGCAGCAGCAGCAGCAGCAAGACGCTCCCTATCACTATGACTTAAATGGGCAAACCACCCATAGTTGTTTGGTTACCTACTAAAGCTAACTTATGACACACCAGATCAGACTGGTCAGAGCTGCATAGGTCATATCAAAATTACAGATTGCTCCTGACTTCAGTCCTCCTCCCAAGGTCAATTAGCAACTAACCATAAGATAAGACACCAGGGGTGAGGCTGAAACATGCATTTGAACCACAGAGACTAAGAAGAATAGCAACGAAAGGTAAGAGGAGCACTGCACTCTGCCGATATCACCCTTACTCCACCACACCACTAAGAATGTCTTCCTGGATCTATGGCTTCTCCAGTGTTGGAGGGGAGGGCACAGGGAAGAGCAAAGATGGACATCCAGTTCACTGTTACACTACTCTTCCTGAAGGCCTACTTGGGTCTCACCTCACAGAGATCCCTGGGGAAATCCATGGCTATCAGCTAAAAATAAAGGGGGTGAGAAAAGGATCTGTGATCTAGCTTTTGCACATCAAGTTCCTGCTTATAGAAGTCTGTGAGTAGAGATTCTAACCAGAGTACTGAGGATCTGCAGAAGCCAGTGGCCTCTGCCAGTGGCCCTATCTCACCAGTGAGCTCAGTTGCCCTATGGTACGTACCACCAAGCCACAGAAACCAGCCAAAAGCCCCACCCAGCAGTGAAACCAACCTACAGCCCTGCCCAACTTCCTGGAACAATGTTACCCTTTCTGAACAGGGAGTCCAGCCAGCAGCAACATGCATATGGGAAGCACAGTCTGAGATCCACCTGACCAGGAGCAATTATGGAATTCAGCCCATAGGCCTTCCATTCATGGAATCTAACCAGTGGCATCAATCTGCCAAGGGAACATGGCCTATTACCTTGCCCAACTGGAGGTGGTTGCAGAGCACAGTTAGTAGTTCTACCTGACCTGAAGCACAGTCAAGTTCTGCCCAAACAAGGAACCCACCCAGTGGCCTCAACACCTCAATGCAGAGCCCAGTCAACAGGCCCACTCAGCTGCATGATCCAATGAGTAGCAGACCCATATCCTCAGAGCACAATCAATAAGTAGCCTTGCCCAAGTAGAGACCCCAATAGCAAGCCACACCTGTCCATAAATGCTGCCAGCTGACTGGTCAAGATTTTTCTCTGCTAAAGCAAATCTGTAAAGTTTGGAAGAGGAGATCATTTACTGAAATGCACAGCTATAAAGGCAAGGAATCAAGGATCATGAAGAGTTAGGTAAACAGGACACCACAAAAAAGAAACTTAGAAAAGTCCAGTAACTAATCATAAAGAAACAGAGATGCATGAGCTATCTGACAAAGACTTACAAACAATACTCTTAAAAGAAGCTCAGTAGAGTACAAAGACACGCAGACAAAATTAGGAAAACAATGTGTGAACAAAATAAGTTCACCAAGAAATAAAAACCATTTTTTAAAAATACCCAAACACTTTAAAACTGCAGAATACAATACTGCATTAAAGGATTCAATAGAGAGCTTCAACAGGCTCAACCAAGCAGAGAAAAGAATCAATGAAATAGACGCTATGTTTTTGAAAATATTTTGCCAGAGAAAGAAAAAAGGAATGAAAAAATTAAAGTTTACAGGAGTTGTGGATCCCATCAAAAGAAAAAATACACATATGACGGAATCCCAGAAGACGAGAAAGGGATGGAAAGCCTATTAAAGCAATAATGGCTGAAAACTTCTGAAACTTGGAGGAAAAAATGGGTATCCCAGATTCAAAAAGCCCAAGGAATTTAAGCCTTAAAAGAACTACACTAAGAGACATTATAATTATAAAACCTCAAAGACAGAATTTTGAAAGAAGGAAGAAATGACTCATCCATACAAGGGAATGACTATAAGACTATCAGTGGATTTCTCAACAGAGATTTTAAGGCCAATAGTGGAATGATATATTCAAAATGTCAAAAGAAAAAACCCTGCCAACTAAGAATACTATACCTGCCAAAGCTATCCTACAGAAATAAAGGCAAGCAGGGCCTTACCAAACTAACAAAATTTGCATAAACTAATAAAATACTGAGGAGTTCACCACCACTAGACCTGCCTTACAAATTATGCTAAAGGATATTCTTCAAGGTGAAATAAAGAGATGTGAATCAGCACTGTAAAAACCTATGAATGTACAAAAATCACTGGTACTGGTAAATACATACTGTCATTTGTCCCTTAATAATGGAGATATGAGAAATGTATAGGCAAATTTGTCATTGTATGATTATCAAGAGTGTACAGTTATACTCCACATAATGATGTTTTGGTCAACAACAGACTGCATATGATAGTGGTCCCTATATATAACCTGGGTATGTAGTAGGCTATACCACTTAGGATTATGTAAGCATCCTCCTCACACATGACAAAAGTTGCTTAATGAGACATTTCTCAGAATATATCACCATCATTAAGTGACATATTAACTGTATACATCTCTCTCTATATATATAGCACTGTCATAAAAAAGGGACATTCTGCCATTTCAACATGAAAATACCTTGAGATCATTATGCTAAGGGAAATAAGTCAGAGAAAGATTCTGTTATCTCACTTATATGTGGAATCTAAATAAAACAAACTCATAGGAAAAAAGTAGATCGTTAGTTGCTAGGGAAGAAGTGAAGGTATAAACTTCCATTAGAAGAAAAGTTCTGAGCATTGTGATTTTACTTAATGTTGTGCTGCATATTAATAAGTTACTGAGTAGATCTTATAATTTCTCAATACACAAAGAAATTACAACTATGTAAGGCAATAGATGATTAATCTTATTGTAGTAATAATTCCCCAATATATACATAAATCAACTGAGCTATACATAAATCAACTGAAGAAAGCAACTAGCCATAGCTTAGTTTCATAGTCTTTTTAGCTCTCGCTCTCTCTCTCTCTGTATAAGCACACAATTTGCAAAATGTGCAATGTCCCTATATATGTGCATCAGTTTATCATAAAGCTGCATCTTTTGTCTTTGCAATTATAATTACTATTCGCAAAATTAGTATCTTTTAAAAAGTTATTGCCAGAATTTGCTTCTAGTTTATCTTTCTCATCACTTGCTTTTAAAAGAACAAATTATATGCTTACACAATGTCTTAAACATTTTGAGAGGATGACCAACCACACACAAAGCATGGATAGTCTTCACCAACAAAGGGTAAGCAATCATTTAGATGAAATTTGTCAAAGACACATCCTATGTTATTACCCTATGGGTCTACAGACAACATTTCCTTATGTTCCCCAGAATGTTAATCTGTTAAGGTTGGAGACAGGATGGTATAAGTGGCCCATAGTTAAACTCTACGTATGAGCCCTTCTGTAGAGATTTACTGCAAACTTAAGCAAATTAGCAACTCAGTTCCCTACTAAAAACAAAAACACAAAACTATTCAACCTGCACTTCCCATTTTAATTAACCATGGAACCCTTTTTACAGGATAGCACCTACAAACAATCTTGGGAACAGATTTTGGGAAAATAGTTTGTGCAACCCTCAATGGCAGTTGATAACACTGCCATAAAGGATGAACCTAAGACCAAAAGCTACAGTCAGGAAAATCCATGATTGGCCTCTTCTTGTGGATTTCATTAGTTGTAAAAAATTTCATTATCTACTTAACAAAATTAAACAGATAGGCACTGTATTACAAGACCAAGCAAGAAGACACAAACTCACAGATGACTTATAATTCTTATTTTGATCACAACTGTTGGTCTTCTGAAATGTCAACTCTTACCAGAGATAAAATTTAAGAGATGCAGATTCTAAGACATAACAGGTTGTTGCTGGCTTTTAGCTGTACAAACACAAAAATGTCAATTATTGGAACACTCCTGTAGTCTGAGGAGAAAAACTAAGTGAAACTCTTCAGTTGCAATCTCAAGAAAGTGAAATAAACAGTCATTCATACCAACTGGTCTTATTTCTCACACTGTGCCAAGGTGCCTGGACTCAGTACAGATACATTTAATATATTTAGCTATCAAAGGTTTTGTAGTGTGTCTGTTCACATCCCATCAACATTTATTTAAAAAGTCCAGATACCATATTAGGTATTGTCACAGATATGAAGTGACAAACTAGTAAAACCTTCTCAGGACTATCATAGATCTATTCTTAATCTACAAAATTCTAATTTTGGTACTGTATTTCAGCTTGTTGAAATGGTGCTTAATTATTAGAGAAATTTGTTTCTTTTAACTGTTAAATAAAGCTAGATTCTTCTTGGCTTATAACAAGTGACACTAGATGACTATTTCTATTGACTTTCCCCTTCCTTTGGCCCTTGTCTGGGTTCCTCAGTACTAATACCAGAAAATACATTAAATGAACATTCAATTCATAATTTTCTGTATAACTTATTTACAAGATGGACAAAATGTTCCATATTCTATATTATGGATTGGTTTTATCCTCTCACAACATCCATTTGCCATCTCCTTTATATGCATGAAAAACGAAAAACAATTTAGCCGAAGATGATACAAAGCAGCTTCTCTCAATATACATGTACCTCAAAATTATTATTTTAATATTCATGCTATAGATCCCTTTCCAGTGGCATGCTGGAGTTAGGTAGAATACACTTCTTCAAAGATGATAGTGTTTGTGTGTGCAGTGGTGGGGTGGAAATGGACACTACACTATCAGAATTCCTTATTGAGTGTGTGGCCTCATTTTGTTTGCAGATTTTAGCCCATGAGGCAAGTTAATTGCATAACTGGTATGCCTAAGTATACAGAAAGCAATCATGCAGTATTAGACATTATTAATACTCTGAATTATATCTTTTAAAGTCCACAGTACAGACCTGTGACTTTTAACAATGGCTCTTAAAATATAGCCCAAAAAGCCATTCAAGAGAAATCACATCTTGCTGAAAATGCAGTTTACTGGGCTCCAGAATTCACACTGTAACACATTCTCTAGCAATCCTTATGACCACTGACATTTTTAAAATATCGTCCAAAGAAATATAGTTATTTTTGAAAATTACTGAAAAATTTCACATTTCTGAATCAATTTGGAGATGATTAATTTACCAAATTTGAGGTTTTAAAGTTTGTATAAAACATTTAACTTAATTATCTTCCAAACAATTCTGTCCCAAGCTACACATTAAGCAGCACAAGAGATTACAACTAAGCATACCCTTTAAGGTATACTCAGATTCTCAAGATGCATCAAAAAGTGCAAATAAGTCACATTTTTATTATTTCCTGGGGTTAGGCCAAGATGGCTTTTATGTTTCTGAAACAATCCAGAAAGCAGAGATTGAGGTTTCTGAGGAAGGCACCAAAACATCTGCAGCCACAGGTATGTTCGCAATTCTCAGTCAAGTTTTCCTGTATCTACTTTTGTTAGATTTATCCAGTTTAACAGTCATTCCTAAACCTGCTTCCTAAAAACTCCAAGTCCAGATGTGGTGTAGCATTTTTAAAAAGAAATGTTAATGGAGAGAAAAGTTTCCAAAAAATGTAGGGAGGTACACACATATTTTGAAAAAGATTTGTACTATTATTCCCATAAACAAGGAAGAATAGTTTTGAAAATTATGTTCAGCAAGAAATTTATTTCATGGAGTATTTTGAAAATAAGATGCAGGGTTGGTTAAGTGGTATCTTTTAAAAATCTCCCTATTTGAATCCTGTCTTAACATTAAACAATGAAATAGCATTGGGATACTTTTATTTCTTCAAAAATCAAGGGTGTAACTGACTTGACACTCAATTTTACGACTTTCCCCAAATGAATAGAAATTCACTGAGATTCTCCTGATCTTTCCTGTAGCTCTATTGTTACTGAAACTGTCCGATTCCTATTTTTAAAGCAGATGGGCCATTCATCTATTTTTAGGGAGAAACCAACACAGGTATTTTTTTTTTAATAGGATACAAATAAATTAAATATTTATGAGCATCTCTCTTACAACAAATGCTCATTTGTTCATGGCAGTCTAAACCAAGCATTCCTGCTAGCTAGTTTCTATGATGGCTCAGGAGTATCTCAGTTCCTGTGCTGTATATCCTAAGAGGGATATTTCATGAACAACAAAGGCTACTAATATTCTCCATGTCTTGTTGCCTTTCCTTCCTCTCAGCTCATATATAATTGAAGCAGTTTTGTTTTTAATTGTTTCCTATTTCTGGGGAGATGGAAGTATCATCAGATTAAGCCTTGGCTTGTTTTTCAGTTGTTGCCTAGCTTTCTTGTCATTTTAGGGTAAGAAAAGTTTCTTTAGGCCACTGGAGTATCCAAGTAGTTCCCTCACTGGTGTTCTAGTGAATGCCTAAATTTCTGTTCTTTTTCAAGCTTGAAGTTACACAAATACCAAATGTTTGCCCTAGTACTTTGAAGTCACAGAACCTCATCTTAATCCAAAGATAGAACGGTACAGGCACAGCCTTAGCATAAAAGGACAAACATTAAGTCCTTTAAAGGTCAACATTTAACTAAGTATTTAACATTGAACTAAGTATTGAAATTATTTCTAATCTCCCCTCACCCATGCCCCTGGAAAACTATTTATCAGGCTAAAAAAGAGATTCTCAGTAAAGAGTTGTTGGCAAGTCTAAACAATGTGTTGAAAAGAGATAGGATGAAACAAGACTAACAAAATCAAGCAAAAGTGGATCTACTTTAACTAAATGTCAGGCATTATTTTTATTTATGGAGAGAAAAAAGTCAAAAGTTAGAATAATGATAATTACTCATAGGCTTTACACAAATTGTTAAAGAAATACTGTCAACATCATTTTATCTGAGAATCATTTGCATACTGCTGTAACGTGCTAGAAATCAAAGGAACACTTGACAAAAAGGATGACGATAACCATTCACTAGGAAATAATCTAGTTTGAGATTATTTTGGGAGAAAAATCCTTCAACAGAGTACACCCTCCTAGTATTTCACCATTATCTCAACCCCGTATTTATTAAATATGTCACTTTTAGAACAGAACTTTCAACAGAGAGCCCTCTCTTAGGAAGGATGTATGTCAAAAATGAAAGATGGAATCTTCTCCTTCAAGAAACAGAGACAGAACTAAACAGAAAGGTCAATGCCAAAAGCTGTCATCAATACTGATGACAGTTGAAAGAGAATAATTTTTTCTGGAATTTAATTGCATAAATATGATATAAAATCTGTGAATTAGTTAAGGACACACCAGTATTTCAGTAAGAGTTTTCTGATCTGCCTTAGCATACAGAACATGTAAGGCTAACCAAAACCAGTGTATGTAAATACAGTCCTTATCAATTTATTTATCTCATTTTCCAGGAGGTGCTTGCCCATATTGCACAAGGCAAAGTGGTTACTCTTCTGGTGACAGGGGTATTGAAGAGGTAGAAACCAGTCTCAACCTTCAGTACACCAAAATGACACATCTTACTGATAAGGGTAAAATAATGACCTAATCAATTAACAAAAGGGACATACAGGAAAACTAAGGAAAAAAATCTTATCTCAAGATTAAATTGTTGGACATTTGTCCAGCCTAAAGTCATCCATTAATCTAAAGTGCCTAAAAGACATGATGATCTCCCCCTCAAAGGACTCTCCCCTTCTCCTTTGTTTATAAAAATGCTACAGTATCTCACTAATATGCCCATTTTTTTCTAAATGTAAAAAACCTGCAAGACACAGGGTGTTACACTTGAGTTTCAATGGGTTTCAAACTTGGTGAGTAGGTTTTGGGATGATAGTGTATTGTATGGAAGCAGAGAAATTAGGGACAGAGAGGAAACTGAATGAATTACTTCTTCCCAAGTCCCCCAGGGTTCACTGCAAAAAAATATATTAAAGGTTAAGGGTATAAAACAGCATTGCCTCATGAGCAACTGTGAAATGGAAATAAGAACATTCTGATAAGGAAAACTGTTAAATATTGGATTAGACTGAATCTCTTTCTTGACTATTCATCTCAAAATCTAAATATATATCATTTAAGACCCGACAATATATTCTGGATTTTTTGTAGCTCTTACTGAATTTAGCAATGTAACTGTAAATAATTATCTTAACAATTCCATCTATTAAATGACATCCTGCTTTACTTAAAGATATTTTGTAGAGGTAAAAAAGGTTTAAAGAATTGCATATGACAATACTATATAACATCACATGAGATGATTCTTTTTCTTGACAGGGTTTGTCTGTTCAGCATTGGAAGAGTATCAAATCCCCTAGACTACATTAACAGATCTTGAGCATGCCTTCAACCTCCATGTATGCTTTTCTTCACAAAAAGTTACCATTCGTTATACCCTTGAAATTTAAAAAAATGTTATGCTAACTTGTAAAAAGGGTATGTGATTTTTTAAATATTATGAACTTAAACATACTTCAATTTTATTATGATTTTATAAATCAATTTGCCTCTTTTCATCTAAATAATCTACGCTTCTCTTCTGGTCACTCCTCAATACTACAAGGCACAGCAGTGATCTATGAATGGTAAAGTAGGTCCTCAGTTAGGACATGTGAGGCCATTTTGGGCTAAGGGCGGGAAATAAATGATGCCAGTTTTTCCTTTTCCTGGGTAACTTAGCGGGAAAGCAAAATGAACAAAGTCATCTTAAATACTTTTTCTTTCCATTTAGTTTCTAAATAAAATGAAGAGTTTGTAAGTATGAGACTAGCAGAGCAGAATAAAGAGATCCCCTTTGAACCCCCAATATGTTGTGGGCCTTTTGTAAGCATGGCGTCAAGCCGCTCAAGGAGAGACATTTCAGAGTATGTGGTGTACCCAAACTTACCACTCCCTAAATAAGAGCTTCAACTTTGTGCCATCCACAGTCCTAACGAGAAGGGAAAAGGAACTGAAGTAAAGTAAGGAAACCAGTAACGTCCAAAGGTGTCTGCTTTTTAAACAGTTTTAAGAGTTGGTTGTCTCTCTGCCACAGACTCTGTCGTTTTCCATTACCTAGGCAGATGTGAGAGTATAGTGTGGCCAACAAAAACTAAGAACATATAGCGAAAAGACAATGCAGATTATGTAACATGTAATTACAGATAAGTTTAACAAATATGAATTTCAAGTGGTGTATTTTTCCAATGCTTTAAAAAGCAAGGCCTTTAAAATTCCATTATCTTAAGGTGGTTTTAAATGATTATTTTAAATGTGATTATTTCCTAAACCACACAAGAGTAAAATAGAGCATTTATTGATGGAATAACAAAAGTGCTTTTCTTAAATATTCTTCAAAATACATTTGTACAACTTACAATAATATATCCAAAATAACTGTATATACAAAACATTACCTAGTTTTAATGTATGTGCTTTTTTCCCCAAAAATTACAAAGTAACTTCTTTTTATTGGTTTTTTTTTTTGGCAAAGTTCAACCTTAACAGAGGTGACAATTTTAAAGGTTGGTTTAAGAAAATAGAACCTGAGGGAAATTGACACGCAAGAGTCAATGACAAGCAAGAGATTTGGAGGAATATTTTTAGTTTGTTAAATAAAAATGTTTTTTAGAGTGATATTTTTCACATTACAAAAATAAACCAAAATGAAGTAAAGGTCACTGTAAAATGATGGGAATCTGTAGACTTGATCTCAGTATTTCAAATAGCCAACAATGCATGTCAAAAAATGAATGCAAGATCACAACAGTCTTGTATTTACTTTGTATTTGGAGAAGATAGTGAAATAAGTGGCCACATTCTGTTCTCTTTTAATTGCTATTAATATGGTTGATCTGATTGGCTCTTCGATGAATTTCATCCAAGAAGTTCTCCAGTTGTTCTATTAGCATTCGTTTTTTAAACCTGTATGAAAATAAGTAATAGTACTCTCAATTTCTTTTCAATGGATAGTTATATATTAATATAATTCTGTTTTTAGAAAAGAGATAAACTCTTTTGGAAGATTTTCCGAACTGAAATGAAAATGAAGTCAACAACTTTGATATGTAAAGATTAGCAAATAACTTTATCAAAGCAGTATTAGAGTATGTTCCTAAAACAAGTAATCCAGGAATAATAGAACAAAAGTTTTTCCTTCCAAAAAAGAAAAAGAAATACCTAATATATACAAAGGTCACAAATACTCTAGCAAAATCTGGGCTCCCAAAGCAAAGACTCCAACAGTTTCTTCTTAGGCTCTTTAAAAATGTTGAACAAAGTATGGATATAAGCCCCCACCAAAATGGAAGAAGAAATTAAAAGTGGACAATAGCGTTCAAAAACTATGGTGTTCTACTACTACAACTTGATAGCTAGCCAATCAAAGATAAAGACATCTGTAGCATAAGAGGTAACACACAGTTAAAGATCAACTAGTAGTTTAAAAAATTTGTAACATAGTAGAATAAAATTGCATTCATTTACATAAGTATAAACACTGTTGATGGGTCTTAGAATCCAATCTATACCTCTTTAATCTCTACTTAATAAATTAATGTGCATATCCACAACTCTTTAAAAGGTGGCATAAGTGGAGTGCAGGTACCAGGAATATAGCTTATTTCCATGATGAAGTTATGGGCTGACAAAATACACATAAAAAGCAGAACAGGTTAAATACTGAAAATAAAATGAAAAGTTATGTTCTTATCTTAAACCTTCAAAGTAGGCTATATTCTAGAACTCAACAAATAATAGTCAAATTAACTGCTCTGATTTTTTTAAAAAAGCTTTTATGTGTACCTGGAATGAGCTAGAGAACTGAAAAGAGTGGGTATATTTCCATTTGGAGGGTCAGATGAGATTAAAAACCCCAAGTTTCGGGCCTCCCCGGTGGAGCAATGGTTGAGCGCTGGGCTGCGAAGCTGCCCACAGCCTCTGCAGCGCCAGCTCGATCACCGGCAGCCGGGAGGGTCCCACATGGTCCACAGACCTCTCCTGCCACGCCTGCTGCTCCCCTCAGCAGTGTACTTTGGTCCTTCTGCCTGTTCTGCTCCCCACTCTGGCTCTGGTGAATTCTCTCACCTTCCCGTTCTTTTGACTGTAGCCAAGTGCTTGTATAAATAAATAAATCTTTTTTTTTAAATTAAATAAATAAACAAAAACCCTCAGTTTCCTTAAATATAAAAATTCTGTAAGTCTTGAAGAAAAAAAGTAAAAAGTGCTTTTGTACTCACTAAACTCACATAACTATGCTTTCCAGATAATTGCCTTTTGTTGATACCATTTATAATCTTGATCCACATTCCTTGCACTAAAATACATAATCCCAGGCTACTGAAGCAATCAGAGTAAGGTTCTTCTGTCCAACTCTGGTTCCTTAATTTGTTTTCCCACATAATGTACAAATAAACTGCATTCAAATATTGCCTTTCAAGGTTATTTCTAATCATTGATTAATGTTAACTGTAGTTCAAATATTCAAAGGAGAAAAATTAATGGCTGTAACATATTAAAAAACAACAAAAAGCCAGAGTAAGATAAAATGAGAACTAGGCCAGTATCTAGTAATTTGTAGAAAGAAATGGAGACTCTATGTGTGACTGCTTTTTTAAGTTACCTTCTTTCAGTAAACTAAAAAAAGAGGAGTACTTATATACTCATGGTGTGTCATATACATAACAGATAGATAACAACACAAGTACAAAATAAATACTATTAAAATTACTGACTATATAAATTTGGAACTCATTTCAACATCAATTCATAATGTGCAACAGATTATTTACCTTGATGCTTCTTTAATGACATTTTGTAAAAATATTAGTCTTGTTTGTAAACTGCCTTGCACATGCTTCAATAAAGTGAAGATCCTTTCATATTCTTAAACAAGAGAAGTAAAAAGAGAAATTAACTGGTTTTTCTTTGC
Organism: Talpa europaea; assembly: GCF_964194135.1. Taxonomy (NCBI): domain Eukaryota; kingdom Metazoa; phylum Chordata; class Mammalia; order Eulipotyphla; family Talpidae; genus Talpa; species Talpa europaea. Next base: position 81,441,673 of record NC_140072.1, read on the forward strand.
ACTCTTATTCAGTATTTTTCTATTACATTTTACTATATTAAGAAGTGATGAAAACAAAAAACATTCTACGTAAAATTTTGCTACTTATTAGAGATTTATATTACATACATTTCATTTCACATCAACAAAGATAACTTATCAACACTACTTTTATGATAAAAATTCCCATTAAAAGTATCAAACATAAAGGTTAAGGATGAGTAAACAGTTTTTTTGGAGTGCCACTGAAAAATAAGTAGCCTTTACAAAAAACCACTTTTATGATTATAAATTATGGCTAACATTAGGGGAGGTAGAGAGGAGAAAACAGGTTAAAAGTATTGTTTCAACTTTAAATTTTCACATAAAACTCTATCAGGCACTACCATGTAGGACTTACCTTTCTAAATCATAAGGACTGAATTCTACCACCCACGTCTGGACCCACGGGTCATTACATTATTCTAACAGTTAATCTGTCAACATTCTCTGAATGAATGCTACAATTTTACCCCTCAATGTACTTTTGTATTCATATAATAGAAAGCTCTCGTAGGTTTTTTAACCTATACGCATCCCTACTCACTGTCATAGCTTAAGTCTTAAACACAGTGGTAGCACTATGCCAAGAACTTTACAGACATGAAATCACGTAATATTTATGTCTTTTGGGGTTAGCTGCTATGGTAAAATCCCAGTTGCTAGTTAGAAGAATACTTAAAACTTTTGGTTCCCATCATGAAAGGAACGATGTGTAATTTATCTGTGTATTCCTCTCTGCTCTCAGTCCCTCCTCTTAAAACTAGACACAGTAGTTTGGAAATAACAGATATAAAGTATTTGTCAGCTGAATAAAGAAATCACACACAACTCACACGTGTTTTAAGACTGATCTAGAATCAGATCTACGTTGTCTGTTAATTTGACTAAGTTTTTGAGCATAGACAAAAATCAGATCTAAGACTAGTCTCTAATTATACATACTTCTTCCTGGTTTTCGGATCTCTTTCATTATTTGTGCTTTTAATTCAGTGTTGATCTCTTCATGACTTCTGCAATGCATCAATTTCTTTCCTTTGTTGAGTGAAGATGCTGGTATATTCTCTTCAGGACATTGTTCTTTATCCCTTGACTCCTCATGATTTTCTAAAAATCCACCAACAGAGAGGTCATTAGTTCCTAAATGGTCATGACCAAGAGCCTCTGTATGATTGGTCGGTCGTTCCAGTAAACTGGCAGAAGATGATGCTGAAAACTCAGTATCCATAGCATTTGGTGTAATATCTGATGAAAGCTGGTCTGCAACATGATTTTCAACGACATCATCCATTGTTGAATCATTAGTGGCTTCTGAAACTAAAAACAAAGACAAAGTACATGATAGATAATTTTTAAGCACACAGTAGAGAAAACAACAACTATTACAGCAAATCACAATTCATCCCCTGTGATATGGTTCTCTGCTGTGCTAAAGATATGGTGGAGTTCAATGTGAAATAGTCACAATATTTACAAAATCCATACAATTTTAGATTTCAGGGGAAGGAAAAATAAAAGCCAATTTCAAATGACTTTTATCTCTCTATTTTATTCTATGAAATTTTATTGGGAAAGTAAGTTTTTAATGTTTCAGAGACATATAATCAAGATTTTTGTGGTAATTTTTTCCTTGGAGAGGCCTAGTTCATTCCAACTACTTCTACCTTATACACCTATTACCATTTAGAGGGAAAGCTAAATACAGTATATTTAAACTTTTTAACATTCTGCAGGGAACATACTACCAAACAGGTCTTTTCACAGTATACCCTTTTCGTATAACCATCTCTCTAGTCTTCATATGAGTAATGCAAAGGGATCCACTGCCCACTTCAGTTCATTAGGCTATTAGACTCAAAAGCTTACAACCATGTTACTTAACATTACACTTGTTCCCCAAAGAAAGCTTCTGAATTCTGCATTCCCTGATTGCTTACCAAACCTCCAGGACATAAACTGAATTCCTTTCTGCTTTTAGTGTCTAAAAATGTAAACTCATTCCCACAAAAATGCCTTGAACTTCTGACTCCCTCCTAAATCCTATTCCATAATTTTCAAACTTAAGTGAATATTTTCTACAACTCCTGCCTGAGTTGTTGTACTGGGGCTCAAATATACCACTCCAATCATCCTCTCTCCTCAACACACCTCCATGGCCCTGGATGTCTGGCACCTGGCTCATAGGCTTCCCCCCCAATTCCATGCCCTTCAGAACATCACTCTATCTTGTTACTAACATAAGTGTGGTCTGTGGACAAGCAGCATTAGCACCATCAGAAAGCTTGCTAGAAATGCTTACTTTAAGCTCCCCTCCCAAACTGAATGAATTATAATCTGTATTTTAACTAGACCGCCACATGATTGATATACACATTAAAATTGAGTGTTATATAGTACTTCAATATCTAAGCAGATCACTTGCCACAACTTTGGCCTCCCCAAAACCTTAATTTCCATTTCCAAAGAATTTTTTTACCTACAAGTTTGCCTTTCAAGACAGACACAGATTCACAGACAGCAGGGTAAAATCCTTTGGGGTATAACCTTTGCAGTATTCCTGCTGTTGCCATTTAACTCAGATTTTTATCTCAACAACTCCTCCACTTCCTGCTTCCTATTAATCAGAACTCTTCTAAATACTTTATCAATCCAATTTATATCCCATAATGTATCACTTTTTACCAGTGTTTAGAATATCTCATTCTATTATCCTCCATGATACCTGCCAGGCAAAACCCCAAAGTTGATGATCTTACCTATTTGCTTGTTCTAGACATGCATCTAGAATAAGGAACACTACTGAAGAAAAATGACTCAACTCTGAAAAGTGGTCACAATCACCATCTGTACCTGGATCTTGGCACATCCTAGCAATCTTTTACCTTGTCTCCCAATCCCACGAAAGATCATTTAAGCTTTCCCCACTTCCCCAATCTTCTCTTTCAGCAGAGGAAAGAAAAGCAAAGCCATGGAAAAAGAGCTTCCTGTTTCCCATCATCAAATTTATACATACTACCATTTTGCTTCTATGGACGAAGCACTCTTTCAACTGGGCTCTGGACCATTCCCTTCTGCTTTCTCTAATTTTGTGCTCTCTATGCTTTCTCTCAGCTTCTTTCTTTATCCATCCCTGTCAACTGATTCTATCAAACCAGTATTTAAATATGTGGAACTCTATCATTTTAAAAACAAAGCAAAAGCACCATTTTCAATCCCATGACCTCTTTTCTCATTTAGCCATCACATTTATACTCAATCTGGTTGTTTACACTTATTATTTCTGTTTCCTCAATCTTTAACTCCTCATTTCACTTGTTGAGTCTTGTATCCCCTTTACTCCACCCAAACTTGTTCTTGCTAAGATAGTAACAACCAACAGTATTTTTCCAATCTTTTCAACTGATCATTTAATAAGTATTTGAGACCACCAACCAATTTCTCTTTTCCTTTATTAGCTTCCATTACACTAAATTTGTCCCTGTTGTTTGTTTCTTAAGTTCCTCCTTGTCAATCTCTTTTACTTAACCTTAGTTCTCCTCTTTGATACTTTGAAGGCCCTGTTTTAGGATCTTTTTTTCTTCTCATTTTTTCCTCTAAGTGGAGTTTATTCACTCCAGTGGGGGTTAAGCTGCCTCCCATACCTATCTCTTTAGCTTACTCCTCTTCTCCTTAGTTCCAAACAGAATACCCACCTTCTTAAGCTAGAAGTTGGCTATCTGACAGGCACTTCTAAACTCACTCATCATCTCTTCTTCCCATTCTGTCCCTAACACCATTATCTACCCAGTGTCTTTCAAGATAGAAGCCCAATTCCTCCTTTGCCCTGGTTCCAACATCTAGTCATGACCAAATTCTTTGCCTATCTATCTCAAATACATCCTCTCCTCATAACCCCACTGCTGGATCACTCTCCCCTGAGTTTCCTTACTGGTTTCTGTGCATCCATGATAATTAATATCAGATAGGCCAGTCAGTGTCCAGAATCTGCAATTATCGTGTATCTTCTGTTTGTGAAAAAGCAGCTGAATTTTGATTTGAATTCAGGGTTCAAATGAGGCCTGTATACTGAAGTTGGTTTATATGTTTTAACTACCTTATAATTTATAAAATCATTCTGTATCTCTTTAACATGCATTATTTTTTCTGGAAAAACACATATACCCGCCCCCAATCACACACAATTCTTGTGTTCTGTTGAATTTCCCATGATCTGGATTGTGCTAAGTGTAGTATTTATTTTGTTATTTAACATGTTTCTTGGGCCCTTGCATTTTTTAGAGGGCTGATAGGATTGATGTTTAACTTTTTTTGGAGGTGTGCTGGTAAGACAACTTCAGAGGCAGTATTGCAGAAGTCCAACAAGAGGTATATGTTTTCTCTCCACTAAGTATAATTAATGAATCCATTAATGAAGGGTTCCTTATGTCCATTCCTGTTCTTCCCTGATAATATTCTACACAGTCTGGTCTTCATAAAATGCTAATCAAATAAACTCACTACCTCTTTAAAATTTTTCAATAGATTCTCACTGTCCTTAGAATGAAGTATAGGATCTTTACAATGGCTTTCACAGCTCTCCATGATCTATCTCCATTTACCTTTTAGTTCTTACTTCATTCCCTATACCTTTGCTATACTAAAAATCTCTGGCTCCCTAACACCCTTGTATTTACCTTACACCTTTGCATATATTCTTCTTAGACTACTACTCGAGCATTAAGTAAATGCATAGTTTTAGTTAACTAATGCCCATCTATCCTTCAAGTGTTGGCTTAAAAAAGACCTTCTCAGTCAAGTGCCTAAGTTAAATCCTTTTGCCAACTGCTTCCAACTTACTTCATCACACTTACAACGAAAATCTAAATGACTTTCTTCCTTTACTCACTGTAAATGAAGAGAGAGATCGCTATTGTCTTGCTCACTGCTATATCTCATTGCCTAGCATTGTCCAAAATAGCTTAAATATATTTAATAGCTATTGTTGAATTTAACTGAAATGAACATTGATAATTCTCTTTTAAAAAATGTTATTCTGAAATACTTAAGATTTATAAATGACATTTAAGATCATGATACTACTAATAAAGCATAATGAATATATTAAATGTTCAACATTCACTAAGACATACAAAAATGACTACACGTTAATTTAGAATAAACAGATATCTTCTCTAGATACCCTTGTACTTTGTTAATTTTTTTCTGTAATCTTCCCTAAAAAAAGTCTAAAAAAGTTCTTCCCCAATGAACCAAAGAGCAGTAAATAATGCTTTAAAAAAATTCTTACTTTTATGAAGAGGAAGGGGTTTAATAAGATCTGGCTGTGCTTGAGTCAAAGGTACAGGTGGTCCTTTTCCTCCAATATGGTTGTTCACAACTGGATTCTGTTGTCTTCCCCTTAGTAATGGAGACATACAGCGGCGTCTTTTAGGGATCCCTTGCATATTTGGTTCTCCAGGTCGTTTATGTTTGTTCTGAGGTCCAGCTACAAATTCATCTGCTTCATCTATCATCATACCCTGTAACAAACAAGGAATTCCCCTTGACATATACAGTATGTAAATGGTACAACTCCAGTTTCCATTAAAACAACTATTTTAACTACATTGACATTTATTAGACACTACTAGTAAACTAGTTTCAGCTTACTTTAGTTAAATTAAGAAATATTATATTCACAGAGCCAAGCACAAACTAAATAATGAACATTTCAAATTTACCTTTTTATCCAGTTTAAAGGGGTTACCAAATGTATGCAACCTTCGAGGCTGATCAGGGTCAAGTTCTCTCAATGGAGAAGGTACTTGCTTGAGGTATTCCTGGTAATTCCCCATTTGTGCTATAGGAACACTGTGCACTTGATCTTTTCAAACAGAATAGAGCAACAAACGTTAACCTCACTAAAACCATACCCTAAGTAGTTATCAAATAATGCCTTCTTATATATGAATGCTACCTGGTACTATTCTAGGCAGTGTTTTTTAATTATATACTGTTGTTACTACAAATACTATGACATAGTGTTTAGAATTTTTATAATAAAATTTTTTTTTAATTTTTAAATAATTTTTAAATAAAACAAAAAAATTGCAGATCACCTCATTGCACAGAATAAGCAATATGCACAACTTTACCACGCAAAGGAATGTCTCTTCTAGTCTATTCCAAAGACATGGAACTTAATTATAACAGAACTTAGAGAAAAGAGAAACCACATAGATAATTCTTTTTACATAAAGCTGTAGTTGGGATGCTTATATCAGAGATGGCAAAAGGTTAAATTCTCATTTGACTTGACTTGTTGCCATGAATTAATTGAAGGAAATATTATGACATGTACTAGCCATCCAGAGTTAACCATCATATCACGAGAAAACAACTGTGTGTGTGTATATGAATTTAAGAAAAGAAAATAAGAAACTAAACTATTAACACAAGTTAAATTTTGGGCAATAGTGACAGTAGAAAGAAATACAGGGAAATAGGGATGACTCACTTTTTTGCTATAATAATTTAATTACTGTACTGAATTATTGTAACAATTCTTTAAAGTTTATATTACCATACTATGTTTTTTTCAATTTAAAGGAAAAATTCCACACATACAAAAAATATCAACATTAAGACCAAAATCTAACCTTCATCCTGTCCCTTAAGGAATCTGCGGGTGGTTTTCAAAAGATTAGATCTCATTCTTGTTAAGTGATCCAAAAGATTCCGTCTCGGGATGTCATATGCATTCCTAAATGTCTGTGGCTTCAAGTCCTATTAAAAAACAGTCAAGGACAAAACTTACTTCAAATATAGTACTAAGAGACTAAAATGTCTATTCTACAGATTAGATTTGAAAAAGACCATCCCTTTTGTTATTGAAACAAAAAAAATCAAATATTTGGGAATAAATCTAACAAAAGCGGTAAAGGACCTATACAAAGAAAACTATAAAACACTGTTAAAAGAAATAGAAGAAGACACAAAGAAATGGAGAGACATCCCCTGCTCATGGATTGGAAGAATAAACATTATTAAAATGGCCATCCTTCCAAAAGCAATATACAGATTCAATGCTATTCCAATCAAAATTTCAATGTCATTCTTCAAAGAAATAGAACAATTATTGATGAAATTCATATGGAATCACAAAAAACCCCGAATAGCCAAAGCTCTCCTGAAAAAAAAAGAAGGGAATGGAGGCATCAGACTCCCAGACTTCAAACTATACTACAAAGCCATAATCATCAAAACTGCATGGTATTGGAACAAGAACAGACATACAGACCAATGGAATCGAATAGAAAATCCAGAAACAAACCCACAGATTTATGGTCAACTAATCTTTGACAAAGGAGCAAAGAATATGCATTGGAGCAAAGAAAGTTTGTTCAATAAATGGTGCTGGGAAAACTGGGTCGCTACATGCAAAGGAATGAAGCTTGACCACCACCTCACACCATACACAAAAATCAACTCAAAATGGATTAAAGAACTAGACATAAGACCTGAAACCATAAAATATATAGAAGGAAATATAGGCGAAACACTACGTGATTTGCACATCAAAGACATCTTTACAGACACATCACCCAAAGCAGTGATAGTGAAGGCAAAGATAAACAGCTGGGACTACATCAAATTAAAGAGCTTTTGCACAGCAAAAGAGACAATAACAAAAACAAAGAGAAACCCCACCAACTGGGAGAACATTTTTGCACCCAACACTAATGATAAAGGACTGATCACAAAAATCTGCAAAGAGCTGATGAGACTCAACAACAACAAAGAAAATAATCCAGTCAAAAAATGGGCAGAAGAGCTTAAAAGAAACTTCTCTGAAGAGGAAATGCAAATGGCCAACAGGCATATGAAAAAATGTTCAACATCACTTGTCATCAGGGAAATGCAAATCAAAACTACCATGAGATACCATCTTACACCAGTGAGAATGGCACATATTAAAAAAACTAGCAACAACAAATGTTGGCGAGGGTGTGGAGAAAAAGGAACTCTTCTGCACTGTTGGTGGGAGTGCAAACTGGTCCAACCACTGTGGAAAGCTGTGTGGAGATTTCTGGACCTAGTAAACATAGAGCTTCCATATGATCCAGCAATTCCACTCCTAGGTATTTACCCAAAGGACACAGAAACATCAATTCCAAAGAACACCTGCTCCCCTATGTTTATAGCAGCACTGTTTACAATAGCTAAGCTTTGGAAACAACCCAAATGCCCAAAAATAGATGACTGGATCAAGAAGATGTGGTACATATATACCATGGAATATTACTCAGCATTCAAAAAAGATAAACACATGCAATTTGCTGCAACATGGATGGCGCTGGAAGGGATCATGCTCAGCGAAATAAGCCAAAAAGAAAAAGAAAAATACCGGATGGTCTCACTCATAGCAGGAATCTAGAAAACTTAAATAAGGGACCAGGAAAATGAATAACTATAAGAAAGTGAAAATCAAAATCAACAAAAAACTATGAACCAGAGACACTTTTAGGGGGGCGGGGGCGGGAGGGGAGGGATTGGGGTCAGAATGGGGGGCTGCAATTGTATGGGGAATATAACAATAAAATTTATAAAAAAAAAAAAAAAAGAAAATATAATATAGAAGTTAACTAGTTAGCTTAAAAAGTAAAGACTTAGGGCCTCCCGGGTGGTGCAAGCGGTTAAGACCGCACTATGAAGCAATCCACAGCCTCTGTAGCACGAGTTCAATCCCCAGCCAGCCAGGGAGCAACACAGACCTCTCCTGCCTCGCCTGCTGCTCCCCTCAGCAGTGTACTTCCGTCAATCTGCCTGTTCTATTTCTCACTCTGTCTCTGGTAAATCCTCTCATACCCAACACCGCTGGCCTGTACCCTAGCTCTTGTATGCATAAATAAATAAATCTTAAAAAAAAAAACAAAAAACTAAAGAGGCAATCTTAATAATATTGTTTTAAAAACCAAAAGATGAAAAACTGATAAGCTCACCAAATAATCTTAAATTCCATCCAGTTATCAAGATTTTGTTAGTCAGTGACTCTAAAATTCAATGACTCAATGATACTTTATAATGATAATTATTCTTTAAAGGTATATACAGTAGTACTTCTTAAAGTTTAGACAAATTAACTATCAGATAATAGAATATTTGATTTATTCAATAATACAAAAGAATATAACAAGAGCAGTACCAAATTCATTCAACTATTACCTTATTCAGCAATGCCACTTGGAACCCAGAGTACTCTTTCATATTAAGGTCTAGCAGTCTGTGAGGAACATCCTCTGAAATTCCCTGGAGCAGTTGTTGAAAATCTTTCCTATATGCCATTGATAAACCATGTGATCGGCTTCGGACTTTAATTCCAGTTTCCTGTACTACTTTTTTGCCAACAGATCCAATGACTCGATCAGATTCTATTTTGGCCTGAAGTAAAAATAAACAAGAGTAGTCTTGACATACTCTAAATAGCTTTGATCTTCCATAAACTACAAACAAGTGGCATAGTTTACATCAAGTACATGAAGAACTACAGCAAATAGAAATGCAGTTTTTCACTGGAAAGAAAATAGCAGTATTTTTACTCTTCAATTTGCATTTTAATCAGCAGTTAAGGTGGAGATAACAAAAGTAATAAAAAATTAATGTATTTCATACTACATGAGTAAATTGGCAAACAATATACTGCGTCATTATAGTATCTTTCAATGTGACTTGTGCCCCAGTGTTTATACAATCATTTGTTTAAAAGAAACCCCCATTTTGAAAGAAAAAAATCTAGATATTTTAAAATATAAGGCAAAAGAAACTGAAATTTCATTTAAGAAAAAGAACTCTAACAAATTTTTCAAAAGTGAAATAATAATCACATAAAGGAAGTCTAGGGTCACGTTAATGAAGCCATTTTCATAAAACAGAAATTATTTGAGATTAACATTTTAAAATTTAGCATAGCACATACTTAATACAGAATTATGTTGCTACATATGTTTTTAAGACATAATGTATTAATATAGTGGAACTCCCGTAGAACCATCAAGAAATTAGTCAAAATCATTCAAAATACTAGATGGCTTGCTCTTTCTTTCAACATTACCTGTTGACTCAGTTTTTTGAGGTATGAAATGACACTGTAACTAAGTCCATATTCCATACTGTCTGCTATTAAGTTAGGCGCTCCCATCATTCTAACAGCTTTCTTCAAAGGCTATATGAAAATATAAAATAATTTAATATTGTCAAAAATTCATGGCTACATGCATTAAGTCAACTTTGAAAATTTCTTCTCCCCCAAATTCTCCTTTTCTTCAATGAAAGTAAAAGTCATATTTGTATTTCAGTATGATCTCTGTCAATGGAAGACAGGTGTGAAATACTTCAAAAGGATTAAAGTCTGTAATCCAACCACCCAGAGCAAAAAAGAGTGAACTCCTGGACTACTTAGCATCACAAGAAACAGTAAGTTTGGAAGAAATGGGGAGAAGACACATTTCAGAGGTAGATATAAAATGAAAAGGAGTCAAGGAAGATAGAACATCTCCATTTGGGTAACTCTGGGTAGGTTGTGGCTCAATTACTCACTAGCTTTTTGACTCTGGACAAGGTTATATAACCCCACTGTGATTTAGTTTCTCATTTGTAAAATAGTAACAGGATCTATACTTCATAGGGTTATCATGGGATTAAATGAATTAATACATGAAATGGACTGAAAAAAGCACCTGGAACACAGTAGGCAATCAGTAGGTGTTAATCATAATTACTATCATTAAATGAGCTGACAAAACAGATAAACTATTAAAGAAAAATAAAAATGAGGCAAAAAGTATATAGTATTTACTATGGATGTGGTACAGTGAAATAATTTTCAATTGTTAAGATAGACTAACTGAAAATCACTTTGTGTAATGGAAAATATCACTAGCAGGAATCTCTGGCATATGTGATTAGGATAATGTCAGAAAAAGGATGAGAACCATTCACTGACATATAAGAAAGTATGTAAGTGCTGGTGTCAAACTGGTATCCAATGCCAGCTAATATTTAATATCCACATTGCTTTGACTAAATCCTCTAGGTTGCTATGAAACAAAAATGAATAAACATATGTAGCTGTTCATATTCAAAGTGTTTCTCCCTTTTCTCTCACTGACATGGCAGGCACTATGTGCTAGACACACAAAACTAATTTCTCTCAACTATAAAATACGATCTTTAAAGCTTAAGAAATTAATGTCTTATTAGGGACCATTTAAAAAGATTAGTTAAGTCAAATGCTGTAATATTCCTGTATTAACAGTGAGAGTAATGTTTAAAACTGCTTTTAGTGTAGTTCTTTTCCTTAAGAAATTACTTTTAATAAAACAATGTATTTAAATATGTTATTGATTTTATCTCCCATAATGCACTAGGTTTTAAGGAAATACAAATTTTGTGATTCTAAAAATATATGGGTCTAGGAGAATATATACTTATCTACTTAAAAGTATGTTTCTGGAGATTTGGGGAATAAAATAAAAACATCTTGTGCACATAAAAGAGAAAAAATTAAAAAACTGCAATTTTTCTTTTTTTTAAATTATGGAAACACTGGCTTATCACGTTGTATATGATTCAGAGGCATAGATGGTCACACCTCCTCAGAGGCATGTCCTCAACACCACACCCACCACCAATGCACCCAATCTTCCACTGTTTTTCTCCCCACTGTTTTTCTCTCCTCCTGATCCTGTGGTCTCAACTGCACAGTCAGAAAACTGCAATTTAAAAGGGTACTACAGCAATTGAGGTTAAAAGCCTAAATCCTAAATTCAGACTCCCTAAACAGACTAATCTTTCTATGACTTAGTTTCCTCATCTATAAAATAGAGTAACAACCATTTCTATCTTTTAGGATTATTATAAACTAAATAGTATAAATTAAATGAGGTTAATACATATAAAGTGCCTAAGATGGTAAAAGGTTTTGTAAATATACATACAAATGTATATACACACATAGGGAATGAGACATAGAGACAGTAAAAAGAAAAACATTATACATGTTCCTGTGATCATCATCATCATTATTATTATTCTGCAAATTCCTGAAACTTTTCTTTCCCAATAAATCTCTACTGGTCATTCATACATTCAATTTTCATCACATTTATAATAGCCAGAAATATTAAGTTTATAATAGCTATAATTAAATTTTTTTAATTAACAAGTTTTATTTTAACAATATTATTCTTACCCCAAGATAGTAGGGAGGCATTGTCTTCAAATAACTTTCAAATGACTGTCTCCACTTCAATGTTGGTTTTGCTTTATGTACTTTAAACAAGTCATCTAAAAATGTTTAATGTGAACAAACTATCAATCAATGAAAGAAGTTCCATTTTTAATGTCTGCTTTCTTATTTATAAAAGAGAAGAACATCAGATACAGATTTTTAACAAAATTAAAAGCGGCAATATTTTAAAAATGAAAAGATGCCAATTGTGATCTAAAATTACATGTAATAATAAAGATAGAATCAGAAAAAACATAAGGACAATCTATACCCTATCTAGACCAGGACATGGTAGAAATTTGAGGAAATAAAGCATATGTAATGTTTTCTATAAAATATACCAACTAATATTTTAGCTATAACTTTTAAATCTGATATGACTCCATCCTGAAGAAGAGTCTTCTACAATAGTACTCCTCAAAAAATTAAAAATTTTAAAACAAATTTTCCCATTAAAAAGAAAAACTGTCAAATGAAAAAGCATAAATTCTTGGACAATACACTTAGATCTCTTATGAACATGCTTCTACAAAATACAAATATGTTTCTACCAAATGTAAAGTTGGCATTACCCATTCTATAAGAAATGCAACCAGTAGAAAAATTAGAAAATTAAAAATTTTAAAACAATACTTTTATTATGTTTATAAGAATCAAAGGTGTTTTGACACTGACTTAATTTACCACAAAAATGAACAGGTTGTTAGGCATGTTCAATATTTTAGAGTATTAAAAACATTTTCACTGGGGCCTCCCTGGTGGCACAAGGGGTTAAGTCTCAGCACTATGAAGCTATCTGCAACCAATGCAGCACAAGTACGTTCGCTGGGCAGGGAGCTAACCCACACAGTGCAGCAGACCTCTCCTGTCTAGCCCACTGCTCCCCTCAGCAATGTATCAGTCAACCCGCCTGTTCTACTCCCCACTCTGTCTCTGGTGAATCCTCTCACCTCCCCTACCACACACCTAATCGCCTATACCCCAGTTTTTGGATGCTAAATAAAATAAATCTTAAATTTTTTTTCATTAATTTCCAGAAGACAAAATTTACAGAGATGTTCCAAAAGTTTGTTTTAAGGAATATTTCTATGTATACTGAGTCAAAGAGAAGAGAATATGACAAGACTGTCTTACCTAAAAGGGGAAGGAGGACTGGGTAATTATAAGGCATCACAAATAAGTTGACACAGTTCAATGCTGTACTGGCTTTCAAGTAACCAAAGGGATGACCAAGTTCGCTATATTTTGCACTATTGCTCACATATACCTGTTAAAAAGAGTGGTTAAGACTGTGTTAATAACTTTGGCAGAATGTTACATAAACAAATAACTCAATTTAACCTTTTTTTTGTTTATTTAGAGAAAGCAAGTTTATTAAGGAGAAAAGGAACAGAAACAAAGTGGGACTCCCAGGCCAGTAGAATCAGGTCAGGGAGGGGCTCAATTTAACTTTTTAAGAAACATCTCATTTCAATTTTTAAATCATGTAATTCCTCAGCTCACCTGCCAACATGTTTGAGGAGATTTCCTTTCCAGGATAAACTGAGTCAGTGGGGAAGGTTCCAACTCATATTTGTCAAAAGGCAATTTGTCAATAACCATTGGTTCACAGTCTGTACAGGAAAACTTCACTATAGGATGAGATGTTCGAGGTGGCTAGAGGAGAAAATCTTACTATTACTACTTACACAAAATACCAGAAACAAACTCATTTTCAGTCTGTCTCTACCAAAATTTACTCAGTTTCTCAGTTTTGCTGGTGAGAGTTTAATTTACTACTGCAAATACCATTCACATTGTTAAAAAGTGAACAGAAAATCCTTGAAAATGTAATGGTTAAATTATACAATGGTCACAGAAAAAGATGAAACAGTTAAAATTCTATACAAAATAAAATTATCTTTAGGTCTCAAAATGATATTTAATAGAAGTTAAATACACAATTTTGAAATAAGTAATAATTTTTACAATATATATAGAAACCATAAGTCCTCACTTGTAGCAATTTTACTATATAACTGTATAATTTATACTATTGTATAGAAATTGCTTCTAACCTTGGTTAGTTAAGTTTTTGGCTATATATTAGGGCACATATAATATTTATTTATAAATTATGTGTAAATTACTAATGTATAGGTAGATAATAAAATATATGCCAAAAGAATATTTAAAAATAGGAGGAAATAAATATAAATGGAAGTTCTAGAGTTTTCCTCCCTTAAGCTAGTAGACTTTTGGTTAACCCTGTGGTGTATACACTCTGCTTTGGACTACCTATTCTAGAGGCACAAAAAACAATGCTTCAAAGGAAAAAAAAGAAGACATGCTACTCTATTTTCCCTGTAATAGTGTCCTTCCTAATAGTGTCCTTCCTCATCACATGAAGGTTGGTGAAGGAAATATGAGCTGTAAAGAAATAATTTGGAATTGTATAAGCAGAAAGAAGTCTAGATATTACATTTGGAGAGTCCAACAAATGGCAGCAGAGTGAAGACACCAGGCTTGCCTCCTATGTGTATTCCACAATGAAATTGCAGCAAAGTCAATAATCCCTGAAAGGTAAATGGACAACTACAGCATATATCTGAAGCAGTGGTCCTGTAGAAAGGGGTAGGAAAAACTTTAACTGGATTGTTTGTAGTGATCACAGGGCAGTACAACTTATGAGAGGCAGGAGTGACTGCCATATGGAGGCCCCATACAGTTACTGACACAGGGGCACATACCCACATTGGTTTTGGGAGACCAGGTACTGTACTAGATAAGAGGTTGCAGAGTTGGCATTCAGAACAGAGGGTGCAATACTGGAGAAAATAAAGGAGTAAGGGGTGTGGAGTAATGATTACTGACTTGAGCCTAAGAGCACAAATACAGAACAACTGGAGCCAGAACCCTGAGGAAGAACCAGATTGGGCCACCTGTGTCTCCTCATAGACAAGGCTATTATTTGCAGTGTAAGGCTGTGACACTGAAATACCTGCTACTCACTATTGCCAAAACCCAGATATCAACTGACCTTCACTACTAGAGGTTAAGCACCTGTATATAAGCAACAGGAGTAAGTACCCCAGGGAAAGGCTCAAAACTGGAAAAGCACATAGAAAGAACCCTTAGTCTCATTCTATACACCGATGGCTCCAAATCCTCTATTGCTGGTACCAGATCTCTCTCCTGTCTCTTATGTATCCAAGTGTCTACTGAACTAATTTGAATCTTCTATAGCTCCCTCAGACACATTATCATCCAATTCATTTTTTCTACCCCAAACCACACAACTTATTTTGAAAACCTAGATGGTTATTATTCTAATCCACATTTCACTGTAACAATGATATGGATGAAAAAAACAAATTCTAAACCACTTAGAACATATATACATGGCAGTTGCTTAGTATCTAGTTATTGTTCCATCAATACTAAATTCTCATCTCTCTAGAAATTTATCTTCCACTCCTTACATTCTAATTCATGCTTTCATTTCTCAGACTAAATATTTTTTTGATGAAAATACTGAGATCCAAGAGAAAAAGTTAAAAGATAATCCTCTAGAACCTGGCCTCCACCAAAAAATCTATTATTTACTGTATTATCTGCTATGTTATCTGAACAGTTAATATAAGCTCAAAATATGAAAGGTCTCAAAAAGGCTTCACTTTAATTCAAAAATGATAGTTACATGAAACATTACTAAAGACTGCTTAATGATCTTTGAAATATAATTCTTATTTTCTAAAGGTAGTACCAAAAAGAATTACTGCTATGCTCTCCCACAAGATATCTCACAATGTCCTCACAGATTAGAAAAAACTGACAGCCCTGCCCACAATATGGTGAAATACAGGCCAAAATCAATCTCTCTCCTAAAAACAATTATAAAAAAATAAAGGACTATTACAAGCTCCTGGAAAAATCAAGACTCTTCCAACTGGACATCAGGACATCTCCAGGAAGATCAAATGCTGGAGAAAGATACCACTCCCTGTAGGTACCTGGAAGCACTGAGCAGGGTACCCTAACTGGCCACAGATGCCTCTGCCACCAAATCCCAGCAGGGCCCCAGCCTGGGGCTCTCAACATTCTCATTTACATTGGAGACCCTCAGAGACTATTGGATACCCCCTCCCCGCCAGGTGAGAAACCATGACCCCAACACCTGCACATGGCATCCCAGGAGAAAGAGAGAGCCTGAACTGCAAACTTCCACTTTTTTTTCTTTCTCACCTGAGCCGCATATGGGAGGGCCTTAAACAATTAATTCAGAAGTGCATACCACTCAGCCTTCTGGCATCCCACAACGGGGCCACAACACTGGTCGCAGCTCCTCAGAGGGTACAGAGCCCTAAGGTGCAAGTTTTGTCTTTATTTTTTTTTTCACAATTCTTTTACCTTCTGTTACTCTTCCTTTTATTTTCTTTCTTTTCTTTTTCCTGAGTCACAACTTCAAAGGAGATAGCAGACCCTGGGAACATCTTACTCAGTTTTACTGCGATCTCCCCACTGGTAGACTAGGCAAAAACAGCAACCACTAGGCTCCTTGGGAGCCAAGAGTCCCTGAACTTTAATTCTTTTCTTTCTTTTTTTTTTCGGTCCTCTCTTTTATATTATTTTTCTTTTTTTCTCTTTTCCTTTCCTCCTTTTTCTCCTCCCTTTTTCTCTCCTTTCCTTTCCTTTTTTTTTTTTGGGGGGGGGGCTTGTTTTCCTCCTTTTTTTCTATTTTCATTTTTTTCTTGTTTCTTCTTCTCCTCTATATTTTCTTTCTTTCTGCTTTCTCAAGAAAGACCTAGCAGTTCAACACAGAAGTACATCCCATTCACCCCCTGCAGGCACCCCCAAAGAAATGGGCCCTAGATTGTGCCTGGCAGTGTAGCTTTCTACATAGGACTCTTGGCTAACCCAGGCTGAGGCTCTGAATCCCACTTTATGTAGTGGAGGTTGGGCAGGCAGGGGCTCCTGGGGCAAATCATAGCTCATACCAGCATCTACCAGAGCAGAAGCATGCCCAGGTAGGAAACCCCCACCGGACCCAGCATTCCCTGACATTGTGTAGGAACGCATGAAAGTGCTACCCACTAACATAAGCCATCTGGCAGACTCATGCCCAGGTAGCAATTGTGGGAACCCTCCAATTCCAGTGGCCCCCATTGCCCTAGGAGGAGCAACTGGCAGTCCTGCCCCTCACCAGTGGTCCAGTTGAAGGGAACTGTGGAGTCCTCAGTCCCTACCTCTAACCACCAGCTACAGAGGCCCAGGCACTAGGCAGACATATCCACACCCCAGCAAGAACACAGCAGTCATGTCCACCAGTACCAGTATGGGGGCGCTATACATACCACAAAGCCAAAAGCAAACAATGGGAAGAAAGAAAAATACAAGTGGTTAAGCAAACTCTCATGGGAACAATACACCACAAAAAGAAAATCAGCCTCCAGAACCCAACACTGACACAAGAGACTATCTCTTCCTGACAGATAAAAACTTCAGAATTGCCGTGGTGAAAACACTTGAAGATGTAAGAGAAAAAGCAGGAAGGGAAAAGAAGAAATACTGCAAAAACTATTTGACACCATGAGGAAAAGAAATATAAGAATCCCAAAAGGTGAGGAGAGAGAAAAAGGAAATGAGCTACTATTCAGGGAAATAATCAAAGAGAACTTCCCAAATATGAAGAAGGATAAGAAAACAGACTTACAGAAAGCTAGAAGAATACCAAATCAACATAATGAGAGGAAACTACAGCAAGACACATGATGGTAAAGCTTCCAAGAGTCTACTACAAAGAAAAAAATAATGAAGTTGACAAGGGGAAAGAAACAGATAACCTACAAAGGAAAACTGATTAGGGTGACATCATATTTCTCAGAAGAAACACTCTGGGCAAGAAGAGAATGGAGTGATATTCAACTAACTCCATGACAAAAATGCCAGCCAAGAAAACTTTGCCCTGCAAAAAGCTCTCCTTCCTCTATGAGGGAAAAATAGGGACCTTCTCAGACAAACAAAATCTTCAGAAATCCACTACTACTAAACCCCCACTCCAAGAAATATTACAAGAAGCCTTACAATCTAAACCAAAAGAGGAATGAACAGGAAAAACAGAACAAGGTAATGAATAGAACCACAAAACAATGGACACAATGACAATTATAGGCTTCTATGTATCAATAATCACCATAAACATAAATTAACCAAACTCATCAATAAAGAAGACAGAGTAGCAGGCTGGATCCAATCTTCTGCCGTCTCCAAAAAACATACCTAACTGCTAAAGATAAACATAGATTTAAAGTAAAGGGTTGGAACACAATTATACAAGTAAATGGACCCCAAAAGAAGGCAGAGACAGCCATACTTATATCGGATAAAATAGGCTTCAAACTAGAAAAATGACTACTCAAAAAAAAAAGGTATTAATAAGACTGAATCAGCATTAATTTGTCTAAATTTACTCTATTACTGTAAGAACTATATAGTTAATACTGATAATTCATGACAGCCATTCAAAAAGTCTGTTTCTAAAAATAATTTATATAAACAAGACTAGAAAATCTTTTCTATCTTAAACCTTCAGACTTGAAACACTGAATATAACTAAAATTATGAAAGGCAACATGAATTTCTGACTACATCCTAAAAGATTACAGGAAAACTATCAAAATTATTTTCCAGGGCCTCCCCAGTGGCGCAACGGTTGAGCACTGGGTTGCGAAGCTGCCTGCAGCCTCTGCAGCGCCGGTTCGATCCCCAGACACCAGAGGAGGGTCCCACATGGCGCGCAGACCTCTCCAGCTGCCCGCTGCTCCCCTCAGCAGTGTACTTCGGTCCTTCTGCCTGTTCTGCTCCCCGCTCTGGCTCTGGTGAATTCTCACCCTCCCGCGCTTCTGACTGTACCCAGTGCTTGTATAAATAAATAAATCAATCTTTAAAAAAAAAAAAAAATTATTTTCTAAGTTTTCAGTGAAATTCTAAATTGTATCCCAGAAATAACTCCTAATGTTATATCATGTTTAAAGTCTAAGGAGAAACACTTATTATATCTATGATTCTGTACCCAGATGCCAATAATAAAAACATATGAATAGTATTAGTTTTAAAGGAAACAGATGACTTTTTTCTATTATTTCATAATTAACAATATAGTATACTAAAGCAAAGAATAGCTTAGTATAGCACCTTAACACCTAATTCCATGTATTAGCCGTATTTTTAACTGATAGCAGTACTTAAAATTAGTCTAAAAAGAAGCTAAAAGATTAGTGTTACAAAGTCACAGTATCTGTGGTACTTACTAGTGTTGGAGAATTCTGATCTGGCCAAAAAGATTCTGGAACAGGCCAATGACCTATAGGAACCCCAGTTTTAGGATTTGGTCTGACATATATGAGTTTGTGACAGCTATGCCAAGGTTGAGATCCAAAAGGCCTTGATATATCTGGCTGCCCATCTATAGTAAAGAAATTATGACAAAGAAAAGATACATCATTAATGGTTTGAAATATATAAAAAGTTAAAATTATATCTATTATTATTTAACAAAAATATCCTAATACTTGTTCAATTCTAGATGTTCTTAAATGGCAGAATACTATCATGCCTGCTTAACATTTAGACTAGATTAAAATTCACTAGAGAGTAAAGTCTGCAAATTCCATCTAAGAGTTCGATAGTTAAAAGGAGGTCCAACAGCATCCTTTGTTTGTCTAGTCAGAGCATGTAAAGCACACTTTATGGTAAATACTTGTTTAATGAATGATATCTTTTTCCCACCAGATGGTAAGGGCAAACACCCATTTGCCTTCTTCATCATTGCTGTTGGCTTGTAAATACTATGCGAATATTGCTAAATGAGTATTAAAAAATTTTAACTAATAACAAAACCTAGTAACAATAACAGAATCTAATAACAAAAAAATTTAATATACAAATTCACATTCAATGCACTTTAAAATAATTCTAGCAAAATAACAGTTCAAGACACTAAACATTTACTTAATGTCTAATTCTAAGTCAAACAAGACAATTTTAAGTAATTTCATGTCTAACAATTGAATTAAATATTTGGGTTTTTTTTTAATCCAAATACCCTGATACAATTTATATAATCTTACCACTTTCTGCTCTTTTTCTATAATTCCCTCTGAGGATACCTGGTTTTGTTTTGTGTTTTTTTCCACATCTGTAATGACCTTTTTCTTCTCCCAATTACCCACTCTAGTGGATTACCTCTGCCAAGTATCATTAATAACTTTCTAACTCTTGATACAAGCTACATCATACAATGCAGAGGGACCCAAATGTCTACTGGTTCTAGTTTAACACCTTTTACCCTCTGGCTAATATGTAATAGTTCATGATCACAGAATATATGCGAATAAAGCCAGATGGGTTTGGATGGAATGAAAAGAATTAATCTTCAATGACAAAGGCTGGTTCCTCACTTTTGCAATCACACAAACCATTTGGTTCTGACCAGTTTGATCCTGAGGAAAAAAATGAAGTTAAGAAATTAAATAAACACACTGGATTGAAAACGCAAGGGAAATAAGGGACATGGGAGAAACATGTAACTTGAGCGAGGCATTACAATAGTAAAAAGGAAATATGAGGTTGTTAGTTCATAAATGCTTGAAATGGGTTTTGGCTCTTATAAAATTTCAGGCTATGAACAATCACTGAAAAAGAAAACAGAACCACTACCTTGACTTTTCTATTTAATCTTCCCTCTCTCCAATTGTAATTTCATCATCTTAATTATTTGGCATTGTTAATTTTAAAGTCAGGTCATCATAATTTTTCAGTTTCAATCAAATCATTGATAGAGCAACTTTAGAAAATATGCAAGAATAGTGTAATAATACCTTCTACAGGGGAAGGATCTGGTCCTGCTTTTTCAAAGTTTATTACCACCCCACTTTGAACTTTCTGCACCAAGGACTCCAGACACTGATTAAGCATTCTTGGAGAACACACAGAGTAAGAGCGGCCTAAGATAAAAAGAAAAAGTAGTTAGTTGTAGAAATTCTTACCTCGATCAAAAAAGAACCATAATGTGATTTCTGAGAGTATTTATTAATGTAAGTTCAATGGCAAAGTTTGACATTTCATTATCTTATGTAAGAATAAATAAAAAGTCATTTCAATCAACCAAAAATTCTATTCTGTACACAAATTTTTTCTTCCAATTATAGGTATATGAAAAATAGAAATCTCAGACTGGACAAACCACAATTTTAAAAAATCAAACTACATAAGCCAATATTATAAACATACACAACACCTCTATTTACTAACTGCCCATAGCAGCTACCCCAAAATTATTTAACTAGCCTGCCAGAAGTTATTGCATTTTTAAGTATTTGTAATTTACTAAGGTAGCATGTGTTTTTCGGAATTTTATTTGCCTTACATATTTGGGAAATATCGATTTTTTTTTTTAATTTTTTAAAAAGATTTATTTATTTATTTATACGAGCACTGGGTACAGCCAGAAGCGCGGGAGGGTGAGAGAATTCACCAGAGCCAGAACAGGGAACAGAATAGGCAGACTGACGAAATACACTGCTGAGGGGAACAGCAGACGCGGCAGGAGAGGTCTGCCACGCCATGTGGGACCCTCACCTGTGGCTGGGGATCGAACCGGGGATCAAATGGGCACTGCAGAGGCTGCGGGCAGCTTCACAGCCCAGCGCTCAACCACTGCACCACCAGGGGAGGCCCCGGGAAATAGCGATTTTAAATGAATTTCCCTTTTGTACTTTTTAACCCATAGTATTTTTAGTTAAAAAACATTAAAAATGCTAGTGACTAAGAAAAAACAGTAGGGAAAAATCTCTTAAAGAGGAATTACCAACAAGTGTATCTCAACTTGTGCTGTCCCATATTGTAGTCACTGACGACATATGGCTATTGACACAGGGATAGTCCCAAATGAAACGCACAGTAAATATAAAATATATGGCAGATTTTACAGACTTTAAAAAAAGTTAAGTGTCTCAATTTTCAGTATAAATTTCATGTTGAAATATTATATATTGACTTAAAGAAAAAGACTGAAATAAATTTCACCTTTTTCTTTTTAATGTGACTGCTATAAAACTTGTAATTACATATATGTAAGTTCTATGATATGATATAATACTATTTGTGCTGATCCAGACCAATGCTGAAAGCCTTGAAACTAAAACTCAATTATCTTACAGTGCTATTTGCAAGAAGCTCTACACGAAAAAGTCCTATTTTACAAATTCAACTTATTATTTCCAAACACAAATATACCATTAGATTTGACAAGCAAGTTAACTAATTTATACTTAACATATGATTTGTTAAAGGTTACACAGAAGAAAGAACATGAGGTATTAGTGATTCAAGTCCTCAGAGTTAGCTATACTTAGAAGAACAAGTATCATGTAACAAACATCTTACCTGTACATGATAATGATGGCTATAATCATAAAAACACCTACCAATTTTTGAGTATCTATGTGTCCAGCACTATTCTTTTTTTTTTTTCCAGCACTATTCTAATTGCCTTAAATTTTATTTTGTCACAGAAACAATCTTATGCATTACTTTCTCCATTTTACAAATGAGAAAACTAAAGTACAGAGATGTTAACTAATTTATCCAACTTAGTACAACAGTATAGGCAAGAGTCAAATTCTTATGGGGTATTAGAATCTTTACGCTGGGCACACTTTGCTCATGTTTTATGTATTTAAGCATATAAATAAAACAATACATAAAAAGACTGATCATCTAAAAACACTATTTAGGGCCTTCCCTGGTGGCACAGGGGTTGAAGGCTGGGCTATGAAGCTGCCCACAGTCTCTGCAGCGCCGGTTTGATCCCCGGCCACCGGGTGAGGGTCCCACGCAGACGTCTCCTGCTGCCCACTGCTCCCCTCAGCAGTGTACTTCGTCAGTCCGCCTGCTCTGCTCTCCACTCTGGTGAATTCTCTCACCCTCCCGCGCTTCTGACTGTACCCAGTGCTTGTATAAATAAATAAATCTTTTTTTTAATTAAAAAAATAAAAACACTTAGAAAACTATAAAAAGCTATTTTATTTCACAAAATTTAAGCATATTCCCAAGATGTCATTAAAAAATGAAAGTATCTAAATGTGTAATGGTGGCAATTCTTTCTCCTATCTGTGTCATCAATTAATTGATGAGAAAAGCACAAGTAAATGATTTATGATCCTTGTATGAAATAAAATTACCAACAAAAAAATGTTTTATGAAAATTTAAAGAAAAAAATGAATGAACTTGAATCACTGGGCATGTAATAAAAATCTATTAATCTTTCTGAATGTTAAAAAGAAATGTCAAATTCTGTTACCTTTACAAAGTTAAGTCTATAGTCTATATTTCTTTTAGTCTCTATGTCAAAACACACCCTTTGGAATGTATGGCACTTTGTAGTGAAAACAAAGTTTCTAGGATCATTCATTGTATCTGTGAGACAAGTACACACCTTCAAGTTAAGAAGCTGGCTCCCTTATGATAATATAGAATATACAAACACAAATCAAACTAGTAAATCTGAAGGCAGTAAAGTGAAACACTGTCTCACAGCAATCTATTAGTATTAGCCCTTTAATAAAACCAAGAAGAAACAAAAGAATATTTCTAAGTTGAGAAGCAGTCCTTCTGGAGGTTAAACTCAATTTACTTAGTGCAGAAAAGTCATAATTCTTATGAAATGGTTTTTGACCTTGATACTTCCACCAAATTCTACTAGGCATGGTTTTTTTTTTTTGGTTAGGTTTTTTTTTTTTTTTTTTTAAGTTGCTATCATCCCCAGACTTTCCCCAAACCTGCTTCTCCCTGCCTCAGTGCATATTCCAGTTATTTACCTGCAGTTGTTTTTTTGTTTTGTTTTGTTTTTTTTGGGACCCTCGCCGGTGGCCGGGGATCGAACTGGCGCTGCAGAGGCTACGAGCAGCCTCGCAACCCAGTGCTCAACCGCTGCGCCACCAGGGGAGGCCCCATTACCTGCAGTTGTTCAGGGCAGCTTAATCATTTGGGAATCATCTTTGATTCCTTCTTCCCTCATTGACCCCATCCTTGGTTCTCTTTTGCATAGGACCAAATCTCACCTCCTCCAAACCTAGCACTTCAGAATGAAATACTGTAACCTCTTACTAGTTTCCCTGCTTCCAATTCTTGCCATTTTATAGTATATTTTCATCTAGTAGCTGAAGTAATTTCTTAGAAACAGAAACCAGATGTCACTTTCTATAAAAAGCCCTCCAATGGCTCCCCATCACATTTGGAAAATAAAATATATGAATTATGGCCTAAAGGCTTTTCAATATTTGATCCCTGACTACCTCTCTAAATCCATATATTACTCTCTTTTCCTTTCTATATTAGCTCCAACCATATCAGCCTTCCTTTTACTCACAAATATATAGAGCATATTCCTTCCCTTACTATTTCCTCTGCCTAGGTCTTCATATAGTTTACACTCCATTTTTCAGATTTCTACTTATGTTACCTCCTCAGAAGACTTCCTAAGGCTACTCATTCTCTGCCTCAAGTTACTTGCTATAATTTTATTTTTTCTTCATAACTCTCTTAAATAATTTATTCATTTAACATGATTTTATTTATTTATTTTTTTAATTTTCTAGAGGCATGTCTTATTTATTTATGTTTGTTTGTTTGTTTTATACATGCACTGGGTACAGTCAGAAGCGCGGGAGGGTGAGAGAATTCACCAGAGCCAGAGTGGGGAGCAGAGCAGGCAGAAGGACTGAAGTACACTGCTGAGGGGAGCAGCGGGCGGCAGGAGAGGTCTGCGCGCCATGTGGGACCCTCCTCCGGTGGCCGGGGAGCAGCCGGGGATCGAACCGGCACCGCAGTGGCCGCAGGCAGCTTCGCAACCCAGCGCTCAACCGCTGCGCCACCGGGGAGGCCCATTTAACATGATTTTAAATCAACAGTCCAAAAATGTAAGCTTTCTATTGTTCCTGCTGTATTCTCAGTATAAAGAATAGTTATTTTACATTGAGTGGGCCCTTATTAATTACCTGATTAACAATGAGAAATGCTTACAATGACAATTATACATTTTTTAAAGCATCTATTATTTTAGCAACACAGGCAAATTTTTTTTCCAACTTTCCCTTAGTGAACATGTAGTCTATAATGGAAAAATAAATGTACATACACATTAGATTTAAAAAATGTATAGGACTTGTTATCATATTTGAATAGTGGATATTAGCTTGTCTGTTCTATTTTCTTTATATTTTATCCTCAAAACTTTCTTTACTGAACATTCTTTTAAAATGAAAAAGAAAATTTATTCAGATATATAAAAATATGAGTGGCATTTGAGTGGCTTCCCATTATTGTTAGTAAGAGCATTAAAACAGGCAAGCCACTAAACTATATCAGGAGAAATTCAGGAAGTATAATTGGGGAAAGCATTTCTTGACCAACTAAAGTGACTAGATCCTTGAAAAACTACTACTAAGGGTGAATTTGGAAACCTCTCTGGAGATTTACTTTCAAAGAATAAAATAGCTTTAGTACATTACTGCCCAAAGACAAAGATATTAACTACTACATAACGTCTAAGGAATTTTTAGAGACTCTCTGACTATACTCACTGCATTTCACACACTGAATAGTCTTGATCTTAGAAGACAAAAGACATAGTATATGTGGAACCATAACTTTATCATAATTCCAAGTTCAAATTAAATAATTTCTAGTAAGGAATTTCCATATACAAGAATGTTTAAATTACAGCCTCAAATCCCTTCTTCAATCTGTTAAATAAAAACTCTAAAGTTAAAAAAAAAAAAAAAAAAGATCTTAACACTTAAAGGCTGAAAACTAAATTTCCTGAATACAAATGTGTATCCATCCACAGAAACATGTTTCACAGAAAATAATTCTACAGCATTAAATCACTGGTAATCTTTGTGTATGAGAAAATAAATTGGACAACTTCAAATACCTTCATTTTCTTTGTGAATAAAAAAAATTACTATTCATTATCAAATCCAAGAATATTCACATCCCATTCAAATCACAGACCTTCATCAGCGCAGTTTTAATACTATCATGTCTAATGTTTAATATTAATTTATTAAATAAAACAGAGTTTTTGAAACACATATTTCATACAGATAAATGCTGCTTTAAGTCATTGAAATTACTGCCAACAAAAAACTTACCGCCTGTCACTTCACACATTGGTGTGATTGCAGAGTCATCTAAAGGTACACCTGTCAACTGTTCTGATTCTACTGACATGGTGCCAGGCAATCGCAACACTAACGCAAAGAGTCTCTGATCCCAACGAAAAGGTTCCTTGGTCAATTCACTTCCAGGCAAAGGAGAATTAAGAGGTAAATGGAGCTGAAAGTAGGGGAGAAAAAGCAGTAAGATTTCCATACACCATTTTTTTCCAAAAGGCCACATAAATCATACTGATATTAAAACCAAGGAAATAAGCCCAAGAACAAAAGTCTAATACGGATACAGCTAAAATCACACAAGAAATATTGTTAATTGGTTTCCTAAGCTTTACTGAGAAAGTATCAATTGGAAAAAAATCTATTACTGTAATGTTTTTCAGATTTTGATTCAACTAATCACTGATTTCAAACCATTTCATTTAATCATTAAAAGAACCCTGTGATAAATATTTTATAACTCCTATTCTTCTGATTAAAAAAAAATGGGTCTCAGAAAAAATAAGTCATTTGGCCTCCTGGGTCTGAGTCAGTTCTTTTTCTGTTAGATCACAGTGGCCTCAAACATATCTACAGTTCTTAATAATAAACTTAAATATGCTTTATTTTACACAAAACATTCTCAAAGCATTTGTATAAATGTAAATTTTTATCACTCTTAATTACATATTAAATGGAATAAAAGTTAATGATTCTTAACACATTTGAGTAAATGTAGAAAGTTTGGGAATTTTTGCATGCCTTTTTATTAATGTGTCTCCCAGTCTCCAACAGATCCTCTAAATCAGAAGGTAAGTTTTAAAGTGATTCTAATGGGACCTTTATACCAACAGAATAACTAGTAGGGTCCCAACAGAATCCACATATCAATCTGTTGTAACATCACGGAGTGGGAAAACCTGACAGTATGTGTCTCATGATGAGATGCAATAGGAAGTCGTAACATGGAAATAAAAGGTAAAGGTTGAAACTGAATCTAAGCCTTCTTTAGTTTACAGGAACTACTGGGGATATAAGATCAACTTTTAACCACCACCACAAGGGAACAATCAGTCAAATCCCAGAAATGTGGGACAAGCTATTGGACAGATGACCTGGCTTCTCCAATAAATCAGTAGCATGAAAAATAAGAGTAAAGAATTGGGAAGTTTGGTGAAACTATTACAGAATAAGAGACAAAATAATGAAAAGTAAAGATTTTTGAGACAATCAGGAAAATCTGAAATGTTGTAGGAATTACTGATATTTTAAGTGTGGTAATTTTGCGTAGCAAAACAAATCCCTTCATCACATAAATCTTGTAAAAGTAAAAACAAATCCCAGGATCAACATACTCAGGGACTTATTATCTATATAAATATTGGATACACAAATTAGCTATATAAATATTTCTTTAAAATCTAGGACTTTAAAATGATCATTTTCCAATTTATTGAGAGTAACAGAGTTTATATTACTTTTACCACAAAGTGAAACAGCTGCATTACTTACCCTTTCTATTTCTAATCTCAAGATTTCTGAACTTGATAAATTAGCAATTGAAGTTATTCTACACTGACTTAACATTCAAGTTTCTTCACTGACTTACATCAAACCATTTAAAAAAAATTAGTTTCTATTCTAAGAGTTTCTAAGTGAAGCTGTGCTAACCTAACATATCTCTTCCAAAAGAATGCCAAGAGAATATGCTGTAAAACTCCTTCATCAAGATCAGCCAAGGTCTTCCTCTGGCTCTGACTGACTTGAAACAGAAATAAGAGGAAACAAATAAGAAACACTGACAAAATCTGGGCTGGGATGTTCTCTGAAGAGGGTTCTCTATTCTGAAAGGCTCTGTGATACTTGCAAAACAGCTTAGGAACCCCCAAGTCCTGGCTGCTATTACTATATCCTGCTGGAAGATAAAGAAAGCACTGTTTTCATCATCTCCTTTTATCTGAGACCAAATCACCTTTGTACTTGGGAAGCACACTTACCAGGTTTCTCCCTAAGATCACAGAAACATCAACACATTGATGGTACTGGAGGAAAGAGGGTTTCAACTGTAAATGCAGTAACTCTGAAAAGTAATGGCAGCATGGGACTATATCAAGAATCCAGAGGAGGGCCTCCCCGGTGGCGCAGCGGTTGAGTGCTGGGCTGCGAAGCTGCCTGCAGCCTCTGCAGCGCCGGTTCAATCCCCGCCTGCTCCCCGGCCACCAGAGGAGGGTCCCACATGGCGCGCAGACCTCTCCTGCCGCCCGCTGCTCCCCTCGGCAGTGTGCTTCGGTCCTTCTGCCTGCTCTGCTCCCCGCTCTGGCTCTGGTGGATTCTCTCACCCTCCCGCGCTTCTGACTGTGCCCAGTGCATGTATAAACAAAACAAACAAATAAATAAATGAAAAACATGCCTCTAAAAAAAAAAAAAGAATCCAGAGGAAAACAACGAAGACAGCACTGCATAGACACCTCATATATAAGCAGTGAATGGGACAATGACAGGCCCCATACTACACACACATCTAATCAGATAATAATCACATATACATAGAATAATCAGGTAACAATGAGTGTCTACAACAGAAACAAAAAGCAATGACAGAATGAACTTGGGCTGTACAATGCTAACTCTAGAATATACTTCAAGCAAAAAACTCCCAAACCCAAAAAGGGTCACAAGCATATTTTACATACAGCTATATCAATTTTATAAAGTTCTCAAATATTTATTCATTTTCCTATCCTTCTGAATATCTCTACCTCCCCTCTCTCACTCAAAAAGGAAATAAAAAATCCCCTATAGCTATTAAGTAGGAAGGAGTAATGGCAGGAAAACAGGGACAAGAAAAGATAAAGTCTCAACAGAAAGTATTCATAGGAAGGTTATTCCAAATCTAAAGTCTAAAGCTGAAAAATGGTCTAACCACCATGGAAAGCTGTGTGGAGGAACCTCAAACTACTAAAAAATGGAGCTACCATATGATCCAGTAATTTCATCTCTATATTAATCTACCCAAAAGACAAAAAAAACAAATTTGAAATGAAACCTGCACATCTGTATTTACTGCAGCACCATTAACAGTAGCTAAGATATGGAAACAACCCAAATGCCCAAAAGGTGATCAAGAAGATGTGGTATATAAACACAATGGAATATTAGTCAGCAGTCAAAAAATACAAACTTACGCATTTGCAGTGACATGGATGGATCGGGAAGGGATTATGCTCAGTTAAATAAGAAGGAAAAAAAAAATACTGGATGGTCTCACTTATAGGATGAATATAGGGGAACCAAACAAGGGATCAGGAAAAAAAACAAAATAAAAACAAAACTAGCAGGTATAAGACAAATTGAAGACATTCAGCAGGGAAGCGGGAGGGAGAGGGATCAGAACAGGGGAGGGAAAGTACACACGAGGCTAAGGTGATGATTGGTGGTGGGAATTCTAGGGGATTTAGACTCTAAAGTCTAAAGTTGAAATTCTAGCAATGTCTTCAAATCACAAAAAGAATTCTTTCTGAATATACAAACATTGAGAATCAAGACCAACTGCATATAAATCAAAAAAAGCGTAAAAATTGGAAAAATGTACAATAAGTATGAATTGAATAATTCCCAAAAGCGGAAATACGGGGGGGAAAACCCCAGAGGAAACTCTTGTGGCCTATAAGTCAGACTCATACATAAAAATACTCAAATGGGGGCCTCCCTGGTGGCACAGGCGGTTGAGTGCAGTGCTGTGAAGCTGTCCACAGCCTCTGCAGTGCCGGTTCGATCCCCGCTGGCCTCGGAGCTACCCACATGGCGAGCAGACCTCTCCTGTCTCGCCCGCTGCTCCCCTCAGCAGTGTCATTTCATCAGTGCTGCACCTCCCCCTGCAGTGATCTTCAGGGCTAATGGCTGTTGCCATGGTCCCTGAGGTCCGGCATGGGCAAGGAACCATGCGCGCAGGGGGAGAACAGCAAACTCCCTAAGATGCAGAGAAGCCAAATGCCTGCCAAGAGATAACAACTACCAGAAGCCGCCACAAAGATGATTAAAAGAAATGCTGACCACCTGGAACCTTTAATAACTAGGCTAATTCAAATGAAACATTACTAAACTGTGTAATAATAGAATTGTTAGTTTTATGATTTCTCTGATTGTGTCCTTGGCTTTGTTAGCTTTGATCTTATGAAAAGTATATTCACCCATGCTAATTAATAAATAAGTTAGTGGTAGTGAGTTAGTTATTAAAACAAAAAAGTAATTACATAGAACAAAAGAAACAATTAATAGCCTGTCTACTCAAAAATGTAGCTAGGTCCAGATGTAACTTCGGACTGACCTGTCTGAAGATAGATCACTTAGATAGATAGATAGATAGATAGATAGATAGATAGATAGATAGATAGATAGATAGATAGACAGATAGATAGATCACATAGATCACTGACCTGTCAATGATAAGCTAAACCTATGAGCCAGCTGGTTTAGTTCACTGATAACCGATTCTATGCCTTTAAAAAAACATATATATACTGACTACAGACTCAAATAAAGTTGCACTCAGATTTACACTCTCTCTTGAAGTGTATCTGTTTGTCATTTCTTTCGCCGACTTCCTGACCACCCTGCGCTCTTCTCTCAACCCTGAGACGGCCTCATCGTCTACTGTTGTACGGGTCCGCGGCACATCAGTCTGCCTGTTCTGTTCCTGGCTCTGTCTCTGGTGAATCCTCTCACCCTCCTCCCACACATCCAGCTCTTGTATACATAAAATAAATCTTTTTTTTTTTTTTAAGATTTATTTAGTTACTTATACAAGCACTGGGTACAGTCAGAAGTGCGGGAGGGTGAGAGAATTCACCAGAGCCAGAGCAGGGAGCAGAACAGGCAGAAGGACCGAAGTACACTGCTGAGGGGAGCAGCAGGCGGCAGAAGAGGTCTGCGCGCCATGTGGGACCCTCGTCCAGCGGCCAGGGATCCAACCGGCGCTGCAGAGGCTGCGGGCAGCTCGCAACTCAGTGCTCAACCGCTGCGCCACCGGGGAGGCCCTACATACATTCTTAAAAAAAAAAAAAAAAAAAAAAAGCTCAACTCATAATACTATATGAAATTGAGATACTAATTCATCCTACATCACATTAGCAAAATAGTTTGACAATACCAAATAATAACAAGTATATATATTAATGGGAACTCTCCAATACTCCTGCATAAAACTATTTCGGAGAACCATTTGAAATTGCTTAGTAAGCTGAAGATGAACATATCTTAGGACCCACAATATTACCGTTACTTATACATCTGAGAGAAAATCTCAAGTATTTTCACTAGAAGTCTTTAAAAGAATACTACCTAAAGTATTAGTAGAAACAGAAGACATTTGGAAACAACCTAGTAATCCAATATAGGAATCAATAAAACAAAAACCTGTGCTCTAAAACCAGACTTGAAACAAATAACCTAGATCTTTAAAATCTAACAAGAATAGATCTCAATAGATCTTATACATGCACACATAAAAGAATATAAATTATGAATTCATAGCTTGATGAATTTTCATAAGTTGAATGTCTGCATAACTATCACTTACATGAAGAAACAGAAACTTACTAATCCATAACTCCTCCAATTGATAAATTTTGCCTGATTTTGAACTTTGTAAAAACGAATTAGAGTATGGTCTCTTTGGCTTATGATTCTTTCATTCAATATTATGTAATGGTGTAGTTCATCCATACTGTTGCATGTAAGTATAAATCACTGCTGCCATACTTCAATTTTTTTTGCATTTGCACAAATATGTAACAATTTATTCATCTTTTTGTTGCTGTTGATAGGCATCTGGGTTGTCTCTAGTTTGGGAATACCATGAGTGGCACAAGTGAAATTACAATACCTTTCTCTATGGAAAGCATATGTATACATTTCTGTTCGGTATACACCTATAGTAGAATAGCTCGCTCATAAAGTATGAATGTATTTACTTTTATCAGATATTGCCAGTTTTCCAAAGTGGTTACACTAGTTTTATACTTCAATCAGCAGTGTATATTAGAATATCAGTTGTAGGCCTCCCTCGTGGCGCAAGAGGGTGAGCACCACACTATGAAGTGGTCCGCAGCCTCTGCATCACGAGTTCCATCCCCTGCTGGCCTGAGAGCAACCCACATGGCAAAGCAGACCTCTCCTGACTCGCCCGCTGCTCCCCTCAGCAGTGTATGTCAGTCAATCTGCCTGTTCTGTTCCCCACTCTGTCTCTGGTGAATCCTCTCACCAACCCCTACCCCCACCCTGCATCCCCGCCTCGCTGCCCCCGGATCTCTGGCCTGCACCCTAGCTCCTGTATGCATAAATAAATAAAACTTATTTAAAAAAAAAAAGAATACCAGTTGCTCTGTATCTCCTTTACCAACCCTCAATTGACTGTCTTTTTACATTTTAGTCATTCTGGGATGTGTGTGTGTGTAGAGGAGTATCACTAATTTCACTGAGAGCAATGGAGCTGAACACTTTTTTATACATTTCTTGACCTTTATGCTATGCTCTTTTGGGAAGTGCCTATCAAAGTTTCATGCCAACTTTTTAAAAAATTGAGTTACCCTGTCTTTCTTACTGATTTCAAAGATTATTAATATATTCTTAAATGACTCCTTTTGGGGATGTAAGTATTACAAACATCTTCTCCTACTTCATACTGCTTTTATTTTCAGTGGTATCTTTTGATAAATAGGATTAATCTTAACATTTTTTTCCTTTCATCCTCTCATGGTTACTACTCTGTGTCCTCAAAAACCATGAAAAAGCTGTCCTATGTTTTCTTCTAAAAACTTTATTTTACCACATTTAAATCTGAAATACATCTGGAACTGAATTTGTTATATGATATGAGGTCAAAGTAAAGGTACATTTTCTGTCAAAATGATACCCAACTGACATAGCACCATTTGTTGCAAATACTATCTTTTTTCTGGAAATGCTGCTCTGAAACATTACCTTTTTCTTATATTGGTTGGCTGTACAATATGAGTCTATTTCAGGATTAAAAACAGTATTAGATATTAAAAAAGGCAGCAAAATGACATGAACAGAATGTCATCTATATGCACTGCTAAAACAATTATTTAGTGTGCTTTTACATATGCATAACATATACATGTAATAAAAGTAGGATAATATGACTGGAATCAAACCTATGGTATTTACTGTTTCTGGGATGGAGAAGAGCAAGAGAAGGAACACTGAGTAGGCGAACAAAGGAAGCTGCACCTTAACTAACTACAACATTCTACTCATTTACTAAATTTTTTAAAATCCACAATAAAAAGAACAAAATTAGGCAAATATGACAGAAATTCTTATATCACTATTCTTACTGAGAATACTAGATTATATTAATATGGAGAAAAACCCACTGATTATTCAAATTATTCCCATTTACGAGATATACACCTCATTTATAACACGGCATTATTTTATAGAAAGACAAAGGCATAAAATCTTAATACATGCTTCAAAAAAGGTATATATAATTTTCCAATCCCAAAGCTCACATTTATAAAGACTCTAACAAAGAGTTTTACTTGATCAACTACTAAGATATATGCAAGAGAAAGAGATATTTCCTGAAAATCCTGTATGCATTTACTCATTTTTTATGTACTCCCAAATATGAATAATTTAGGTTCTGGGGGTTTAAAGATGCATAATAAAATATGGTCTCACTAACTGAAGAATTCTGAGGAAAGGGATCACATCTGTTTTAAGCATGTGTTTAAGGACAAACATAAAGAAGAAAAGGAGAAAGTCACAATACTGACTACCAAGCAATTAATAAGGGTTTTTTTTATTCTAAATACTTGAAAATTGTTTTATTGAAGTTGTTTTCTGAGACGTTAACTGCAGGAAACTTTAGTATGAGAATACTCAATTTAAATGTCTAAATTAATGTTGCAAAAAAAATCATTAACAATTACATAGCAATATGGCAAACATTGTTTGATATCCTTTATATATATTTGTTTAACCCACAAAACAATCAAGTGAGAAAGGAGCAATTAGAATTTCCATTTACAAATAATAATACTTGAGACATAGAGACCTTTTTACTAGCTTGCGGGAAAGTACATAGGAAATGAGATAGAATTTAAACCCATGAAGTCTGGGCCTCCCCGGTGGTGCAGCGGTTGAGCGCTGGGTTGCAAAGCTGCCTGCTCTGCTGCGCCGGTTTGATCCCCGGCTGCTCCTCGGCCATCAGAGGAGGGCCCCACATGGCGCGCAGACCTCTCCTGCCGCCCGCTGCTCCCCTCAACAGTGTACTTTGGTCCTTCTGCCTGCTCTGCTCCCTGCTCTGGCTCTGGTGAATTCTCTCACCCTCCCAGGCTTCTGACTGTACCCAGTGCTTGTATAAACAAAAAAATAAATCTTAAAATAAAAAATAAATAAACCCATGAAGTCTAGTCCCTGATTCTGTACTTTTAAAACACCGTAATTTACTGCCTTACATTAACAGAAACCAAAATCTGTACTTTAAAAGTTCAAGTGAAATAGCAATATAAGGAAAAAACTAGTTCTACAAAATGGAAAAAAAAGTTTCATTATAAAAAGGTACTTTTAAAAAAATTTTTAAATCATCCATTCCTGAATCAATCTGGTGATTTTAAGCCACTAGTTAGTGTATCTTATAAATAATTTCAGATTTATTTCTACAAAGCCCAACTTACACTTTCCCCCTAATTACTCTTTTATCCAATGGAAAGAGGCAACTCACTCTTCTCCCTCTTGCTGTTCTCTTCCAATTCTCAAGTACATGTGTAATATAAGCAAAAACAAAACAATTATAGCATATTTTGAGGACTACGTACCAAAGGGCATTTTCTGAGCTTTTCAAATGTTTATAACAAGTCAATGGGATAGGTACTATTATTCCCATTTTAGAGACAAGTCAGATTGCATGTCAGGAGACATATTTCCTCAAATAACCCCTGTTATAATCAAGTTTAGAGCATCTAGGAGTACTACAAATTTTAAGAATTGGATAAATTAAGTGTAATTCAATAATGCAGCAATTTTCCCACAACTGTGACATCTGTAGTCTTTATTAGGGTCTTTAAAAAACTACATTTGGCAAAACTTCAGTTCAATAGACTAATAAGCACAGAAAATTACTGCTTATACTAACAATGTTTTATTTTTACTGAATACAACAGACGTTTTCAATTATTATTTTCAATGATTAATTTTATTATATCATTCTAGATATCTTATGTCATTTTTTTGGGTATCTAACAGAGAAAGAAATGTTAATTCCTATTTAAATTAGGAAGACTGCCCTATTTTTCCATCTTTCCTTTGGAGATCTAGCTTATTGCCACTTTTACCTTTTAGTATTCCCTGAGTTTAAGAAAAAAATAATTTCTCTAGAGGTCTAAAAAACAAAGGGCAGATTAGGTAGAGAATAGTCTAGCATTAGACACATTTGAAATTTATACACTTAGAAAAATATAAACTACCATGAGATACCATCTTACACCAGTGAGAATGGCACATATTAAAAAAACTAGCAACAACAAATGTTGGCGAGGTTGTGGAGAAAAAGGAACTCTCCTGCACTGTTGGTGGGAGTGCAAACTGGTCCAACCACTATGGAGAGCTGTGTGGAGATTTCTTGACCTACTAAACATAGAGCTTCCATATGATCCAGCAATTCCACTCCTAGGTATTTACCCAAAGGACACAGAAACATCAATTCCAAAGAACACCTGCACCCCTATGTTTATAGCAGCACTGTTTACAATAGCTAAGCTTTGGAAACAGCCCAAATGCCCAAAAATAGATGACTGGATCAAGAAGATGTGGTACATATATACCATGGAATATTACTCAGCATTCAAAAAAGATAAACACATGCAATTTGCAGCAACATGGATGGCGCTGGAAGGGATCATGCTCAGCGAAATAAGCCAAAAAGAAAAAGAAAAATACCGGATGGTCTCACTCATAGCAGGAATCTAGAAAACTTAAATAAGGGACCAGGAAAATGAATAACTATAAGAAAGTGAAAATCAAAATCAACAAAAAACTATGAACCAGAGACACTTTTTGGGGGGTGGGTGGCGGGAGGGGAGGGATTGGGGTCAGAATGGGGGGGTTGCAATTGTATGGAGAATATAAAAATAAAATTTATTATTAAAAAAAAGAAAAATATAAAAAGTGTTTTATATAAGTTTCCATAATTTGACTGTTTTACATTTGATTATGCTTCTTACTCTGTGACTTTGCTAAAGAGTAAGGCTCAACTAACTTTTAATTATTTAGTTACTCACTGACTCTGTATCCTAAGCATGGCATATCAGGATATAACACAGGTTATAACAAGACCAATAAACAATATTTAAGATAATGTTTTAGCAAGCTCCCTTTCATAGAAACTATTACAAAATCTCAGATAACCAAGATTGTCGTACATCATTACTTATTTTTAAACTGGCAAATCATAAAACAAAACCAGGTAAGTCAGTAAACAGTGAAAGAAGATTAAACAAAAAATTTAAAACATCATAAATTCACGAACCAAATGGTTTTCTGTTGATATACGTAACCTAACTGGCTCCTGCATGATGAACATACCAGCGTTCACCATAAAAGTCAGAATTGATCTGTATCAAAGCTTAAGGAGGTTTCCCCTTGCACCTGGATGTTGTGCCAACTCATTCTATTACTGAAGTAATTCAAATATGCTATATGCCCTTTAAAAAATACATTTCCCACCTTAAGTTTTAATGACCTATTTACCTAGCTGCCAATCCTACCAGGTCGAGAGAGGAGAAAAAAATTGGATTCTCTACTCTACCTGTGAAATGAAAGTAGTTCACAATCTATGGAAAGTAGAGGAGTAAGGGTGACAGAACGAGGATTATAATAAGAGCAGAAGCACTGCTCTGTGTCCTGCAAACAAGAATTATGTTTCCCCAATCCCAAAACATATACACACAACGGTGCAAACACACCAGTTTCAATAATGTTTGCAGTGGGTACAAAACCAACTACTATTACCTTCAACAGCTGGCTATGTGTGTAACTACCTAATCTCCATGGCTCTTTGCAGACATGAACTGCAAAGTCAGCCTAACACCAAGAGCAGGGAATGGAGAAACAACCATTTTCATATGTCGAAGCCATAACAACTGCCTCATCTAGCTCAGTGCTTATAGCGAGAATGTACATATGTACATACTTCCACTGAGGCACTCAGAAAATTAACCACATAAATTCTTACCTTATTCAGATATACAGAATGTGACCATATATTATTTCTTGCAAGAACTTATTACCGCACACAGCAAACCATCACTTTTCTATAGCTTAATACTAGTCTAGTACCAAAGAACTTATCACAGTATCAAAGAGATAATTATGTCATTATTAATATATAATTTTAAAATTCTTATTATTGGAAGTCTTTAAAAAAATAAGAACGGGGCTCACAAATCAAGCTATGACTCAGGTATTATTTAATAAAGGCAACACATTAGTCATAATTGCCTATCTTCAAGAACATTTAAATAAATAATTGTAATATGCTATGATATGTACAACAGTAAAAGTATGCATGAGGTACAAAGGAATAAGCTACAGAGGGATAAATTAGGGAAGGATCTCAAATAAAGTAGCATCGGAGGAAATTTGAAGAATCAAAGACTTATTCCATTTTGCAGAATGGAAGGCATATGCAGAGTGAAAATTATCATGATCAAAAACATAGGCTACAAGACCTGAAACTATAAATACAATGAAGAAAAATAGGCAAGATACCCCACAACATTGGCTTCAGAGATATCTCTGGGGATTCATCTCCAATGGCCAAAGAAGGAAAAGCAAAAATAAACAAATGGTATTATGCCAAACTAAAAGGTTTCTGCACAGCAAAAAAAAAAATGATCAGTGAAACAAAAAGACATCCAACTGAATGGGAGAAAATAGTTGCACATCATAATACTGACAAAGGGCCAATGCCTCCCGTACAATATAGAACTCACGCAACTCAACAAAGAGGGAAAAAAATTAACCCAATCAAAAAACAAGCAGAAGAGCTAAATAGACACATCTCCAAAGAAGATACAGATATGGCCAAAGAAAAGATGCTCATCATCACTAATCATCAGGGAAATGCAAATCAAAACCATAAGGAGATACCATCTCACACGTTTGAAAATGGCACATATCAAAAAAATGAAACAAGTCTTAGTGAAGATGAGGAGAAAAAGGAATCCTTGTAATTCATTCCTGAGTATCTACCAAAAAAATAGTGCAAAAACACTAATTTGAAGGGACATACACACACCTATGTTCACTGCTGCAGTACTTATAATAACCAAGTTATGGAGATAACCAAAATGCCCATCAACAGAGCACAGGATTAAGGAGATATAGGATATATACACACAGAATACCACTTATTTACAAAAAAAGATAAGTATTTGCTATTTGCGACAATATGGTTAGAACTAGGGTGGATAATGCTAAGTGAAATGAGTCACTAAGTGAAAGGAGAAAGACATTTCATTTATATGTGTAATATAAACAAACAAAACAAAGGGTCAGACAAAATCAAAGCAATACCCAACCCTTGACATCTGATTGTAAAACTGAGGCAATCAGAAAGGGAGGGTGGCAGGGTGAGAGTGATGGAAAGGGGGGGGGCCCAATTCAGCATGGTAGAGGATTAGTGAGACAATGGTGGTGGATATGTTGTGAACACACACATGCTCACAGGTTTGAGCCTATAATCCC
This sequence comes from Talpa europaea, assembly GCF_964194135.1. NCBI lineage: Eukaryota > Metazoa > Chordata > Mammalia > Eulipotyphla > Talpidae > Talpa > Talpa europaea. The sequence continues at coordinate 81,480,932 of NC_140072.1, forward strand.
TAAAACAAACACAATGATATAAATCAACTTTACCTAAATTGAAAAAAAAAATCATTAAAAAATGTAAAATACTAGCATTAAAAACTAAATTAAATTCAGAATTTCTGGAAGCTAAAGTATAAGGAAGGAAAGAAACTGAAGGTTTTAAGAAAACCTTTAAGAATGGATAATAATCTAACATAAGGGAGACAGGAATAATATTCAGGGAAACAGCATGTGAGGAAACAGGAAGCCTTCAGGAAATTAGTGGCTTATTTTGGGTCAAGTTAGAAAAAACAGGAATGGTAAGGAATTTTTCTTCATTTTCTAGTCATTTCCTGGTCTTTCACTCTATTAAAAACTCCTGTATAGGTAATCAATGATCTTTTATTCTGTCGCTATAATTGACAACTGTGTGGGTCAAAGTACTCCAAGGCTAAATCTTACTAGACCTCGCAACTTCACTGCCAGTCCCTTAGGAGACCTTAAAGAGACCTAAACTTACACTACTGACTGACATGAGATAACACAGAAAAAAATCACATGGACAAGAAACCAAGATCCCCGGGAACAGTGAAAACCAAAATCCTAGACATATAAATATGGCCATCTTAGATGTTCCAACTAATAAGATCCCAGATGAACAAAGCCATGACTTTCTACAAATAGATAACTAATAGTGTCATTAAGTCTACTGGGGAGTTTTTAGATTTGTCTTTAATACTGAAATATTACAATTTTCTTCCTCTTCTGTGGCTGCTCCACTACAACCCTTAACCTCCAATAGCCAATAAGTGCAATAGATCCTTAAGGTTCAGTCTTAAGCCTAAAGCAGCTGATACTCTAAAATGTCAGCCCACCTACTTCACCTTCAATTATTATTGAGGACAGTATTGTGGATAATATTAAACAAATTTTTATGTCCACCAAGATCTTTCCTCTGAGCACCAGATTTTCTTCTACCTACTCAACATTGCCTCCTGACTGGTTGAAAGGTACCTCAAAGTTCAGTTTGATTTTCTCCTCCTGAAATTCTTAAGTTCATCTATCTATTGATAGCTTGGTAGGATACCATCTCCCTCTTCCTTAAGTCCCCAAATGCATATAATATACATCAGCAAAGTCAGTTGATTTAATCTCTCTTGAAACTATTGCTTCCTTCTATCTCTTCTACCATCACTAACCTCCTTGGCCAAGCTTTTGTCAGGACTAATGCAACAATGCCCAACTGGTCATCCAACATCCACCTGTTTTCCCTCTCTTTCACCTCCTACCTGCCAATGAAACCCTCACATGGCTTCCTAGTTTTTGCATTACTAACAACAGTATCATTGCCTCAAAGCCCCTGTGTGGTCAAGCCCAACTTTATTTTCCATTTTATACAGTGATCCTTCTTCTTTTATGCCCCAAGTCATACTAGTCTCTTTAATCCCCCCATACTGCCTTTGGGGAAAGAATCTTTGTGCATTTTAGTCCTTCTGCCTGATATGATCATGCTTCCAACTTTTTGCATAAAAAATCCTACTCACCTCTTCTGATCTTAGCTTTCTGTGACCTCCTTGACTAGAGCTAGTGTGCTCTTATTGTAAGTTCTCATAACATATGTTCCTCCCTTTAAGATATACCATAATTGCAATTTAACTCATCTGTAATATTTTTATTAATGTTTGTCTTCTCAAATAGACACATGGGACAAAGCTCCTGCTTGTTTTTACTCACCATTTTATCTTCAGAGATTAGCACAGTGGCTAGCTTATAGAAGAAACTCAATATAAATAATAAATGAATAAGTGAGTGGATGGATAAATAAGATGACTGGCTAAGTTGTGAAAGGTGTTAGGAATCAAGCAGACAATGGAAAGCAACAAAAAGGTGGAATAAAATACCCACGAGATGTTTTGGAATAATTATTGTCACAGTATGACAGATTAAAGTAAATCAAGACAAGTTATGGAGCTAATACAATATTTTAAGAAAAGCACCAGGATAATGGGTGGCAAAAGAAATAAAAATGGAAAGAAGAATCAGATCAATGAAAGCAAAGAGCAAGGGACCTGTGAAAAAGAAAAAGAGGAAAAAACAGAACATTTTTGTTCTAAGAACCTGATGCTCTCTTGACTTCTATTTCAGTGATGATCTCACATATTCAAAATAACAAGGTACTGTAATACATGAAACATGATCTTAAAAAGAAACTATGAAACTAAGTTCCAAACACACACACACACACACAGACACACGCGTGCGCGAGCGCTTACACACATGCCAAAAGATTTTCAAAAGATGGACAGAATTATCAACTCTAACACATAACTACACAGTTAAATAATATCCCAATTCATAATCTAACATAAAACATTTAGGCTGATATAAAGTACTAGGTCAGAAGGTAATTTAAAACACACTGGTAAAGAAGCTTAAGAAGTAAAAATGTAATAACTTTGTGAATCACTTGAGCGTATTTTCTAGAAATAATTATTTCCTATGAAAACTTAATGCCTCAAGCTCAGAGAGTTACCAACAATCTTTCTACAGCCCATTATATTGTTCTTATCTTCTAGATAATAGCCACAAAAACACAATAGTAATCGTTTCTTGATAATTCAAAGGGGAGAAAAATGTTTAAACACTCCTTGTTCACATCAAATATTGCCTAAAATAACAAAGCAAGTTAACATTCTTTATTTTCTGAATTCTGGAACAGGATTTCAATTAGAGATCCTGCTTGAATCATCCTATCTAATCCTCCAACACATTTATTGCCTATAGCTTAAGATTCTAAGAGATAGCAGATTTTTCTTCCCCAAAATTTAACATTGTATCTACATAATAATTTCCCCAACAATAATTAGCAACACAGCTGCACATCCCTTTCTTTCTCCATAGCATGGTTTCACAGAATTTGAGTATCAAAGAAACTAAGTCTTCTCCACACTGGGTGTAAATGTGCTTCTAAGTTCACTTTGTTAAGTTAGAAATTTAGTAAAATATCAGAGTCATATTTTATAACGTATTTATGATCTTGACCTCTTCAGTACCTTTACTTTGAATAGTATAATTTCAAGCTATATTAGTCAGTATTTCACTTGCATTTCCTATATAATTAACCTTAAAATATTTTTATGTTTTATTTATTTCAGTTTTAAATCACTAGATGATACAATGCTTCTTTTCAAAAGGCTGCTTGGAGAGATGTTTGATTTATCAGGAATAGTTCATAACTGATAAAAGCAGTCATAATACTATCTCATAGTTTCCAAAGTTTACCACTCATCACAGAAATGAGGCATATTCAAGTGTCTTTATTTGCCACAGATGTGGCATACTGGGGGATATACTGCATGTATTTTTGTTTTAATGCTAATTAACCATAAGGTAATAGTTTCCTCTAAAAAGTTTTCATGAACAATTAGGGATCTAAATTTATGTTAAACTTCCATAATGCTTTTGGTTACAATGTTATAATAAGATGTAATGTATAAACAGTGTCTAGATTGATTCAAAAAATTGTAAATACTTGTAAGATAAGTAAAGAAAACAGGATAAGGCTGGATAGCACATATTTTTTAGATCCTATAAAAATCATGTTATAAAGATAAATTTAAAATTAAATTTTAAAAGTAAATAAAACTTGTGGGCCTCCCCTGGTGGCGCAGCGGTTGAGCGCTGGGCTACAAAGCTGCCTGCAGCCTCCGCAGGGCGGTTCGTTCCCTGGCGCCAGGGAGGGTCCCACATGGCACGACAGACCTCTCCTGCCGTGCCTGTTGCTCCCCTCACAGTGTATTTTGTCAGTCTGCCTGTTCTGTTCCCCGCTCTGGCTCTAGTGAATTCTCTCACCCTCCCGCGCTTCTGACTGTACCCAGTGCTTCTATAAATAAATAAAATAAATCTTTAAAAAAAAAAAGTAAATAAAACTTGATAATTTAAAATTTGTTAAGCTACATTTCAGATGTAGATCTCAATATATATTTAGATGTCTTTATATGTTTAAGACACAGACGTATTTATGAGTGAAATGATATGATGTCTAAAATTTGCTGTAAAAAAAAACAAAACAGTACGTATGAAGGTAGGGGCAGAACAGATGAAACACCACCAGTAAAATATGGATAATCATTAAAACTGGGTATGGGTTCTTTCTTACACCCTACTTTGGTATAAGTTTGAAAGTTTCACAGCAAAACTTTGACAAATTAGACCTATGAGAGTAACCAGCACAACAATTAAAAATGTAAGTAATCTGTGGAAAGAAAGTGAGAATGGGAAGGGAATTCTTGCTTTATTACTACCACTCCTAATAAAAAGTAATTATTAACCAAATACTCATCTTACTTAAATTGAAACATTTTCACTCTTTTCAATAGAATATAAAAATCTCACCTAACATCAGGTGCTAGCAAAATAAGTCAGCCAGCCCAAGTGAGAGCTAAATGATCCACACCCATGCCTAAATATTCACAGACACAGGCAATACCAGATACAAGTGCATCAAAGGTTACTTCCTACCTGAAAACTAACAAATTTCTCCTGATTTCAGAAATGCTGAAGAGGGTAGGGAGTAAGTGGACAATATTTCTTGGACTCAAGGAAATATAGAATTATTCTTTGGTGCTGGGAGGAAGATAAGGAAACCTTGCCACAAAGACTGTGATAAATTTATCCAAGTTACTGCAGGTTTGGGAAAAACCAAAATTTCAGCCTATATTCACCATTTTGCTACATCCCTATTACATATATGGATCCTGTCTAATGCATAAGCTGTGCAAAATACTGTCACCCCTACCGAAATTTGCTTTTCTGCTTGACCTTATAGCAAATAATTTTAAATTGCTGCTTTCTGGGTTCCTATGCCCACTTACTAACAACACCAAGTTCGTGTTCAATTTCCTTATCTATAAAATACATAACCAACAGAGACATGTGTATGTAATTATATATTATACATATACTCATATATATGTATACCCATGGCTGGTTTAACATTAAAAATTATTGTAATTCACCTTATTAACAAGATTTTAAAAGAAAAATTATATGATCATCTCAACACATGCATAAAAACATTTACAAAATATTTATTCATGGGGGGGAAAAAAACCAAAAAACTTTAGTAAACTGGGGCCAAAGGAGAACTTCCACAACCTAATAACAAGAATATACCAAAAAAACCTACATTTACATGGTAAAAGACGTCATTCCCTACCCCATCTCCCAAGATCAGGGACAAGGCTTTTGCCATGCAAAAAATTTCAGGGGATCTAGAAAAAAACTACTAGATAATAAGTGAATTTAGGAAATTCATCACAGAATACAAGGTCAAAACACAAAATTCAATTATGTTTCTATGTAACAGCAACAATCAGAAACTGAAAGACAAATTTATAACAGCAACAAAATATATGTGCAAGACTTATAAAATGAAAACTACAAACATACAGAGGAAAAAAAAAAGCTTAAAAAAATTTAAGATTGTTATGTAAAATATCAGTTTTCCCAAATTAACTATGGACTCAATGTAATTCCAATCACAATTTCAGCAGGTTTTCTTATAAAAATTAACAAGCTGATTTTAAATTTATAAAGAAACTCAAAGAACCTACTAGTAGACAAAACAATTTTGAAAAAGAAAAAATATCATGATAAACTGACTGCAAGACTTATAAAGCTATAGTAGTTAAGACAGTATTATACTGGCCATAGACACAGACAAAACAAAACAGAATAGGAAGAACTGAAATAGACAAATAGCATCTTTCAACAAAGATGCTATGGGGAAAGGAGTATCAACAAATGGTACTGATACAATCAGTTAACCATATGTCAGAAAATGAACCTCAACAATCTTCTTACCAAACATAAAATAGCTTAATGAACCATGACCCTAAAAGTAAGAGCACACACCATAAAACACCTGAAGAAAAACACAGGACAAAGATATTAGTAACGCTGGGTTAGGCAAAAATTTTTGAAATTGGGCATAGAAAGAACTATAAAAGGAAAAATAAATTTAAACCATTTGCTCTTCATAAGGCACTGTACAAAAAAAGAAAATGCAAGCTATAGTTTGGAAGAACATATTTGAAAAATGGTATTCAAAATATGTAAAGGATTTTTATAACTCAAAAATAAACCAAGCATATCAGTAAAAAAGCAAGCAAGATATCAGAACACTCATTTCACCAGATACACAGGTAGTAAATAAGAACATGAAAAGATATTCAACATTATTATTCATCAGAGAATGAAAACTAAAACCAAAATGAGATACTACTACATACCCACTACAGTGTCTAAAATTTAAAAGATTGAAAAAACTTATGTTTTGAAAGATGTAAAGCAACTAGAAATCTGATACATTCCCTGTGGGAATGTAAAATAGTAGTCTAAAACTGCTTGGCAGCTTCCTATAAAGTTAGATATACTTAATATATGCACCAATATTGCCCTCTTAGATATATACTTAAGAAATGAAAACTGGGCCTCTCCTGGTGGTGCAGGCAGTTGAGCACTGCACGGTGAAGTTGTCCACAGCCTCTGCAGCGCGGGTTCCAACCTGGCCAGCCTGCAAGGGTCCCACATGGTGTGGCAGACCTCTCCTGTCGCACCCGTTGCTCCCCTCAGCAGTGTATTTCATCAGTCTGCCTGTTCTGTTCCCCACTCTGTCTCTGGTGAATCCTCTCACCCTCCCGCACATCTGGCCTGTACCCTGGTTCTTGTATAAATAAGTAAATAAATCTTTAAAAAAAAAAAAAAAAAAAACAAGAAATGAAAACTATGCTCAAAAAAGACACGTAACCAACCAGGGTATATAGTAGCTTTATTCACAATGGTCCAAGAAAAGAAAAGAAAAAACCCAAATATTCTGTTAATGGATAAGCAAATTCTAGTATAGCCATACAATGGTGTACTATTCAACAATAAAAAGGAGCAAACTGCTGACATATGCAATGATGTAGAATGAATCTTAAAAGCATTATGCTAAATGACAGATACCAGACACAGACTACACTCTGATTCCATGAAATGGAACACTCTGATTACATGAAATTCTAGAAAAGGCCAAACAATACCAACAAAAATCAGATCAACAGTTTCCTGGAGAAGGTGATAGAAATCAACTTCAAGGGGCATAAGAGAACTTTCTTGAAATCACTGTTTTTTATATAATTATTGTGCTGTTAGTAACACAAACATTTACACTTGCCAAAACTCAAGCTTTATACTTGAAATTGCTGTATTTTATTGTATATAAGTTATAGCTTCAAAAGGTGACAATAACAACAAAAGAAATATAAGCAAATGCAAATTCTGAGCACTATATAATTAATGGTAAAAGGGGTGGAGAAGGAAGAAGAAAAGGTTCTAGAATATATACGCCATTTAATTTGACTAGTACTTTATATTATACCATGCTTTACCTCCTTTCTAGGAGTGCCTGTCCAAAGATTCAGGAGGGCATAATCAGTCTCAATCTTGTCCACTGGATACAAAAGGTGAGCACAGGAAGGCATACATACTTCAGTGGGAGCACTGGATTCCTGCTATGAGTGAGACCATCCAGTATTTTTCTTTTTCTTTTTGGCTTATTTCGCTGAGCATGATCCCTTCCAGCGCCATCCATGTCAGTGGGAGCACTGGGAATACCCCCAGTAAGAGGTAATCCTAAAGAGGAAAATCTGGGCTTCCATGGTGGCGCAAGGGGTTGAGCACAGCACTGTGAAGCTATCTGCAGCCTCTGCAGCATGAGTTTGATCCCCAGCTGGCCAGAGAGCTACCCACATGGAGCAACAGACCTCTCCTGTCTTGCCCACTGCTCCCCTCAGCAGTGCATTTCAGTCAGCCTGCCCGTTCTGTTCCCCATTCCGTCTCTGGCGAATCCTCTCAACCCCCGCACCTCTGGCCTGGACCCCAGTTCTTGTATGCATAAATAAATAAATCTTTAAAGAAAAATAAGGAGGAAAATCTATGTATTCTGCTCTCGCCCACTTAAGGCAATGTAACAAGTGGCAGCTTCATTACAAGAGATACTTCAAGTACTTTAAATTTTTATTAACAATAAATTACTTAGCACATTATTTCACAATATGGCTAAAAACCAGTTCCAAGCAGACTGGAGCACCAGCAAATTAAAACATTAATTCACTCGGTAAATAATAAAAGTTTAGGAAGAACTAATGTTATCAATGGGCAAAAATCTGCAGCATATTAAAAGTTATTGATTTTTAAAATAGTTTAATTAGTAGTCATGAGTTAGGTGTAAGCTAACACTTATGAAATAACTAGAGAAGAAAATACGTATATAATCAAATGCTAAATTTCACAGCACTTGTAAACGTGTAAAAGTTCATTCAGGGTATGAATTATTACTGGGTAAGCAGTGCGGAGACACAATGGTAAACAAAAGGAATACAAGGATAGTCCCTGCCCTAGTAGGGCAGGAAGGCAGGCTGTCATTAACCAAATAAGCACATGGATTACTATGTAATTATACACTATGCTGAATGCTATAGGGGATAAAAGGCTTCTTTTTTTTTAAAGGTAAAAACAGAATCATATGTTCTAGTCTTGAATAATACAGATCACACCCCTAGCTGAATCTCTTACTGACATTTTTCTAACTAAACTTCAACGTCCCACAAAGATTCAGTCTTTCCTGACGGCACCACACTATCTTCAAGGACAAGTTTTAACTGAGCCCTAAAGAATTGGGAGTCTGTCCTTTTTGTACTGTGATAGAGAATAATAAAAAGGGCAAAATTTCTTGAGCACTTATCTCAGTTAATCACTATAACCACCATGAAATATAGTTGTTATTATTTATTATTATTCCCATTTCAAAGATGAGGAAGCTTAGAATAAGGAAGAATTAGGTTATATTTCTAATTAGTTACAAAGTCAGAAATCAAACCTAATTTTTTATGACATGAACACATACTTCAACCAGTACATTTTAAATACCTATCTTGAATTTGAATTGGAAGTACTAGCACTAATTCGTGACTTACTTTTTATTTTCAGGAAAAAAAGAATGTTTTACAATGACCAATTTAATACCAATGATTGCTTCTAAAACCTGTCATGTTCTCCACACACCATTTCCTATTCCACAGAACCTACGTTTCTAGGTCTGAGGCAAAAACACAAAAGATAAATCTAAACTGTCATAATAACAAGAAGTCTCCAAAACTTTTTAAATGATTAATTTTTGTACCATAACTTTTGCTTCAGAAACTGATACCTGCTACTCAAAATCTCATCTTTTTTCCTTCTAGTTAAATTTCCTAAATTTTAGTGAGACACAAGATTACCTCACAGAAACTATATTTCCCACATTATCTTCTAGTAAAGGTAGACAAGTTCTAGTTGATGAACTCTGATAAAATAAAATAAAAGCAAAGAGCAGCAAAGTAGAAGGAATCTAGAGGCCTAAATAACAGCTTGGAGTAGAACCATCCTACCCTACCTCCCAGACCACTAACAACTTGTCTTTGATATGACTGAAAAAACTTTTTTAAAAGCACTGTTACTTAAAGCCCAATCACAGCAGCTGAACCAATATCCTAAATAAATCTTGCCTGAAGCTTTTCAGAAACCTTGAAGTGAATGTTCAAATAGACGCCTGTTAATTTGTTTTTTTGTTTTGCTGCAAAAAATAAGTAAACAGGCACGTTCTGTGCATTTAAGGCAAGGAAGCACACATTCAAATCAAATCAATGCTAAACGTCTTTGTGACTTAGTAAACAGAAAGCTGGCACCTCCAAGATCTAGCTCGCTTTAGTCCCAATTAGTCAGATTCGCTTGGATAATTCAAAAAAATTATATGCTCTACAATGTTTATTGTAGTATTATTTACAATAGGTAGGGCATGAAAACAAAGTAAGTGCCCAATGATAGAGGATTGTATTAAAATACGGTATATCAACACAATGGAATACTAGTCAATCAAAGGAAAGATGAAATGTTACCATTTATAGCAAAATGGAAGTTCAAGCAAATATGTGTAGTAAAGCAATTAGAATGACAAAGGTAAATATCGCTTTATCACCTTTATGCCTTTGTTCTCATCTACTTAACAAATTTAAGACTTTGCAAAGATGCAAAGTTCACATACATAATGGATGATTTAACAAAGCAAAAAGCTTACAAAAATTAGCAGACATTCAGAAGGAAAAACATAAATATTGGATGGTATCATTATATGTACAGAGAAATCAAACAAAAGGTCAATAACAAGTCAAAACTAGCAATCTGACCATAAATCTGAGGCATATAGCAAAGGAGGGAGGGTCAAAATAGGGGAGGGAAGAACACAAGGGAATATGCTGATGGTTCATGAGTGATATGGTGATGGGAGAACTACAGGGACTACAATAATGTAAAAAAAAATTTTCAATTAATAAAAATAAATCACTACTAAAAAATTAGCACTTTAATATTTATTACTAGGTATGATGGGGTTATTAAAAAGAAAAGGATGTACTAAATGCCACTGAATTGTTCACTTTAAAATCATTAATTTTGTATTATGTGAAATTCACCTTAAAACATATGCAAACCTAAGCAAAAGCCAAGGCTACAGAGAACAACAAAGACAAGGATAGAAGTCACAAAGAAAAGACTGATCATAATGATGACAACAGATCATTTTAGAAGTCTGATATCCAGAAAAAACAGACAGGAGAGGCAAAAAATCATGAGAATTTCAAATTCAAAAAAAGTCAAAGAAAGAACAACATTCCTGAAACTAAAGGATATAAGCTTGCAAACTAAAAGGGCCTACAAGGCCCAGCATAAAATCTAAGACAAAGTCAGTACTTACCAAGTGGCAGTGGTAAGAAAGCAGATAAACTACATAACAGTAACAACTAAACTCTAGAAGTACAGAGGAGAAAGCGCTACTAAATGCCTCACAGGAAGCAGCAATCCACCAGTGCTTCAACAAATAGAGTAGGGTGGTTTTAGGGAGAGAAACATGGGAAGACATAGGAAGCATTCCAGAATTATGGAACAGGCAATGGTAAAGATAAGAGAGTGATACATTCAAGGAACAATGCAGACAGTTCAGGGTTGACTGAAGCACTCTGTGGCAGTGTAATAAACCATGGGAGAAGTTGGAATCAAAGCATAAAGGGCTTTGTATGCTCTGCTAGGTAGCAGAAATCCCAATACAGGAAATAAGAGGAGAAAGACTGCCTAAGTGGCATCAAAACTCAATTGGAAAAGTAAGGAGGGGAGGGGGGAGCAAAATGGCTGAAAGGAGCAAGCAGGTGCAGACTTACAGTTATAAAATAAATAAGTAAAAGGGACATAATGTATACTGGGTGACTGTAGCTAATTATATTATATATTTGAAAATTTTTAAAAGAATAGAACTTAAAAATTATCACAAGAAAAAAATCTTTTGTGACTATGTATACTGATTGATGTCGCAGACTTATTGTGGTGATTACTTCACAATACATACAAATGTCCAATCATTCTGTTGTATATCTGAAACTAATATTAAATATCAATTACATCTCAAATGTATGTATTTGGTTTTAGTAGCTGAAGATCAGTATTTGTTCAGTGTAAATCACTTGACAATCAGCACTGACTGGAAATAATCTCTCTAACAAAGTTTTACTCCAACGAATTTCTGAGGTGTTTCTGATTCTTAAACTTTATTGAAGTGTAATTACCTACTGAAAAATGTACTGATTTTAAATGTATTCAATTCAATTCTTTTAGTAAATTCAAAGTTGTAAAACCATCACCACTATCCAATTTTGGAAGATGTCAAATACCCCTGAAAAGATCCCTTGTGATCTTTTACAGTCAATTCCCAGCCCACCCTCAGGTAATTACTGATCTACTTAATGGAAAATCTTTAACAGACTTACACAATATGTGCTCTAATGTTGTTGAGGTTCATCTATCTGCAACTATGTCAGCAGTAGCTCATTCTTTTTTATTGCTAAATAGTATTCCAACGTATTTTGTCTGATGGAAAATGACCCACAAACAATTGCATCCTCTTTATAAGTAGTTAAAAGGGGGGAAAAAGTTACCAAAAATAAAAATAGGTAGTCCTTGTCTATTCCACACACTACTGCCACTATCCAAAATCAAATCTAACCACTTTATTCTCAGTTAAATAAAATTCCTTCAATTATTACCAACTTATAAGACAAAGTCCACATTCCTTAGAAATAGCATACATAGTGAGCCATGCCAGTCTCTCCAATCTCAAGTCCTGCACTTCTTTCTTGAACCCTGTGCCAGCTACCAGTACTAAGGTATATGAGGTTCTCTGACATACTCTTTTATCACACCTTTATGCCTTTGAACCCATCTACTTAACAAATTTGACTTTGCAAAGATGCAAATTTCACAATGAGACATCATTTCCCAGCACCAGTATCACATTTTCAGCAGCTAATGCTGTAAGCACTTTACTTCTTACACCATATCTTAATTATTTACCTTTCTCTTTTAACAAACTCATGATCTAATCTTGTGTGTGAACCTCACTGGGGTTCAATTAAACTGAATACATTGTGAGTTCTAGTTTTCTTCTGTATGGTATCATTAAGGAAGATGAATTGCACTCTAAAACTGACATTTAAAGGACAAAACAGAAGTAGTATGACACATCTTCAAGGTCTCGGGCAGTGGTGTACAAAATAGGGTATACTCCAAAAGACGTAGCAATCTATCTATAGTCCACAAGCTAAATCCAGTCCATAGCTTATTTTCAGAAATAAAATTTTACTGAAGACAGTGACACTCATTCATTTAATATATTGCCTATGGCTACAAAGACAATAAAATTTTGCCCCACACAGACAAATATTGTTGAGGTTCGTCTATCTACAACTATGTCAGCAGTAGCTCATTCTTTTTTATTGCTAAATAGTATTCCGATGTATTTTGTCAGATAGAAAATGACCCACAAACATCCTCTGACAAAACTGAGTAGTTCCAACAGAGAACATATGAATGCAGAAAAGGCTAAATATTTATTATCTGGTCCTTAAAGAAAATTTAGTAACACCTTTATCGCCTTATCTTTCAAAATTTCTATTTCTTTATGTCTTATATATTATTGTAGTAATGACATATAAAATTTTTAAATTTACTAATGTACATACATTAGGGGTGGTGCTTGTTCATATGTTATTTTTATTAATATAGGTGACTCAATCAAAAAGACCTATTAAGTCTTAGGACAAGTTTTAGAGTTTACATGAAAATATAGCAATCATGACTACTGTAGGAAAAACTAGATTCTGTTAGTGGTTCAAAACAGAGAAAAAGGCCTAGAAGTAAATTTTTCCCAAACTAAAATGCTCAAAATACCTCTGAAAAATCTTCTCATGGGGTTAAAGATGTTATTCAAATAATGCAGATAGTACTAATATTCTTCAAGTTGAAAACAACAAATATAAGCTACCTATTTATCCAAACTGCTTCAGAGGTGCCTATGTTTTCATAAAAAATTACAATAACAGACAAATGAAATTCAAATTTGACCTTTCAAATGCTGAATGCCGATTGCCTAATTTATAATTGTTATATGATAAATATATAACTAACCTCAATACCTAAATTTTTTCATATATACTTAAGAAAATATAATTTTATAACCAAATGCTCCTTAGGTTTGATATAAATAGTCAACTATTTCCATTTAAGACAACAAATACTAACTTAAGGATCTGAAGGTCCCAGGAAATAATAAATTCCTCCTTTATAGATCTTAACTAAGGTAGTTTCTAATAACTCAAAAACTGGGGTCTGATCATCATCATCAAAAATTTATAAACTAAAGTTAACAATAAACCTGGATTGTTCAGGTTTAGGTTGTCATTCTATACTGAATCATGTTCTCCAACAAATAGTCACAGCCCCCAGAGAGAACTACACTCTACTCTGCTCACCTTTAAGGTTTTTTGTGAGGCCTTCCGAGATGACTAGCATCAGACTTTTGAGGAAGGCTAGCCATTAGACAAGGCTTTCCCCACGATCTGACTGCTTGAAGTGACATCCAGGATCAGGTCGATCCTGTATCCAGGAATCATGACCCTCCCTGAGGCACCAGTCATCATGAGACAGTCAGTGCACTTTGGCACTTCTTGAAAACCACTGGGCTGCTCCTTTAGCTGAAAGGAAAAAAAACATCAAAACCACAACAAACAAAACAAAAGGGGAAAAAATCAGTAATTCAATCTGAAAAGACAGAGCGTGGGGAAAAATATACTAAAATAGCCTTGTCTAGATCAAAATGTAGTTGTGCCTGGATGTAAAGATCATAGTTTCATTTAATTTCCAATCACTACACAAAGTTTGCTACTAATATAGAAATCTGAAAGCTTTTAACTCTATCTTACTACATTTGAAAAGAATAGGTTAAAGTGGAAGTTATATAACTCTTTTTACAATTCAGCTAAGTAAGTATAATGAAAGTATTTATAGATAATTAGCAACCTAACTCTTATGTGAGTGTGCCTCTTCAGGAGACCAGGTACTCAATTTTTCCAAACTGTCAAATTGTAATGTGACTTAAAGAGGCATGAAATACACCTATCAGGCTGATTTCATCTGGGTTTAACTGGAAACTACCAATCTGGTTAAAATCAACCTATTATTGAATAGCACACTGATGAACGGAAGGTGTACCCCAGACACACAATGTTCTTGTCCTAGCATTTTGAATTTCTATGTTCACACTTGCTTGACATAACCAATTTTAAATGCTCCCATCGCTGTGGCCCTAAATTAAAAACAACTTAGAAGAATTTTTAAATAAGATGACTTAATGCTGTTTTATTTATTCTTTCAAAATAAAAATTCTCACCAGAGAATTAAATCCAGAGATAAAATTCTGCTTATTTCTATTTTTAAATACAAAATACTTTTCTTAATACTTTTCTTAATGTTAAAAGGCAAATAGACTGCTTGAGGTTAATTGCTTTAAAAGTTGGCAAATAACTCTTCTAAAACTTTTGTACCCTAAAAAAAAACAATACTTTACATCACAAAATTGTTTCATATTCCTTTCTACTATTTGTCAATACCTCATTTCAATTACGCTACCTATGTCCATTTAAACTCCCAAATTGGAACCTTGAATTAATACTAGACCAGTGTTATTTGTTTGAGAATATGATTAAAGATGTAGACCTCCCTAAGCCAGAAAAATGTGCAAACACACGTATGTACTGTCTTGAGTAAGATTCCAGGGAATTCACAGATCCTCTGAAGTCCAAGCCTGGCTGGATCCTAGTTTCAAAACCCCTTTCTCAAACACTTTGCTTTTTGTTCCTCCCTTAGTGTCTTTGAAAAATCTACCTAGCCCTAGCATCCCTATAAAAATCTCTCAGATTTCTGCCTTCCTGTTCAACACCAACTTAGTTTTAGCACACCTGATTTTTTCCTAGGTTATTGAATACAACTTGCTAATTCTTCTAATTTACCATCCTTCAATCTATCTTCTTTCACCTTTCTGGGAAAGCAAATTTTCTAAAATGCAATCTGATCATATGACTCACAGCTTAACATCTTCAAGATCTCATCTGTAAATGTTAACAGAATGATGTCCAATCTACTTACGATGGTATCAATCTGGCCTCTACTTACATTTCACTTTTACATCCTATTGCCTCTTCCTTACATGTCATGCATGGCTCAATTCCTTACTCATCATTACTCAAAACTTAATTCCTGTCTTTATGTTGCCTCGGAACCTTCTGTTTATTTCTACCATGAGATTTATCTCAGTATATTATAATGCTTATTTAACTGTCTTCAAGGGCCAATGTTTTCTAAAGACAAGAGCCTTGCTTAATTCCATCTGTGTGTTCCCAGTACCTGGAATATAGTAGTACTACATACAAATGTCTGGTGATGCCCTTATTCACATGCACAAGCAGTTACTACACAAGAAAAATTATTACTGAATTAATCTAAAATATATTTCACAAATTCAAAATTGAAATAATTCATTATGCTCGAGTATTTTAGCAGCAACTCTACAGAAAGCAAAAATTAAATGTTACTATCACTAAATATTTAGAAATTGCTCTCATCTTAGTGAAAACTAAGGCCAGAATAGCAAGCACATAACAAATGATATGAATTAATTATTCCCTTTTTCTTAGCCTCTTCTGTATCTACTCCATCTCAGAGTATGATTCGACCTCAATATAGCACTACTATAACAATAACTACTGACTCAAAAGTTAATATTGCAGGGTTATCCAATATCAATTCCAAACCATTTCAAACTCAATAAATATTCACAGAAGGTTTAGCCCATATGCCTTAGAGACTCATTCTGGAGTTTAACAATTCCAAAGGTCAAGAATTAATTACCTTAAAAAAAATATTTTGTTGGCCTCGTAAGTGAAACAGTTTTAACTTGTTTTATTAAAGTTGCTTGTTTTCATAAGTATTTTTTGTTGGTTTTTTAAAAAATATAATACATTCTAAAACTACGGCTTTTCCAAATCTGATTGTATGTCAAAATCTACTGGGCCACTTACAAAAACACAAATAACAGGTCCCTGTTAAGATCAACTGAACCAAGATTTCCAGAATTAGAGCTGAGGCAGGTATAATTTATAAAGCATCCTGAGTGATTCTGATGCAGTAACTTGAAACTATTGTTGTAAATATCAGAATGGTTTATATATGAAACAGCTAGATTCAGCAAAGCAATATACCTCGTTAAACAAAATTTTCCTTACATGTGTAATGTATCTTACTATGTGTTGGTTCTGACAGGTGAAGGGTGCTTCACCCACTAAATAAAAACTATTTTGATATATCTTTCATATTAGAGCTAGATAATGGGTTGGTTAAAAGTAATCATTAAAGACTGATCAACCACCTTTTTGATTATTCTATTGCAGTGTTTGTCTAGAAGAACTTCCAAAATTTCCACATGACCCTGAAAGGAGGTATATTTAATGAGACTACAAAAAATGTAAAAAACTTCTTTAGACATTAAATGGAAATATTTAATCACCATCCTTTTCATTACACATTTTTATTAAAATTATGTATTTTCAATATACTAATAATCGCAGATGGATACATATCTATAGTTCTCCAGAAGTAATAAATCCAAGAGTTGCAAGAACAGGACCAAAACTATATGTAAAAAACAAAATGCAAGTGATCTACTTCCAACACATTCTTATTAAATGTCCTTAGAAATTTGAATTGATACAGACTAACAAATACAATAATGTTGTACATGTGTAGAACATGTGACTGAGTCAGTCAATAAGGCAGGAGCCAGTATTGATGCTGCTTAGTAGTAAGAGACCACTAACTAAATGATAAACATAAAACTCAGAAATGCATTTATAACACAGATCTGTTTGACACATTCTATTATACTTCAATATCATCTCTCAAATTTCTTAGAGATCTTTTGAAAAAAGAAAACTTTCCCCAAAATTCTAAGTAGACTGGGAAAAAAACTACTTCATATGTTCAAAAACCTTTACTGATCAAAGTAGTTTTGATAGTTTTTGGCCCATGTTTTAGTGATTTGCATGAAATAAAAACATAGGGAGGAGTAGATGTGGTTTCTGAACTACTTCAGATACCAGAAAGATTTCAAAAAATTCTGGATTATCTTTCAATTATTACAGATCATGAAGAACTAAATACAAACTGTAATTGTAAGTCATAATTAAAAATTATCCTTGGGGGCCTCCCTGGTGGCGCAGGGAGTTGGGACACAACCTATGAGGCTGTTCACAGCCACTGTAGCATGAGTTTTATCTCCAGCCAGGGAGCTTCGCACATGGCACGGCAGACCTCTCCTGACTCGCCCTGCTGCTCCCCTCAACAGTATATTTCAGTCAATCTGCCCATTCTGTTCCCCCCCCCCGCCCGCACCTCTGGCCTGTACCCAGTTCTTGTACGCACAAATAAATAAATCTTCAAAAAATAAATAAAAATTATCCTTATAAAAGATAAAAATCACTAATACCAATCCATATCTCAAAGACTGTTTAAACTTCTGCATTAATTTGAAAACTGTATAATTGAAAGACCCTAATCTATAGCCATTTGAATAGCAGCTTCTCTTACCACAAACACATGATCTTTCTAAACATCAGCCAACAAGTTATAAAAATAGTGGTTCTAGTTTATCTTAAAAAGCTGGGAAAATTCATAAGTAAGGAAATCTATGAAAGTCAAAACCTAGAGGTTTTTTGGGCCATAAATAGCTTTTCTAAAATGTTAGTCTCTAGGGCAACTATAACATCAATAGAGGGAGAAACAGAAAGATCCTTCAGTATATAGAAATCTCAATATTTGAAAAATATTATTACTACTAGCACTTTCATTAGAGAAAAATAACTGCTACACTGTCTTGGAATGTCATTCATCACCTAAGAAGGTACTGGCAGAATTTCTTCTGGGCTGCATTATTGAGCAATACAGTAAGCTACATGCTCCTGGAATAGCCCATAGAATAGTTTTCCACTGTAAAAGAACACAAGGAAGGATCTTTGCAGGGAAATAAATCAGAATTTTTTTTCTCAATAGTTCTAATTATAATTTGGTGATTCTACCAAATCATTCTCCTATTTATTATATCAGTAATAGAACAAGATGAATGGTACTAGTATTTCACCACCAAGTACTAAATATCAAAATCAGCAACTAAAATTACTATGATATGTGTAAGCAATAGAATTTTCTTGTGTATTGGAATTCGAAGCCCCATCTAACTCACACCTCATAAGTGAAAATATTGCAAACAACCAGTTTTCTCAAAAAACGAAAAAAGAAAAAAAGTAAAAAATATACTTCCAACACAGGCAGACACCAAAAATCCTAAAATTATCCAAAAATATTACGATGAAAACACACCTCAGACAATGTCCTGGATTTCAGTTAAATGAGGCCAAAATAGATCAAGTCATGAAAAAAGGTAAAATATCACATAGAGCCCAAGACTTTGGTCAGTAACACACTAAGTGATGAGTTGTCAAGAAGGAAATGACATCCCTGTATTATTTTGACAGATGGGTTATAAAAAGTTGGGTCATTCTAGCCTGTACAAAGTTAGCCAGATCAAGAGACAACATGGCAATAGTTTTCCATTAACAATTTTCTAGGCTCACAGTAATTTTATACTATGCTTCTTGATAAGCAAGTTCAGATATAAGCTGAACCACACAATACCAAACCACGCAAAAAAATTCTTGAATTTAATTAATCAGAATTTAAATGGCTGTAAAAACTGGTATTATATTGGACTTGATATATACACAAGATGGGTAATATTAATAACCCTTCCTCACCCTCCATATTCACTGCTCCCATACACATAGCATGTACCTCTCTTTTATCATTCATAAAACCATTTAATAGGTGATCTCCCCCAAAACACTATTAACTCAAGAACCATAAGTTCAATCTATTCATTTTTTGTTATCCTCATTGCCTAGAACCGCCTTCGTCATGAGAATAGAGTATGTACGTCACAAGTATATAGGAAACAAGAAGTAGACAAATAAGATGCCAGGTAAACAGTAGGTAAATTTTAAGACAAAAAGAACAGAATGAAATAGATAGTACATAAAAGCACTAGGATGGAGGGGTTCAGATGTCTTTGGAATTTAGATCAATTTAGTAAAGATTCTGATCATAACAAATGTTATAACCACAAGCAAATTACTTTGCTCCCTGGATCTCATTCTCCTTCATTTGTAAAATAAAAGACTGGATGAGCTCTAATTCTCCATGTGCTGTGAAAAATTATTTTGAAGCAGCAGGTACACTTACTACTGAAAAATAGGACAATAGAACAGATATAATAATCTACCATATGAGATAACATGACTCTGAAAAAGATATTATGTCGATAGAGTGCACAGCTCCATAAATAATAAGAGATCACACACATCAATACCAATCAAGAATTATATATACATATCCTAAGATGGACACTGATGACCCATTTGTTCCTTCAATACAATCACATTTTGCCAAAGGCAAAGGTTACAAACCTAAAGAATTGGGAGTTTATGGCAAAATTCTATTCTTCCCAAGCAGAAATTACAACAATATAAATCATATGTAGCATGTGTGCACATACACACACAAAACATATTTATGCTTTTCATCAATTAGAAAATTCCTTAAAATGAATCACAAAATTTAGTTAAGCTAGAACAGATGAATACTGCACAACAGTTTAGCATAAACTTCAACAACATACATATTTGTACAATCTCTGCCTCACAAGATGGGTTTCCTTGGGACATTAAGAGCCTAGCATGCAAAGGGTCAAATGAACACTAAAACAACTCACAGACCTATGTTCCAAATTCATAACCGAATTAAACTGTTGCCATAAAACAAATAAATCTTTAAACTTAGTAAGAAATAGTAGTAGAAAATCAATTTTGATCTTGATGACTACCAGACTCAATACAACAGTATCTACAAATTCATTTTTTAATGTAAATTCTGCTCACCATGTTATGTAACCTATCACACAAGATATAAATGAACAGACCTAAAAATTAAGATCTTTGCCCATAGGAAAGTCTTCCCAACATTACAAGCAAGGCAGTTTTAGTTTATTGTAAATAGTCCCATATCTCCAATGTCCTTGCCAAGGACCATGGAAGAAAGGTGAACAATTCCAATATTCATATATTTCAAGATATTTTTAAAAGCTGGAAGAGGCCCTACAAAACAAATATTGGCAACAAAACACATCCAGATAAAAGGGAACAAATTATATATAGTACCTCCAAAAGGTATTTCTACAAAGGCAGTAAGACAGAGCACCTTGAGTGGATAATCCAGGAATGCAGGAATATTTCACAATAAAAAAACAGAGTATCTTTACAGTCATCATTAACTACAAGTCAAAATCATTAAGGATAAAACAAAAACCCTCTAAACACGTTCATCTTATATAAAATAAAACTAAAGAAAGAAGTTATTATTTGGGATTCTATTAAAGTTATTTCTGATTTGATTATTGATACTTCAATCTTTGAATATTTCAAAACAAAAGTTAAGTCGGACATATAAATCAAGAGTTTCAAATTTAAACTTAAGCAATATTTGTATTGCTTCTTCATTTATATAATCAACATCCATCTGTTCATGATAGAGGCAGAACATAATTGGTTATACATGTCAACAAAGTTCAAGAAAGCTCAAAAAGTTTATCTATGGACCACTGCAAGTTTAATTAATTATTTAATTATGAATTCTTTAATTATAAATCTACCTAATTTTTCAGTTCTACCTCTAAATTTATATCCTAAATTCCCTTTAAAATAACTACTTAAGTAAAATAACTACTTAAATAAAGCAATTCTGGCTCTCTTTTCCCCAAATCAAAATCAGGTCATCACAATTCTTTACTGGTTCTAATGCTTCACAGTAAAACAAGACTATATTCTTTTCTTTCCAACCTACCAAGCATTTTCACATCCATGATTTTATCTCAGGCTTGCAATAACCCTATGAGGTAAGACAAGAAGTAACATCTTTATTTCACTGATAAGGATAAAGATTTAGGGAGATTAGGTAACCGGCACAAAGTTCACTGCTAGAAAAGTAGTTGAACAAAGACTAAAACCCACAAGTCCTTATTCCATGTCCAATTTGCATTCCACAATGTTACACAAATGAAAGTAGTTCTCAAAATAACTGAATAATCAAACTCTTTGTAAATACAATGAAAACCAAGATTTTAAAGAAAAACAACCAGCATAACAAATACACATTCAACAACTGTTAAAATACTATAGTAAGTTAAAAAAAAATATTCTTTTTGCCCTATCACATCACACAAATCCAGCTGTGCACAATGGATGCTATCGATAGTATAGACTAGATGAAGCTAGCTATGAATTACTGATACTGCACATGACAGAATAAAATGTCCAAGAACCTTAACTTTTCCAAATTCTAACCTCCTTATGACTGTGCTGTACTCATCTGCAGGGCTCCTCAGTGGAGTGTACGTGACAATCCACTGAAATAAGGGAAGAAATAAATAGAATGCTATCTCCTTTTTTTAAACCTGAAAGTAAGAATTTTACTAACTTTGCTATATCAACAGATACTGTCAACCTAAATTACACATAGAAGTATGGGTACAGGCTTAAAATTTTTTCACAGAACTGATTCCTAGTCAAGAAAATTTGGAGACCACTGCTACAGAGAAGGTGAATGAGTGTTAGGTAACAGAGGACTCTTGACTGCATGAAATAATCCAAGAAGGAACCAATCTAAGATATCCAGTATCTTACAATACATATACAAATAAAGATTAGGCAAAGGCATGTGCTTCCACTGTTTTGATAAAACATAACTTACCTCATCCTGGACCCCACTGGTGGTAGTCAACTTGCTCCCATCAGTAATTGTAATAATTATTGCTGGCTCCAAGAAAAACGGGTTTCTTCCCTAAAATCAAGAAACACATTGATCACATTAGTAAGGGCTATACTTTAGCTTTATTTTTGAGTTAAAAAAAGCCAATTCTCAGAATAGTATATAAATTCTCCTATCTTGTTAAATTTTATGTACAGCACACACCTTCTGTAGATTAAAAAATTACTCAGAAGGAAACAAACAGTTCCTGAATGAGTGGGATTAGGTAAAGGATGGATTTTTTTTCCTTCTTTATACATTTTTGTATTAATTTCTACAGTGAGCATTTATATCTATATAACAAAAAGCTTTTAATTTCATGAGACCCTATAGTTAACATCTAATAATTCAACATATTTTAGATATAATTAAAAGAGAAAGGCATATTTTGAGAAACTCTTAAAACAAAAGGTAAAACAGTAGGTGAACATTACCAATAATGTAATTGATACCTATAGTCAGTGTCTAAACGAGTATCTAGATGTATGTGGATGGAAGGACTCTAAGAACTAGTTTCATGGAAACACTAAGGCTTTTGTAAGCTTAGCAAAATTCAACCATAAACCAATATAAACAATTAAAATTCTAAAGCTTTTTTTTTTCCTCAAGGAAATTGCTTGTTGTGGGGTATACAAACAATAGCAGAGGCAATGGAACAGTTGCTCAGAGCTCTCAAATGCTCTCTATATAAGATGAAATAACTATCTTTTCCATTCAAATTTTTGGCCAAGCTACTCTTGAAGCACTACACTCAATTCTATGTGACATTTTGGAGGGACTCATCTGATAAATGTTTTATCTTTTACATATGACTCCCATTTAAGAAATTAAGCACAGTCTATATAACTCTTTAAGACAAAGAGTAAACTACACGAGGTTCAGACAAAACTTCAAAACTAATCCTTGAAAGCTAAATACAGAACTAAAGTATTTGGAGAGTAGGGGTGAGAGTTAAGAACAAAGAGGGAAGGAAACACAATGGACCATGGTGGGCAACTCTGGGTGATTTGGTGATGGGTACATTGCCATAGCAATACCGTATGGGAGTATCCAAATAGTACGTCAAAAAAGAATACATTTTTTTAAAAGGAGGGGAAATCCATAAAATTAAAACTCATTGGTTAGAAGTCATGTTATCATGCAATGGTATATAACTCCCTAAAGTATGTTCAACAGATAAGACCAAATTTAACTTAAAAAGGTGTCTACTGGAGAGTAAAAATAAAGTTATATTTAAAGGGAAAAACAAAAACTAAATAAAAGTTAAAAAAATGATAAAACTACAACTAAAGTACAAAAGGCAAATCTTGTATTTGAAATCAAAGATATTAATTTATCTGCTATTCTGCTGCTAACAGTGTTCAAGTAGTTCTAACAGTGTGGACAGAATGAGATTTTGTTGAATGTGATGTAGAACAGCATATGGCAAATTTTATATGCATATGAACACTAGGAGAGTTTGATAAAATACAGATCACGATTCAGTAGGTCTGGGATAGAGAATAAGGTTCCACATTTCTTACAAGACTGCAGGCTAGGAGATGCTAATGTCCACAGGATGTAGAAGGGTTATAAGCATATAATATTCTATTGTTATATAACCTTTTCCTTATATTTACATAAAACAACTCCTAGAATATTACAATACATACTCAGCATTTGTTGAATGAATTTATACTTTTCATATATAGTAACTATAATCATAACCTAATCATCACAAGAGGGCGGGTAGCAGGAGGAGAGATTCTGGTAGATTAAATTCCGTAATCAAGTCACACAACTTGTAAATGGCATAGGTATTTTTCAAGCTGGTGTCCAAGAAACAATGGTTCCAGATGGAGAAAGCTTCCTCTGGTAAAAATAAAATTAAAATATGTTGGCTAAAAATGCTAAGATTTTGAATGCATAGTAACAATCAATGTTAGGGGGGCACTGTAGGAAAAAAAAAAAAAACAACAACATAAATTTACCTTACCATCCTCCTTTACAACAATGATGGTAAGTAGAAGACATTTTGGGAAACATTTTACCATGTTGCCTCTCATATCATTGCAACCCTAATATAAATAGTAAATTCTACTGTTCATTCCACCTTTGCATTTTGATTGATTCCCTCAAGTACAATGCTTTTCCTTCTCTCTGCCCATAGCCCATTTAATTCTTAATCATTTTTAAGGTCCACTTAGTGCCTTCCTCTTTTCTGGACTTTCTCCCTCTCTAAATTCTAATAGTAGTAGTTTTCAAATTAAAATAAAACATAGATAAGTGGATCTTTTCTTCAAATAAAATTGTATTTTGAGTTGTTTAATGGAATACATTTTTAGTATCACTTCCCTAAAACACTGATACTCTCTCTTTTAAATTATGGCTTTAAATATATATACCATAATTATACAACAATAGGAATATACTTCGCACTACCCAACTCTACACTTAAAAGTGGTTAAGATGGTAAATTCTGGGCCTCCCAGGTGGCGCAGCAGTTGAGCGCTGGGCTGCGAGGCTGCCCGCAGCCTCTGCGGCGCCGGTTCATTCCCAGCTGCCGTCGAGGGTCCCACAAAAAAAAAAAAAAAAAAAAAGATGGTAAATTCTGACATGCATTTTTATGACAATTTTTTTTAAAATACACCATCATGTATATTTATGCTATTATTTCAGGTGTTTGAAAACTATGACAGCAAGGACTATGTCATGTTTCTTCCACAGCACTAAACACAAAATATTTAAGCACTGGGAATACGTCAATATTCCCTGATTAAAAGGCTACTCAAACCTGTCCCAAGTTGACGGATCCATTTATAATTATTTAAATATCAAAAACTTCAAAAAATATAGATATGTTACCTTTACCTTAATATAAATAAGTGCTTTCCCAACCCGACACACAGAACTCATGAATCTGCTAGGTTACAAGAGTACACACCTCCCTCTTATATCTATCCAGATAACCACTGTCCATTTATTTGTGTTCACTATCCATTATCCAAACATTTACTGAGTAGTTACCCAAATTGTGCTCAGCACATGATACATAAGCTCTACTCTCATATATAATAACTATATGTATCTCTGTACATTTAACAGTAACTCTCCTCTCCTACCTTCTACCAATAGCATTGTACTCATAAATTGGCGGAAAACATGTCCTAAAATTATTAAACCTGTTGTATCTTGTTTCCATAGTTAAGCTAAACCTACACTGGTTAACACTCGCTGCCTTTCAAAAACAAATCCTCCAATCTTTAAAGCTAGCACAACATGAACTAAATACTTATAGAAGTGTCTCTGTACCACCTTCTAAATTTTAAACTAATTCAAGATTGGATTTTCCGACATCCACCCATTCTACCTGTTTATGTGCACTGAGTATTCTCCAGGGGCCAATGAATTGATCATATTTATAAAGAACAACAATCTAAGGCCTCCTTGGTGGCGCAAGGGTTAAAGTCTCAGAGATAGTAAGCTATCTCCAGCCACTGCTGCTTGAGTTCGATCCCTGGCCAAGGAACTAACCAACATGGCATAACAGACCTCTCCTGTCTGGCCTACTGCTCCCCTCAGCAGTGTATTTCAGTGAATCGGCTGTTTTGCTCCCCACTCTGTCTCTGGTAAATCCTCTTACCCATGTACCTCTGGCCTATACCCCAGTTCTTGTATGCATAAATACATAAAAATAAATCTTCAAAAAAAAATAAATGAAAGAACAACAATCCATGATTCCTTTAGAGTTTTATGAACAATGTCAACCCCAAAACTAACACATACTTTCTTAAGGACCATAATGTCAAATATCAAGTTAAGATAGCAAAAATCCTTTGAGTTATTAAAATTTTAGATAAATTCAAAATCACTAAAATCAAAGTTACTTTTTCCTGGGCAATAAAACAAAACTTTTAGTTGAAACTTTGCTAGTCTTAGACATAATACTTACCACAGAAGTTATGACTGAAATTACTACAATAACCAAGTACTTGATAACAATAAATCACTTATTTCATTTGGCCCTAAAAAAGGTAAAAATTCAAGATTAAATGATAAAATCCAAAATCACCCAGATGGTGACTGGCAAACCAAGAATCTTATTCCTTCTACATCACATTTCCTTTTTCTGCAACATCTAAAAATCCTATTACTAACATTTAAATTCTCTTGGATACATTCTACACCAATATAGATTATGCTATATTTACCCAACAATAAATGATATTACTACAATCAGTTGGTTTTATTTAATATATCTCTATCTGCAGTGAAATTAATGAGCCTATTCCTTTACTTGACTTCCTGCTACACCCTGGCATGTCTTATCCACCATTTTTCCTATATTTAAATCAATACACTTTCCCACAACAAAAATTCACTGAACAAAATGCAACAATACCAGCATTGTGAAATACTGGTATATTCTGAGAACTCTGTAACTTCAATCAATTTTCAAAAAGTGTGTGTGTGTGTGTGTGTGTGTACTTATATGAATATAAGATCAAACAGTAAGTTTTATAATGGTTTTAAAACTTCAGAAAACTCAAATAAAGATGTAAGGCAGGAAAAAGGTAAGGAAAAAAAGAACTATCTTCATTTCACCTATTTAATTAATCCTACTAATATGTTTAAGTTCCTGTCCTATCATACCAAGAAAGTTAAGAATATTGATAAAATGTACAGACTAAATTAATATAACTGATACGCAAAAAGATTTCTTATTCCATCAGGAAAAATTATTCTTACCTCTACATATAATGGTGGCATTTTAACAAATTTATTTAAGTATGAATTTCTAAATCATCTACTAAAAACAACCACAAGAAAATACTGCTCCAATCATTTTCTTGTACTAAGTTATGCCCTGTTCTTCTCCTACATTCATTCTTGACAAAAACAATAAACATGTTTTTGGTTGTCTGCCAGTATCATTAAGGTTTTTTTATGTTTTACACAAAATAATTTGACACCTCAAAAGTCCAAATTAAAGTTATAATTTAATCACTGCAGCGAAGTCAGTAGCTATCTTGATGCTAAGGTATACAGTTTTATCGATTCCCAAATTCTGATATTTAAGAGCAAGTTTTACATTTTTATTCTCAATAAGTATGTTTATGAAGCCACTCAATTTGGGAACTGTCCATAGTGGAATCTCTCTTAAAATTGACTTTGGTCATAAAGCTATAAATAGCCTTTAGCATAAGATCTTCAAAATAAACAAACACTAAGCTCTGCTACAACATAGGCAGCCAGTAGAGGGACCAAAAGTTTACTTTTGCCATGAGCAGAATAATCTCAGATGTTGTACTCTCAAAGCAGTGATTTCTTGGTATAAAGAAATCCAGACACGTCATTAGAAAATAGTGTCAACAAAGTATAATATTCTACCTCTAGAACTATTGAATAATGGAAACCTTTCCAGTCAGGAAACTTGATTTCAATATTGGTCAAAAGTCTCAAATGATAATAAATAAAAAACCAAAATTAACAGGCAACTATAAATCAGAGACATTCTGCAGGGCAGAAGGAGGGAGAGGGATCAAAGAAAGGGAGGGAAAAGCACAAGGGACTATGGTGATGGTGCACTGGTGAACTGATGGTGGGAATTTTACAGGGAATACACCTGAGAGGAGAAAGCATACACTGTACAAAAATGAAGAATGATGTAAAAATATATATTTAAAAAAATGTTAAAAACAAGTCTCAAATAAAAGTTTTGGTAAAGATAATATAAAGTAAAAATTTCATTTCAATTAAGCTCTCTTAATGTAATGACAAAGAGGGAAGGAAGCACAATGGTCTATGGTGGTGGAATATGGATGAGTTTGTGTGGGTGCACTATTGTTAATACCTTACCCCAGTATTACCTCAGTTAAAAACAACAGAAGATAAAAAACAATGTAATGATGTTAAACAATTTAAGGTATAAAATCTCTAAGAAAATTTAATCAATATAATTAAGTAGGTCTTATCCACTAGAGGTCTGTGTTATTTTTGCAAAGAAAATACTTTTGAAAATAAATTTAGTTATTTTGCAAAGAAAATAGTTCCCAAAATGTAAAAGTTAATTTCCCCCAAATGGTTCTCAGAATCAGAATTTTTAGTTTTACCCAATAAACTTTAAAAGTAGTGGAGGGGCCTCCCCAGTGGCGGTGGGGCAGCAGTTGAGTGCTGGGTTGCAAAGCTGCCCGCAGCCTCTGCAGCACCTTTTCGATCCCCGGCAACCGGGCGAGGGGCCCACATGGCGCTAAGACCTCTCCTGTCCCCCGCTGCTCCCCTCAGCAGTGTACTTCGTCAGTCTGCCTGCTCTGCTCTGTTCTCCGCTCTGCCTCTTGTGAATTCGCTCACCCTCCCGCGCTTCTGACTGTACCCAGTGCTTGTATAAATAAATAAATAAATCTTTAAAAAATTAAGTAAATAAATAAAAGTAGTGGAGGAATGGGTTTAAGAAATCTTATTGTACCCCTACAGAGGTCTTAACTATTAGCTTAATGAAGCAAAAGGAAGGCAGTCCTGAACATGCAACAAAATTTTAGTGGCTTGCTCTCCTGCTGCAGGACCAAGGGCTCAAGTTTTCTCCTCCTGCCACCATGCTCCAGCAATCCAGAAAGGATAGTCAAGTGCCTGTCTATGCTAAACTTTTCCATGGCTTAAAGATTCTGTTAAAGGAAAAACATACCAAAAGTCAGCTCTCTGGTTCTCCTGTAACAGAATATTCAGTTAACCCACACACCTAATACGGCCCAGCTATATTGCTATCTGCAAGGAAAGCTACTGGCCAAAAGCAACAAGATGCACAACATCCTACAGATCTAAGATGAAAAAGCATTATTACCCAAGAAGAAAATAAGCTTCCAGAAATAGCCCAAACCCATTTCAATACAAAACTTCCTTTTCAAGTAAATAATGTGACAATAAAAATACTGAAGGATGGAAAGGGCTGCCTTGAGAAATAATTACATCACTAAAGGTCTCATGCATATACTGGAAAAGTATAAAGCAAAATTGCTGTTAAAATTTTCAAGATCTTCAGTTTCCATTTATTTATATCATTATGGAATCTAGATAAAAAGTGAAAATATGATTTAAAGTCTGCATTAACTATCTCTATTACCACAGAAAATAAAGTAGTAACTACAGGGTGTTCCTTTAAAATGACAAACTACCTTAATATTCACTGGCAGGAACTATTACTGACACTTCACTATTTAATCTGTAAAAATTCAGATTCTATAAAGAAAATATAAAATACTAAACAAAATATCCTTCCACTTAAAGCTTATTTTGAAAAACATGTTAGGATGCAATTCACAGCCAAAGATTTATTAGTCATAATACTGATAATAGTAAATACTACTATAACTATTAGAACCAAGAAAAGCTTTTAATACTTTGCAACACAAGTCAACTTGAATAAATAGCATTCTTTATGTCAACATTGCTCTAACTTCAGACATTTATACATGACAACCAGAATCTTTTCAACTATCTGCTTATTACCTGTACTATAATTACATACTTAAATTTTTCTTTTAGTCCATTCCATTTTCTTAATTTTTAGCCTCAAACTATAGGAGTATCTATGAAATCATAGTTTGATGTGCCAGTTACATTTTCTGTTTAATAATTCATTGTCATTAATACTGCTACCTATTTTTCCACAGGGTGGGCAGGTTCATTATATTATGGGGATAAATATACAAATGTATGTATTTTAAACAAAATATAATAATTATAGGTCTATAAAAGCTCGATAGGCTTTACACATAAATCAGTATTTCATGGAGAGAATTAAGTTTTACGTGTTTTCAAATTCACATTACTAGTTTTGTAAAATTAAGATCTCAAGTGATAGGGCATGAGACTTCTGATATAAAAACTCTAATATTCTTAAGAAATTACCGCATTTAAAATATCCATCTACACACAAAAGATCTATGAAGAATATATTATAAACTGATTAATCATGGGTATCACTAAAAAATGTCTCTGAGCAACTATAAAACTTTCTACAATTCTTGAACTGTTTAACCATATGCATTTATTAAATACACTTTTAAAACTAATATTCTTCAAAATTACATGTACTTAATATCTATACTATCCTAGAGTATAAAAATCCAGTGTATTATAGTAACATTAAGGTCTGTAACTATACAAAAAAGTTAAAATTCCACATTACAAGGCAAGGAATGTATTTTACTTTCAAATAATTTCTTTATACTACTGTGTATCAATACAGCTTTTTATGTTGCCATGTAAGTCTTTATGTTTAAAAAATAACAGCTTAAAAGCAGATGGAATTAGACGTACAAAAGTAGGAAGGAACCTCATGTATTTATTTTAGTAACTGAAGAGCAATGTCCTGGAATTTGATTTAAATAATAAGCTAAGTAATAACTAGTAAGCAATAACTAGTAAGCAATATTCACTGTAAGGAGTAAAGAATTGCTAGTTTGACTACTGAAAAAAATTAATGTTAAGGACAGTCAATAATTGGTAGGGCTAACCACTGTATCAAAAAAACAGTAACATAAACTCTATACCTAAATTATTAATATTTAATAATTTCTTAAAATTTGAGTTTTACATTTGAACTGGAGTCTAATGTTTAAATAAGGTTACTTTAACAAATAATTGCAATACTTAAAAAGTAGCAGCAGGTAAATACTGCTTATACTGACTTAAAAAGAGTATGAGGGTATCAGAAATACAATTTTAGTTAAGAAATACTAACACTCTCAATAAAGAACCTACTACATCTTCATATTAAATGAACTGGGTAATTCCAATTCAAACATTCACTGATGTTTGTGTTAAATACCTTCCCAAAACAGATGACATTTTTGGGAAATAAGAAATAAATCACATTATACTCAAAAGTCTATTAAAATTTTTATAAGTCTTCCTAACTACCCATCCAAATTCACCAAAGTTTTACCTCAGAAATGAACATGATAAAAAAGAGATCACATACTGCATAGGTTGTTACATGTTTTAAAATGTTGCTGTAACTCACCAAAATGGGTGTTCTAAGAACAGTAGGAGCTCTTTTACATTAGGATTTACTCAGTATCCCATTTGGGACACACACTATCCATTTTGGTTTAACAATAAAATTTAGATATAAAGACCTTTTTACTCTTTCTCTATCTACTTAGGTACAATTTTCTGGATGCAGTTTCTTGACCTTCCTTTCTAACTTGCAGTTTGAGAAATAGGACTGACAATTAACCTTGCACAACAAAAATTTTAAATTCCACATTAGTTATTACCTGCCAAAGTACATAAATGATGAGGAACCATTAGAAATCAAGGCATTATTTAAGACAAAAGACATTGTTTGCTCATTCCTGATGACCCAAAAAGTACTGTACCCGCCATCTTGTGGACAGAGCCTTTGTAATATCACCCACTGTGGCTTGCAGCATAATCTTTCATAGAATACTGCATATCAATCATCTTCAATTCCTGTGGTTATAAAAAAATCTATTCTTTTAAATCCTTCAGAATACTTGATTGGACGCTTCCAGGGGTTAAACTCCAGAATAACTAGAAGACTTTGCTGATATTTCTTAATAACTAGGTTATTAGATATTAAGACAAAGGCAAAATTTAACATGCCATCAACAATTATGTCATTTACTAGTTACAATTTATATGACACAGTAACTAAAGCCACAATTACTTTTTCTTACTCAAAATTGTTTTCATGCCTATAATAAAATTTTTAGATATAATCCTTCCAAGAACTTTCACCACTAGTTCCCCAGCTTATTTGGGCAAAACTAATGGACGAAAAATGTCAAAATGTCATGTCCTTTTAAGGCACGGATTTAAAAAAAAAAAAAAAGGGCAAGATTACATAGGGACTAGAATAAATTTGTTATCATTGTGCTGATATGTGCTTTGCTTACAAATAAGCTGCTTAGTATAAGATTTTTAAGTTAAAATACTTTCTCTATGCATCTATCAATATATCAATAATCAAATTTCAAAGTACCTATGTCCTTAAAAAGGTGTTTTATCGTCATATAAAAAAATCCTTCCCGTTCCTATTGTTATTTTCTCCACAAAATCTACATTACAAACAGTAAACCAGACCACACATTTTACATTTAACCTTTCTTCTGGACAACACATCCTCCCTTCCCACCTATCCCAATTATCATCAACTTGAATTCTAAAACATAGAGTTACAAAGTCTTAGAAATAGAATGAGATTTTAATTTCCTACAAGAAGCTTAATACCTTAGTCTAAAAATCAAAATCTATTTGTTTTTTTAAAGTACTTATTTGTTATCAAACTGTTTTTAAACAGGAGAGCTTTTGGGGGAAAGACTTCTATAAAATCAAAGGGAAAAAATTTCCACAGCAATCTAGAGGACTACCATTCAAAGCCCAGGACACCATTATGTTCCCAATGGCAAGAAACTTAATTTGACCTGGAACAATTGGACAACTAATTCTTGCTGTTCATAATGAATGTATGTTGGGTTATGAAACAACTTTTATTCCGTTATTGTCAAAGGTTTTCGATTATAAAGCTTTTTTCATGTTAACAGTTTAACCATAATACAGGGGATGATGATCATCATCTGAGTTCCAACTACATGCCAACAAACATTTTGCTAGATAATTAGCAATTACTTCTAAGCCTTTCTAAAGTTTGAGATTGTTGTTATTTAATAGATGAGAAATTTGAAGCTCAGTAAGGTTAAGGTACTTGTCAATACAACATAAGCTAGAAAGAGGAAGTCAGATGCAGTCAGTTTGAGTGAAGTTATTTCTTTCCCTATCAGCACACTACTTGTTCTGAAAAAAGCAGGATGAAAGAACACTATGCACTCAAAGTCTTAATTTTTAGAATTCAAATAATCACAAAAATGTTAATAGATCTTTTACAGAAATAAATTGTATTAGAATATATACTTAATCTTCACCAGATCCTAAAGGATTCATTCTTTCATCCCTTTTTCCTAATGGGGAAAGTGAGACTGAGAGGTTACACAACTTGCCAAGGAACTCCTGGATGGAGTGGGAATTCATATAACAAATTAGATTTTCTCTTAAAACACAATGCTTAGAGATTTTAAAAATTACCATGTCAAAAAAAAAAAGATAGTTAACTAACTACAAAACCATACATGTTTTATAATTATAACTGTAATTATAATACTAACACTGGCTGCATACAACGTTAGAAAAGTCAACTAATTTACTGCCTAGGTTAATAGCTCTATATTAACTAACTCTGTCAGAAAATAAACTGTGAACTATAAAATCAAAAGTGCCATTATGCATATTAGCATCTAGGCCTTAAAATAATAATGGCATAAAATCCTGTCAATTATAGTCCATCTTCATGTTCTTATGTAACAGTGGTTTTAATAGTGTCTCAAGAGAGGTTAAATGTAACGCACTGACAAAATACCTGATTTTTACAGAGAAAGTGAAAGAATGCACATTTCATTAGAGAACTAGACATACAGAAAAGCAACTCAGACCTAGTGGGTACGCCTTTAAATAAAATTTGTCCTTAAATAATATACAATTACTAATAAAATCCGTGTAACTTTTCCGTAACCAGTTGCAATCTTCTGAAATATTTTACAAATGTGAATCAAGCATTTTAACCTTTATGAACATTCCTTGTTTTCTTCATCTATAAAATAAGACAAAATTCTAACATCACTCAAAGGCCCCACAATAAAGCACCTAAGGTCAATGAAAAGTTCTGTTAGGAGATCCAACTTTTAATTTTTTTTTTCAAGACTGTAAAGATTCACTAGGCTTCACAGTTAGGATTTGTGTATTTAAGTTATTCAATATAAAAGTTGGGTGTTCCATCAAAAAATAGGAAGAAGGGCTCAACAGACACTTCTCAAGACATACGGATGCCCAAGAGGTGCATGAAAAAATGCACATCATCATTTATCAGGGAAAAGCAAATCAAAATCACAATGACACACCACAATGACACACCTGAGAGAATGGCCCTTTATCCAAAAGACCAGAGACAAGTGGTGAGAATACAGGAGAAAAAGAACTCTTACGCTACTGATGGGAATATAAACTGGTCCAGCTCCTATGGAAAACAATAAGGAGGTTTCTCGAAGTATTAAAAATAGATCAACCATATGATTCATCAACTCCACTCCTAGGTATCTTACCTGAATAAAAAAACATTACTTCAAAGGAATACATGTATCTTATGTTCACGGTAGCCCTATTTACAACAACCAAGTTATGGAAACAATGCACTAGGACAGAGGAGTGGATTAGACAAATGTGCTATATACACACAATGAAATACAACTCAGCTATTTAAAAAAAAAAAAAAAGGATGAACTCTTGCCATTTGTGACATGAATAGAACTGGAGGGGAAAGGAATAATGTTGAGCAAATACCTCAGGAGAAAAAAAAATATTGGATGGCTTCATTTATATGCAAATGACAGAGAAACAAAACAAAGGTTCAGACAAAACCAAACCAGTAACAAACCCTAGAAATCTGAAGATGGGGAGGAGAAAGGGAATACAATGGACTATAGTGGAGGACTATGGTGCCGGGACAGTGGGTATAGTGTGGTGAAATACATCTGAGATATAATCCCATACTTTTGGAAAACCTTTGGACAACATAAGTATTGTAAAACAATGATACCTCAACTGGAAAAAAAAAAAAATTTTAAATAAAAAGGTTTGGGGGAAGAAGAGAGATGAGGGAATAAAG
This sequence comes from Talpa europaea, assembly GCF_964194135.1. Classification (NCBI taxonomy): domain Eukaryota; kingdom Metazoa; phylum Chordata; class Mammalia; order Eulipotyphla; family Talpidae; genus Talpa; species Talpa europaea. Next base: position 81,516,045 of record NC_140072.1, read on the forward strand.
CAAAAGCAAAAAATCCAGGATTGTTTATGGTCTGGTGACCATCCTTAAATAGATTAATAATAAAACTAAACAAAAAATGTTATATAACTACTTATTAAGTGGAGGGAGGAGAAGGCTGATACATGTGAGCACTGACCAACCAAAGGCAAAAAATGCCCAAGATAATTTCATGTATCAATTATAAATTTGAGTGCATATATATCCTTAAATATTTAAGAAAAACTAAGTTACGTAATATGACATAATCTCTCTAGACAAATCCATGACAGGAACAGTTAAACAATCCTTTCAGCAAACTATGACTAAAATCAACCTTAATTCAAAATACTTAAGTAGAATTCTTTTATTCCAATGTTATAAGTTTTTAATTTGCATTTAAATTTTTAATTATATATTACATAATATGTAATTATTGGCATTCTCTAGTACGAAGGAAATATAAAGTTCCCTTTTAGTAGAACCTATTATTTTTGCCTTTTGCACTTATTTCTCTTCAATAATTTCTAATTAAGAATGTGATGTCCTTAGTATGTTTTTTCATTTTCTTTGGGAAGAGTGACAGGATACTTTTTGACATTTTAGAAAACAAATTAGGTGAAATTATGAAGAAAATTTATAATGCCTTCAAAAAAATCTGGGTCTTGAAGTATTTTCATTTAAAATTAATGCGTACTGGGAAATAAATCATATCCATCTTATGCTTTGAACCCAGTTAAATCTTATTAATTTGTCCTTTCATTTACCTGAGATTCAAAGGTTCCTTACAAATCAAACTTGTGTACATCTCACCCTAAACGCACTAGGGGGAGCTCCCCTATTGAAAGAATCCTAAAGCATGTGCTTAAGTCTATTAAGGGTTCCTTTTCTAACTTGTATTCCTGCAAAAGAATGACTTTCTGACTTATCTGCTGAACTATTTGCGTTCTGTTTTCATCTAATCTATATATTGTTTAAATATCACTCCTGTACTTTATCCCATTCTTACTAAATGGCCAAGTCATAGTATTTACTTTTCACACCTGCTTCCCTAGGAAGCCAACACAAAACCCAAGAAAAAGATCCACACATAATGTGCTACTAATAGATCTCAAACCAATAAAAATCAGCTTTAACTATCATTAGAATTTTTTAATTGTAATTTCAAAGTTAAAGCTGAAAAATAGGGAACTAGTGGCAAATAAACTTATTGATGAAATCAAGTATTTTTGTGTCTAATGAGTTGTTTAATAAACTACACCTTAATAACTGCTCCATGTACACCACTCATCAAGTCTAAGGGTACAATGGCTTCATCACTGGCAATTTGAAATATGAAGAAGAGTTACAGGGTAGTAAAGTGACTTGTTCAGTGTTACATAATAATTCAATGTCAAGGTCAAGACTGGGATCCCAAGTTTCACATTCCTAGCCATTGCTCTTCATTTATATAATTCAGGATGTAGAAAATAAACAAATTTGACTATAGAATCCCCTATTTGCCAGTAATTATTGAAACTTTAGGAGGCTTAGAAGTTCAGAGAAAGGATCTTCAACAAATGATGCTAGGAATACTGGATGTCCACAAACAAAAGAATGAAGTTAGATTCTTATCCAATACTATATACAAAAATCAACTCAAAGTATATTAAAAACATAAATGTAAAACCCTAAATTTCCTAAAGGAGAACACAGGGGAGTGGATTTGGCAATTATTTCTTGGCTAAGATATCAAAAGCACACACACACACACAAAGAAAAATTGAATTACATCAAAAATTAAAAACTTTTGTGCGTCAAAACACACAAGCAAGAGAGTGAAAAGGCAATCATCAAAGGTGAGAAAATAAGTCATATATCTGATAAGGGATTAATAATATTTAAAGAATTACTATAACTCTACTTAAAAAAACCTTGATTTTAAAAACGAGCAAAGGACTTGAATAGACACTTCTCCAAAGCCATTATACAAATAACTGACCAATATATGAAGAGATGCTCAACACAGAAATTAGTTAAATGCAAAGAAACCAATAAGCCATCACCTTAGATCCCACCAGGACGGCTACCTGAAAACAAGTGTTGAAGACGTAGAAAAATGAGATTTCTTGAGCTGGTGAGAATGCTGGTGGGAATACAAAATAGTACAACTATGGAAATTCCACATGATCCAACAATTCCAATTCAGGGTACATATCCAAAAGAACTGAAAGCTGGATCTCAAAAATATTATTTTCACACCATACTCATGGTTATAGTACCAAGAGGTAAAACCCAAGTGTGATATGTACAAAATACAGTATGTATGTACAACAGAACATTCAGTCTTAAAAAGGATGAAGTCCTAGCTTATTAGAACATGTATGAATCTTAAGGACAGTGTGCTAATTGAAATAAGTCAGTCACAAAAAGAGTGCTGTACGACTCCATTTATGGGAAGTATCTAGAATAGTCAAATTCAGAAACAAAAATTATAATGGTGGTTGCTAGGAGCTGAGGAAGGGGAAAATGAAGAGTTACTGTTTAATAGGCATAGAATTCTGGACATTGGTTGCACAATGTGAATATATTTAACAGCATGGAACTAACTACATACTTGAAAATGATTAAGATGGTGAATTTGATGCTTTGGGTTTTTCGTTGTTTTTTTTTTTCCTTACAGTTTAAAAATTAGGGAAAAAAAGTCCAGGGACTTAAAAAAAATTTACAAAATACCACCCAACATCATTTCCAGTTCACATTCAGCACCACAGTATGTTCAAGTATGACAACCTATTTACTTTTGAAGACTTTTGTATGTCACCAATTACCAAACTATTGTTAATACATTTGCTGATAATTTAAGAGAAAGCAAAATCCCAAACTGGAATCAAGTTTTCACTACTTCATCTTATTACTTCACTAACATTATAAGAGACACTTGTGGGCCTCCCTGGTGGCGCAAGGGGTTAAGCACCGCACTATAAAGCAATCCGCAGGCTCAGCAGCACGAGTTCGATCCCCAGCCGGCCAGAGAAAAACCCACATGTCGATGCAGACCTCTCCTGTCTCGCCCGCTGCTCCCCTCAGCAGTGTATTTCAGTCAGTCAGTCTGCCTGTTCTGTTTCCTGCTGTCTCTGGTGAATCCGCTCACCCCCCCTACATCTCTGGCCTGTACTCCAGCTCTTGTATGCATAAATAAATCAATCTTTAAAAGAGAGAGAGAGAGAGAGAGAGAGAGAGAGAGAGAGAGATGCTTGTATGTTGTACCTACGCCTGCTGAGTACTTAATGTAATGCTTGGGTAAAGGGAAGAAAGTAATATTATCAGAACTCTACCTGAATTACCTGGTAAAGGTTACAAATAGCACTTAATCCTGATGAATAAAATTGGTTAAGATTCATTCAATGTGATCTTATCTAGTCACCACTTTTCAATGAGGCAAACATTTAGTACTGAAAATCCTCAAAAAATTAAACATATTGTATATTCTTTTAGGGTACTGATCAAGGATTGTGTTTACTGAGGTCAGCACTAGTATACTGGATAGTTGGGGTGTGGAGTGAGTTCAGTGACAAAAATGATAAATAGCAGGTCAGAGTAATATTTAGTAGCTGAGTCTGAAACCTAACTGAAAAAAAACACAATATTGAGAATAGGAGAAAATAAACTAATAAACTAACCTACACATAAAACTTTAATAAGCAATTTAAAACTTTATACCAATCCCGACTTTAAATATTAAGGTTGGTTCAGACTTTCAGTGACTCTCAAAAAAAATCAACATTATATGAAACTCTGGTAAATACATGAAAAAAATATATCAAATGTAATTGCAACAAACGATTTAATAAGGTGCTGCTACAACTAAGGAAAAGATTGACTAGAAACTACACTGTTCCATGATTGTAGAAATATCAGCAAATGTACTGATTATCAAAATTAAATATTTATATGTAAGAATTTTCTACGCACAGGATTTTTCTATGCATATTCTATTGGGATAGTCAAAGTGCTTGAGGAAAACATTCACCAAGAATTGTTCATTTTTTTTCTCAGTTACTTTAACCCTACTGATACCCTGAAAATTCTGTATTTTAACTTATAGCCCAAGATGCTTTATTAGTAGGTATGCTAACTAAACTAACACATGCAAGAAAGTTAAAAATACCCTTGGAGTATCCGTGGTTGTGGAAAAATCACACGTGCATGTATGAGGGGAGAACATATGTAGGGCACTTACATATATTATTTGAATATATATATATATATATTCGAAGATATAAATACCCATGTTTAAAATTTAAGAAAATTTAGAAACAAAGGTTTTCAAATGCCCTATGCACTGTTTTTCATCTTGTTCACCTTGTCACATTTCCCTCAACTACTGAAATTACATACAAGTATTTAGAGCATGTGGGCTCCATAGATCCTAGTACAGAGCATGAAAGGAGAATTATGTAAAAACAGAGATTACAGAATAAAGTTATTTCACAGAAATTAGATACAGAAAAAGTATATCTAGTAGAAAATACATGAACTATTAAAATTTGAGCTACCCAAAACCCCTGATAATTTATCTTTTATGTACAGAAAATACATTTAAATTATTAAGTTTCATAATGAAAAATATATTCTGTAAAGAGGCTTTCTTCTAATTAAACATTTACTCAATCATTTGCATTTAGAAATTGTGGTTTCCTAAATTACTTTTATGCTAATGTCATTTATATGTGCCAGTTTAGGACATAAACATTAATATTACTCCTTGTATCCCTGCTTATTCATCAAAATAACTGAGGAGCATTATCCCTCCCCCTGGTTCATTAATAAATCCTAATATGCAAAAATATCCTAATCTCCAGGTTCTTCTCTTGGTCAAAGTGGCAACCGCACAGCAGGACCACCTTCAATCTCAAACTTTTTGTAAGTTTTATAGACAAGTACTTAAGTGTTCTCTGGTGGAAGATGGCAACTGGGAAAAGGAAAATACAGGTTAAAATACAGATATCCTTACCCTTTCCATGACAATCAGTTTTTCTAAGGAAGCAACCTATGAAATATCGTTAATAGGTGTTAGGAGGCAAACATGTCTAAATGCCATTTGCAGTTATGAAATGTGATGCAGAAAAACACCCAGGAAATTAGCAGTTCTGCTTCACACTGATAACCTGACAATCAAATAAGGATAAACAGACAATGGCAAATGTCAAATTGTCTTAAACTCGACATTTGGATTAAAATCTTAAGCAATAAAAGACTATTAAGCACTATATATATATTAGAAGAACATGAAAGGGAAAAGAATTGTTTTACTGAAACAAACTGAAAAGTTCAAGGCAAATCTGCCTAGATTAAGAAATTGCAAAATAAAGCAGCATTGAGAAGGGAAACATGAAAAGATTAATGGGGTAAAAAAAAAAATACACTTAATTAAATAATGGAAGTGCAATTTGGTAAAAAATAGAAAACAAAGTAACTCTTGAATTGCAACATATACTTTAAATGCTACAGGACTAAATTTAACCATTTCCAAAGATGTTTAGGCACTGAATAATTATCTTAAAGATGTAAAGCACAAACATTTCTAAACCAAGGGAACAACTATGGTCCTTTATAAAAATAAAAGTTGTAGTCCCAGGAAGAATTTACCTGAAATTTGTGAAACATGAAATTGTGTCATGGAACTTGGGAAAAGATCAAAATCTATACCTAAATGTGGCATTGTGATAGTACTTTGCACTATGAGATAGAAAATTGAAACCCTTGGGTATAATTAATTCCTTTAGTTATGTGTAACATTATACTTTTTTCAGTAACTTTTATTTTCCAAGTCATCAATCTCAAAAAGATATAAAGGACTATCTTACATTATTCCATAGTGAACCATAAGGTGACTTAAAGCCTCATCTTCAATAGATAAAAACAAGTTATAATAAAAGAACATGGGAGAGTTAAGGGAAAAAGGAAAGATTGCTTCATATTTTCAAATAACTTCTTTTCCAAGGGTCTGGAGTTTATGAAAATAAAAAGACACCTATGAGTCAGTCATTTAATTTAGGAATGAATTCAGAATTCTTTCTGCATAGTCGACTATTGTATATGCTTCAAAAGCGGAAATATATCTTAATGTACTCAGTTACTGCACTCCAATGAAAATCTTGTTATCTTTCAGAGTAGTTATACAATGTGGTTTAATTAAACCCTGATAAAACGCAAAAGTTCTTCTAACATGTTTACTAATATAGAAATGAAATGAAGACTACTCATGAAATAATAGTGTCCATAAGTCACTATAATAGTTGCACATTTGCCTGTGGGAACAGTAATCAGAGTATCTGAGTGTGGTGAGAGAAGATGTTTTCTTTTTTATGTCCTGAGTGAACACCAAGGGATTAAAGCCAGATTCACCTCAAATTCATAGAAAAGAATTCAGACTCCGTTTTGGAATACAAGTTAAATCAAGGAGAAAAAAGAGGGCTGTAAAACCATATACAATGTGGTCAAAGTTTCACTTTTGTATTAGGTGTATTAGGGGCAACCTGAAATGTTGTATATTTGTATCACTGTCACACAGTTTTTGGACTAAACTGTGTTTTTCCACAAAAAGAAAAATCAACTGTTTTTCCACCTTAATATTCAACCTACCTGCCCATAGTTGTCTATGCCAGTTACTAATCTATTTAAATTTAATAAATCAAAAGCTGTCCTTAGGGATTGGCCAAGAGTCGTAAGTCCTTCAGCCTGAAGGTTTTTCAGTTCATTCATAAACGTTGCATGGTTTTCTTTCCATCCGGCCTGGAAAAAAAAAAGTAGATTTTTTTTTTTCCCGACTTATAAAGCTATGTACACACGGACAGCCGTTATAATCTGTGGTTCACCAAGTAGCTGCTTCATCTCACAGTATAGTCTGCTTAACATGTTAATACGGTACATCTGCTGAGGAAACTTCCAAAGGTGACCAAGACTAAATAACCCTGCCTGCACGCCAGCCTTGCTAACTAACACCCTCAACACTCTAACTTCACTGAGAAAATTACTCCCCAACCCCATAGCTAAAATTATGGATGCAAAGGTCCTGGAGGCAAGCAGAAGTGAGCGGGACTTCTGAAGTTACCCCACAGCTGCCCCGCGGGCCCTAGGCCCTCGCGGGAAGACCCCGAAGCCCAAACCACGCCGTCCCGACCCCGCTCGCCGGCCAGCCCGGGCGACCGCCGCCGGGTCCCGGGCCAATTCCCCTTTAATGCAAACCGGGGCTCGGCGCGGCCGGGCCCGGCTGTCACTCGGGCTAACTTGAATAAATATCCCCCACAGTTCATTGCTGCCGCTCACGCCGCGGAGGGGAAATGTCGGCCATGTTGATCGCAGCAGCGCCGCCGCCGCTGCCGCCGCCGCCGCCGGGTCGGGCCGGGGAGGGGACGGAGGTGGCCGGCGACTCCGCGCCGCGCCGGGACACTCCGGCGCGGGGGAGGGGGCGGGAGCCCGCAGGGGAAGAGACCTCGGCGCCCGGGCGGGGTGGGGGAGGGGCGCATAATGAAGGGTGAATGGGGGGGCGGGGAGGGCGAGCGAGGCAGGAACAGGGAAGGGAAGGGAAGGGGAAGCGAGGGAGGGAGGCGGAGGGCGAGGGCTGTTACCTTGATAGCGTAGGGCGGCTCTTCGAAAGTGACCAGCATATACCTGTCTCCTCGGCTGGCAGGGTCCCGGGCGCGGAGCTGCGGGGCGCGGGAGAAGGAGCAGGGCGGGCGAGAGGGAAGCACACGGGCGAGGTTACCCGGCGGAGAAGGGGCGCCCGCGGCCCCGCCGCCCCCACAGTACCGCACACGCAGCAGCCCCCCGCCACGCCGCCCCCCACACACAGATCGGCCCGCACGCCCGGCCCGAGGCCGGAGCCCCGGTCGGGGCCGAGGCCGGCTCGCAGCGCCCGCCCGCGCGGTGGGGGAGGGGGTCCCCGAGCCCGGCGGCTCCCGCAGTCAGGTCCGACACCTCCGCCTCGCCGCCCCCGGCTGCCCCCCCACCCCCGCCGCCCGCGGGCCGCCGGCCGGGGTCGCCGCCCGGGCTCGGTCAGTCGGTACCTTCATGAAGGTCTCTACCGCGCCTTTGGCCGTGTCCAGGTAGGTGGTGCCCAGATGGCTGCGCTGGTTCATAGAGGCAGACGTGTCTATCAGGAACAGTAAGATGGGCATAGTGCTGGCCGGGACCCCGGGCCCGCGGTGGTGGAGAAAGAGATGGTAGAGGTGGAGGCGCCGGTGGCGGCGGCGACCGCCGCTACGCGGGGCGGGGGAGCGCGGCCCCCGGGAGGAAAACACCGTCTGGTCTTTCCTCCGGCTGCGGGGAGTTTCTCCCCCGATAGTTGAGAGGAAACTCCCCAGACCCGGTCCTCCCCGTCGTACCCCCGCCTCCGCCTCCTCCTGCCTGCCTGCCCGCTGGGGCGGGCGCCCGGCCGTCAGTCTGTCGGTCCGTCCCCCCCCGCCTCGGGGGTCCCGTCCCCGCTCCCGGCCCCTGTGTGTGTCCCAGCGGGAGGCGGGCCCGGCTCCCCACCCCACCCCCGGTGCAGGGAGTGGGGACCTGGGAGCTGGCGAAGAGGGGAGTGGGCTGAGGGGAGATTGGCCCTGGGGCTGTTGGGAGAAGTTTCAGGGACTCCCTCCGCACCCCGGCGGTGTCACCACTTTCTCAGCCCCTCTCGCTACTGAAGCGCTTTTCTCTCTCACACTCCGGTTTTAACTCAGGCAGAGGCTGCGGAGGCTCCGCCCCCTGACACGTCCTCTAGCCACGTGACGCGCCGCCCCGCCATTCTATTGGCTAACCCCTAGCCTGTCATTAGCATATTCAAACAGCTCAGGGGCGGGGGGAACTTGTGGGCTGCCTCCGGGAGCAGTTAGTGAGCACGCGCGGAGGCGGGGCGTCGGGTGCGCGCGAGAGCGAGCGCGAGGGGCGAGCAGGCGGGCGGGCAGACGCGGAGGCGGGCTCCGGGAAGGGGCGTGGACGGGCCGCGGGGTGGGGGTGGGGGCCGCGTCGGCGCGCGCAGGGCGGCCGCGGCTGTGAGTCTGCGCTTCGGGGCTGCCCCCCCCCCCACCTTGGCTGTTGGAGGTGATCGGGGTCGGGGGAAGGGAAATGGAGGCTGGCCTCAGCTCCCCTTCTGAGGTGGCCGTAGCGAGCCCGTTCCCCGGCGGCCGACTGAGGAGATGTGTAGTGATCAAACCCCGGGCCGGGAGAAGGCAGCGGGCCCGCTCTCGCCCTGCGAGGAGGGCTCTGGGCCCGCGGTAGTGGCGGAGGCTCCTTGGGCCTCGGAGGGCCGGCCCCAGCGCGGGCGGACCCGGGCGGGGGAGGGGAAGTGAGAGGTTGTTTATGACCTGGGACTAATCTCTGCTAGTCATAACGCTCTGGCTGGGGAGTGGGGACGGGGGCCGGGCTCCCCGGGAGGCTCGTGCGGCCTTGGGGCTAGCGAGCAAGGATCAGTTTTCTGCACCCGAAGGTCGGGGATCCTACCGATGGGAGACCCACCGAAAAGGGAAGAAACCTTCCTTCTCCTAACTCGGCCCTAAAAGGGCGTGATGAAGACTCCCAACTATCGATAAACAGTTTGTTGCCCGTTTTCTCGTCAGGGAAAAATAACCGGTCATCGTTGGAGAAATGTCTCTCAATCTGTGTGTAGTTAAGGGCCCCACAATATCGGTTTCAGAGCCGAAAGGAAGCTTAGTAAACCCAATAAAAATATAGTTGAGCTTGCCCAGGTGACCCAGAATTGGGTTCCCCCATAACCCTGCCAGTGCTTTTCTCTCACCATATGCTGCCACAGATTCGTACCAAATGCTGTGTGTGTGTGTGCGAGAAAGACGTTCTTGGTTAAAACATGCCTGTGTGATCATGCCTGAAGTAATGAAACCTGTCCTATATGCCAAAGAAAACAGTTAACTCAAATATGCTAGTTGAAAAACTGAAGGCATTGCCTAAATGAATTACAAGTTGAATTGTGAACTTAAAAGCCTTATGAGACTGTGAATATTTATAGGGACTCTACTACTAGCCTTGCATTTCAGGGTTTTTTTAATTCTTTACCCTGGAATTCTTAATTATTTGCTTATTGATCATTTACAGAAGTTGTTCTAATTAACTTTAACATAGAAGAGACATTTTAAAATCTTGAGTCTCGTAGCTTGGACTTTTCCTAATATGTAAAACAAACTTTGTAATTTATAGTAGGCCTATTTCAATCACTTTGTTAATTTATAGTAGGGCTATTTTGTATGGACTATGGAAAAGTGAGATTTTTTTTTTTAAAGAGATTTGGATTATGAAATAAGATGATATACAGATCTTACATCCAGTGTTTGCTGAGGACCTACTGTGTGCTGGGTAAAGTAGGGATTTAAAAAAACAAAATGGTCCCTGACTTCAAAGAGCTATGGCTTTTCTAGAAAAATATAAATATTATTAGGTTCTACAAAGCAGAAAGTGACTTGATACTAAATAATTCAGAAAAGAGAAATGTACTACCTTGGGGTGATGAATATTTTCCAAAGTCATTATGTTTAAGCTGTGCCTTAAACCATTATTTCTCAAACTGGGATCCCAGACTTGGAGATAAGATTCACTGCTTTTGATACTTGAAAATTTGTGTTTTCATTTTGATGATAGTATACAGTTTCGTTTTTTTTTTACCAATTGCAAAGACAAAATTTTTCAAAGTGAAAATTTGCAAACCAAAAGATCTTCATAGAATTGGTCTTCAGTTTTCTATACCGGGTCTTGTGCCTATTCAAAAATGTATTCACTAGAAACATAAGAAATTCTTTTACATTACTAAAGTTGAGAAACTGCTTAAAAGGATCAGTAGGGTTTGGATGTGTGGGTAAAGGAAGAGGAAGCAGCTAGTGAAAAAGTCCTTTAAGACATTAAAAATGGGTCCTTCATTCTTCTGTCCCTTTTCCTAATAAACCAGTTCTTTAAATATAAAACAATAAAAAAGACATTAAAAATGTAGTGAAGAAAGTAAGTTAGTATAGCATTGTGACCTGCGTTCTGAGAAACAGAAGTTCAGCACCAGATACATGAAGAATAGTATAAGGTAAAGAAAGATAGATCAGTTCTAGACAGTATTCTAGGCTAAGTTTTCAGTTGGGGTACTTAGTACAAAGCAGTTTTTGAAATACAAATCAGATTACTGAAGTAGAGGAACATGTATTTGTGGTGACTTTGCATGTTAGTTATTTGAAATCATTTCCAGTGGGGCCATTTATGGTTCTTACTTCACTCAGTGGATTTAACAGATTGTCATACTAGGCTTATAAGTTGAAATGTATGGGAAAGCATGGTTAGATGCAAAGATCAGGAGAGCCAGGTCCATCCAATGAGCCAAGCTGGAGCATATAACCAGAATCAGTGCATATGGTGGCACCTGATATCAAAGGACCTGTTTCCAGTTCACAAACAGAATTGCTAGAAGAGAAGGTCTAAGAAACAGGAAAGAAATCAGGATGTACAAAGGCAGCAAATCAATAAGCAACAGAACCAAGAAGCATTGACAAGTGATCCTTAGACAAACTGTGAAATAGTTCCAGTTTATTTTTAGTGATTCTGTTTGACAATTAAGCCATTAGTTGTTGATGGCGTAAAGTAGGTGCTGGGCCCAGGAAGTGCACATCAGCATCACCCATAGAGCTTAAAAATAATAAATGTACCAGGCCTCCCTGGTGGTGCAAGGGGTTAAGCACAGCACTGTGAAGCTATCCTCAGCCTCTGCAGCATGAATTCCATCCCTGGCCGGCCAGAGAGCTACCCACATGGTGCAGCAGACCTCTCCTGACTTGCCCGCTGCTCCCCTCAGCAGTGTACTTCAGCCAGTCTGCCTGTTCTGTTTCCCACTCTGTCTCTGGTGAATCTTCTCACCCCCCTGGCCTGTACCCTGTATGCATAAATAAATCTTTAAAAAAATAATGTACCATATCCCCAACCCCAGAACTAGAATGCCCCCATGTCACCTCATTTTTAAAAAGCTTTCAAAGTGAATCTTATAATGATTAAGAATTACATGCTTAAAGTATAAGACTAATGTTTCTGTCTAGCATCTAGAGTACTCAGTAAATAACCCACCACCCATAGTTATTGCATTTCTTAGAAGAACACCTAAAATAAATCTGCAAACTAAAAGGAAAAGAACTATAAATATGACAGCAATAACACTAGATTTGTATCATATGCTAATTTAAATTGCTTGACTTCAACTATGTTTGACAAAAAATTAAAAGAGAAACTAAATAGTGCCAGGGATAACCAATGTTCTCAGTGAGCTTTAGCATGAGATAGAAAACATGAAACTCTTCACTCAATCCCTGATTCTAGGCTTATTTTTCTAAAACGTGGCCCCTAAATGCAAGCCAACTATTTCGTCATACTCAACTGAAACAGTGAGCTGTTGCAATTCTAGAGGGAAAACTAGTTGGAGTAGTGTGTGCTAAACTCTATGCTGTTGCAGTCAGGGGCTAGGGGAGATTTTTCTGGTCAAAAGAGATATTTGGGAGAAAGCTTGCTTTATGCTGCTGTTTTTAAGGAACTTCTGCCTAAATGTTATGGTTCCAGTTTAAAAGGGTATGAATAAATCATATGAAACCTTCTGAAAGAATGGTGACTGGCTTAAACAATAGCCCAAACTGTTGAAATGGAACTATTCTAACAATTAAAAGCTGATGAATTTGATTCATCTGTAGGAGACAATCAGAGAACTTTTAAAATATTTTAAAACAATTAAGCAGTGCACCACAGTTTAAAAATGATTATGTGTCCGTGACTTGGCTTGTGGTATCTGGATATGCCATCTGAACAGGATAATCAGATGAACCTAATGTTCTTCATCTGTAACTTAAAAAAGTTTCTTTTGGCTGTTTTACCATTTCCTTGACTCTACTTTATTCTTTGATGTCACAATAGTCAATGATGTTGAGAGGTTGAGAACTTAATCAAAAAAACTCATGAAGTAATACTAAACATAAAAATTAGGTTTGAAACAATCCAGTAGGATGTGTTTACATAATACATATATAAGGAATTAATTTTGTTCATCCTAATATAACATCCTCAGAAAAAAATATTACTAGGGACTATTATTTAAAAGAAGATCTTTCCAGTGAGCAACATTTCACAGGAATAATTGAAGTCTCAAATACTTCACGATCAGTTCTGAAAATGGACATATCCAGGTTGAGAATTAGAAGCATAGTAGAACTATTTGTCTAGCATGAACATTTCAATTCTTTCAAATATTATTTATTGAGCACCTATTATGTGACAGGAACTGTAGTAGGCATTACAGAGTTTAATGGAGAGACAGAAGACAGTGAGAATACACTATTAGGAATTCAAGGATTGTTGCTAAAAAATTCAAAGGAACATGCCATATTTTATCAATTTGAGACCACAGGTTCTGAGAAATGAAATTGTTTTGGGACCACTGAAAGAAAAAAATGCTGTATTGAATTCCACCAATCAGGAACATTAGTGATGCAACATGTTTTACAAAAATTTGCCACTAGCCACTACTATCAGGAACAAGACTGTCACCATTATTGTTCAGCATAGTATTGGAAGTCCTAATGGAAACAATTAGGCAAGGAAAAGACATAAAAGATACTCAAATTGGGCAAGAAATAAAACTCTCACTGTTTTCAGATGAAATGGTACTACAAGGTAAGAACCCAAAAGATTCTATAAAAAAAAACTAGTAGAAATAATAAATGAATACAGTAAAGTGGCAGGCTATAAAATCAATACACAAAAATCAGTTGCATTTCTTTATACAACAGTGTATCAGAAGGAAAATAAAACCCATTTACAATCACACCAGAAAGAATGAAAAGGCTGGGGGTAAACATAACAAAGGAGGTAAAGGACCTATATGTTAAAATTATAAGGCTGTGTTATAGGAAATAAGACACAAAGAAATGGAAAGATACCCCATGCTCATGAATTGAACAAATAAACATCATAAAATGGTCATATTACCTAAAGTAATTTACAGACTCACTGTAATAGCCATCAAGATCCTAATGACTTTTTTCAAGAAAATTAAATAATCATAATATTTATATGGAACTACAAAAGGTCCAAATAGCTAAAGCAATCCAGTAAGATGGAGCTACCATACTTACTGACTTCAAACTCTGTTAGAACAAGAACAGAAACTCAGACCAATGGAATAGCATAGAAATCCATTTATGGTTCTTACTTCACTCGGTGGATTTAACAGATTGTCATAGTAGGCTTGCAAGTTGAAATGTAGGGGAGAGCATGGTTAGATGCAAAGATTAGGAGAGCCAGGTCCATCCAATGAGCCAAGCCGGAGCATATAACCAGAACCAGCATGAGCTGGGGGTACAGGCCAGAGATGCAGGGGGTGAGAGGATTCACCAGACAGAGCGGGGAACAGAACAGGCAGACTGACTGAAATACACTGCAGAGGGGAGCAGCGGGTGAGACAGGAGAGGTCTGCCTCGCCATGTGGGTTTCTCCCTGGCCGGCTGGGGATCGAACTAGTGCTGCAGAGGCTGCTTATTGCTTCGTAGTGTGGTGCTTAACCCCTTGCGCCACCAGGGAGGCCCCAGGACAGTTAATCTTTTAACAAAGGAACCACGGCCATACAATGGAGAAAGAAAGGCCTTTTAACAAATAGTATTGGAAAACATGGATAGCCACATGCAATAAAAAATAAAACTACATCCATACTTAACTCCATACACAAAATTAGTTGGAAATGAATTAAAGATTTGTTTATAAAAACCAAAACTATAAAATACTGAAAGAAAACATAGGGTTCACATTACAGGACATATGTATCTATGAGATAAATATGAATGTATTAAAGAACTCAACTCCAATGGCAAAAATAAACAAATGGGAGTGCATCAAACTAAAATGCTCTGCATCTCAAAAGAAACCATCACTAAAACAAAGGAAAACTTACAGAATGGGAAAAAATATTTGTATATCACACATCTAATAAGGAGCTAACTTCCAAAATATACAAAATATTTATACAAAATATACAAAATCTATTTATACAAAATGACAAAAAAATCAAAAAGGACAAAACAACTAGACATTTCTGAAGAAGACATTCAGGTGGCATACAAACGTGAAAAATTGTTCAACATCACTTATCATCAGGGAAATGCAAATCAAAACCACAGTGAGATACCACCCCACCTTGTGAGAATGGCCCATATCAAAAAGAATAGTAACAACAAATGTTGGCAAGGATATGGTGAAAAATGAACTATCATCAACTGTTGGTGGGATGCAAGTTGGTGCAGCCTGTATGGAGATTTCTTAAAATAAAAATGGAAATTCCATTTAATCCAGCAATACCTCTATTAGTTTTTTATCCTGAAAGTATGAAAACTGATACAAAAAGATTTATGCTTGCCTGTGTGTTCATAGCAACACTTGCCAAGTCATGGAATCAAGTTAAGTGCCATTTTATAGGTGACTGGGATAAAGAAATTGCATAATGTATACTCAACAAAATACTACACAGCTATATATGAAAAGACAAAATAGTGTCTTTTGGAACAAAATGGATGATCCTTGAAGTAATTATTGTAAATGAAAATAAGTTAGAACGTGACAAATATTGATGGTTTCACTCATCTGTGGAATATACATAACCAAAAAACATACAGAGGTAAAATACAGCAGGTATAAATCTTGGGCTTAGTGAAATAATTTACTGATTATCAGAGGAAATGGGGGAGGAAAAGGGAGTGGGAGAAGGAGGTAGACAAGATGGGTGGTTTGGTGGAGGGTGAGCAGAAGAACAGTGCACATATGGGGGAGCAAAAATCTAACCCTAAAATTTAAAAAAAAATGCCCCACTGAGCCTCCCCCGTGGCGCAGCGGTTGAACGCTTGGTTGCGAAGCTGCCCGCAGCCTCTGCAGTGCTGGTTCAATCCCCGCCTGCTCCCCGGCCACTGGAGGAGGGTCCCGTATGGCGCCCAGACCTCTCCTGCCGCCCGCTGCTCCCCTAAGCAGTGTACTTCGGTCCTTCTGCCTGCTCTGCTCCCCACTCTGGCTCTGGTGAATTTTCTCACCCTCCCGCACTTCTGACTGTACCCAGTGCTTAAATAAATAAATAAATAAATAAATAAATAAATAAATAAATAAATAAATAAATAAATCTTTAAAAATTAAAAAAAAAATTTAAAAAAAAAGCCCCACTATTGTCTATTCTTTCAGACCATTGGCATCCATATTATGAGTTTTGATGCTGGTGCTTTCTTTACCCAATGAGAAAGTGTTAATAAAAGGTTTTCTAACTACAATCAAGGCTTATATGCTTTCTTTAAATGATTGAGTGAAGAATCTACTAAGGTTTACAATTGTCTAGTTGTGCCACCAGAAAATAACCTCAAAGTGTGCACATGTATAGGGTATGATAGCAACATCACAGTTACTTTCTCATGAGAGCGTTATAATGTCATTACTGTAAGCTGAATCTGATTTTAGAGATGTTTAGAAAGAAATGAACATCTTAGAGTCAGTAAAATATGAAGTACTTAAACACCATTAGCTCTTAAACATCATTAAAATGTGAGCACTGAGGACAGGCAGCTAATTCTCACCAAAAAAAAGTGATAACTGAGCAGATAGAAGTCGTATGGTGATGCACAGTGGAAAAGTGGTAGGAGTTAAGACTGGGTCACGCCATAAAGGATTTTATATGCCCAACTAAGAAATTTTGAATTGTATCTGTGGGTGATAGACAAAGGTTTTGGATAAGATAATGATATAATGAGATTTTCATTTTAGAATGATCATTTCAGTAACAATTGGGAAGATGGATTAGAATGGGAAAACTGTGGGGAAGAACATTAAGTGATTTCTGCATTAATCCAGGGAACAAATAATCACTGTGGAGGGAAGTGGCAACGGGAAGAGGGCTATAAAAGACACTGAGGTAATAGATTTAATAGGACTTAGTGAACTAAGTAGATGCAGGCAGAATTATGATACTTGACACTAAATCCAATTTGTGTCATGTAAAGATAGCATCAAAATACTGGTAACTATAAATTCTAATAAAAACTAGTGAGGTTTATTAAGTCACTTGTTCAACAGGTATTTATTGAGTCTCCACTATGTGCAAGAACTGGGAATTTTTTTTAATTAAATTTTTACTTTCTTACATTGTTCTTCATTTTTGTACAATATTTGATTTCTCCCCTCAGGTGTAGTCCTCATAAATCTCCCACTATTATATTTTCTGAGAATCATCACCATAGTCCCTGTGCTCTTCCCTCCCCTGCTTTCACTTCTCTCTGTCCCCCTTCCCTACTGTATGCCTCAGCTTTATAGCTTGCCTGTGAGATTTGTCTTTTTGTTTGTTTGTTTGTTTGTTTGTTTTTGGCCCTTTGGTTTACCTATATTCCTCCTATAAGTGAAGCCATCTGATATTTATCTTTTTCCTTCTGACTTATTTCACTGGGCATGACCCCTTCTAACTCCACCCATGTGGCTGCAAATGGCATGAGTTTATCTTTTCTGATTGCTGAGTAGTATTCCATTGTGTATATATACTATATCTTCTTTTTTTTTTTTAAGGACTCACAAAACATGACATTTCCTCACGTTTTGCATAGCCTCATAACCAGAACCTTGAGTTCATCTCACAAATTTTTTTTGTTTTTTTTTACATTTTCCCCAACATTTTATTATGAAAATTTTCAAATATACAGAAAAATTGAACAAATTTTATAACAAACACCCATGTCTCTATCCCTGGAGTCAACTGATTCTATTATATTTGCTTTATCAATCCATTCCTGTAACAATTCATTAGTATTTCATTTTAAACTTCTAATTTTGTTTTTCTTTTCCAAAATTTGTTTTGGATATTCTACATCTTTTCTGTTTTTGATTATAAGTTTTTATAATCAGGATGTCAGTTTCTACCAAAAAAAACCCTGGTATTATGAATGAAAAATTATATTCAATTTATAGACCAATTTAGGGAGAATTCACATGCTAATAATATTAAGTCATCCAATTCATGAACATAGCATATGTCTCCATTGATTTAGGTTGTCTTGAAATTTTCTCAGAATGTTTCATGGTTTTCAGTATAGGGTTCTTTTTTTTTTTTTTGTATGTTTTATTTTTTTTTAAATAATAAATTTTATTTTTATATTCCCCATACAATTGCAACTATATCTTTTTGATCCAGTCATCTGTTTTTGCGCATTTAAGTTGTTTCCATATCTTAGCTATTGTAGATATGCTTAAATAAGCATAGGTGTGCTAGTTTCCTTTCGAATTAATGTTTTTGTGTCCTTTGGGTAGATTCCTAAGAGTGGAATCACTGGGTCATATGGTAGCTCCATTTTTAGTAATTTGAGT
Source organism: Talpa europaea (assembly GCF_964194135.1). NCBI lineage: Eukaryota > Metazoa > Chordata > Mammalia > Eulipotyphla > Talpidae > Talpa > Talpa europaea. Next base: position 81,534,384 of record NC_140072.1, read on the forward strand.
AACCTCCACATAGTTTCCCATAGTGGTTAGACCAGTTTGCATTTCCACCAGCAGTCGAAGGGGGTTCCATTTTAGGAGCTGGTAATTTAGCAGTCACTAAAACAGGGAGGAAAATGCCTGTCCTTGTGAAGTTTACATTCTAGTAGGAGAGATAAATAAGTAAATTATATGGTATGCTCACTGTACATGCTAAGGAGGAAAAATAAAGCAGGAAAGTGAAACATAAAGTTGCAGAGGGAGATGACTGCAGTTTTAAATATGGTGAATAGAGAAAGAATCATTGAGAAAATAACATCTGAGTAAAGATTTAAAAGCAGTGATAGATTGTGCAGCTCTGTAGAGGAAATTTTTTCCATTTACTGAATTTCAGTAAAATGTGATTTGAAATGCTGACACATGTTAAAGTCTTATTTGTGGGTAAGGATTTAATACTATACCTACCCACTCCCCACCCTTATTTGCAGGGATATGTTTTAAGATCCCCAGTGGACATCTGAAAGCACCAGAGAGTACTGAATCCTATATATGCTGTTTTCTCCTATCCATACCTATTATAAATTTTTTTAAAGATTTATTTATTTATTTATTTATACAAGCACTGGGTACAATCAGAAGCATAGGAGGGTGAGAGAATTCACCAGAGCCATAGTGGGGAACAGAACGGGCAGACAGATGAAGTATACTGCTGAGGGGAGGAGCAGAGGGTGCAGCGGGAGTGGTCTGCGCGCCATGTGGTACCCTTACCTGGTGACCGGGGATTGAACCGGTGCTGCAGAGGCTGCACCACCAGGGGAGGCCCCCTATTATAAATTTTAATTTATAAACTGCACACAATACGTTTGAGCAACAGCTCAAAACAATTAGAGTTATACTGTACTAAATTACTGAAAGTGGTCTTGGTCTCTGTCTCTCAAAATATCTTATTGTACATATTTTCAGACCACAGCTGACCATGGGTAACTGAAATCACAAAGCAAAATTGCCGATAAGAGGGGAATACTGTACATATTCTAACCAGGGAAGGTGCAGGCACTTTAAATGTGTGGAGGAAGCTGCCTACCAACTAAGAACACCTACCTTTAAGATAAGTGTTTGAATCATTGTATGTTTTGATCCATTTGCTCCTTGGCCTGTTATAGCAGCCTAGACTATCAGAATATGTCAGTGCCTGAAACCTTCCACCACGCCCAACCTACCACCATGCTCCCAAATAAAACATTTTCATATAATGTGGCAACAACTAGTAAACTGTATGTGAATAAGGCAACAGGGAGGTAGGCCAAACCCTAAAAATGGGTGTACTCTAGCCATCATTCTAATACAGCTTGAAACTCTAGTGTTTTCAAAGCAGTCAGGAGGATATAAAATCAATATAAGAAAATTACATAACTTGATGGTTTCCCTAAGCAACTAACACTACTGTTCCTGACTATTAAAACATTTCAAGTATGTTTTCTTTCAGTTATTGAAATGTAGAGACAGTCGTTATGGGCTCTGAAAATAATAACCAAGACATGATGTTGACTTCAGAAAGTGCAAGGCCTAGTAGAGAAAATAATGACATATCACACCAGGAAGAACATAGTCAGTGCCAAAAAAATAAGTACAAATTGAATCTCTAATTGAAGTAAGAAATTCATTCAGTCTAGAAGGGAAGAGAATTTTTTTTCTTGAAAACTTTACAATTTTTACCTTTAAATTTTTCATTTTAAACAATCTTGTCAAAAATATGCAAGATATTTGGCTTTGAAACACTGGTCCTGGGAGGAAAGGGGATGCTATATGCAAAATACAAAAAGATAAAACAAAAAAATCACTTTTATTTATAAAGATTTACTTATTTACACATAGAAAAACTGGGGTGTAGGCCAGAGGTGTGGGGGTGAGAGTATTCACCAGAGACAGAGTGGGGAGCAGAACAGGCAGATCCACTGAAATACACTGCTAAGGGGAGCAGCGGAGAAGAAAGGAGAGGTCTGCTGCACTATGTGGGTTAGCTCCCTGGCCAGGGACTGAACTCAGGCTGCAGTTGTAATAGCACTTCCCAGGCCACCAGGAAGGCCCCAACAACCATAACAACAAATCACTTTTAATCTCACTACTGAGATATAGCAACTGGTAATATTTTTTTAAGATTTATTTATTTATGCATACAAGAGGTGGGGTACAGGCCAGAGGCACAGGAGGGTGAGAGAATTCACCAGAGACAGAGTGGGGAACAGAACAGGTGGGTTGACTGAAATACACTGCTGGAGCAACGGGTGAGTCAGCAGAGGTCTGCTGCGCCATGTGGGCCACCTCCCTGGCCAGGGATCGAACTTGTGCTGCAGTGGATATCTTCATCATTCTGCGTCTTAACCCCTTGCGCCAGCCACTGGTAATATTTTATTATATATCCTTTATATTTTAAATAAGATTAGGGTATTCTTATATATTCTTATCTACCCTTTTTTCCACTTAATATAATGTGAACATTTTTATACCACTAAATAATTTTTTAAATATGACTTTTAATAAATGCATATTCTATTCCATGGAGGCATCATGATTTGTTTTCCTGTTATTACTAGATATTTTATTTCCAGATGTTTTATTTTTATAAATAAGGATGCATTGAACATCCCTATACATAAATTTTTGTAATAATTCAACAACTATTATTTGAACACTAATTACTGTTCTAGAGGATAGATAAATGGATGGATGGATGGACAGACATATCAATCAATCTCCTATGTTTTGTTTCTCTGGTGAATCCTAACCAATACACTAGTAAATCGTAAATACTAATACACATTATATGACAAAATCAATTATACAGTTATAGGGAAATTAGAAGATGGAGAGGATGGATGCTAAGAAGCTATGGGAAATGGATGACTGCCTAAGCTGACCAGAGAAATTAAGGATCAAACTACATGCTCCAGGGAAATGCATTCAGTGACTAATAGAGGATAGTATGGACAAGCAGCAAATCATTTGGGCTCTTCATGGGGAAAAATCCCAGCTCGCAGATGGTCAGCCTTTAAGAAACTGAACAAACACTCCTTTAAGTATTGAGCTCTCTCAGTCAGGAATTTGATAGGAAGGCAAAGACCAAATGTTGTTGGCCTAAAGGAAATGGGAAGACAACTATTACACTATGCCTTACTATTGCCAGGCATCTGTCAGCTACGTGTTCTTATCTTTTCTGAAAAGAAAATGGACACAAGTAACATCAATTAACATAATGCTAGTGCACAAAGTAGAATAGAAGTAGAACCTAGATCTTCATTCAGAGGCATAATGCTTGGCAAGTCTGACAGGAGTTATTATTGACCCATCAGTGGGAACAGGTGTTTGAGGACAGGGCTCCAATCCCTGTGGAGACTGTAGGAACAGGTATACCTGGCATGTAAATAATGCAGAAATTCAGAAACAGAGGAAAATGATACGGAGACAATCAGCAAAATGTAAGAATTTGTTCATAAGAACAAGATGGGGAGGATAAAGTGAGAGTTTCTAGAGCTTCTTTTAATACCTACTAGTCCAAAGACCCATGTTCTGAAATAGTGAATAAAAGAACTCAACCTCTTATAATGCTGTTATCTATCATTGAGGATGAGCTCAGAGGAGCTCTCATGAAACCACATAATTTGCCAGATTAACTGATGCTCCTCATTCTCTCTTTGAAACATGCCCACAGGATATGTCTCAAAACTAGTAGGATACCCTTCGATATACATGTGAACTTCTGCTCCCACTACAAGTTCCATGCTTGTGGAGTCAGTTAGATTTTTTCCCCCAAACTCTTTTATGTAAGTTGAACTTGTAATTATGTTGATTTATTAAATATTATATAAATCAATAAAATGTGAAGCAAAAGTCACAAAAGAAACTACCCTCTTAATAAGTAAGAAACCTGCAAACACAGAAAAAGTGGAATTCTACAGGTATTTTGATTTTTTTTTAATTTTTTAAAATTAATTTATTTATTTATACAAGCGCTGGGTACAGTCAGAAGCGCGGGAGGGTGAGAGAATTCACCAGAGCCAGAGCTGGGAACAGAACAGGCAGACTGATGATACACTGCTGAGGGGAGCCAGCGGGCGGCAGGAGAGGTCTGCGCGCCATGTGGGACCCTCACCCAGGGGCCGGGATTGGACCGGCGCTGCAGAGGCTGCGGGCTGCTTCGCAACCCAGTGCTCAACCGCTGCGCCACCGGGGAGGCCCCATATATCCCTCTCTTACCTATAGTACTTTTGTCAGCATTATCATTTCATTGGCAACATTTTCACTGCTGAAAGTCAGGTTCAATTGTGAAGGAGAATTGCTTAGATATAAGAATATCAACATTGGAAAGATATTTTCAATATCTGTCAAAAATAACTGTAATAAAATGCATAGCTCCCTTTAATCCATCAATCTGTTGTGGATTTTAAAAAATTTAAGTTCAAGTTGCTCTTCATTTTTCTCACTAATGCATCCAAGAAGACCTTTTTATACTTTAACAAGTACTATTTTCACTTTCATAAAGAATTCTGAAAACTATTAGTTACTCAGATCCAATAGTTTGCTCCTTTCTGTGGATCATGCTAAGCAAACGCCCCTGGCAGTTTGCCACCAGAAATCCCATTTGCAGAGGGCTGCTGTAATCCTTCATAAATTGGGCCCAGAAGGTTCAAGCAAGCCCTATTACTCTTAACCTTCTCTAACCCTTACTCAAGGAAAGGGGAAAGGGCAAATAAAATGTTTGGCATGGTAAATTCTTTAAATAAAATGTAAATGTATACTCATGTTATGGATAAACTATTTTTCAGAGTATGCCCTGCCTTATTTTCTCAGGTATAAAAGTACTTCAAGGCAATTTCAATAAAGTGAACTTTCAGAAACTACTAAAAAAATTTTTGTGAGTTCTTTCATTTTGTCTAAATTATAAAATGTATTTCAACACTTTGCCATACCAGAGTATGTAGGTTTGTCTGTCATTTCACAGCTGTCAAAGGGAAATTCTGATTTTGAATCTCTACACTATTGTTAAATAGTTCTAATAATAAAAGTTCTAAATTTTAAGTTCTCATTGACAGCAAGGTATCTTACTACTGTTTTGTTTAAGTTCGGGCAGCTTGTTGCAAAACTGGTATGTAGTAAGTAATAGAGGGTAAGTATAATAGGGAATAGAGGGTAAAAATTGTGTGGTTATTGACAATGTCTAAGATAATGCAAAAGATTATAAAATACTTTGTTTAAGACCAGAAAGTTATTTGAATAAGTGAGTCAGAAAGAGTGGGGGTGATGTATTCAAACATATCTATTTTATACAGAAGATACATATATCTTATAATTAATTAACATTTTTCCTGAAGTACATAGCTGAGAGAATTTTTATAATATCCTTTGGGAAGCAGTCATTTAAAAATGGGGTTAAAAGTTTACATATCAGTCTTGTAAGGTGGTTGAGTTATGTTATGACCTTGGAGATTTATCTCCAATTGTGCAAAGCCTAGTAAAGTGGACTTACTATGGTTTAGAAAATACAAAACTCCAAAATTCACTTTTGCTCCAGTAAATATTTTTACTTGTATGGTTTCCTTCAGGAAGGGTTATAAAAGGACAGCAGGCATTTGCTAATGGTCTGAAGTTTGATAAAGTAAGCATAGTGGGGAAATCATGACTTCCAAATGCATGACTTTGAGATTTGGCCCAGGTTGAACTCAAGTTTACCTTTGCACTATGAAAAAAGTTTGCTAGGCAGATGGGTAAATAAATAAGAGTTTATCTTGCTTAGTAATGAATGTCAAGCTATCCAAGATCTTTCAGGCTCAAAATTGTTTATTCACAGGTAATAAAGAAGAGTATTATAAACACCCCTAAAAAATTACCTCATTCCTATAACCTTATCCTTTTCTTTACCTACTAGTTGTATTTCTGTGTTTTCAAGGTTATAAAAGTTGTAAAAATTATAAATTCATAAAAACTTATGAAGCATTTAGAAAAGTTGTGAGATAGATTATGTGTGTATGTATATATGTATGTATGTATGTATGTATGTATGTACTTTTATACAGATCTTTCTTCTCCCGGTGATTTTCAATTAGAGACATTTAACTTGGAACTCCTTGAAAATGTATGAGGTCACTTTTGATTTCTCAGTGGTGGAGGGGATCCCTGAGAGTGAAACACTTACATTCAGTGCCAGAAGCTAAGATATGAAACATCCTACAAAGTGTGAGACTGCCCTATAAAGCCTTGAATTACCCCACCCAAATGCTAATGGTGCTGTCACACCTTAGGGAAACACAAGAGACTGAGCTATTATATGTAAATGAAGTATTTGTTGTGAAGGGGTGCAGAGGTAGAGGAGTGTAGGGACTTGATGTGTACTGGGGAAACATAAAACACATTTAAATCCAATTTCTGCTCTGTGACCTTAGGTACGTTAATTTAATGGTCTAAGACTCAGTTGCTCCATACTAGTAACACCTACCCCATAGAATCTGTAAGGATTAACCAAGTTAAAATACATTTAGTGCTTGGCAAATGATAAGCTCTCGGTGGTGGCTATTACTATTGTAAGTTCACTCATGCCTTTCATTTTAGGTAATTATAATTGAAGAGAGGATGTTCAAATATATTTTTGATACCAGAAGCTTCTACATTTAAAAATCTTAGATTGGAATCCATTATGTAGGATGATATTTCCTGATGATGACAGTCATATGCAAGCATGTTCTCAGTCACTAAATGTATTCAGAGTAAGCATAAGGGAAGGTTAAGAGTGGGAGTGGGGAGCATTCTCCGGTCAAAGAAAATTTGTGTGGGCTGTAAAAAAGAAAGAGTGTAAGGTGGGTGCTTTATAGGGTGAAGAGATGCAGAGGAGGGCTGACCAAATTATAACTGTTAGTTTGCACAAGGGTGATCATAGTTGATGAGATGCACCCAAAAGAGAGAGTTGCTGACCTTGGAACATGAGGAAAAATCAAATCCAGATCACCGTCAAGCTGGAGTACATTTGTGGGGCATTCTGACTTCCTTGAGTTCTGTAAAGCTGAGCCCATCAGTGCAGACTTGAAGCATTTAGAATAGTTAAATGTTTCTCTGCAAAACTGGAGATATCTGCAGCTAAATCTTGGATATGTTATTTGCATACAGAGGGCCCATTTATGTGACTCTCACTTTTAACTATAATTCAGAATCTGTGGAAAAGCCAGTGGAAGGTAGCTTTACTTCTATTAAGAATTTAGAGGCCCTTTGCAGCAACATGGATAGAGCCGGAAGGGATTATGCTCAGTGAAATAAGCCAGAAGGAAAAAGAAAAAATAGTGGATTGTTTCACTTACAGGAGGAATATATGGGGACCAAATAAGAGATCAGGAAAAAAATATTTATAGTAAATGATAAAAAAAAATTAACATGCAACTATAAATCAGAGACATTCTGCAGGGGAAGAGGAGGGAGAGGAATCAAAACAGGGGAGGGAAGAGCACAAGGGACTATGGTGATGGTGCACAAGTGAATTGGTGATGGGAATTTTATGAGGCCCACATCTGAGAGGAGAAAGCATACATTATATAAAAATAAAGAATGATGCAAAATATATAAATAAGTTAATTTAAAAAAAAGAATTTAGAGGCTTGAAAGTAAACAGAATTAATTCCAGTGTTTTATACATAAAAAAAAGTACTGAATCTAAGCAAGAATGAGGTTAGTGTTCATGGGAAGAATAGAATAGCTCATCACAGTGTCTATAACACCTTTTTCATAAGTACTAGTTAAGCAGCCTGAAACAAAAGAAACTAAAAAAAATAAAGAATACCAATTGCCCTTCTGATTTTTCAAATCAAAGTTCTGTCAACTGTCAGATGTTTTATGTGGTGATTCGAATGATCAAATACACTAATGATGAATAGAACTGAGTTATACCACAATTAGTAGGAGACTTCCAAAAATAACAGTAATAGTACTATGTCGATTCATTCTCTTTCAAAGACTGAATCAAGGTACAAAATCCAGTGAAGTGGAATTGATAACAAAACTATCCTATACCCCTTTCTCTCAGTTCTTCCTGCCCTCTGAACCTTCATCTTGCTAAAGATTCAATATTCTCTGGATATACATTTATGCGAGGTGTGCACATGCACACACACACACTCCCACACCCCACACACACACCAGAGACTCTCTTAAAGTTGCCTTATTGGCATTATTGTAAATGTTTCTCAAATCTCTGCAGCATCAGCCCTCCCTGTCCTTTTTTTAATTTATTTTAATGTAGAAGAACTGGGGTACAGGCCAGAGGTGCGGAGGGTGAGAGGAGACAGAGTGGAGAGCAGAGCAGGTATATCTACTGAAATACATAGCTGAGCTAGTAGTGGGAGATACAGGAGAAGTCTGCTGCACCATGTGGGTGGGCTCTCTGGCTGGGGATTGAACTCGGTGCTACAACGGCTGCCAATAGCTTCATAGTGCTAAAAGTTAAACCCCTTTGCTACCAGGAAGGCCCAGCTCTTCTAGTCTTAATGGTCTCAAGAGCTACTAGCTATTTATTACTGCTTACATACAAACATTCTACCTTAAAATTCACACATTTCCCTCATACATCTCACATCATCACAAGACATTTGAAGTCTTTTCTGACCACCCTAAGTGGTCTATTTCTGACCACCCTAAGTGGTCTATTTCTAATCCCCAGTTAATTTTTCTCCACAATACTTAGTATCAACATAAACTGACATTTACATCTTTACTGTAAATGGTGGGTACAGTGTGCTAGCCTGTTTTGTGCACTGATGGATCTCCAGTGCCTAGAACCAGACCTGCCACAAATACATCATTAGATGAAATATTTATTCAATTAATCAAAAAAAAAATCTGTGACTCTTCTAAAACCAGATGCTAATATTGACTACCCTTTATTTTTCTTGAAAGTCCAAGGGTTTCTCCCATTAAAAACCCATCTGGACTCAAAATTGTGCAGCTACCTTTGTCTCTGTCACTAGGACATCTAATTATTTATCAAATATTTTAGTTCCACAGTGTTATTGGAGTCTATTCTTTTCTCTTTATTTCACCTATTACCACACTCATTAATGACAGGTTTGAATCAAACTTGGGTTTGAGTTCTAGCTCTACCACTTACCAACTATAATATCTTGGGGAAGTTCATATGGAATGGATGTGGTAGGGGGTGGAGAAGGACTCAGTGAAGATTGATCAAATGGTACCCACTATACAGGGGGTATGAGTATTAAATGAAATCATGTATCTAAAGCATTTACTTAAACCTGACACACAATAATCAATCTATTCCCTAATGGCTGATCCATTGCTATAGATACCTAATTTCATATCCCTTATTCCTTTTTAATACATCATACCATTACCATTAAAAAAACTGTAAGTATTGTTTTAATCACGCCACTCAATTACTCGACAACTTTCAAATCTCCCTGCAAATAAAGGAAATTACAATTTGAGTGTCTGCCATGTCTCAGATACTCTATATATATTATATAATTTAATAAAGCCAAACCATTCATCTAGCATTAAAAGTTCACCCAACTCTGTCCTCTTTCCAGCTATTCAAATTTATTTTAACAACATGGCTAGACCACAGACCCAGATATTTGGTAAGCAACAGTCTAGAAGTCTCTGTGAAGGCATTTTTTTAGATCACATTAGTTTTGGGTATTTTTTTTTAACATTTTAAAAGGACAGGATTATTAGGAAAAGGAGAAAGAAAAAGAGAGGCACTGCATAGTCACAGGCAGGCAGGAGAGATGCCTACATCAGATTATTATTTAAATCAGCAGTCTCTAAGTAAAGCAGATGGCCCCCCATAATGTGAGTGGACCTATCAAATCAGTTAAAGACCTAAGAGAAAAAGACCGAGCTTCCCCTCTAGGAAGAGGGAATTCTGCCTTGAGGCTGCCTTCAAATTTGTGCTGCAATATCAATACTTCTTGAATCTCAAGTCTGCTGGCCTGTTCTGCAGAATTCTGACTTCCCAGTCACCACAATCCTGTGAGACCACTTCTTAAAACAACCTCCCCCCACCTCCCTCTCGCTCCACATCCTCTTGGTTCTGTTCTCTGGAAAAAATCTTAATACACTAGTCCTATCAAGACCTATCAGACTCTTTGCTGTCTCTCTTGTCCCATAACTTCCTAATCTGTGGCTACTCCAACCAGAGGTAGTTTATTTTTTCATGGATTCCATGAATTCTTCAAACATCCTTTTTCCCATTGCAGTGCTTTGTATTTATAATAGCTGCCCCATGAAGTATGCTATTCCACTTTTGCTGATGAATTACCTTGATAAAGTTACTTAACATCTCTCCAGTCTCTACTACCTCATGGTAAAGTAAGGGTAATAATTTTCTTATTAAACAGATATATAGAAAATATTCAACTTAGGGTATTGTGAAACACATAGCATAGTTCATAAATTGTACTTAATTCTACTAATCTCCAGGGAAACATGTGTGACAATGAAATGAGCCATATTATGTCCTGTCAGGCTCAGGAATAAAGACAGATTTACAGGGTTAGGCAATAACTGAGAATCACAAAGCATAACCAATCTGATTCAAAGAGTGAACACACAAGGATGTAAGTGCATGAGACAGATCTATAACCAAAAGATCAGTCTTAGACAAAGAGAGCCTACCAGATTTTACAGTCAAGATACAGAGCAACCACCCATTAAGGAGAGTGCAAACAATCACCAATACTTCAATTGGATGGAATGTTCCAAGGAGGGAGTTACAACTTTTTCCTGCAATAAAACAACCCCTGAATTTTATCTAAGCATATGGACCACTTGGAATTGATTCCATCACCCACCCTACCTTACATGTAAGTGTACCATAATGGGTGTAGAGGGATGTATGCAAGTTTGGATTTGTGCTTTTATTTTGCTGACCAAAATAGTCATCTTGGTCTGTAATGATGAGAACCACATTTCAGGACAGCAGAAAAATAAAATAGAAAACTTAGGTCCTGACCATTATAAAATTGCTATATTGACCTTGAACTATGTTCAGACACAAACTAATACATAGCAGATGATTCGAAGTTTGTTAATTGTCTAACAACAAGATGCTTCAGCAATGTTTTAGGTATAAAGGATCAGTTAAACCCATGCACCTATATTTTCTCTGGGAAGTTCCAGCCTTGGTTCCAAAATTACTGCCCTGTGTTATGGTCACAATCATTGAACACAGCCCCAATAGAGCTCCCATGATTATGATTAAATTCCCTTCTGTGATTTGACATAGGACTATCCGAGCCAATTCTGATCTCTTAGAGCCTTTCCTAGGCAAGCTTGATTATGTGGTTCTTGAGTTTGTTCCTAAGGTTAGCTTCTGATAGGAAATAAGAACTGAAAATTTAGGGCCTCCCTGGTGGCGCAAGGGGTTAAGATGCAACCTATGAAGCTATCACCAGCCATTGCAGCTTGAGTTCGATCCCTGGCCAGGGAGCCACCCACATAGTGCAGCAGACCTCTCCTGACTTGCCCGCTGCTCCCCTCAGCAGTATATTTCAGTAGATCTGATTGTTCTGCTTCCCACTCTGTCTCTGGTGAATACTCTCACCCTCACACCTCTGGCCTGTACTCCAGCTTTTCTATGCATAAATAAGAAAATCTTTAAAATAAAAAAAAAAAGAACTGAAAATTTAGACTTCAGAGACTACGCTGGTGAACAAAGAACAACTTTTTTTTTTTAATAAATTTTATTGTTATATTCCCCATACAATTGCAGCCCCCCCATTCTGACCCCAATCCCTCCCCTCCCGCCCCCGCCCCCCTAAAAGTGTCTCTGGTTCATAGTTTTTTGTTGATTTTGATTTTCACTTTCTTATAGTTATTCATTTTCCTGGTCCCTTATTTAAGTTTTCTAGATTCCTGCTATGAGTGAGACCATCTGGTATTTTTCTTTTTCTTTTTGGCTTATTTCGCTGAGCATGATCCCTTCCAGCGCCATCCATGTTGCTGCAAATTGCATGTGTTTATCTTTTTTGAATGCTGAGTAATATTCCATGGTATATATGTACCACATCTTCTTGATCCAGTCATCTATTTTTGGGCATTTGGGTTGTTTCCAAAGCTTAGCTATTGTAAACAGTGCTGCTATAAACATAGGGGTGCAGGTGCTCTTTGGAATTGATGTTTCTGTGTCCGAACAAAGAACAACTTATCTGGTCCAAAAAACCTTTGGGAAAACCACTGACTTAGTGCTGTGCAGGTCTAGTATTTAGGAAATTCCCTATCTGAAAGTGAAGAACTCCTGCATCATTAGGTATCTTGAAACACATTCTGATTGCCATATGTACTATGTAGATTTTGTCTATACTCCAGTAATTCCAAAACTGTCTGTCACTTTTGGGGGTTTTATTTACTATGATAAAATAATATAACACAAAAGGTATTATTTTAACCACTTTTTGTGTTTTAAAAAATACTTTGGATAATTTTAGATGTACAGAAAAGTTGCAGAGATAGAGAAAGCTCCTGTAAACACTGCCCCCAACTTTCCCAATGTTAGCATCTTACAGAATCATGGCACAGTTGTCAAAATTAAGACATTAACATTAGTACTGTATTGTTAACTGGGTGTTACTAACTAGACTTTATTTGGATTTCACTAGTTTTGCCACAAAATGTCCTTTTCTTGCAGGGTCCAAACCAGAATGTCACATTTCCTTAGCTGCCATGTCTCTGTAGTCTCCTTGAAATGTGGTAGTTTTGATTTTCCTTGTCCTTGACAGCTCCAAAGAGTGGAAATTGAGTTTTGACATAATTTATGGTGATCCATACCCTCTTTTCCTGTTGTTACCTTTATATCAGTTATGATTAGATTCAGCACTATATAACAGAAGATTTGTAACAGTGTTGTAAACATGCTTAAATGATTAGCAGCTGATCTGGTCCCATAGTATCCAAAATCCCAGGCTTTAATTCTGTGCCTGCCATTTTACACTTAACACTTGTCTTCTATCCTCAAGATTTCTGATTGTCCAAGATTCTTATTGGAACTTTAAGAAGCAGGAAGAAGCAGCAGTTTTAAATTTACAATATAGTGGTATTAAGTACATTGTCATTGTTGTGAAACTACACTTCATCTCAAAACTACACTTTCATCACCCAAACTCAAACATTGTGCTCATGAAACATTAAACTCCCCAATTCTTACTCTTCCCAGCCCTTGGTAAGAACCATTCTACTTTCTATCTCTATAAATTTGACTGTTCTGTGCACCCTATGTAAAAGGAATGATACAATATTTGTTCAGTTTACTTCACTTAGCACAGTGTCTTCAACATTCATCCATGTTGTAGTATCTATCAGAATTTCATTCTTTCTTAAGGCTAAATAATATTCCATTGTATGCAGATACCATAATTTGTTTATTCACTCATCTACTGAGGATACTTGGGCTTATTCCATCTTTAAGCTACATAGAAACTTTGATGTAGGAACACGGGTGTGGAAATATTTAAGTCCCTCCTTTCAATTCTTTGAGGTATATACCTAGAAGTGGAGTTGTAGAATTATGGGCATGGTTCTTTCTAGAGAGAAAAAAAGTATCATGTCAATTTTTTTTTATTTATGCATATAAGAACTGGGGTGTAGACCAGAGGTGTGAGGGGAAGAGGGTGAGAGGGTTCACCATAGAGAGTGGGGAGCAGAACAGGCAGATCTGCTGAAATACACTGCTGAGGGGAACATCATGTGAGACAGGAGAGGTCTGCTGTGCCATGTGGGTTGCTCCCTGGCCAGCCGTGGATGGAATTCATGCTGCAGTGGCTGGCAATAGCTTGACAGCACTGTATCTTTAACCCCTGCGCCACCAGGGAGGCCCTCATATGTTAAAATTTTAAAAATATTTATGGATTTTAAAATAGTTCCTTGAAATACACTGCATTAATATTTTATGAAATATGAAGTTGAAGAAGGTGATATAGGCGATACTTACAAGAAGCTGATAATAAAGGATTAGGATGAGTACACAAATAATCACGAGCTGGGTGATACAAACACTTGACATAATAGGTTAAAGTAACAGTGCTGAAAGTTTTTTAGGGATTCACGGGAAGAAACGATCATATTTGGTTGGGGTAAATCCAGAAATGCTTTGTAAAATACTTTGAAAAAATGCTTAAAGGAAGAGTGCTGTGGATGTGCTCTGAAAGATAGATGTTCAACAGGTAGAATTAGGGGAATCGAGGGAGAGAAGGCCAATTCAAGCAGGGAAAAATAAAAAAAGAATGTTGTGCAAGTATAGCACTGGGAACAATCACAAGCTGTATTCTAGAACCGTAACTTTAAGTTAGAGACTAGGCTGTCTATTGGGTAGTTGGAGGAACATGTTGTGCTAGGAACACGTTGTGATGAGCCAGGAACATGTTGTGATGAGCTTCACAACTTCTGCTCAACTAACTAGGAAAGTTAAGGGGAGTCATCAAAGGCTTTTTAGAGTATTGGGTTTGGTTTTATTTTATTTTTTAAAAGATTTATTTATGTGTACAGAATTGGGGTACAGGCCAGAGGTATAGAGGGTGAGAGGATTCACCAGAGACAGACTGGGGGATTGACTGAAATACACTGCTGAGGGGAGCAGTAGGCAATGCAGGAGAGGTCTGCTGCACCATGTGGTAGCTCCCTGGCTAGGGCTCAAACTCATGCTGCAGTGGCTGCAGATAGCTATATAGGTTGCGTCTTAATCACTTGCACCACCAGAGAGGCCCAAGTATTGGGTTTTAAAGGCAAATCGTATGGACCTCAGTTTGTCATGCAAAATGAGGGAGATGTACTCCATGTACTGCTTTAGGAAGATTTAGTTTACAGATTGTTTCCTCCCCTCAAATGTCCTATTCAAAAGACAGACTCAAAAATTATGACTGTATCAATAAGGCAACTTGTTGTGATAAATGTAAACATTTGTACAATGGAATGGGTACAGAATGGATTTGTGCTAGTGTAACACTGAGCAATCTCTGACAACAATCCAGGTAAAAAGTAAAGGCACGTAGTCAGGGCAGTCTAGTGTGAGGTTGGAAATACACTAGAAAACATACTGGAAGGAGAAGGTATAGGATTTTGCAATCAATGAAGGGTAAAAAGTAAGAAAGAAAACAAGGGGGAAATAAACATGACTGAACTTGTAATACCGAGTAACTGTGGAATGATGGTGCTATTAACAGAGTAGTATAAATTAGGGGGAGGAGCCAGCTTGAAGTTATAGTAGTAGGATCTCATTACATCAAATTATACAGCAGGTAGTTGAATTAAGCTAGAGCAAGAGGTACATTCCTAGGACTCACGAATAATGACGAGATTTAAATCCAAAAGAAAGAGGCAGTAGGAGCTCTGAAGGGATCTTTGGAGGCTGAAGCCTTGGGAGATGGCCACGTTTAAGAAGAACTTGGGGAAGAAGAGACATGGACAGGCTGACAGAGCAGTAAGGAGAGATCTGATTGCACACTATATGACTTCATGCCCTTTAACTTCAAGATGGATTTAGTTAAAAGGGAGTCTGTCATGAGATCCATAGGGCATAGGAGAGTATGAAGTTGCCTTGGTTAAATAATCCTTATTTAAGGTCATTCATTGCTCCTTTCAAGGTATCTGCTACCCATGATTCTCTCTCCTTATGGTCTTCATAATTTTCCTTCCTCCTATCCCTTTGGTTCCAGAATGGTAGCTACCCAGCTGCTGTCATTTCTGAATATATCCTATCCCTACAGTCCCCTTAACTCTACCAACATTTTGTAATTAGCCTAACCCTTAGAAACTTTCCTAAGTTATCTTAGTGGATTTAAGAATACACTTAAAAAGTAGTTCAAATAGTCTTTATCTCCCATCAATTTGAGAAGAAAGGAATCAGAGGAATGAGATGTGTTCTGTGGTGAATACCATCATCTTAGTAGACAAGAGGTTAGCAATAACAACAAAACTTCACTCCTTCCTGCCATGTGTATGAGATATGAGAAAATATGGGCATCGTTATTCCTAGAGCAAAAAAGTGTCATATGTCAAAATTTATTTTGATACAATATTTATATTAGGTATTCTACTTGTTTCCTTTTGGGACCAGATTGAGATTCAGGCTAAGCCCTAATGTTGTTAACAAGCATTATGACTTATAACACTGAAGTTGTCCTATCATTGATCAATAGCTCCTTTCATTTATTGGCATCAACAGCAAAATTTAATTTCAGTTGTATTTTCTACCTAGATCTTAAGAGTTCTACACAGATACTGTTAAGCAACTAAGCTGCACCTAAGCTAAAACCAATACCACACTTTTTGATAAAGATGCTGAGCTGTGCATGAAGAAAGAGAACACAGGTCTCAATAAAAGGGAAGCATCCATCATTCTTGATTCTCTCAAGATGGCACAATTGACTGTCTCAGCCAAATGTTCTCAAGGGCAAGAGAATCCCTGTTCCTGAACCATATGAAACCCTTAGTGCTATCCTCAAGGTCAATAGTTAGCCATTCTGGTATTCCAGCTTCTCAGAACCTTATTGACTTTCAGAGCTATAACTAATACCAATTTCTCTCGCTTAAGGACTAGGACAAAATTTCCAATTCTAGATCTCTAGTTCAATCAATTCCTGGGGCTCATGGAGGTAGACCAACCCAGAATTCAGTGATTTTTTTGAGTGAAAATATTCTCATGATGAGAATTATAGAGAGAAACTCTTATAATTCTTCTCTAAAGAGGGGTATGAGAGACTAGCTGTATTTCTGGAGCTTGATCTGTCCCTTAAGTGTGGAAGAGTTTCTAAGGATGGAATTTTGTGGCTTTGGCGGGGATAAGCTATAGGTTTCAGGAGAGAAAGAGCTAGTTTAATAGCTAAAGAAACACAATTGGGCCTCCCTGGTGGCGCAAAGGGTTAAACACAGCACTGTGAAGCTGTCCGCAGCCTCTGTAGCACGAGTTCAATCCCCGACCGGCCAGGGAGCTACCCACATAGCACAGCAGACCTCTCCTATTTGGCCCACTGCTCCCCTCAGCAGTGCATTTCAGTCAGCCTGACTATTCTGTTCCCCACTCTGTCTCTGGTGAATTCTCTCACCACCCCCTCCCACCGCACCTCTGGCCTGTACCCCAGTTCTTATATGCATAAATAAATAAATTTAAAAAAAACCACAATTAAGTGAGTGAATAAATACAGGCAGTGAGATTTCAAGAGCAGATGGGTTTTAGGAATGTGACGCTATTCCTCATCTTCCTATCATATAGAGGCAGATTTCTCAGGTTTCTGAGTATTTCTTTGATCTTTGGTCAGATTTATAGTATAGATCTCCTGATCCTGAGAAAACACTGAGAATTAGCTATCTCACAGATGCTTCCAAGCCCTTCAGATTGCAGGGCCAAGGGTGACAGATTTCTGATGAGTGACAGGTCCTGTTGTCAGGATTCTTCAGCAGAAGTGCAGATGCTGCTGAAAAAGCATGTACCTTCCATTCAAGGCAGTGCATCTAGTGTTTCACAGCTGAAGTAGGGTGTTCTCTGGGGTGAAGGTAAAGCTTATAGTTGGAGAAAAGAATAGTTTGGTAGTTAAAACTTGACCCCTGGGCCTCCCTGGTGGCGCAAGGACTTAAGATGCAACCTGTGAATCTATCGGCAGCCACTGCAGCGTGAGTTTGATCTGCGGCCAGGAAACTACCCACATGGAACAGCAGACCTCTCCTGACTCACCTGCTGCTCCCCGCAGCAGTGCATTTTGGTCAATCTGCCTGTTCTGTTCTCTGGTGAATCCTCTCACCCTCCACACCTCTGGCCTGTACCCCAGTTCTTGTATGCATAAATAAACAAATCTTTGTTTTTTTTAAACTTGACCCCTGTTTTTAATGAGGAAACTACCAAGAAGGTATTCTGAACTGTGAAATAGGTTGCTGGGGCTGCTTTTACTATGCCCAGGTTCATGGTTCACATAGTTAATTGGTATTTCTAGTCTCACCTTAAGGCTTTAAGAGTAAGCTTGTTGTCTTGGCCCATCGCAGTTTGTTGGATATGCTTTGAGTTATTTCTTCTATACATTTAGTATCTTCAACAGAGAGGCACACCAGGATTTGCTGTAAATAATCCTGATGAGGATAATCAAAAGCTGTAGCCACGTGACTTCCTATTTTTCTTTCACTTTGATCTACTAGGTTCTTTGAGATACAGCTACTCCTATTTACTACTACTAATTCCTTGACATGGTATCCTCCTGAAGGGTATGTATCATTTTCCATTTTTTCCCTGAACATACATGCATGCTAATCTTTCCTGTGAGGACATTTATAGCAAATGAGAAATGCTGCATCAATTCAAGTTTTCAGAGAAATTCTCAAGGGGACCGAAGCAAGTACTCTTAGCTAAGCTGAGCAACAACATAATGATAATTCTGGGGAAGAAGGAGGAAGGCATGATTAGGAAAATGTAGATTACAATAAAAGTACAAAATCAGAATGATAGCTTTGTGATACGAATATAATATATAAATGTATGTTGTATAATCAGATGTCTAATTTCCATGAGCCCTTATTAAGTATCAGATAGTGTTCTGAGCACACTGCATGCACTATCTAAATCCTCACATCAACACTGAGAAGTAAGTACTGTTGCTTTTCACATTTGCTAGATGGTCAAACTGTAACCAAATCACACTATATGTAACTAATAGATTAAGTTTTCAAGTTCAGTCTATCTGACTCCAAAGTTCATTTATCTCGTTTCTTCAACCAATATTGAGCTCCTACTCTGAGCAGACAAGGGTCTCTGTCCACCTGACTTTTACAATCTTACTAGTATTGGTGACAGACAGTAATCATTAACATGAATTAGAGTCATAATACACACCATGAGTAGATGGTGGAAGATATCCCCTGATATATTCCAAACTTTTTGACCTATATTTGGCACCATTTGGGCTAGGTCTGGACTGACTGAGAGGTAGGAGACATTTATAGGAAATGACTGCTTTACGCTGCCTGCCTGACATGCTTGATTCAGGGAAGAATGTTGGTAGAGAGAAGGGAAAGAGAGTAACAGTGAGTATGTGAAGGTAGCCTAAGACAAATCATGGAGATAAGAAAGGGTTACAATCATAACAGGTTATGTGAGTCCCATAGAAATCTCTTTTGCAAATAAATTAGAAATAAATTATGGAAAAATATTTGGAAAATCCCCAAATAACTAAATAATTCACCTTAAAATAACTCCTAGATCAAAAAAGAAATTCAAATGAAAATTGGAAGCTATTTTGAGCTGAATGAAAATGAAAGTAAAACATAAAATATGTGGGAGGCAGCTACAAAGGTACTTAAAGGGAAATTTATGACATTAAAAAGCCTTTTTAGCAATGACCTCAGTTTCTACCTTAAAAATTAGAAGAAAAAGGAACAAATGAAACCCTAAGGACCAAAAGAATGTACATTATGCAGATCAAAGGAGAAATCAATGAAATGAAAAACAGAAGATAGAAAAGATAAGTGAAACAAGAGGCTATGTATGTCTTTGAAAATGTCTTAACTGATGAAACTCTTGCCAGACTAATCAAGGCAATAAAGATGAAAACTGAAATTATTAATATCAATAATTAGACAGGTGATATGGTAAAAGTTTCCACAGAAGATTTCTTGACCTACTAAACATAGAACTTTCATATGATCCAGCAATTCCACTCCTAGGTATTTACCCAAAGGACACAGAAACATGAATTCCAAAGAGCACCTGCACCCCTATGTTTATAGCGGCACTATTTACAATAGCTAAGCTTTGGAAACAACCCAAATGCCCAAAAATAGATGACTGGATCAAGAAGATGTGGTACATATACACCATGGAATATTACTCAGCAATCAAAAAAGATAAACACATGCAATTTGCAGCAACATGGATGGCGCTGGAAGGGATCATGCTCAGCGAAATAAGCCAGAAAGAAAAAGAAAAATACCAAATGGTCTCACTCATAGCAGGAATCTAGAAAACTTAAATAAGGGACCAGGAAAAAGAATAACTATAAGAAAGTGAAAATGAAAATCAACAAACAACTATGAACCAGAGACACTCTATAGGGGGTGGGGGATGGGGAAAGGAGGGCTTGGGGTCAAAATAAGGGGGTTGTAATTGTATTGGGAATATAAAAATAAAATTTAAAAAAAAAAGAATTCCAAAAGAAAAAAAAAGTTTCCACAGAGATTAAAAGGAGAACAAAGAATATTATGGACAGTTTTATGCCAATAAATGTCACAAATTAAATGAAATGAAAAAATTCCTTGAAATATGGGAATTCACTGATGAAAAATAACTAACCTGATGAATCCTTCTTCTATTAAATAAATGGAATTTTTTATTGAGGTATAATTTACATATAATATTAGATTAGTGTTAGTGGTACAACCTGTTGCCAGGGAAGGACTTTAATAAGGAGAGTGTCATGGAAAAATTTCCATTGACTGAGGGTTAGGGAATCCACTGTTGTCGTCCAGACTTGGACTAAGATGATGGTAGTGGAGAGAGGGCGATGTAAACACATACTTAGGCGCTGATAGCCTAGATGTAAAGGGTAAGATAGAGTGCATCAAAGAGCCGATATCAGTTCTCAATTGCTGCGGAACAAGTTACTCAAACAAATGTTTATTATTCCATACAGTATCTCTAAAGGTCTAAAATCTGGGAGCAGCTTTGTTCTGGCTCTTGACTCTCCTGAGGTTGCAATCAAGCTGTTGGCAGGTGTTACGGTTCCCTTATGCAGACTAAAGTTGGAGGATCTGCATTCTGCACTCACAAGATTGTTTGCAGGCCTCACTTCCTTATGTAAGGGATACTTGATATGGGAGCTGGTTTCCCCCAAAGCGAATCTTCAGATGGTCAAAATGAACAGAGATGAAGAAAGAAGCTAGGGGCCTCCCCGGTGGTGCAGCGGTTGAGTGTTGGGTTGCGAAGCTGCCCGCAACCTCTGCATTGCCGGTTAGATCCCGGCTACTTCCCAGCCACCGCAGGAGGGTCCCACATGGCGCGCAGACCTCTCCTGCCGCTGCTCCCCTCAGCAGTGTACTTCTGTCCTGCCTGTTCTGCTCCCTGCTCTGGCTCTGGTGAATTCTCTCACCCTCCTGTGCTTCTGACTGTACCCAGTGCTTGTATGAAATATGAATAAATAAATAAATCTTAAAAAAAAAAAAGAAGCTAGTGTTTTTTTCATGATATAATCTCAGGAGGGATGTATTATCACTTCTGCCATATTCTATCAGTCATACAGGCCAAGTTTGAGACACTGTGTGAAGGGACTGCACAAGAATGTAAATCCCAGGAAGCGAGTTCATTAGGGGAAATCTGGTTACCACTGTACCCATATGAAAAAGATGGCACTTTCAAGTTACAGTAATTTGAGGTGTGCGTGTGTGTGTGTTTATGAGAGAGAGGGAGAGAGAGAGACAGAGAGAGAGACAGACAGACACAGAGACAGAGAGAGACCAGTTGGCTTATTTTCTTACAAAGGGACAATTTGCAAAGTTATGTGCAGGAAGTAGGGAGTTCACAAAGAATAATGTAAGAACCCAGAGCTAGAATCAGTAGAGCTGACCAAAGAGCAAGAGAAGCAAGGGTTGCAGGAACTCTGAAGGAGAGAGACTCGTGGCGAGCAGGTCCTCCTCAATGGGAATCATGTCATACAGTCAGGAGACACAATCAGCAATGTGCTAGGATTTACAGGAGGTGATTGTTAGCATCATTTCCCAATGTTGCATTCAATGATATCACACTGGTTGCCACATAGGTTGGGTTGGCAAGATTATACCACAGAAATCAGAAAATACTATAAACCAGAACTTTTTCTTTTTCTTTTTTCCAGAGCGCCAATTATTAAGTATTCACAAGCACACTGCTGGACAGAGGCTGCATGAGGTAATGGCTTCACGTGAAAGCTAAGACAACAAAGATGAGTATGGCCCAACCTCAACCAGTAAGTTGGAGGACACAGGAGTCTCTATACAAACCTCCTCTGGGTTGTGTGTTCCAACAATATAACATGATTCCCCTTGAGGAGGACCGGCTCCCCATGACTCTCCCCCTTCAGGGTTCTGCAACCTCTGCTTCTCTTGTCCTTTGGGCAGAAGGTGGAGAAGGACAGTGGGTCCAGCATTACCAGGTTGCAATGGTTATCAATCATGATTCTCTGATTTCTTCTGTGAGCAACTGTGTGGACAGTGACTCAATTTACTCAAAGAGAAATATACAATGTGTTATTTGTCACAATATCTCTTAATTATACTTTCATACCCGTCTTTATCACTGCTGATTTCCATGTCAATGATGGTAATTTCGATAACTGGATTTTCGAGTAGGACCAGGGAATGAGTTCATTTTTCTGGTTTGTTTTTATTTTTAATGTTTTAAGCAGTAGAAAGATGTAAGGGAGTTCAACAAATCAAAATACACCAAAGAATAAGGTCTCGCAGAGTACAGAACCAGGGTAGTTCTGGATTATTAAAGTAGCATGACTGAATCAATGATATCAAAGCATCTGTTGAAATAAATGCTATTCCAATTTTTAAAAACAGTTACTGTGCTCAAGATGCACTGTTCTATAAATGTGATTTCTATAATAAAATATGATTGGCCAACTTCTATCAGTCATTACACTTAGCAAGAAGAAGGCTGAGTCCCTTGACTGACAGTCACAAGGACCCAGTAATTCCCAACAAGCAATTCAGAGCACTTGTAAGAGCAGAAGCACAAATGGATACTGGGAAGCCAAGGAACAGCAAATGTCCACTACACTCTGGGATATGACCTTGCTCCAGGGCCCCTCTGGAGTTGAAGGGTGGTGACCATTAATAGAGAAGGAGCTGGGAATTAATTGTTCCTTTAAAATCTCCAGGCATAATGTCAATAGTCAGAATGTCACACTCTGACATCAACAGAGTAAACATTGGAAAAATCACAGGTAGGTAAATAAATGTTGAAACTAAAACAAATAGGAAAAAATGAATATAAAAATGAACAAACTTTTAAAAATTAAATAAATAGGAAAAGAAAAGTTGAAAAGTGTTGCTGTTTAAAAGCAAGATCAAATAGCACTGTTTTACCAAGCCTGATGAACAGATAAGTATGCTCCAATAGCATTTAGAATAAGTGGAAATTATAGAGTTAATAGAGACAGGCTGTAAGTATTATGAGTTTGTAGGAGACTTTCTGCTATACCTCAGTCATAAATAAGAGTTAAGAGAAAATGCTTGGCCCTTAAGATCTATAGCCTAGGGAGACCTAGACCCGCATTGTTCTTATTTCTCCTTCACTCTTTCAAGCTCTGCTGCCCTTCAAGACCCAGCATGCACATCTCCTCTCAGAACCTTCCCAGCCCAGCTCAGTCCACTCCAATGTACAATTAAACAATGCTTTTTATCCCATGCATTTGACACGCCAAATAATGCCTTGTTACATATAACATATGCATCCTGATCCTCTCACTTAGGGTTCAAGAATATTGGTGGCAGAACTTCTGTCTGAAGATGATAAGTTGGCTGTTTGAAGTTTAACATGACTTTTAAAAACTTTGTTCTTTTCTCTCTTTTTTAGTTCCTTTTCTGCCTAAGCTTGAAATAGGGAACTTAACAAGAATTTGGATCTCTTTCCTCTTTTTTCTACCTTACAATGTTCTTGAGAGAATTAATGCGAGTACACATGTGGAAACCTATGCAGTGCTTGCACTTGGCTGGCTCAATGCTGTTTGATACTCTTTCCTCTCTCATTCAAGATGTCCCAAGCACAGAGGAAGATCCTTGTGATGATTATTAATATTGATTGTATTTGTCTCATGCTGCATGTTCTTTCTCAATAATATTATTCACTTGGGCAACTGTGATCTTTAAAGGGATGACTCTCCAGCTGACTCATCTTTCACACCCCAGGCCCATAGTTCCAACTGGATGTTCTGTGAACATCTCACACCAAACACATCCTCCTATACAAACTAAATCCTTCTTTTCATTAAAGCACTTTATCACAAGTCATTCCCTATATGCTTAAAATCTCAGAAATCTTTCAGCTCCAGCATCTTTCTCTCATTTTTCTGACCCAATACCTTGATTAAGTCTACCACTGTGTTCAATTTTCTCTGCAGCCCCATGTCTAACCTTCATTAAATTTCAACTCAATCCTTGCAAGAATGTCCTGACTAATCCCTCTTTCTCTGTACCCCATACTTTACACAACCACTAGCGTTCTTTTCCTAAGTTTCTTAAGAAACTCCAGCACCCTCCCCACATACACTAAAGCTTTAAGTCTCCTTGATGTTGCACATAAACAATACAAGCTGTCTACAATTTGTAGCCCCAACGATCTCTCATCTCATCTCTTCTACAATCCCCAAACATAATGCCTGTACGTCACAGTCCCAGAACATGGCCTCTTCTAGCACAAAGTTAATTTTGTTGAAGTTATCTCTTCGGTTATAAATGGTCTCGCCACCCAGGATCTTCTAATGTTTAGTCTCCAAATCATCTTAAAATTGTTCCTTCAAGTTGTAGAGAACAGAATATGTGTCAGGGGAATTATATATATCATCACATTTAATCTTCGTCACAATAGAGCAAGTCTGGTATTACAAACCCTTGATGCCTTATCCAATTGTGAGGTCAGCTGTGCTTTCATATTCAGAATGTCTTTTTTTTTTCCCAGAAAGATAATAACATAACAGAATGTATCTTGGTTTCCCTATCTGTAAAATGGGGAGGGTAAATGCTACCCTAATTCTTCCTTTGTGGGATTGTTGTGAAACAGGCCGTGTGTTCCTTTAGAGAATGACCTGCTGAAATGCCTTTATTACATTTGGGGATCTATTTGTTTGACTGTTACCAACAGTCACAAGAGTTTAAGAACAATACCTTACTAGAAAAATAAATGGACCTAAGTTTCAGTTACCTATTTTATATCAGGAAAGTAATTTGAATAGTAATAAGAGCTCTCACTTTGTTGGATGTTCTTGTTGATGTTTTTTCTTTATTTTCATTTCCCCTCTACTACTTACCACACCCTTTACTCAGTGTTTCCTATCAAAATCACAGCCCTCTGCTGCTGCATTGAAAACCCTTTATTTAGTTTTCTGGCCTATTTTGCTATTAACTCAGAATTTTCTCTGGCAAAAATATTATGCTAGTGGATGATTCCCTTCTCTGACAAAAATACTCCATGACAATTATGCTGACTTTTAGGAATTCATTATAAACAGCACTAACAAACTCATTTCCTTTATTCTGGGTCTGTATGCAGAAGGTATCAAGAATGTAATGCTGGCTGGGATCTGGAAGATCAACTAGTGCATGTGACCAGGATTTATTGAGTTATCTATTACATTTAAAGAATTTAAGGAGCAGGGAAGTGGAGCTAAAACTCACACAGCTGGTTTATGACATAACACTGGCTAGGTCCCAGCTACCCCACCCACCTCCCTTCCCAGGCAAACACAGACCATCTTTTTGTCACTATAGACAATTTTCCTAGAATTTCATAAAAGTGGAATCATATACAGTATGTGGTTTTGTATCTGTGTTTTTTTTTTTTATTCAATACAATGGTTTTGAGATTCATCCACACTGCTGCATATGTTGGAAGTCTTTTTATTACTGAGTAGTATTTCATTATAAAAATATATCACAATTTATCTTTTCTTCTGCTTATGGATGTTTGGATTATTTCCAGATTTTTATTATTATGAATAAATTTGCTACATCCTTGTAAGTATCTTTTTGTGAGTATATATTCTTATTGTCCTATATTACATATTTATGAGTAGGTTTGGGTCAGAAGATAAAATATATATCTCATTTTATAGAAATTACAAGTTGCTTCACATCTTCACCCAAAATTTCAGTCGCTAGTTATATTAGTGAGGGTTCTCCAGAGACACTGAATCTGTAGACTTTAGGAGGAAATCTATTACAAAGAATTGGCTCACATGACTATGCAAGCTTAGAAGTCCCATGATCTACCATCTGAAGTAAAAGACCCAGGAAAGCTGGTGGTTTATTTCAGAGCAAGTCCGAAGACCTAAGAACTGGGGAGGGAGGGGGAGGCAGTAGTATAAATCTCACTCCAATTACCAGAGCAGATGAGATAAGATGTCCCAGCTGAAGCAATAAGGCAGAAAATCCTTTGTCCTTTGCTCAACTCGGATCCAAACAGACTGGATAATGTCATCCAAATGATATCCAAACTGTTATCCAAAGCAATATATAGATTCAATGGAATCCTAATCCAAATTTCAATGGAATTGTTCAAAGAAATAGAGAAAACATATTGACATTTACATGGAACAACAAAAGGTGAAAAACAGCCAAAGCAACCTTGATTTAAAAATAAAGATAAGTGTAGGTATCACACTCCCAGACTTCAAACCACGCTACAAGACTACAGTAATCAAAACAGTGTGTTATTAGAACTTTTAAAAAGATGCACACACCAATGGGATAGAATTGAGAATCCAGAACAATCCCATATTTATATAGACAGTTAATTTATGAAAAAGGAGCCAAGAGTATACAATGGAGAAAGGAAAGTCTTTTTAAAAAAAATTGTACTGAGGGCCTCCCCGGTGGCGCAGCGGTTGAGCGCTGGGTTGCGAAGCTGCCCGCGGCCTCTGCGGCGCCGGTTCCATCCCCGGCTGCTCCCCGGCCACCGGAGGAGAGTCCCACATGGCGCGCAGACCTCTCCTGCCGCCCGCTGCTCCCCTCAGCAGTGTACTTCAGTCCTTCTGCCTGCTCTGCTCCCCGCTCTGGCTCTGGTGAATTCTCTCACCCTCCCGCGCTTCTGACTGTACCCAGTGCATGTATAAACAAAACAAAAACAAACAAATAAATAAAATAAAATAAAAACATGCCTCTCTAAAAAAAAAAAAAATTGTACTGAGAAAACTGGAAAGCTACAAACAAAAAAATGGAATTAGACCACTTTCTTGTACCATGCATTAAAAATTAACTCAAAATCAATTAAAATTTTGATGTATGACCAGAAACCATAAAAAAAAATACATAGAAGAAAACATAGACAAAACACTCCACAACAGTGGCTTCAGGGTTTGTTGGGGGACTTGACTCTAATGACAAGGAAAACAGAAGCAAAAATAAACAACTGGGCCCACATTAAGCTAAAAAGTTCAGCAAAAGAAACTATCATTAAAACAAAAAGAATGGGAGAAAATATTTCTACCTCATATACAACCAAAATGTACAATGAACTCATGTAATTCAACAAAAATAAAACATATCACACAATCAAAAAATGGGCAGAAGAGGTAAATAGATACTTCTCCAAAGAAGACATGCAGATGGTCAACAGGCAAATAAAAAATGTTCAACAATGTGGAGGTTCCTCAAAATACTAAAAAGAGATCTACCATATGATCTAGCAATTCTACTCCTAAGCATATACCCAAAGAATACAAAAACACTAGTTTGAAGGACATAGGCACCCTATGGTCACTGCATCACTATTTACAATAATCAAGTTATGGAAACAACTTAAATGTCCAAGGACAGACTGAGTGGATTAAAAAGGTGTGGTACCTATATACAGTGGAATATATACCCACCTGTAATAAAAAAAATAAAAAAAAAAAAGAACTCTTGCCATTTGTGGCAATATGGGTGGAACTAGAGAGGATTATGCTAAGGGAAATAAGTAAAAAGGAGAGACACAAATATCAGATGATTGCACGCATGTGAAATACAGTGGAAAAATAGAACAAAGGAAATGAGAAAACTAAATCAGAACAAACCCTAGAAATATGATAGAAATATGACTGCAGTATTGAAGCTGCTAGAAAGGGAGAGCAGTTAAGGGATGGGAGCAAAGGGGAGATGGGGTCCAATGCCCTAGGTTAAAGAACTATGGGTACTTTGATGGTGGGGGTGGTATGGTAACATACCTCTGCGGAGGTGTGAACCTGCTTCAACATCTTATACAAAGTTGTAAACCAATGGTTACTTCAGTAAAGAAAATTTAGATTTTTGCATGTTATGCTTTTGAAAAATATTGGTCTGTAGCTTTCCTTTTTTGTAATATCTATGGTTGGTTTTAATGTTAGATTAATATTGGTCTCATAAATGAGTTGGAAATTATTCTTTCCTCCCAATTTTTTCTGAAATTTTTTAAGATTATAGATATACAGGGCCTCCCCTGGTGGCGCAGGGGTTGAGCTCTGGGCTGCGAAGCTGCCTGCAGCCTCTGCAGTGCCGGTTTGATACCCAGCAGCCGGTGAGGGTCCCACATGGCGCGCAGACCTCTCCTGCCATGCCCGCTGCTCCCCTCAGCAGTGTGTTTCGTTAGTCTGCCTGTTCTGCTCCCCTCTCTGGCTCTGGTGAATTCTCTTACCTTCCTGCGCTTCTGACTGTACCCAGTGCTTGTATAAAATAAATCTTAAAAAAAAAATTATAGATATACATATATATGTATACATATATAATGTGTATGTAGTATTAACCAAAGAATACTATATAAATGTTAAGTTTCCACTCTATTATTCTCTAATGTGTGGTTCCTGGTAAGATGTTAATACCAAGCCATATGTTTAATAGTTATAACCTGACTCAACAAAGTCAAAACAAATTTCTCAATGGGTTAAAAAATTTACCATAACATTTCATGCCTTTATGCAATTATAAAAGCTAGTGATGGGGATACCTGAGCAGTTCACCAAGGTTTACTCCTTGCCTCTGAAATAAACATTTGGAACATTTAAATGTCAAAGGTGAAAGAGAATTAAAAATCCCCTAGTCGGCACCCTTATTTTGTACATGAAGTGATACCCAGCTATATGAAGGGCTGATTTACAATCACATGCAATTATTCACTTGTGAATTCACCTAAAAATTCAATATCAGGGTGGGAGGGGAAAAAGTCAATATTAATTCTAAAAACAGTCATTAAGTGATTACCATATACCTGCCACTGAAAATATAAAAATGAGTGAGAACTAAAAGTCATTGAATTGTGTACTTAAAACAGGTGAGGGTTTCAGTAGGTAAATTATACTTCAAACAAAACTGTTAAAAATGAAACAGTTCCAGTCCTTTCCATCAAGGAGATCACAGTTCAATGGAAGTATAAGGCAACCATAAACAATTACAGTAAAATGTGAACATGCTATCAATTAACAGACCAGTATGCTTACCCACTTAGCAGTGGAATACCCTGGAGTTCAGGCTTGGACCTCTTGTATTTTCTTTCTTTAACTACTCCCTTCATGATCTCATTTAGTGTCATGGCTTTAAATATCAATTGAATGTTGAAGACTCAAAATTTTTATCTCCAGCAGATGTCTCTGCCAAACTCCAGATTTATATTACAACCAACAACCTGACATTTCTTCTTTAAAGGCTAATAAACATCAAAACTTAACATATTCAAAACTAAATTTCTTATCTTCCCTTCTAAAGCTGCTCCTTCTACTACCTTCATCATCTCAGCTTCATCTTTTTAGTTGCTCAGGCCAAAAACCTCAAAGTCATCTTCAGTTTGTCTCTTTCTCTTGTTTGATCCTATTGGCACTATACTCAACATGTATTTGGAATCTAACCACTTCTCACCACATCCCCTGCCGCCATCCTAGTTCAAGTCACCATATTCCCATGTCTGTGTTATTGGCTAGGATAGTCCATATCCTATAGACCAAAGGAAACCTTAAAATAGTAAATTAGATCCAGTCAGTTTTCTGGTCAAATCCTCCAATGCCTTCCTATTTCACTCCTAATAAAAAACAAAGTTCTCACAAAGACCCCATAAAATCTGGGCTCCCCTCTTCATTCTATTCCTTTTCGGATCCAGCTTTTACTACTGTTCTTCCTGCTCACTCTGTTTCATCCACATGGGCTTCCTTGCTGTTCAATCTACTTGGAGCTCTCTTCATCAGGTATCCCATTGCTCACGTCTTCATCTCCTTCAAGTCTTTGATCATGTAGAACCTTCTCATGGATCTCCCCTATTTCAATCTGTAAGAATCTCCACCATCCACACATTACACCCCCTCCCCTTCTAGCTCCATTTTATCCATAAGCACTTAGCACCTTAAATATTCCATAAATGATTTGCTTATTTAACTTTCACTATTTATCCACTTTAAGTCAAAAAACCTATGAAGATTTATGTGAGTTGTTTACCACTATTCTAGCACCTATCAGAGCAGACATTTAACAAAACATTTGAATGAGTGAAAAAATATGTCTCGGAAATTCCTCTCTTAGAGTGGAAAGGAATGGGATTTCTTTTGTGACCATTCAGGTTTGTTTAATTTTGGAAGAGGGTGGGGAATACCTAAAATGGGGGAGTTTTCTGCCTGTCAGGGAAGTGTTAACTGTGTTGACTTTACTGTGATGGATGGCCAGGAATTTTCCAGACAAAAAGATAATGAAGGAGGGCCTCCCCGGTGGCGCAGCAGTTGAGCGCTGGGTTGCGAAGCTGCCTGCAGCCTCTGCAGCACCAGTTTGATACCCGGCTGCTCCCCAGCCACTGGAAGAGGGTCCCACATGGTGCGCAGACCTCTCCTGCAGCCCGCTGCTCCCCTCAGCAGTGTACTTCGGTCCTTCTGCCTGCTCTGCTCCCTGCTCTGGCTCTGGTGAATTCTCTCACCCTCCCGCGCTTCTGACTGTACCCAGTGCTTGTATAAATAAATAAATAAATAAATAAATCTTAAAAAAAAAAAAAAAGATAATGAAGGATATCTTAGGTAGAAAAAAACAAAATGTACATAAGCTGCGTATTTGTAAACCATGGCATGGTGATAATGCTAAAGAGCTGAGTGGTACAGTGTGGATGTGTGGAGGAAGGAAAGTAAATGGCAGGTACAGAGAGGATGCCTGGAGGGCTAGTCAGAGGCAGACATGAAAGATGGGGCAGATTAAACCCCAGTCTCCCAACTCCCTCTCTGATTGTCCAATGCTTCATATGGCCTCCCTTTTCAGTCTAAAAATTATTTTTCTTTTAGGTATTGTAGGTTAATACCTTTGCCACCCACATTTTCATTTATAAATAAAGCTGTATTCATGATCCCAGTATGTGAGATTTAAGGCAGTCGATTATAAATATATGTACACTTAAAAACACAAAGAGCTGAAAGGGTTTATTTTTTTTTTAATTTATTTTTTTTTAAATACAGGCAAGCCTGAAGAGCCCTCACAGGCAGCCTGTCAGTCTTTTTTTTTTTTTTTTAAATATCTATCTATCTATCTATCTATCTATCTATCTATCTATCTATCTATCTATACAAGCACTGGGTACAGTCAGAAGCGCAGGAGGGTGAGAGGATTCACCAGAGCCAGAGTGGGGAGCAGAGCAGGCAGAAGGACCGAAGTACACTGCTGAGGGGAGCAGAGGGAGGCAGGAGAGGTCTGCATGTCATGTGGGACCCTCCTCTGGTGGCCGGGGAGTAGCCGGGGATCGAACAGGCGCTGCAGAGGCCGCGGGCAGCCTGGCAACCCAGTGCTTAACTGCTGTGCCACCGGGGAGGCCCAAGAGCGGAAAGGATTTATATTTTGAAATAGATTACAGATTTTTGATTACTTAAATCCAAAAGAATGACATAATTGAAACATCCAAAGAAGTGACAGCTGGTGCTTAGTGCAAGTCTATTTTCAACATCAATTTAGAGTGGAAACTCTGTAAAAAAAAACAAAAAATACCAGTGATATAACACAAAGAGGACTACAGAAAAAGATACAAATTTGAGGGTACTGAAAAGTGTCTCCAAATTATAAGGCAGTTGGTGGCTGTTGGTGTAACGTTATGCTGATAGTGATATTACATTATCCACCATATATTTGAATTATTCAGTTAAGCAATGAGTAGAAAGAAAGTGTGTGTAGTAAACTAATCATGGTCTAAAATATTCAAATTTAATTCTTAGGAGTGATATTCTTAACTTCAGTTCTCCTTAATTTGATTTGTAAAGCTGAAGATCTTGCATCTTTTTATTAATTTTGTCAGCTAAGTATTAAATATTAAAAATAGGTAATGTGTAGAACAGTTATACATTCATTCATTCAACAAATATTTGACAATCTATTATGAGCAAAGAATGTAATTTGTTTTTGGATTATAAATGACACAAAAGCAAGTAGCTATTTTTCTTTTCTTAAAATAACCATGAGGAATACATTGCTCTATAATGTGGAGAATAACCATTCAAATGCATGGGTAAATTTAGTCTTATTTGATTAAGATAAAACAGTTGGAGAATTCCCCAAAAGTCATATGGAAAGTATCATTTCCATTGACATGTATGTGCAAAAACTGACCAAAAATTTGTTGAAACTTGTATCTGCCTGTATATGCCTTCATACAGACATGTCTCTGGGATTTCTTACACTGGAGTGCAGTTCCCGTCCAGCACATGGGAGCCTGATACTGCTAAAACAAGACCCATTTTCTATGTAGAAACACATACAGTCATAGTATTTTCAAATTGCATTCCTTGCAATATGTAGCAAGAGTCACACAGATGTTCCGTCCTTTTGACCTAGCAACCCTACTCCAGGGAACTTATCCAAAGAAACTAGTTCATAGAAGCAAAAATCTAGATGCACAAAGATGTTTATTACAAGGATATCTATTACAGCCCAAATCTGGAAGTTTTTACAATAGGAAAATGATTTAGAAAACATGTCACATTTATGTGATCAATAAAAATCAGAATGAAGATTACAAAAGTATTTTTGATAAATCTTAAATTAAAAGGCTGTATGTTTAAAATGGCATTTATATTGTGATTATAAATATGTAAAAATAGATGAGTGTGTGGAGAACTGGAAGATAAAATAGAAAAATGAAAAAAATTGTTAGGATAAAGGAATGAGGAATTTTACTTCTTATAGAAATGTATCAAGTTTTGTTATACATCAACTTTTCAACAGAAGATTATGCCCAACAGAAGATTATGCCCAGCAGAATCCACTCATGTCATTAGGTATGATATATCCACACAGATCACAAATGAAGGCTGGGTTTTGACAAATTTAATCCATTTGTGCTCTCTGTGTATTTCTATATAGTTATTTCTCTAGCATTACTCATTTTTACCTTTGCTTTCAACCACATAGAGCTTTTTCCATTACAGTTTTCCCCTTGATATCCAAAAGTAGAACATTCCTACAAAGCTGAAACGGAATAAAGTGAAGAAGGAATTACTGTTAACTTACATGGAAATTTTTTTAGAACATACTCAGATGCCAAAAATAACCTACCACGTATACTAAATAACAAACAAAAAATTAAAAATAACACATGCATATAATAAAAGCAGAACTACATGATAAGTGCACATCCTGCATACAGTAGCCTGGGGAAGGAGCTGCCCTGGCTGCTCCAGTTGATCACTGCCTCTGTTATGTCTGCTGCAAAACAAACTCTGAAAGCTATTTTACTTTTCAACTTTTGTTGTAAAAATGAAAATTCTCTTTGTATTTCTTTTAGTTAGTGAAAACCAGTACCAATGCTGGTCTTTTGTAAAAACAAAAGGGCATAATGTGAACTTTCAAAAAGCAGGAGGTACCTTCCTACATGTGTTGGGCCCCAATCCAGACAGACCAAATGCAAGAGTCTGGGTTTTGGGCCTACACCTATATATTGTTTTTTGTCCAAAAAATTATTTTATTAATGCTTATTTAAAGTTTACTGTTAGTTTTAGTTGTCATGTCAATGCATAAAAGTTAACATTTTATTCTATTTATTTATTTTTATTTAATTGCAGTAACATTGGCGCATATATATATTTTTTTTTAAAAAAATTTTTAAACTTCTTTTTAAAGATTTATTTATCTATACAAGAACTGGGGTACAGGGGTCTCCCCTGGTGGTGCAGACAGTTGAATGCCACACTGTGAAGCTGTCCGCAGCCTCTGAAGTGAGGGTTCAATCCCAGCTGGCCGGCAAGGGTCCCACATGGCGTGGCAGACCTCTCCAGTCTTGCCTGCTGCTCCCCTCAGCTGTGTATTTCGTCAGTTTGCCTGTTCTGTTCCCCGCTCTGTCTCTGGTGAATCCTCTCACCCTCCCATGCCTCTGGCCTGTACCCCGGTTCTTGTATGCATGAATAAATAAATCTTTTTATTTTTTAAAGATTTATTTATTTATACATGCACTGGGTACAGTCAGAAGCACCGGTGAGAGAATTCACCAGAGACAGAGCAGGTAACAGAACAGGCAGACTGCCAAAGTACACTGCTGAGGGGAGCAGCGTGTGTGGCAGGAGAGGTCTGCACGCCATGTGGGACCCTCACTTGGTGGCTGGGGATTGAACTGGCGCCACAGAGGCTGAGGACAGTTTTGCAACCCAGCTCTCAACAGCTGCGCCCACGGTGG
This sequence comes from Talpa europaea, assembly GCF_964194135.1. Taxonomy (NCBI): domain Eukaryota; kingdom Metazoa; phylum Chordata; class Mammalia; order Eulipotyphla; family Talpidae; genus Talpa; species Talpa europaea. Next base: position 81,568,708 of record NC_140072.1, read on the forward strand.
GCGTGGGGGGGGGGCCTTAATAAATAAATCTTTAAAAAAAAAAAAGAACCTGGGTACAGGCCAGGTGCATGGGAGGGAGAGAGGATTCACCAGAGATAGAGCGGGGAGCAGAACAGCCAGACCGGAAACACTACTGAGGGGAGCAGCGGGCGAGACAGGAGAGGTCTGCTGCCCCATGTGGGAATCTCCCTGGCCAGCTGGGAATCAAACCTGCGCTGCAGAGGCTGCAGACAGCTTTATAGCACTGCACTCAACCCGCTGCACCACCAGAGAGACCCGACATATGTATTTTAAATCCACCTCCCCAACCCTGGTAATTCTGAGATGCAATTAGGTTCAGAACCACTAACATCACCATGCAAGAGAACCAATGGTCTTAAAGACAGCCTTTCTGAAATCAAAAAATAATTTTAAAACTTTATTTAAAATAAAAAATCAAAAATTACCATCCATGTTCAAGTAGCTATTTTCAATTTTGATTCCCTGGAATGTAGGAAAATGTGGCAAATATGTTTGCATTACTATAATTCAAGGCATGCTTTCAAGCTGTCCTCAGAACATGGGTAACTAAAGATCCTAGAGAAGGTAAATGAGCCACTCTCAGATCTTGCAATGTGACAGCTAGAGGTTCTTAGGCATTGCTCAGAAGACAAATATTTCTTTCCTTATTAAATTTATCTATGGTGTTCAAAAGACTCTAGGCATCCCAGAATTTTTATTTTGACTTCTAACAATTTTCATTCAGCTGCTCCCAGCAGGCATATTCCCTATGGCAGTAACAGAGAATGAGGGAGAGCTTTCAGAGGTGCAAGAGGAACAGAGCCCCCCATAAATGGTGCTCTCAGCTTTAGCCTGGTGATGAAACCTCTCGATCTGCCTTTAATCCATTCTCTTTTTTGACTAGTAGTTCTTCCATTTTCTCTTTGATTTATTGGTTTTATAGATGGACCATGTCTCAGGATATTAAAGTTGGAAAGAACTTCCCCAATTCTTGTATTTTTAAGTTGAAAAAACCATGGCCCAGAGAGGATAAATGATTTGCTGATGATCACATAACTTGATGAGGCAAATCTCCTCTCTTGCCTTAAAGGTCATTTTTCTTTTCATTATCATCAAGACACTCAAGCCATCAACCCACAGTCCGTAGGGCATGTGCATTAAGTTCTAATAGTGGGGACAACTGGCAGTGATTCAACCTCACACTCTTGCCCAGCTATCGTATGACTGGTGATACATATCTCAGATATCTGCTGTGATGTACTGCAGGCATTCAGGCTGGATCGTGCTCAGCGGGAAGCTAGGGGAGACTGTACCTTTAATACCATCCTTGTTAACAACACACCTTCATAAGAGTAGGTAGGCTTACAGTAGAAAAGAAGTAACCCTAACGTACCCTAGATTGCATGTCAAACTGCTCACCTCAAAATGCCAAGTGAGAATAATTCAGTGTGCACAGGCTTTGTCTATATGCTATCAATCATTTATGTGTTTCTATATTCAGCAAGTACCAACATATGGATGCACTATAGTTTGGATTACTTGAAAGACTTGGTTTTCACAATTCTGTATCCATTTTTGTTACAGAAAAGATAATGGGATGTTACTACACTAAAGGTTACTTGTGGCACTTTATGGTTCCAGGAAGCCTAACTGCTACGGACTAAATTGGGTTTCTTTTGTCCCCCACCCCAAAACCCCAGATCCATTAATTGAAGTTGAAACTCACAAGCGACAGTACTGGAGATGGGACCTTTGAGGAGGTGATTAAGATTAAATATGGAGATTTTAGAACAGGGACATTTCTCCAGTAAAGACTGCCTGAAACCAGCAGAAGGCTGCCGGAGGAGCCAGAGGTGAGCTGGGAAGTTCGCCCATGCCAGGCCCCTTCTGGCCTGCAGTCCAAGCCCAAAGGGGGAGCGGGAACCCACCGCTGGAGCAGACCAGGCGCACAGGGAGTGCGTCCCGCATCGCCATTTTAGAACAGGGACATTTCTTCAGTAAAGACTGCCTGAAACCAGCAGAAGGCTCCCTGAGGAGCTAGAGGGAAGCAGAGAAGTTCACCCAAGATGCCGGCCAGATCCAGAAACACAGTGTCCCAATGCATACGGCAAATTAGAAAACAGACAGTAGGGAGTAGAAGAACCACACGCAACCTAGCAACTCCTCAGGAAAAAAGCACACCACAAAAAGGAAACCACCCCACCCCCCGATTGCAACGACAGTAACTTGGAAGAACTTCTGAGCCTTCCAGAAAGAGAATTTAAAATTGCCACGATTAAAAAACTGACAGAAGTCATAAAGGAAAACAATGATAAGGGAAAAATAATCAATGATCAGAAGAATGAGATTGAGTCCCTAAAGAGGGAAGAAAAAGAAATGCAGGAGATCAAAGAATTAATGGAGGCACTAAAGAACTCTGGGAAAAGAAATGAAAGCAGAATAGATGAAATGGAAGAACGAATAAGTACTCTTGAAGACACAGGAAAGTAAAAAGAACCAAAACAGAAAAGGAAAGAGAAGTACAAAGGAAAAAGACAGAAGAAAGACTTCGGGAACTATCTGTCTCCATGAGGAAAGGAAATATAAGAATTATAGGAATACCAGAAGGAGAGGAGAGAGATGTAGGAACAGAGAAAATATTCAAGGAGATAATTGAAGAGAACTTCCAAACGTGAAGAAGGAGCTGAAAATTGATATACAAGAAGCAAGAAGAACACCAAACTTACACGACAAAAGGAAAAATACAGCAAGACACATAATAGTGAAGCTCCCAAGAATCCAGGACAAGGAAAAAATAATGAAGCTGACAAGAGGGAAGAAACAGATAACATTCAAAGGAAAACCAACAGGCTGACATCAGACTTCTTCGAAGAAACACTACGGGCAAGGAGAGAGTGGAGGGACAGAGTCAACAGACTCCAAGAAAACATATGCCAACCAAGAATACTCTATCCCGCAAAGCTCTCCTTCCTCTATGAAGAAAGAATAAGGACCTTCTCAGACAAACAGAAACTCTGGAATTTCATTGCGACTAAACCCCCACTCCAAAAAATACTACAAGGAGTCCTAAAGCCAGAACCTCAGAGGGACGAATAACAATGAAAGAAGGCCAAAAAAAAAAAATTATTAAAATAATAAATAAATAAAATCAAAGGAAAGACAAACACAATGGCAAATGTAAATGGACTAAACTCTTCAATAAAAAGACACAGAGTCGCAGGCTGCATTAAGAAACAAAACCCATCCTTTTGCTGTCTCCAGGAAACACATTTAGCTACAAAAGATAAAAATAGACTTAAAGTTAAAGGATGGAAAACAATCCGACAAGCAAATGGACCAAAAAAGAAAGCAGGAACAGCTATACTTATATCAGATAAAACAGATTTCAAACTCAAAAAGGTAAAAAGAGACCCCAATGGTCACTACATTATGATCAAGGGGACAATACTTCAAGAGGAAATAACACTCATTAACATATATTCACCGAACGAAGGAGCACCAAAATATATCAGACAACTATTGGCATCTCTGAAAAGAGACATCAGAGAAAACACATACGTAGTGGGAGATTTCAACACACCACTATCAACAAGGGATAGATCAACGAGACAAAAAATAAGTAAAGACACTAAAGCTCTAAATAAGGATCTAGAGCGCTTGGGCCTAACAGACATCTATAGAACACTAAACCCCCCCCCAAAAAAATGGAGTACACATTTTTCTCAAGCACACACGGATCATTCTCCAGGACTGATCACATACTGGGACACAAGACAAACATCAACAGATACACCAAGATTGAAATCATACCAACCATCTTTTCTGACCATGAAGGTATCAAACTAGAAATAAACCATAAAAAGAAGGCAAGGAACTCTCCTACCTTATGGAGATTGAAAACCACACTACTGGAAGACCAGTGGACTAATGAGGAGATCAAAGAAGAAATTAAAAAATTCTTTGAATTGAATGACAAGGAGGACACCAATTTCCTAAATGTATGGTATGCAGCAAAAGCAGTAATAAGAGGAAAATATATAGCAATAGAGGCTCACATCAAGAAACAAGAAAGAACTCAAAGAAACAACTTAATCTCGAAGCTCAAAGATCTAGAAAAAGAAAAACAAAAAAAAACCCAAGACTGGTAGAAGAAAAGAAATAATAAAAGCCAAAGCAGAAATAAATGAAATTGAAACTAAAAAAACAATCCAAAAGATCAATGAAACCAAGAGCTGGTACTTCAAAAAAAATCAATAAAGTAGATAAACCCCTAGCCAGGCTCACAAAGGAAAAAAGGCAGAAAGCACAAGTAAACAGGATCATAAATGAAAGAGGAGAAGTCACAATGGACACAGCAGAAATCAAAAGAACAATCAGTAACTACTATGAACAGTTATATGGAAACAAGTTCAACAATCTAGAGGAGATGGACAAATTCCTACAACTCTACAATCACCAAAGCTAGATAAAGAAGAAATAGAACACCTAAACAGACCAATTACAAGCAGCAAAATTGAAATGGTAATCAAAAACCTCCCCAAAAACAAAAGCCCAGGACCTGAGGATTTACAAATGAATTCTACCAAACATTCAGAGATGAATTAGTGCCTATCTTTCACAAACTATTCCAAAAAAGTAAGAAGGAAGGGACAATCCAAAACACGTTCTATGAAGCCAACATTACACTAATACCAAAACCAAACAAGGACAACACAAAAAAGGAAAACTAGAGGCCAATCTCCCTAATGAACACTGATGCAAAAATCCTCAATAAAATTTTAGCTATCAGAATCCAAGAATGTATCCATAAGATAATTCACCACAACCAAGTAGGATGCATGCCAGGGACACAAGGATGCTTCAACATCCGAAAATCAATCAATGTTATCCAACACATCAACAAAAAGAAATATAAAAACCATATGATAATATCAATACATGCTAAGAAAGCTTTCAACAAAGTGCAACACCCATTCATGATAAAAGCCCTTGAAATTCTTGGGATACAAGGAACATAACTCAACATCATAAAGGCCATATATGACAAGCCAACAGCCAGTATCATTCTCAATGGTGAAAAGCTGAAAGCATTTCCATTAAGATCTGGAACAAGACAAGGATGTCCACTCTCACCACTGCTTTTCAATATAATACTGGAAGTCCTAGCCAGAGCAATAAGACAAGAGAAAGACATCCAAGGAATCCAAATAGGAAAAGAAGAAGTCAAACTATCACTATTTGCAGATGATATGATAATATACATAGAGAACCCCAAAAACTCCACAGAAAAACTAATTCAACTCATCAATCAGTTCAGTAAAGTGGCAGGATACAAAATCAACATGCGGAATCAGTAGCCTTCCTATATACAAACAATAAATCTGAAGAAGAAGAAGAAATCAAAAAAACCATCCCTTTTATTATCTAAACAAAAAAAATCAAATACTTGGAAATAAATCTAACAAAAGAGGTAAAGGACCTACACAAATAAACTATAAAATACTGTTAAAAGAAATAGAAGAAGATACAAAGAAATGGAAAGACATCCCCTGCTCATGGATTGGAAGAATAAACATTATTAAAATGGCTATCCTACCAAAAGCAATATATAGATTCAATGCTATTCCAATCAAAATTTCAATGTCATTCTTCAAAGAAATAGAACAATTATTGATGAAATTCATATGGAATCACCAAAAACCCCGAATAGCCAAAGCTCTCCTGAAAAAAAAAAAAAAAAAAGGGAATGGAGGCATCACACTCCCAGACTTCAAACTATATTACCAAGCCATAATCATCAAAACTGCATGGTATTGGAACAAGAACAGACACACAGACCAATGGAATCAAATAGAAAATCCAGAAATAAACCCACAGATTTATGGTCAACTAATCTTGACAAAGGAGCAAAGACTATGCATTGGAGCAAAGAAAGTTTGTTCAATAAATGGTGCTGGGAAAACTGGGTGGCTACATGCAAAAGAATGAAGCTTGACCACTACCTCACACCACACACAAAAATCAACTCAAAATGGATTAAAGAACTAGACATAAGACCTGAAACCATAAAATACATAGAAGGAAATATAGGCAAAACACTACGTGATATGCACATCAAAGACATCTTTACAGACACATCACCCAAAGCAGCGATAGTGAAGGCAAAGATAAACAGCTGGGACTACATCAAATTAAAGAGCTTCTGCACAGCAAAAGAGACAATAACAAAAACAAAGAGAAACCCCACCAACAGGGAGAACATTTTTGCACCCAACACTAATGATAAAGGACTGATCACAAAAATCTGCAAAGAGCTGATGAGACTCAACAACAAAGAAAATAATCCTGTCAAAAAATGTGCAGAAGAGCTAAAAAGAAACTTCTCTGAAGAGGAAATGCAAATGGCCAACAGGCATATGAAAAAATGTTCAACATCACTTGCAATCAGGGAAATGCAAATCAAAACTACCATGAGATACCATCTTACACCAGTAAGAATGGCACATATTAAAAAAACTAGCAACAACAAATGTTGGCGAGGATGTGGAGAAAAAGGAACTCTCCTGCACTGTTGGTGGGAGTGCAAACTGGTCCAACCACTATGGAGAGCTGTGTGGAGATTTCTGGACCTACTAAACATAGAGCTTCCATATGATCCAGCAATTCCACTCCTAGGTATTTACCCAAAGGACACAGAAACATCAATTCCAAAGAACACTTGCACCCCTATGTATATAGCAGCACTATTTACAATAGCTAAGCTTTGGAAACAACCCAAATGCCCAAAAATAGATGACTGGATCAAGAAGATGTGGTACATATACACCATGAAATATCACTCAGCATTCAAAAAAGATAAACACATGCAAATTGCAGCAACATGGATGGCGCTGGAAGGGATCATGCTCAGCAAAATAAGCCAGAAAGAAAAAGAAAAATACCGGATGGTCTCACTTATAGCAGGAATCTAGAAAACTTAAATAAGGGACCAGGAAAATGAATAACTATAAGAAAGTGAAAATGAAAATCAACAAAAAACTATGAACCAGAGACACTCTATGGGGGGTAGGGGGCGGGGAGTGGAGGGATTGGGGTCAAAACAAGGGGGTTGCAATTGTATGGGGAATATAAAAATAAAATTAATTTAAAAAAAGATTAAATATGGGGCCTTCCTGGTGGCTCAAGGGATTAAGACGCAACCACTGCAGCACGAGTTTGATCCCCGGCCAGGGAGCTACCCACATGACACAGCAGACCTCTCCTGTCTCACCTGCTGCTCCCCTTAGCAGTGTATTTCAGTCAATCTGCCTGTTCTGTTCCCCACTCTGTCTCTGGTGAATCCTCTCACCACCACACCTCTGGCCTGTACCCCCGTTCTTGTATGCTTAAATAAATAAATCTTTAAAAAAAAGATTAAATATGGACATCGGGGTGGAGCCTTAATCCCACAGAACTGGTAATCTTATAAGAAGAGGAAGAGACACCAGAGGTTTCTCTCTCTGCCTTGTGAGGATGCAGCAAAAAGGCAGCTGTTTGTAAGCCAGGAAGATGGTCCTCACCAGAACCTGAACATTCCAGCAATCTGATCTTGAACTTACAGCCTCCAGAACTGTAAGAAAATGAATGTCTCTTGTTTAACCCAACCAGTATATGGTACTTGTTATAGTGGCCAGAGCAGACTAAAACACCTCTGAGAACCATAGGGATTCTGTGGGCATGGCATTCCAGGCTAGACTGCATAGCACAGGAATACCACATGCTTTCTGCCCTGGCAGGTCTAGAATTGGTAACAGTAATGTAAGTCCTACCAGCTCTGGCAGGTATATGCAGGGTATTCATGGAAATATGAAAATACAACTACATAAAAATGTTAGCATGCATTCATCCAACAAATACTTTTTGAGCATCAGCTATGTATTGGGCCTATAGGTGCTAGAGACATAGTAGTAAACAGAACAGACAAAACTCCCTGCCCTCAGAGTTGATACTTTATTGGGGAAGACATGATAAAACAAATAAATAAATAAATAAAACAGGATATGCCAGATACTGTTAAGTGCTAAGGGAGGTAGGTATTAGGAAAATGATTTTAAATAGAGATGTCAGGGGAAGTCTCACTAAGAAGGAGACAGTAAAGTAAAGACCTGAAGGAGGTGAGGGAGGGAGTCATGAGTATATCAGCAAAAGAACAGAAAGGCAAATGGTCTTGAGAAAAACAGCAATAAGGGCAGTGTGGTAGAGAGGAAATGAGGTGAGAGTTATGAGGGTGGTATAGCGCTTGTAGACCATTTTGGTGACTTTACGTTCTACTCTGACCAAAGCAGTAACGATCTGTTTTACATTTTTAAAAAAAATCTGCCAGGCTGCTGTGTAGGCAGTGCTGCTGTGGAGTGAGAGCATTGGGATACATGCTGCATTCATGTCTGAGAGCTGCTGTAACCATTAACACAAATGGATGGGTTGCAGCAACAGACTTTTATTCTCTCTCGTTTCTGGAAGCTGGAAGCCTGACATCACAGGTGTCGATCGACAGGGTTGGCTTCTTGGAGTGCCTCTGATGGACAATCAGTCCCATGCCTTTCTCCTGCCTTCTGGAAACTGCCTGCAATCCTTCGCATTTCTTGGCTTGTAGCTACATCTCTCCTGTCTCTGCTATTGTCTTCATAAGACCTTATTCCCATGTGCGTGGTTCTGTGTCTGTCTCTGGATCTCCCTCTCCTTTCTCTCTCTCTTTTTTTTTTAAGATTTATTTATTTATGCATACAAGAGCTGGGGTACAGGCCAGAGGTGTGGGGGGTGAGAGGATTCACCAGAGACAGAGTGAGGAACAGAACAGGCAGATACACTGCTGAGGGGAGCAGCGGGCAAGTCAGGAGAGGCCCGCTGCTCCATGTGGGTTGCTCCCTGGCCGGCCGGGGATTGAACTCATGCTGCAGAGGCTGTGGATTGCTTGATAGTGCAGAGCTTAACACCTTGCACCACCAGGGAGGCCCCCTCCCTCTCCCTTCTCTTACAAGGACACCAGTCATTGGATGTAGGGCCCACTGGATCCAGTATGACCTCACCTTGTATAATTACATCTGCAAAGACCCTGTTTCCAAAAATGGTTCCAGACTCACAGATTCTGATAGATATGAATTGGGGAGAGGGTTATTATACTATTCCCCACACATACCTGTCACTGAAACACTGCATTTAGGTTTATAATGTGAAAAAAACTCAGTTTGCTTTTGTAAGTTGAGGTATGATTGACATACATTTTATTAATTTCAAGTATACAATTTCAAGGTTTGCTACATGTATATATTGTAAAATGAACATCACAATGAGTCTGATAAGCATGCATGACCACATGTACATAGTTACAATTTTTTCTTGTAATGAGAACTTTCAAGATCTATTTTCTTAGCAACTTTCAAATATGCAACACAATGTTATTAACTGTGGTCACCACGTCATACGTGACATTCCCCTGACTTAGGCAATAGTGAACTTGGGGATAAAGAGATAGTTTGAAGTATCAAATTCAAAGGGGTAGGTAGAGCGCAAGATCCAGATCACAATGGAAGTGAAAACTAGAAAGATTCCAGAGACTGTGGTATGCAGAGAATGGAGCCTGTTACAGAGATCAAGGGTATGGTCCAGACTGAACTTGAGAACATTTGAGTGGTTGCTTATTGAAGCCCCCTAGAGTCAGAAGATTTTCACCTTATATTTGAAGCTTGGGAAGCAGAGAATTTTTTTTAAACCATCTTAAGAAACTCCACTAGAGAGAGATGGCAAATGATAACAGAAAACTTTTCATTTGTTTGTGGGAAAAATTATACAAAGCAAATTGTATATTTCTATTCAATACAGTTCTAACTCCAGTGTAACTTGATTGTCAACAATCTTTTTTGTGGTCCCTATAAAGTTCCAAGTTAACAAACCCCTCAGGTATTGTGTATAGGGTCCAAGGTGGGTAATAGCTAAGTGTTCAGAGTAATCAATACAAATGGTGTCCCCTTGCAAAATTCTTTTATAAAAAGAGTTCTTATTTTTAAAGAATTTTTCTGGGTGGGGGATAGATATGGATATACCCTTCTCCATCTACTTAACACTATAATAATTTGTAGGTAAGATAATAACTTGGTTCCATTGTCTTTGAGATAACAAATCATGAATAGTTCTGTTTTTCTATGGACATACTCCCAATAAATGAAAGAAGTTGGGGACAAGAGTGATGGCAAGTCAACTGATATATTAATGTTTCAGTCTAGAATAGGGAAGCAGAAAAATCAGTATGTGACTTCATTACAAGGGTAAAGTGCAGTGGCTTTGGGAGATGGAATATTTCCTTCGCAGCTTTGCTAGAGCATATACCAGCAATGGGATTCTAGTTTTGGAATTCCACTGGTTCTGGAATTCTAGCAAAGTCCCTCCAGATCATTATGTGCTCCCCAACTCCATAGTGCTACTTGGGCAGGCACGTTGGAGACCAGGCACAGCTGTTTCTCAGCATTATAAATGTTTAGCAAACTATTCATGAAAGCAAAAAATTATAAAATTCTTTGAAAATTATCTCAAGCTCTGATAATTAGTCTAAATATATAGAAAACATGCAGCAATACGTATGCATAGATACATAAACACATAATACATACATATTGCTGTATATAATGTTCTTAAAAATTAAAGCTCGGGATGGGGGGTGGGAGGGTTAGGGAAAGGAAGGACTAGACTCAAAATAAGGGGGGGGGTGCAATTGTATGGGGAATATAACCATAATGAAAATGCATACATTGTGCAAAGATGAAAAATGATGTAAGAATTATATAAAATAAAATTTTTTAAAAAAAAAAAATTAAAGCTCAGCTGAAGCTTCTTTGGCATTTTGAGAAGTCATGATTCAAATAGAAGAGATACCCTATTGAGACTATTGAGACAGCCTTTTTATACCACTAAATTTATACCACTCACCCTGAGACATCCTTGGCTGTCTCCCTGGGTGAAAGCTTATAAGGTCGTTCTTATAGGCCAATAACTAAGACAAGCTCTCCTGCCCCCCCGAAAGGTGCCTCTGTCCTTTTAGAATTTTCCCCAGATATCAACAGCTGCAATGGGGTTGTCAATGGGATGCTTTATGGACACAAATAGCCTTTCATTATGGTTCCCAATGATATTTGTGAAAATATTTTGTTGTTGTTGTTGAAAGTTAATATCTTTTCCTTACATAAAAATAATTTTGACCACAGGGAATGTGGTATATAAGTACACTAAGCATCGCTTTGGCACAAATGATCTTCCAGATGGGCTGAGACACGTGAGCTATTCAATATAAATCCACATTTCTAATAAGTGACATAATATCTTATATTTTAGTGTTATATCACTCTTTCTTCAAGACTTCATCCTACGTGAAGTGTGAAGATTTTTTAAATCCTATTTCTTTTTTTTTTTTTTGAATCTTGTCAGAAATTTAATAACATGTTTGTGAAGTCTGTGATTATTTTCACAGTTAATATAAGCTTACTTTCTTTCTTTTTATTTTTTTTTATAATAAATTTTATTGTTATATTCCCCATACAATTGCAGCCCCCCCATTCTGACCCCAATCCCTCCCCTCCCGCCCCCGCCCCCCTAAAAGTGTCTCTGGTTCATAGTTTTTTGTTGATTTTGATTTTCACTTTCTTATATTCATTTTCCTGGTCCCTTATTTAAGTTTTCTAGATTCCTGCTATGAGTGAGACCATCCGGTATTTTTCTTTTTCTTTTTGGCTTATTTCGCTGAGCATGATCCCTTCCAGCACCATCCATGTTGCTGCAAATTGCATGTGTTTATCTTTTTTGAATGCTGAGTAATATTCCATGGTGTATATGTACCACATCTTCTTGATCCAGTCATCTATTTTTGGGCATTTGGGTTGTTTCCAAAGCTTAGCTATTGTAAACAGTGCTGCTATAAACATAGGGGTGCAGGTGTTCTTTGGAATTGATGTTTCTGTGTCCTTTGGGTAAATACCTAGGAGTGGAATTGCTGGATCATATGGAAGCTCTATGTTTAGTAGGTCCAGAAATCTCCACACAGCTTTCCACAGTGGTTGGACCAGTTTGCACTCCCACCAACAGTGCAGGAGAGTTCCTTTTTCTCCACACCCTCGCCAGCATTTGTTGTTGCTAGTTTTTTTAATATGTGCCATTCTCACTGGTGTAAGATGGTATCTCATGGTAGTTTTGATTTGCATTTCCCTGATTACAAGTGATGTTGAACATTTTTTCATATGCCTGTTGGCCATTTGCATTTCCTCTTCAGAGAAGTTTCTTTTTAGCTTTTCTGCCCATTTTTTGACTGGATTCTTTTCTTTGTTGTTGTTGAGTCTCATCAGCTCTTTGCAGATTTTTGTGATCAGTCCTTTATCATTAGTGTTGGGTGCAAAAATGTTCTCCCAGTTGGTGGGGTTTCTCTTTGTTTTTGTTATTGTCTCTTTTGCTGTGCAGAAGCTCTTTAATTTGATGTAGTCCCAGCTGTTTATCTTTGCCTTCACTATCACTGCTTTGGGTGATGTGTCTGTAAAGATGTCTTTGATGTACAAATCACGTAGTGTTTCGCCTATATTTCCTTCTATATATTTTATGGTTTCAGGTCTTATGTCTAGTTCTTTAATCCATTTTGAGTTGATTTTTGTGTATGGTGTGAGGTAGTGGTCAAGCTTCATTCTTTTGCATGTAGCGACCCAGTTTTCCCAGCACCATTTATTGAACAAACTTTCTTTGCTCCAATGCATAGTCTTTGCTCCTTTGTCAAAGATTAGTTGACCATAAATCTGTGGGTTTATTTCTGGATTTTCTATTCGATTCCATTGGTCTGTATGTCTGTTCTTGTTCCAATACCATGCAGTTTTGATGATTATGGCTTTGTAGTATAGTTAGAAGTCTGGGAGTGTGATGCCTCCATTCCCTTCTTTTTTTTTAGGAGAGCTTTGGCTATTCGGGGTTTTTTGTGATTCCATATGAATTTCATCAATAATTGTTCTATTTCTTTGAAGAATGACATTGAAATTTTGATTGGAATAGCATTCAATCTGTATATTGCTTTTGGAAGGATGGCCATTTTAATAATGTTTATTCTTCCAATCCACAAGCATGGGATGTCTCTCCATTTCTTTGTGTCTTCTTCTATTTCTTTTAACAGTGTTTTATAGTTTTCTTTGTATAGGTCCTTTACCTCTTTTGTTAGATTTATTCCCAAATATTTGATTTTTTTGTTTCAATAACAAAAGGGATGGTTTTTTTAATTTCTTCTTCTTCAGATTTATTGTTTGTGTATAGGAAGGCTACTGACTTTTGCGTGTTGATTTTGTATCCTGCCACTTTACTGAACTGATTGATGAGTTGAATTAGCTTTTCTGTGGAGTTTTTGGGGTTCTCTATGTATAATATCATATCGTCTGCAAATAGTGATAGTTTGACTTCTTCTTTTCCTATTTGGATTCCTTGGATGTCTTTCTCTTGTCTTATTGCCCTGGCTAGGACTTCCAGTATTATATTGAAAAGCAGTGGTGAGAGTGGACATCCTTGTCTTGTTCCAGATCTTAATGGAATTGCTTTCAGCTTTTCACCATTGAGAATGATACTGGCTGTTGGCTTGTCATAGATGGCCTTTATGATGTTGAGGTATGTTCCTTGTATCCCAAGAATTTCAAGGGCTTTTATCATGAATGGGTGTTGCACTTTGTCGAAAGCTTTCTCAGCATCTATTGATATTATCATATGGTTTTTATATTTCTTTTTGTTGATGTGTTGGATAACGTTGATTGATTTTCGGATGTTAAACCATCCTTGTGCCCCTGGAATGAATCCTACTTGGTCGTGGTGAATTATCTTATGGATACATTGTTGTAAATCCTATTTCTTAATTAAAAAAAGAAACTATTAAGGAGATTAAAAGTTTAGCATTTTTAAGTGTGTGCTTCAGGAATATTGATCTATTCACTTTATACCCCTTGGTGATACAAATGAAAAAGGATAGCAAGCTAACTTAGAAGTTAGCAGGGTTTTTCCCTCTTAGGCTTCTGTGCAATTAATTAGAGTAACAGGGAAGTCTTTCATGAAAGTCTTATCTTCAGGCTTCCTCTCATAGTCTTTCATCTTAACATGTTGGTTTCTAATTTACTCCCCACCACCCCTCGCAATCATGTAGCCAATCAAAAAGCAAAGATATTGTCTAATATCAAGATGATGTTATATTTAATGATGAATCATATTCCTAATTCCAAAATATATCTTTAATTCAGGGGAAATTGGTATTATGTACAATAACTTACCTTTTTTTTTTTAAAGATTTATTTATGCATACAAGAACTGGTGTACAGGCCAGAGGTATGGGTGGTGAGAGGATTCACCAGAGAAAGAGTGGGAAACAGAACAGGCAGATTGACCGAAGTACACTGCTGAGGGGAGCAGCAGGTGAGTCAGGAGAGGTCTGCTGCGCCATGTGGGTAGCTCCCTGGCCGGGGATCAAACTCGTGCTGCAGTGGCTGCAGACAGATTCATAGATTGTGTGTTAACCCCTTGTGCCACCAGGGAGGCCCAACTTATCCTCTTTTAACCATGCTTGAATCATTAATTTCTTTTTTATTTGTCAATAAATATTATTGAGTTCTGATAGGGTGTTAGCTGTGTGCATGATTATACTTCTTTTAAGCCCAATATAATGAGGGATCTTTCTTTTCTTTAAATTTTCATTTTTTTAAATTTTATTTTTATATTCCCCATACAATTGCGACCCCCTTATTTTGACCCCAAGCCCTCCTTTCCCTACCCCGCCTCTATAGTGTGTCTCTGATTCACAGTTGTTTGTTGATTTTGATTTTTTCTTTCTTATAGTTATTCTTTTCCCTGGTCCCTTATTTAAGTTTTCTAGATTCCTGCTATGAGTGAGACCATCTGATATTTTTCTTTTTCTCTCTGGCTTATTTCGCTGAGCATGATCCCTTCCAGCTCCATCCATGTTGTTGCAAATTGCATGTGTTTATCTTTTTTTGATTGCTGAGCAATATTCCATGGTGTATATGTACCACATCTTCTTGATCCAGTCATCTATTTTTGGGCATTTGGGTTGTTTCCAAAGCTTAGCTATTGTAAATAGTGCTGCTATAAACACAGGGGTGCAGGTGCTCTTTGGAATTGATGTTTCTGTGTCCTTTGGGTAAATACCTAGGAGTGGAATTGCTGGATCATATGGAAGCTTTATCTTTGAGGAATCTCCACACAGCTTTCCATAGTGGTTGGACCATTTTGAACTTCCACCAGCATTTCAGGAGAGTTCCTTTTTCTCCTCATCCTCGCCAACATTTGTTGTTGCTAGTTTTTTTAATATGTGCCATTCTCACTGGTGTGAGATGGTATCTCATTGTAGTCTTGATTTGCATTTCCCTGATTGCAAGTGATGTTGAACATTTTTTTATATGCCTGTTGGCCATTTATATTTCCTCTTTGGAGAGGTTTCTTTTTAGCTCTTCTGCCATTTTTTGACCGGATTATTTTCTTTGTTTTTGTGAGTCTTATAATAAGGGATCTTTCAACAGAGGTCTTGTAACTAGTGGGATGAATTAAGTAGACATATGAAAGGACCATGACAGTGGAGGTTGTGATGTTCCCCTCTTCAGCAGTGTGGCTTTCATTTTCCCAGATGCTGAGTATGGCAACCCATAGTCTTCAGAGAATTCCTTCTCCCAGAATTTCCCTCAAAAAAAGCTGTCATCCAAGCAAGGCCCTGCTCCCTCCCTGAAAGCAGTCTGCCTTGAAGAACTGGTTGTTTAGGGAGTGGGTACTAAAACCCCCAGGTTCTTGCCTTGAGGCCAGGTAACTCAGGACCATCCCAGCTCCAGACCACCCTGTGAGTCAGTCCCCCATAGGTGTTGACCCCACAGGGCACTTCCCCAAGTATTGCCTGCACACAAATCTGTCTCAGAGACTGTTTTCATGGGAGGCTTGGCCGTAGAAGTATCAAATGCTGATATATGAAATTATTTAGGGCTTTCTCTGGCACTGTGGGGAGTGACCTCTCACAGTTTCCTTTAAAAGAGGAATTGGACTAGATTTCCAAAGTAACTTTTACCTCTAAAAGTTGGAGGTAACTGTCACAGTGAGCACTCAATCTTGATTGCTCTTCTAAAAATTGTAATTAATATCAACTGAAAAGTACATGGAATCAAAAATCAATGATTTGGAATCAATTTCTTAAATCAATTACTAACTTGTAATACAAAATAAATTTTCCACCATATATTCATTTGACAGAGATACTGTTTTAAATGAGCTCTCTTCTGACTTTAATTTAACAGCTTTCAGTTCCTTTCTTTGTGCAGGGTTATAGAAGCACAGGTAAATTCACTCTCCTCTCCGTACCGCAACCAAGTAATTGATTGACGAGAGGGTTGGGAGAATTCGTCTGGAGTCATGTATCTTTCAGTCTCAAACAATATCACATTAATATTTTTAAATGGTGAATTTTAAAAGGAAAGGGGGACTTTAAGACAATGAAGATAATATGGAAAGAATTATAACCATTTATTAAATGAAATCTATCCAACTAATTATGATGTATTTATTTAAGGGATAATAAGGGAAAAAACTCTTTTTTGGGCCTCCCCGGTGGCGCAGCGGTTGCACGCTGGGCTGCGAAGCTGCCCACAGCCTCTGCAGTACCAGTTCAATCCCCGGCCACTGGGCGAGGGTCCCACATGGCGCGTAGACCTCTCCTGCCGCCCGCTGCTCCCCTCAGCAGTGTACTTCTGTCCTTCTGCCTGTTCTGCTCCCTGCTCTGGCTCTGGTGAGTTCTCTCACCCTCCCGTGCTTCTGACTGTACCCAGTGCTTGTATAAATAAATAAATAAATCTAAAAAAAAAAAATTAAAAAAAAAAATAAGGGAAAAAACTCTTTTTTGCAAAAAAAAAGTTAGTCTGTTAAAAACAGAAAAAACAACTCCAAGACAGAGTCCCTCATGCTGGGGCCAGAAGAAGTGTACCCAGACTTAATATCTATGTATTTCAACTTCAGCTTCTTGAATACATCCTTAGGTATTTTCCCAAACATGTAATCCTAAACCAATCAATCTGGAGTTGACTAATCAGCAACAGTGAGATAATCTGCATAAGACTCCCCTACATTCCCCAGGAAAGGTAGATTTACTTGAAATATTCTTGTGCTAAATACTTTGTCCCACCTTTTCTGTCTATAAAAACCCTCCATTTTGTGTGAGCCCTTGTAGCACCAGGATGGGATGCTGCCCAATTCATGAATCATTTAATAAAGACAGTTCTCTAAATTTGTGGATTTTCTTAACAAGTCCCAACACCTTTGTGGCTTATTTTATCCTCTGAGATTATTATTATTTTGTATATAGTTATTGTTAAAGCCAGTGTGGGTAGGTGATTAAGAGAACTTATATTCCCTCTGAGAGAAGCACAGTGTTAGCAGATGCCATTAACGCTGGCACATTCTTGACCCTAAGGTAGTTTTTCACAAGTTCACTTTGTCTTTCTATCCCCCCCCACCATATTGTTTTATATGCCCAACTTTTGGATCCTTCCTTCTGCATCTTTTCCAGTAACGTTATACTTTGGGCCCACACTTGACTGCTATTACTGTTACTGCTTCAACTCCCTGCCTGCCTGCTGGCTCCATTGCTTGCCTGAGAACTGCTGAATTCACTCTTTCATTGCCCACCTGAGCATTCAGGGTTCCTTCTCCTGGTCTGTGGTAAGGTGTGGGGTGGTGCAGTATGATACAGTGAGTGTGGTATGGCAAAGTGTGGTTTGTTGAGGTATGAGGAGACAAGTGAGCTGTATAAGGTGTGTTGAGGTAGTGTGAGATGTTACTCTATTTTTCTAAGTGACTCCAGCATAGTGCAGGAACTATAACCTATTTTGGAAAATCTATTATTGGCCAAAAAGGCCTAGCTTTCTGGTATTACAGTTACAGTTGACCTTGGAAATCAAACACATTCTGTAATTTGTCTCCCTGACAGAAAATAGGTTGGGTTACCTAATATCTGACATCCTGTCAGTGTGGCAACCTCCCATCTTAACGACATTTTACTTTCAGCCTGCCCCTACCAGGAGGTATGTGCACAGACTTTTGTCAAAAGCTTTTGGAGGAGATCTTTGCAAAAAGAGTTTTTCCCTTATTACCCCTTAAATAAAATTGATACATGAAAAGAAAGTAAAGAAATACTTAAAAACTTAGAAATTTCTACATATTTCCCCAAGTTTATCTCCTAGTTCAAGTCTCCTCATTCAGAGTTTACTACTACTTTAGACATTTTTCAACACTTTTACTCCCAATCTCATATACACATAAGATTTGTACGTAAAGAGGAGAAAATTAGTTTCCAAGAAAATAGGCTATACATTTAATTTTTTTTTAAAGATTTATATTTATTTATTTAATTAATTAATTTATTTATACAAGCACTGGGTACAGTCAGAAGCGCGGGAGGGTGAGAGAATTCACCAGAGCCAGAGCGGGGAGCAGAGCAGGCAGAAGGACCGAAGTACACTGCTGAGGGGAGCAGCGGGCGGCAGGAGAGGTCTGTGCGCCATGTGGGACCCTCCGGTGGCCGGGGAGCAGCCGGGGATCGAACCAGCGCTGCAGAGGCTGTGGGCAGCTTCGCAACCCAGCGCTCAACCGCTGCGCCACCAGGGAGGCCCTATACATTTAATTTTTGATGAAATTGAGAGGAAGGCACAGAGATTTTGTTACTAAGGAGGCAGAGGGCTAGCAAAGCAGATAGTGTATTACTATGAAAACATTTTAAGCTGTTAAAAATTAGGTATAAGTTCTGGCCCAACTAACTAAACCCCCAAGTAACATGCACAGAGGAGACACTCAGTGACCTAAAATTACCTTAGGTTCATTAACATGAACTGGTATACTAAACTCTCTGCCCAATGGGGACTTAGCTTCTATTTTTCTGAGTATGCAATCTGTGCAGGAGCATGATTTGGTCATGAAACACACAGTGAGTCCAACCAAACAAAGATTAAGGACATTCCACTTCCCCGACCCTGTCCTAACTTCCTTTTAAAAGGAGAGACAGTGCTTTGAGAGTAATCGCCCTGTCTCTCCACTTGACCCTTTACTATGATTAGTCAGCTTGGTCTGATGTATCAGCAGATTCACACCAAGCAATGAACCACTTGAGTTCAGTAACAATTTTTCATATGCTCCCTGCACCCACATATGCATATTCTCCCCGTTCTCAACATTTGTTGTGGTACGTTTGTTACTACTGCTAAACCTACGTTGACCAATCATTACCACTCAGAGTTCAGAGTTTACTATATGGGTTCATTCTTGATGTTATACATTTTATGCGTTTGGACAATTGTACAGTGACATACCCATGTATCATACGGAGTATTTTCACTGGCCTAAAAAATCTTCTGTGCTCCACCTATTCATCTTTTCCTCTCTCCTTCTTCCTTCTCCCCACCCCCTACCACCCCCTGGCAACACCTGATCATTTTACTGTCTTCACGGTTTTGCCTTTTCCAGAATGTCATACAGTTAGAATCACATAGTATGTAGTCTTTTCAGATTGGCTTTCTTCACTTAGCAATATGTACTTAAGGTTCTTCCAATTATTTTCATAGTTTGATACTTTATTTCTGAATAATACTCCATTGTTTGGATGCATTACAGTTTATTCAATCACCTACCGAAGGACATCTCATTTGTTTCCAAGTTTTGGCAATTATGAATGATGCTGCTAGAAACATCTGTGTTCAGGTTTCTGTGTGGACATAAGTTTTCAACTTCTTTAGGTAAACACCAGATTGCTAGATTATATAATTAAGTCCATGATAGTTAAGTATAACTGCCAAACCGTTTTTCAAAGTGACAGTAGCATTTTGCATTCCTATCAGCAATGAGTTCCTGTTGCTCCATATCTCAGTATTTGGTATTGTCAGTGTTTTGGATTGTGGCCATTCTAGTAGGTATATAGTAGTATCTCATTATTGTTTTAACCTACATTACATTTAATATTTAAATTTTGTCTCCTCCTAGCTTATTTACAGATACATTTTAATTCTCAAAAAAAATATTTTAAAGGGATCTTTAATATGATTGGATAGGTTAAGTTTGATTGTCAAAAGTCTAACTTAACAGTAGAACAGCAGATACATATTTGATGTGTTTAACCATCCAGAATTTTGGAATCTAATTCTTAGGTGTTGTCTTCATTCCAATGTCTATCATTGACCTAGGCAGTTTCTTAGGCAGTCAATATAGGTGATTTGTTCAACACCTTAGCCTTGAAGCTTAGTTAAGGTTGTCAAGTCAGTCAACTTCATGCTTAAATCTAGCTCTGATGGCAGTATGACCTAAGGCAATTATCTGCTTTACCTAGAACCTTTAAAGCATTATGGTTTCACTGCCTGGGTCAAGCCAGTCATAATTCCAGCCTGATCTTCCTTGCCCCTGTAACTAGGCAATCAGCTCATCCAATCTGAATTAGCACAACTATAAATTTATGACATCCAATCACAGACACTCGCAACACTGCTCAGTCATCCTGTATCTTTCAACAACCACCCACCTCTATCCTAAATTTCTAAACAATGCTTCCAAACCTTTACCACTCCCTTCCTTTCCCCCTACCTCTCCCTCGCCCACACATCAGCAGATGGGAACTCCCTCATCTCTTGCCCTTTTTCTATCAGACCACAGATTTTCTCTTCATTTACACCTATCATTCCCTCTTCCTTCTCATTTGATGTTCTACCCCTTATCAAAGTTAGTAGCTCTCTATACCAATCTTTCTCATCTCCTTCAATGTTTCAGTCTTTTCATTTATCCAGCCTATACTGCATTCACAATGTAGCATCTTGCATTTTACACCTACTCTTGCTTTTTAAAATGTTCATTATTTTTACAGACTTAGGCCAAATAGTTTTAAGTCTGAGGTCCATAAAAGAAAAGCGATGGCGCGATAATGGATATTTAGAATTTCTTTTTATTTCATTTTCCAAAGAGAAGACTAAAAGAGCACTTAAAAAAATCTTTGAAAAAGTATAATTTCCATTTTATTTTTCTTCAGAGGACAGTTTTTCTTAAGTCCTTCAGGTCTTAGCTTCTTTACATGGCCTTCAGATGAGGTCGTGGGGCAGCACCCACAGGTCTAGATCAGGGGAGGGGTGTTCTATCTTTCAGGCTTTAATGAGAATGGTGCCTGACTACTCTGCTGTGAATGGCACAGCTCACTCAGTAATGTAGCTTCATGTATAGCTTGGGAAGCACATAGACATCAGACACTTGCTTTGGCCTTGTCCCTGAGGGCTGAGGCCTCCACTATGTTTTGAATGATGAACTTCTTAATGGCCTTGTCCTTGGGCACACATAAGTCACAGCTGATGCAGTGAGTAGGCTGCACGTGGAGGCTGCCCATTTTGGCACAACCATTATTCCTTCTTTTCTTGGTCATCTTAGAAATAAGAACCTGAGCTTTAAAATTCTTGAATAGATAACCTTTAAAGCATTATGGTTCCATAATGTTTGACTCGGGAAGCCAAGACTTCCTAGTTTTCAATTCTACCTCCATCCCCCACAAGTTGGGTAAGCTTAAACAAGTGTCTTTACCTCTCTGTGTCTCCAACAGAATCACTGGGATAATATTATACCTTCTTACAGGTTTGTTGTGAAGATAGAATGAGTGAATGCATAAAAATCTTGGGACAGGGCCTCCCCGGTGGCGCAGCGGTTGAGCGCTGGGTTGCGAAGCTGCCCGCAGCCTCTGCAGCGCCGGTTCGATTCCCAGCTGCTCCCCGGCCACCAGAGGAGGGTCCCACATGGTGCGCAGACCTCTCCTGCTGCCCGCTGCTCCCCTCAGCAGTGTACTTCGGTCCTTCTGCCTCCTCTGCTGCCCGCTCTGGTGAATTCTCTCACCCTCCCGCGCTTCTGACTGTACCCAGTGCATGTATAAACGAAACAAACGAACAAACAAATAAATAAATAAAAAAAAATGCCTCTATAAAAGAAAAAAAAAAATAGGAAGTGCTTTATAAATGCTGGTTCAAACTAACACCTCCATAAAATATAGGGACCAGGAGAACAGGAACTCCTGTTTTAGGCCACTACCCTGCAGCCAACATCTAGAAAACAGCAATAAATATTTGCAGTTGAGTTTAAGTTCAGCAAATATTTATGAATACTTATGACATGCCAGATAGATAGTAGGTTAGACCTGGTGATGAGTCAGAATTAGGCCCTATCATAGAGTGGAGGATGGACAGGAAGGTAGTACTCTCTGGCCACTGTTGCTCACCTAGACTGTTCCTTCTGGCTGGAACACTCCCCTCCTTCACCCCACCATCACTTTATTTTCTGGTTAATTCCTACAATTATTCACATCTTTTAAACTCTTAATTCAGACATTATATTCCACAGCAAAGCTTTCACGATGCCCCATTATGGAACCTTCCACAGTCCATGTGCAAACTTCTGTCAGATTCTCAGCAGATGGTAATTTGTCTGTCTCCTCTCACTGACTAGATTGAGCAACTAGAGATCAGGAGTAGTATCTCAGCTCTGTGGCCTTAGTGCCCAGCCCAGTGTCTGCTACATAATATGTATGTGACATATGGTTACAGAAATTGACAATGATGGCAAAAACTGGTAATCTTCAAGAGAGGACTTTCTCTGAATGGCCATGCCATAGCTTTAAGAAGCAAATAATTTACTGCAAATGATGTACTGTGCCACACTGCAAATCATCATTTTAAAATGGCATAAACCATACTTTGTAAAATCTCCTACTTCATCCTTCCTAGGTATTATAAATTATTTTGAAAGTTACATAAAAGGATATAGCTAAGTTAAATGGTGAGAAATGAAAATAAAATGTCACTGTTATCTCAGTGAGGTAACCATGGAACCAGTAACACTAGTGCAAAGAGCCTGACAGATAACTCTAAGACAGAAGTCATTTTTATACAACAACATCAACTTTACTCCTTTATAAAAACATGGGGGAGAAAGAGAAATTTCCTCACATTAGCAGCATATTGTAGAATACCTTTTAAAATTATAATGACATTAAAATGTCTCTGGTTGTTACGGAGAAACAGTAGATATTAATCAAAGTAAGCGAGTGGTTTTGGCTGATGTTGAAGGATTATGTGCCATGGTAATACAGATTGAGGCGTAGGGTTACCTAAGACTCAAGTGTCCAGGTTTCCTTCTGACCTCATTACTGTATCAACTCATGTTCCTCCAAATGCATTGAGGGAAGAATTTAGTAAGAACAGATAAAAATGCTTTCTACATAGGGAAAAGCTTTCAAGTTCCCTTCCCTGTTCTTTACATTCTGGTGATCTTTGATGTGCTCCTCCAAGGCTAACTCCCACTGCCTCCTGCCCTTACCTGTACAGCTTCAGCAACAAAGGGTCAGGATTCACTCGCTTTCTCATCAGCTTATTGGGAAAACCTGTTAGGCTTGGACGCTGTGGTTAAAAATGACCCAGAGAGTTTCACACATGGTCCTCGGGAGGAATGGTAGTATTTTAAAGATTTTTATTTTTATTTAATTATGCATTCAAGAACTGGGGTATAAGACAGAGATGGGGGGGGGGGTGGTTACAGGATTCACCAGAGACAGAGTGATGATCATAACGGACGGCTGTACTGACATACACTGCTGACAGGAGAGGTCTGCTGCACCATGTGGGTTAGCTCCCTGGCCTGGGATAGAACTTGTGCTACAGTGGCTGCCGATAGCTTCATAGTGCTGAGACTTAACCCCTTGCGCCACCAGGGAGATGCCAGAATGTAGTATTTTAATTGATGAAGTCATAATCCAAGAAAATTAATTCCTGATTTTCTAAATTTGGGGCACCAATAAGCAAGCAAGCAGTGGGAGGGGTTTTGGGTCTTGCCCATGGCAGCTGCTACTCCACCTACTTAGATGACTGATGTGTATTAAACTTCCATTTCTTTTTTTGTTTTTTAAGATTAAAAATAATCTCTTCCTTCTCCCATAATAATTTGCCTAGGGTTGTGGTCCCTAAATAAATACAATCTCATGTAATGCTTTGAGAAAAACCACAATTAGGAAAGCCTCAGGGTAATCTTTCATGCAAATACTTATATTATCTAAAACTATCAAAAATTAATATGGTTACAACCTCCCACACCCCAAACCAGAGCAGTGGGAAAGCATTTTGAGTTTAACTGTCTTTCCTTAGCTAAAGTCAACCTGGAAAAATCCCAGCATTCAATCAAGTTTAGACAAGACTTTTTTGGTTGTTGTTTAAGATTGCTGCAATGGTTTCACATTAGCTTTCTTGTCCCTTTCCAAATTGTTTACAATCACCCCTCCTTCCCCAGGGGTTTTGGAATGAATCATCAAATTTTCTTTTTCAAGTACACTATATTAAATTAAGCTACAGTCTGGAACCAAACATTTGTTCTTACAAGCGTTTCTTTCATGTCATCAGCTGTAATGGAAACTAGAAATTCAGTAGGCAGGCCTTATCTCCAACAAAGCAGAAGTCCATCCAGGCCCACACTTCTGCTGTTGTGCACCATTTGGGCAAGTTTTTAAAATCATATTAAAGGGTTGCAGAATTAATGCTAAAATTAGAAAAGGCCAACTTAAAACTTACATGAAAGTTCATAATTCACTTTGATTCAGAAGAAATATGTCATTCATAATGAGTAAAATGTTAAACAACTTCTGTGAATCTCAATCTTATGTAAGATGCCTTTAAAGGACATCTATATATTAAAATAAACGGTCTTTCAATTTTGCCTTCAAGAACTTAGAGATGCTTTCAGTTCATTTTTTTATTTCAGGAAGTAGCAATTGTTGAATGTAAAAATACAAAGTTACCATAATGACTACCATTTAGTGACATATTATTATGAAAATCGGACCTTCACCAAAAGATATAAATGAGATGACATATGTAAAAGCACCTAGCAACATTCAAGTAATAATGCTATCACCACACCGTGACTAGAGATGTAGCAAATAAACAAAACATACAAAACCCTGTCTTGTGGAGCCTGCATTGCAGGGAGGGTAGGTGAAATAGATTAGAGATAAAACAAATGAACACATAGAGAAAAATGCTATAAAAAAAAAAAGACAGAGTAAGGAAGGAGACTAGTAAGCGGTGGGATAGATGAGAAACTATCATTTAAATGGAGGGTCAGAGAAAGGAGCATTTAGTAAGGTCATAAAGGAAGTGCAACTTTTGAAAAAGAGAACTCCTTGTAGAGTGTCCACAAGAGCAAAGGCTCCTTGGCAGTTACCTGGCATGGTTAAGGGGTAGCAGAGTCCAGTGTGGCCAGGGCAGGAGGCAGGGGGAAGGGTGTTAGGAGTTTAAATTGTAAAAGTAGTGTGAGGAGGGGTGAGCAGATTATCTAAGACCTTGTGGAGGCTTTGGTTTTCACTTTGAATGAAGCAGAGTCATTGGAAGATTTTGAACAGAGAATTGACATAATCTGACTTAAAACTTTAAAAAAAACCTTAAAAAAATCAATTTAAGGAAGACAAGGATAGAAGCAGAAACTGTAGCTGGATACGTAACGGGTATTCCAAAAATACTTGTTTATTATAAATTTCATTGCCATAGTAAGTTCTCCCCCCACCTTTTTAACATTCTATCTTTTAAAAATGTACTTCCTTATTTTCTGTGCATTTGGGGGCTGTAATATATTCAAATTATAAAGCAATACAATTGCATTTCTCTAAAACATTGAATTCATTTCAGACTTTTCACCATCAAGTTGAAC
This sequence comes from Talpa europaea, assembly GCF_964194135.1. Classification (NCBI taxonomy): domain Eukaryota; kingdom Metazoa; phylum Chordata; class Mammalia; order Eulipotyphla; family Talpidae; genus Talpa; species Talpa europaea. Next base: position 81,594,490 of record NC_140072.1, read on the forward strand.
TGTTCTCTCATTTGACTTCTCCTTATCCTTATTTTGGGAAAATGGTTAAAAAATAGCTTATTCTCCATGAGCAGAAATGTCAAATCAACAGAAGTTGCCGAGCATAGCCCTGATACTGATGGCTAACATTTGGGGGGGTGCGTTATACTTATGAGGCACGATGTGAAATGGTCAACATAAATAGCTCACTTACTCTTCACAATAACTTGCTGAAGCAGGTACTATTGTCATTTCCACTGGCACAGAAGGGGAGAAGTTAGTCACCTGAGGTTACTCAGCTTGCCAGTGACCAGCCCTGAAGGTCATGGCTCAGATCTGTGCAGGTGACCACCACATTCTATTACTATTACGTCCCTGCCAACAGTAAGAGATTAAGGAGAGAGGAAAAACCTTAGGCAATTTGCAGGGCAGGGTTTGACTGGAGAGGGGACACACTAAAGTAACTTTGGCCCACTTGGTTTCAGAAGGGAATGGAATTGAAAGACAAAAAGAACAGAGGCTAGGGGATAATATATGTCCACACTGTCCATAGGATAAAGCACTGAGTTTGTCGGTTCAGGTATCCTGACCACCAGCAGTGAGTATATTTTACTGCAAACAGGACAAGACGGCACAGGTTTTCTGACTAGTGAATAAACACCCCTTCAATTCCTTGTGCTAGTTAATAAACAAATGACATTTCTGTTTATAAGTCAGCTTTTTGTGAACGCTGTTTGCTTGGATCGGCACCTCCCCCTCCTCACCTTCCCCATCCCCCCATCTTCTAGTGCCCTGTTTTTTTCCCCATCCCCACTCTACTGTCCAGAGCTTTATCAATCCTGGGGCTGGATGCCAGGGACTGTACTAAAAGTGCCTGCCTACAACAAACAGCCAGCTTGCTTTCTCTACACACCATCATTCCAAATGACGGTTCAGAGTTGTTTACAACATAATATAAATTTGGGGAAAGACTTTTTATTTTTGTGCCATGATTCTCATTTATTTAGGCGTCTCCCACCTAAGTAAGTTCTGTTGATTAGGACATTTTGGTGCAGAAATTCGTCATTTTGCTTTCTTGATCTGTTGCATCTCAGGTATGCATGGTTCCTATCTTATTTGCAATCTGAGGTGGAAGGCTGAGGTGGTGGACATTTATATTTAATGTCATTAATGTGGCATGGATTCTTGCTGTAACTGGGTGAGAAGATGATTTTGGAGTTTAAATAAACTGGTAACCGACAATGTTGGAAAAATACCAATTTTCTCAGCTGTTTCTCTTTTTTGAACAGACTTCATCAGGTCTTTGTCTTCCATCTGACTCTTCAGAATGCTTAGCACATTTTTTTCTCATGTAAACCCTTGATATACCACATATACTTTGTATGTGTGTGCTGCATAGGTCTATATTTCTTTTATTTAACAAACTTTCTTATTTAATATAATATAGTAGTTGCTTGTAGAGAGAAGTAGTGACTAGGGAACAAGAGAGAAGAGAATTTATTCCACAGTATATACTATTTACTATTATTTGAAATCTGTACAGTATTGTGAATTACCTATTGAAGTTCTATAACTGACTTCTTAAAAAAAATTTTCAGATTAAAAAATTAATTATAATCCTTTATATAGGATCAAAAGCACCACATTGTTTAAGAACTTATTTTTAATTAGAAAAATAAATTACTCTGAATAAATACCATTTTAAGAAACTATTCCTTTAAAATGGTTTATGCAAACTCTATATGATTTCACTTACATGTAGAATCTAAAAATAAAAATTGAGCTCATAGATAAGAACAGATTGTCAGAGGTGGGGATGTGGGAGATGGGCCTAATGGGTAAAGGGGATCAAAAGATAAAAGCCCAGTTATAAAATAAATAAGTCCTGGGGATTTCATGTACAGCAGGTGACTATAGTAAATAATATTACACTGCATATATGAAAGTTGCTAGGAGAGTAGATCTTAAAAGTTCTCATCACAAGAAATAAAACCTTTCTGTAACACTATGTGGTGATGGATGTTAAGGAGACTTATTGTGGTGTTCGTTTTGTAATATATACAAATTTTGAATCATTGTGCTGAATATCTAAGACTAATATAATGTTTTATGTCAGCTACATCTCAATTAAAAAAAAAAATAAAGCTCCATGGTGAGACAACAGATAACTAGGTAGAAATCTCTTCTGTGTACCAGCTGAGTGTCCTTGGCCACATTCCATAAGGTTTCTGTGCCTCTTTTTTTTTTTTTTGATCTACAAATTGAAGATATGATATCTCTATTTCAGAGGGTACTTGTAAAGACTAACTGAAACCTTGTGAATAAACCCTTAGAATAACAGATTCTAAATAAAGGCTGGCTACAAAACAAAAGCATACACAATGGTTTTTTGTTGGTTTTTTTTAAATGGAAGGTTTTTTTTTAAGATTTATTTATTTATGCAAACAAGAGCTGGGGTACAGGCCAGAGATACGGGGGGGGGGGGGGGTGAGAGGATTCACCAGAGACAGAGTGGGGAACAGAACAGGCAGACTGACTGAAATACACTGCTGAAGGAAGCAGCGTACAAGACAGGAGAGGTCTGCTGCACCATGTGGGTTGCTCCCTGACAGGCGGGGGTGGGGAGGGTGTCAAATTTGCATTGCAGAGGTTGTGGGTTGCTTCATAGTGGGGTGCTTAATCCCTTGAGCAACCAGAGAGGCCCCCATACACAATTGTTTTAATAAAAGATTACATCATCCTCCAAATGATTGTTAAAAGAGCCCCTATCCAAAAAGTACTAAGCCTAGATAGAAACTATAACAATATATTCTTTAAAAAATAATTTAAAAAAGGTTTTATATCAACGCTATGCTCTTCGGTTTTTATCAGTAGCAACAAAATTCAGATACAGTTGTAGATATTGAAAGCATTTATCATTATTACTAAGCAAGGACAAAATGTCATAACTTGTGGTGGCAAACTCAAGAAACATTCTTATTAAAGAATAATACAAAGGTGATCCGATCACTTACGATTTTTTAAAAATGCATGAGAAGACAAAATAATAAATACAAATGTGTCAAGGCAAAATTATTATTTGCACATATTGCTTCTTTGAAGAAATAGACATCTATGAGAATTAATGTTGGGTGGGTACTTACAAAATGTTTAAAAGTCAATAGTTTAAACACTGGAGACAACTGGAGATCCACATGCAAAAGAATGAAATTGGATCCCTACATCACATCATACACAAAAATTAACTGAAAATGGATCACATACCTATAAATAAGAGCAAAAATTATAAAAATCTTGAAGGAAAATTTAGGAGTAAATCTCTATGACCTTGGGTTAAGCAATGGTTTCTTAGCTGTATGCCTTAGTTCTATGGTCAGCTTGCTAGTTTTCACCTTTTCTTGACCTTTCATTTGGTGTCTCTATATTATACCTATAAGTGAGACCATCCAGTATTTATCTTTTTCCTTCTGACTAATTTTGGCTAGCATAATCCCTTCCAGTTCCATCCATGCTTCTGCAAATGGCATGAATTTGTCTTTTTTGATCTCTGAGTAATAGTCCATTGTATAAATATACCACAACTTTTTGATCCATTCATCTATTTTGGGGCATTTAGAGTGTTTCCATATTTTGACTATTGTAAATAATGCTGCTATAAACATAGGAGTGCAGGTTTCCTTTCAAATCAGTGTTTTTGTATCCTTTGAGTAGATTCCTAGGAGTGGAATTGCTGGATCATATGGTAGATCTATTTTTAGTGTTCTGAGTAAACACCATACAGCTTTCCATAGTGGCTGGGCCAGTTTACATTCCCATCAGCAGTTCAGGAGAGTTCCTTTATCTCCACATTCTCTCCAGCATTTACTGTTTCCAAGTGTTTTGATGTGGGCCATTCTTACTGGGGTGAAGTAGTAGCTCACTGTGGTTTTGTTTGTTTGTTTTAATGATTTATGCATACAAGAACAGGGATGTAGACCAGAGGTGGGGGTGGGTGAGAGGATTCACCAGAGATAGAGTGGGGAGCAGAACATGCAGATCTACTGAAATACATCACTGAGGGGAGCAGTAGGTGAGACAGGAGAGTCTGCTGCACCATGTGGGTTAGCTCTCTGGCCAGGGATTGAACTAGTGCTGAGACTTAACCCTTTGCACCACAGGGAGGCCCTCATTGTGGTTTTGATTTGTATTTCCCTGATAATTAGTGACGCTGAACATTTTTTCAGATGTTTGTTGGCTGTTTGCCTTTCTTCTTGGGAGAAGTGTCTTTATAGTTCTTTTGCTCATTTTTTCACTGTGTTGTTTGCTTTGCTTTTGTTGTATTGTTTAAGTTCCTTGATATCAGTCCCTTATCTGTTGTATGATGTGCAAATATTTTCACCCATTTGGTAGGATGTCTTTGTTTTGATGACTCTTTTTTGCTGTACAGATGCTTTTTAGTTTGATGTAGTCCCAGCTGTTTATCCTCTCCTTTGTTTTCCTTGCTTCTGGAGAACAATTCTCAAAGATGTTTCTGAGGTTTATGTCATGGAGTGTTTTGCATATGTTTTCTTCTATATATTGGGTTGTCAGAAAAGTCATGATATATTTTTTCAACCAAAATGCATCATGACTTTTTGCAACAACCCAAAGTTTTATGGTTTCAGGTCTTATATTCAAGTCCTTTATCAATTTTGAGTTGATTTTTGTATAGAGTGTGAGATAGTCTAGTTTCTTTTTTTTGCGTGTTGCAGTCCAGTTTTCCTAACACCATTTATTGAAGAGATTTTTCTTGTTTCAGTGTATGTTCTTTGCTCTTTTGTCATAGATTAGTTGACCATATGTGAGTAGTTTTATTCTGGGATTTCAATTCAATTCCATTGGTCTGTGTTTTTGTTTTTGTTCTAGTACCACACTATTTTTAATATAGCAGCTCTGTAGTATTGTTTGAAGTCTGAGGGTGCAATGCCTCCATTCTTTCCCCTTTCAATTAGGAGAGCTTTCACTGTTTGGGGTTTTTTGTGGTTCCATATGAATTTCATCAATATTTGTTCTATTTCTTTGAGGAATGTCATTGAGATTTTTATTGGAATTATATTGAATCTGTAAATTGCTTTTGGTAGGATGGCCATTTTTATGTTAATTCTTCTGATCCTATTAAAAGGGAATATCTTTCCATTTCTTAGTGTCTGCTTCTATTTAAGTGTTTTGTAGTTTTCCTTGTATACATCTTTCACCTCCTTTGTTAGGTTTATTCTCAGGTATTTAATTTTGGGGGTACAATTGTAAATGGGATGGTTTTCTTAATCTCTTCCTCTTGAGAATGATTGTTTGTATAGGAAGGCTACTGATTTTAGGGTATTGATTTTGTAACCTGCTACTTTACTAAATTGGTTTATTGTTTCAATTAGTTTTTCTGCAGATTTTTTAGGATTCAGTATGTATGTCATCATATCATCTGCATATAATGAGAGTTTCACTTCTTCTTTCCCTATTTGGATTCCTTTTATGACTTTCCCTTGCCCAGTTGATGTAGCTAGGACTTCTAGTACTATATTGAAAAGCAGTGGTGAGAGTGGATGGACATCCTGGTCTTGTTCTAGATCGTAATTGGAAGACTTTCAGTTTTTCACCATTAAGAATGATGTTAGCTGTGGGTTTGTCATATATGGCTTTTATTATGTTGAGATATGAATATTATGTTAAAATACAAATTTTTTGATGGTCTTCATCATAAATGGGTATTGGACTTTCTCAGCATCTATTGCTATGATCATATGGTTTTTATTTTTCTTTTTGTTTATGTGATGAACTACACTGATGGATTTTTGGATGTTGAACCATCCTTGTGTCTCTGGGACAAATCCCACTTGGTTGTGATGTGTGATTCTTTTGATACATTGTTGGATTTGGTTTGCTAAGATTTTACTGAGGATCTTAAAATCCTCAATAAGGATTTTTTGCATCTGTTTTCATTAAGGAGATTGGTCTGTAGTTTTCTTTTTTGCATGTTGTCTTTGTTTGGTTTTGGTATTAGTGTAATATTGGCCTTGTAAAATGAATTTGATAGGTTCCCTTCTATCTAAATTTTTTGGAAAGCGTTTCTGTAGCACAGGTATTAGTTCTTATTTGAACATTTGGTAGAATTCGTTTGTGAAACCATTTCGTCCTGGACTTTTGTTTTTTGAGAGGGTTTTGATTTCTATTTCAATTTCACTGCTTATAATTAGTTTAACTTTTCTATTTCTTCTTTGCTCAGCTTTGGGTAATTGTACAGTTTTAAGAATTTGTCCATCTCTTCTAGATTGTTGAACTTGTTTGCATAGAAATGTTCATAGTAATCTCTAATTATCCTCAGGATTTCTGCTGTGTCTGTTGTAATTTTTCCTCTTTCATTTATAACCCTACTTATTTGGGTTTTCTCCCTTTTTTTCTTTATGAGCTAAGCTAGAGGTTTGTCTATTTTATTTATATTTTTTTAAAGAACCAGCTTTTGGTTTTCATTGATCTTTTGGATTGTCTCATTTCTATTTCGTTTATTTCTGCTTTAATTTTTATTATTTCCTTTCTTTTACAGGCTTTTGGATTTTTTGTTGTTCTTTTTCTAGTTCCTCAAGATGAGAGATTAGGTCCCTTTGGATTATCTTTTGTTTTTGATAAAAATATGGAATGCTTCATGAATTTGTGTGTCATCCTTGTGTGGGGCCATGCCTGTATAATTTTAGTGTATGTGCTGTCAAAGTGAGCACTAAAATAATTTTTAATAAAGGATAACAAAATCCACAAATGGAAAGGGGCTAAAGGAAGAAATAACCATTAAGAAGTAAATCCTAAAGGTAGATTCTCTTTGTGACTAAATCTCTGACTGTAAGTTTGGCTACATGGGGCTACAAAAATAACCCTTTGGACCTTGCCAAATGATGAACTATACCTAATAAGTGACGAAAGGGGAGAGGAGAGCCTGAACATTTCTTGTGAAATACTGTCTACACAGTGCTATTTTTAAAATCTTACTAATGGTCATAGAGGATCTTGAAAAGTGAAGGCTAAATAAATTACGATGACAGAAATGAATTAGCAGAAAGAATCTATGATTTGGGAATTGTTTATGTGTATGATAAATCAACTCAGCATCAAAGGCCTGTTTTTTTAGATGTGGCCACATAACCCCTGCTGGGGAATTCTTAAGGAATGCTGATGAACGGGTTATTTCATTTTATTATTTACTCTTTATTTTTTCCAAGAATATGCAGACTGAAATTGGACTTTGTGTTGTTATACTTTGAGAAACACAAATATATTCTAGCTTAATAGGAACAAAACTTGGTTCTCACTTATTATAATACATTCGGAGATCAGTTATAATGAGCGAAGAGACTGGTTCCTGTGTCCCTGTGAGAGACAAAAGCACGTGGTGCCAAACAAGCCTAAGGGAAATTTTTCTCTTCCACAAATACGAGTCTCATATGTGCACAGTGCATACAGCATGCCTGGGAGAGTCCAATAGCATACTTTGTACTTAGGGTACGATCCACCACATTTGCCTTTTCCACCATGTCTTAAGCTACAAAAAATATAGAGAAGTCTCATGATTTGGTTATTATTTGACTATGATATTAACAGGGCCTATTAGTGTGTTAGGTTCGATCCCCCAGGAAATAGACTCTGAGATAAAGATTTGTGTGCAAGAAGTCTCTTGGGGAACAATGCCTCTAAGCAAGTGAGGAAAGTAGAAAATAGGCAGAAGTTTGGACTTAGCTGACCTGATAGGGATCTCAGGAGGTAGCATGGCTCATCCAAGGTGTCTCATGTTGAGGGAAGGGGACAGATTGTTGTACCCACTTCCCATTGTGCCTATCCCTCACCCTCCATGGAGATGCAACCAAACCTTGTGGGAAGTTATTTCCTTTAGGCAAGTCCTTGGGAGGACTCAGTTGTAGGCTATCAACAATCAATATTCTGGGTACCTGGATGTATGAGGATCTCCAACTTGAAGGGGGATCTGGGCCGAGTGTTATGGATTGAGTATTTGTGTCCCCCAAATTCACAGGTTAAAATTCCCTAACATGATGGCATTTGGAGGTGGAATTTTTGGGAAACAATCAGAGTTAGAGGAGTTATGAAGGTGGTGTCCTTATGATGAGATGAGTGTCCTTATAAGAAAAACACTCAAGCTCTCTCTGTGCATGCATGCACAGGAAAGGACCGCTGAGGACACAGTCAGGAAGAGGGTCTTCAGAAACCTGGCCATGCTGGTACCTGATCTCAGACTTCCAGCTCCTGGAGCCATGAGAAGTAAATATTTGTTAAGCCGCCCAAACTCTGATAATTTGTGTTGGAAGCCTGGATTTTCTAAGGCACAGTAAATCACAGCAAACACTACAACCAGTAATACCCTGCCTTATATTAACATTGGGATATTCCCAAAGTCTGTACTACACACGGTAAATGAATAGTTGAAGGTAGGATTTTTAAGAAAGTAGTTTTGCATTTTTACCAAAAAACATTTAACTTCTAGAGTGATAAAACAGAAAAAATTATTACTCTCACTTCTTGCTCTATTACTAATCCAGGATATGTAGGAAATTATTCTATTAATAAAGATATGAACTCAGTATCCAAGAGAAAAAGTTTAAATTATATTTGTTTCCTTATGTTTCTTTTTTTTAAGATTTATTTATTTATGCATACAAGAGCTGGGGTACAGGCCAGAGATGCGGGGGATGAGAGGATTCACCAGAGACAGAGTGGAGAACAGAACAGGCAGTCTGACTGAAACACACTGCCGAGGGGAGCAGTGGGCGAGACAGGAGAGGTGGGTTTCTCCTGCGGGTTGAGGATTGAACTTGTGCTGCAGAGACTGCGGATTGCTTCATAGTGTGGTGATTAACTCCTTGCACTACCAGGGAGGCCCTGTTTCCTTATGTTTCTGCCACTGCAGGATTGTGGCCTTTTGCACTATCCTCAGTATACAGAAAGTCACTTAGAACAAGCTGCTTATGTATCACATCAAATAATAAAAAAAAATTACTTGAATTTTACCTTGAAAAAGTAAATAAAAATTTTTTAAAACTCTTTACCTTTAACAGAATGTAGGCTATCATGATAACTGAATGCTTATCTTAGAAGTAAGAATATGTCTGGAATTTAGGGACATAGGTTTTTCCAACAAATTTAATTTTACAGTTAAATAAATGACATTCATCCCTTTATATTTTATTTCTGCAGCATGAAAATGAAGATGGCGAAATAAGCAAGAAGGAGAAAGATAAATACCAGATGGTGTTACTTATATATAGACTATAGAGAAACCAAACAAAGGGTCAAACAAACACAAACTGTAAAACCAATCCATGAAAACGGAGGCATCTAAGAGGAAGAGGGAGAGGTATGGATGGGGGGAAGCATAATGGACTATGGTAGAGGACTGTAGGTGCTGTAATGGTGGGAGAACTATGAGGACCACACCTAAGGGGAGAAATCGTATATTGTCAAAATATTAACAAAGATGTAAAACAATGGTACTTCATTAATAAAAAAAGAAACATTATATTATCAAAAAAGAAAGAAATGAAGATGGATATTTAAAAAATGTTTGAGGGATTTTTAATTTTGCCAGGGTATCTCAGTCCTCTAATTTGAATTCATGGGGAGTTGAGTTAATCTTGAAAACATTTCTTTCTTTTTTTAAAAAAAAGATTTTTTATTTATGCATACAAGAACTGGGGTACAGGGCAGTAGTGGGTAGCGGGGGGAGAGGATTCACCAGAGACAAAGTGGGGAACATAACAGGCAAACTGACTGAAATACACTGCTGAGGGGAGCAGCAGGCAAGACAAGAGAGGTCTGCTGCACCATGTGGGCCACCTGCCTGGCTAGAGATCGAACTCATGCTTCAGTGGCTGTGGATAGCTTCATAGTGCTAACATTTAACCCCTTGCACCACAGGGAGGCCCCAATCTTGGAAACATTTCTGTTATCATCATCTTCTAGATGTTTCCATTAGTTGTGGATAACTCTACTTGGAATGATCTTAATATGTTCGAAACAGAACTTTCAATTCTTAATCTTCCTTGCAGCCTTTTCAACCCCATCTTCTCTCCTCTAACTTCTCAAGAAAACTATTTGGAAATTATTCTGCTTTTAATTTTTCTTCTTTGCTTACATACTACATCTATTCCATCAGCAAGTACAACTGGCAGAATACCCCCTAAAAGACTTTTTCACCACCTCCACTGCTACCTTCCAGTGCCAGTCACCATCAGACCTTGCCTGACCTATTATAGTATCTTCCTAAATGGTCTCCCAGCTTTAGCTCTACTCTACAACCACTTGCCACAGAGGAGCCAGTTATTTTAAAATGTGTTTATCAGGTACTACATTTATATGGTTCAAAATTCAACACACTATAGAAAGCTATGTCAAGAGAAGTCTTGTACCCACTCCTACATTCCTTGCCCCAACACTCTCATAATAATCATTGCCATCATTATCTTTATGAAAACCCTTTTAAGAAGATTTTAAGGCAAATACAAGCATACTTTATTGCTCAAAAGGTAGCCTACCATATACACTGTTCTACAATTTGCTTTTTTATCACTAATAAAAAATGTTCTAAAGCTCTTTCTATTTGTCTGCCAGTATATAGAATTCTTTCTTTTCCATTTTTACAGGGTATCATGCCATTGTTTATTTATTTAATAAACCAAGATTATTTATTTATTTATTTATTTAACCAGGCCTCTTTGGCTGAACATCATGATTAGGTCCATTTTTTGCTCTTACAAATAAGGCAACAATGAATAACCTTGTTCATGTGTCATTTCATACATGTAGAGATGCATTTACAGGATTGCAAGGTCATATATACAAATGCTTTTGTTGGTTTAAATCTAATTGCTACTCCCCCTGCTTAAGTCTCTAAAAATTTCCCATCCTAAGCAGAATGAAAGCCATTGAGATATCACCTATGTCTTTCTCCCTCTTTCACTATGGACTAAACACATGGGCTTTCTTTCATCACTCTCATAAAATTTTATATATTTTGCAAGCTGTGCAATCATGCTGTAGTTGATTTGCACTGTATTTGTACTATAGTGTCAAATATGAATAAAAATCCAGTCACCAACTAGAGATCTGATAAAGTTGATCCCAAAAGGGGAGGAGTGAAGCTAATATTTAATGGAAATTGATATTTGAGTAGGTTTTATAGTCCTTTGATAAACATTTCTAGGTTATGATAACTTCCACTCTTCTCCACAACTTCAAACTTCTGGGATTCAGATAATGAATGCTGGAATAATGAAGACTTTCAACATCATTCTGTAGCTGTGGCCATGGATCCCAGACATATAAAGGTAAAAGTTCAACCTTAAATGGAAACACAGAATATTGAGCTGGAAACTACAGTGCTCTTTGGCTGTAGACTCTGCCACAAAACTGCAAGGACTTAGGCCATTTAACCTTCTCCTGCCTCATTCTTTTTACATAAAAATGGAAAAAAAAATTTCCTCAAGATTCTCAACTTTGTCATGGCACAAAGATTACTTTTATTATTCCCTCTCATTTTTTTTTTTTGTGCTAATCATTTTACAGTTTATTTTATGGAAAACTCACAGTGATCCCACAAGATAAAAACTATTGAATTGGGCCTCAAGAAGTCAGGAGCCCCGGGGGGCTCTCTTGGTTTTTGTCTTTATTTATTTATTTATTTATTTATTTATTTATTTATTTATTTATTTATTTATTCCATACAGGCTTTGTGGACTCCACCCCCACCCCAGGCCAAAGCCAAAGACACTGGGAACTCCAAATCCCATCACCACCAAAGGGAAGGTGGCTGGGACCTGAGGGTGGGGTTAAGCAGCCAGGTTGGTATAAAGCCAGACACGTGGGCTTTGACTCTCCGCCAGCTTGTGGGTGAGGACCCACAGTCAGGCAACCCGTTCAATATTGGGGCTGCACTATAACAGTTTTACTCTACCAGGTAAGCCAAATAGGACAAATTCATCTAATGCCTTTCCCAAGAGGAAAGGGAGAAATCTTGTGGAGTGTCTCAGGAGCTCTACTGAGGTTCCACAAAATTTCCTTCTATCAACCAAATGAGACTACCAAATTTTTACTTGAATTTAGATTTCTGAGAAGGTTTGCCATAAATATCAGAAAACAGCAGAAACAACAACATTCAATCTCTATGAATGCACCGGCTTAGTTCAGTATTACAATGTTGACTATCAAAACATAACCTTTAGTTTTTTTTCTTTTTCTTTTTTTTCCCTTCTCTCTTGACTTTATTTATTTTTTTCCTTTTTTCACCTCCAAAAATTATTTGCCCGCAATTTGTTACCATGTTCATTGTTCACTGTTAACATGCTTTTGCTCATTATTGATTTATCAAAAATATATATAATTTCCAAATCTTCTTAGCATTAAAAAATCAATTCACGGGCCTCCCCGGTGGCACAGCGGTTGAGTGCTGGGTTGCGAAGCCGCCCGCAGCCTCCGCAGCGCCGGTTCAATCCCCGGCTGCTCCCCGGCCACTGGAGGAGGGTCCCACATGGTGCGCAGACCTCTCCTGCCGCCCGCTGCTCCCCTCAGCAGTGTACTTTGGTCCTTCTGCCTGCTCTGCTCCCCGCTCTGGCTCTGGTGAATTCTCTCACCCTCCTGTGCTTCTGACTGTACCCAGTGCATGTATAAATAAACAAACAAACAAACAAATAAAAATACATGCCTAAAAAAAAAAAAATCAATTCACAATCATTGATTTGCTATATTGATAATATTATCTAAAGCAAAGAAAATATTTGAGGGTTTTATTAATACCATCCAAAGCAAAGAAACTTTAATTTGCCTCGGTAGTTTTACCTTGTTTAATCCCTAAGAATTAAAAGGCTAGAGGTTGGAAATCTCTAGATCCAATCAATTATATTTCCTTACAAGTGTGGGAGTTAATATTATGTATTTGATCATCTGGACCAGCAGAGTGGCTCAGGAGAAATGAGTAGGGAAGGAAGAGGTGAAGTAAAGGGCCTTGGGCCCCAAACCTATTTTATCCTGAGTAGCTCTATTTTCTTTCTGTTTTATATAATGGGTTCTGCCTAGGATTTTGTTTCAAGAATGGGCTTAAAGTATTGAAGATAATTTGAAAATCAAGCTTGATTTTATAGATGAAGATAAGGCCTAGAAAAGGTAAGTGAAATCTGACCAATATTACAGAGCTAATTAATGGTCAAATATTCATTCAATCAACAATATTTATTGAACAACAATATATTTATTGGATATTGCAGAAGTAAAAATTATAAACTCTGATTCTTTGTTTAAAAACAATCTGTGGGTTACCATGCTGTTTGATTAGAAGCATTAGGATGAAAGAATTATTTTCATAAGTTGATAGAGAATTGACATTATTTTGCATGTTACTACTGCTCAATAAGACAAGGAAGAGAAGGCAGAAAATTTGCATTCTGTTAACTGCAGGAGAGCAAAGAGCCCTGGCAGGAGACAGGCCAGGTGGGCTCAGTCTTAGCTCAGTTTAAATTCACAGGGCCGGGCCTCCCCAGTGGCGCAACGGTTGAGCGCTGGGTTGCAAAGCTGCCCGCAGCCTTTGCAACGCCTATCCCCGGCCGCTGGGCGAGGGTCCCACATGACGCGCAGACTGCTCCTGCCGCCCACTGCTCCCCTCAGCAGTGTACTTAGTCATTCTGCCTGTTCTGCTCTCCGCTCTGATTCTGATGAATTCTCTCACCATCCCGCGCTTCTGACTGTACCCAGTCCTTGTATAAATAAATAAAATAAATCTTAAAAAACAAACAAATAAATAAATAAATAAATTCACAGGGCCTCTCTGTCTCTGATCATACACTATTCTCTTCAACATTCACAGAGGAGGAAGCAAAAGGCACATCTTCTCAATATTATCTATACGGTTTTTGTTTCATTTACTAGATTAAGGACTTAGTGATTACCCCTAAACCTGTGGCTATGGGAGATACATTACTTTAATCTATAAGATAACATTTGTAAAAGTCAATTAGCTGAATTTGTTCAACTTAAGCTATTAATACATTCACTGGTCTCTGGGTCTCCCTGGGGATGCGAGAGGTTAAATCTCAGCACAATGAAGCTATTGGCAGCTACTGCAGCATGAGTTTGATCCCCAGCCAGGGAGGTGATCTACATGGCACAGCCGACTTATCCTGTCTCCTCTGCTGCTCCCCTCAGCAGTGTACCTTAGTAGATCCACCTGTTCTGCTCCCCACTCTGTCTCTGGTGAATCCTCTCTCCCCCCACCCCACACACATCTCTGGCCTATACCCCAGTTCTTGGATGCATAAATAAAATAAATCTTTTAAAAATATATATAAATAAATTCATTGGTCTCATGATAACTTACCCAAGACTGGATATCGGGTATGTTCTCTTGGTAGTCCACAATTATAGATCCTCTGATTCTAGCTCTCTCCTTGTAGATTATTTGAATCTGCTAAACCTAACACAATGCTTCATTCTTTTTTAGCATCAGTCAAGAGTCAGTCCTTCTAGGCACTGAGGATGCTGTCAATGATCACGTGGGGAAAGTTTCCTGCTTGCATTGAACAGAACTAGTTCTCTTGATTTATGGCCCAATGCTGTTTTCTATTATACTAGGCAAAGTTAGAGACTCATTTTACTGTTTTGCAAGTACCTGTCATTATGAGTAGGCTTATGTCTCTTCCACATTGTGTATTCATATAGTCAACAAATATTTATTGAGTAGCTTCTATTACCAGACTCTCTGCTAAGTGCTGGACAACCTAATATGAATTAGTTCTCAAGGTGCTCACAGACATATGCACATAGACTGGTAAACAAATTTCAAATTAGCATAAGTACAATGATTGGAGAACAATGTACAGACATACCACACAGCAGCAATTGATTAATTCCCTCTGACATGATATCCCAACTTGGATTTGAAATGTTAATAGAGTTTCCCCAGGCAAACCAAGGATAGTGGAAGTAGGAATAACATATAGAGATAAGAGACAATATGTATATCCAAAGAACCATATGATGTTTGGTATTGAAGGAATCTAAAGTACAAGGTGGATACCTCTCTATATAATGGCCTATGTTTTCCCTATGAATTGAGAGACAATATTTTTTTGATAATGAAGGTAGATAGAGAATGGGTAGGCAGCTTGAAGGGAGGTTTAAAAGAGCTACAGGATTGTTTATAAAATAGAAAGGAATGGTTAAAAAAAAAAACCCTAGGGTGTATTAATAGAGTATTGGCTTAATAAATTACAGTCCACCCACACAATGGAATACCATGCAGTCATTAAAAAGGTGTGCCCTGACATACATAGTCATGTACCACACGGTGATGTTTTGGTTTACTAAGGACTGTATACTTGATGGTGGTCTCTATATATAGGCTAGATGTGTAGTAGGCTAGGTTTGTGTAATTAGATTCTAAGACATTTGCACAATGACCAAATCGCCTTGTGATGGATTTCTCAGAATATATCCTTGATGGTAAGCAACTCATGCTTACACTGATGTGAAAAGATCTACAAGTCACCTTATTTAATAAAAAAAACAAGCAAGATGCAGAACTGTGTGTACTAATTTAGCTTTTGTGTAAACGGCAGTAGAATGTAAAAAGATATTTTTTGATATGCATAAATATCTCTGAAAGAACATAGTTGTTTTGGTTGCCCATGGAGAGAGAAGTTGGATGGTCAGAGTACAAGAGCAGGAGTTAGGGGACAGGGGTGGGCAGCACTTTACATTAAATATCTTTTCATTTTGAATCTCAGGAATGTGTAACTTAGTAAAAAATAAAAGTAAAATGTCTAATTTTTAAAATTAAATTAAAAAGGATAATTTCTGAATTAAGTTCTAACTTTATGATCCTCTGGAACCTTGTGCTTAAATCTAACTTGGGGAAATACAAAAGAAAACATTTCTTTTCAGTAGGGGGCTCATATTTGGGAAAGGTGGGATGGTTGAATCATGGGATTGAGAACTAGAAAGTGTCTACAGAAAAACCTAACCAAGGTCACTGGCTTGGCCTCTGGTAGTCAAGGTCTCCACCCATATCTTTGGCACACTATAATGTTCTGGTTCCATCATCGCAGCACTTCAAAAAGGATTCCATTTTGTTTATTGCTCCTTCTGGTGCAAAATCCTTTCGGTACAAAGTGAGTTAAAACAGAACTCTGTCCTATAGGAACTAAGAAATTAAAAGGGCACTAAGTTGTCAATTAATACATCAACATATAAGAAACAAGACACTTTTATGTGTGGATTATCAGGCCAGGTTGTTATCATGTGGTCATACCCTTTTATCTCTATCCAAATATAAAAAGAATGGATACTTATAGTACCTTCTATGCAATAGATAATGTCAGATGACAGCAATTCAAGGATGTATAAACCAAAGTCCCTAGTGTCTGTCTTCACACAGAGTAATTAAGGAGAGAGACATAAAGAGAACGTTAGAATAAAATGGGGTATGCTTATCATGGAGGCAGCAGGAGTTCTGTTGGGGCCTAGAGGAGGAAGCAAGTATCTGCCTGGAAGGAGCTAGGAAAGGCTTCACTGAGGAGAAAATATGTAACCCTGTTAAGTAAGGAATTTAAGTTGAGGGAGGATGTAAAAAGCATTCCAGGCAAATACAGTCTGCAAAGGCAGCAAAGTTCAGAATAACACAGTGTCTTTGTGGGACACGAAATGGCTAGTCAGACTACAGTGTCAGGTGCTTTTTAGGGAGTGGCAAGTAATGGGGGATGGAAAGGCAGGTTTGGACAGGGTTATGAAGTGCCTTGTATGCCAGGCTAACAAGTTTAGACTTTGTCATGTCAGTAAAATGCCATGTTCTCAGTCAACATGTTGAGAGGTTGGAACATTGTCATTACTGATAAAGCGCCGTTTAAGCAGGTAGCCCTTCCGTTGGCGTCCATATTCTTATTAAAAGCAGAACAAGGATGTGGAAGGCATGACTGTGGGTTTATCACTGCCTTCCCCAGTCTTCCTTTTTCTTCTTCTTCCACTTCTAATTAGATATTGAAGTCTGCTATTATTCTGTCACAAACACTCTCTTTATTTTTCCTTTGATAAACCAACTAGTAAGGATTTACCTGTGGCAGGTACTGGGCTGAGGGGGTCTTTATACACTGCCTTATTCAGTCCTCAAATAGTCCTGAGAGGTGATGGTGTAGTCAGGGTACTTGGTAGCAAACCTCAGCTAACTTAAAAAAAAAAGGATTTTCTTAACAGTATCAGCAACTTACAGAATCCATACAAAGGTGGAGAACAATGTTCAGGGGGAACCAAGGGAAGAAGCAAAGCACAAAGTTGGGGTCATAGCTCAGTTACAATTTCCGAGGACATGACCTGCCACACCTCTGAGTCTAGTCTCACCACAGAAGCCTCAAAGATTCTCAAAACTGACCACAGTATCTGTTTATCAGTCCCCTGCCCCCCAGTACAGAGAAGTGGGTGAGCATTAACCTGCCCTGCTCAGAACATGTGCGCTTTATCCTCTGCCAGGGCTGGCAGAGGAACAGCTTACATTGGAACTCACTCAAATTAGGAAGGATGTTCAGATACTGGACAGCAGAGACGACAAAAACCCACTAGTGTATTTTACAGATGAAGGAATAGGCTCCAAACAGGTAGGTTAGTTACCTAAGTAACACAGCTAGTCAGTGATGAAGCCAGGCTTGGAGCTCAAGTCAGTTTGCCTGCCAAGTCCACAGTGTTATACAATCTGCTGCATTGCCTTCTCTAGACCATTTCCATTCCATTTCACAGCCCACACACCAGTCCAGGTTCCTATTACCTCATCTGCATTACTGCCTTCTACCTGGTCTCCCTGTTTTCTGCTCCCCTCAATCAGTTCAGTCTCTGTGAGGTTGCTAAGATAATATTTTTCAAGTACTACATTATGTCAGCCTCTTGTTCAAAAATCTGTGACTCACCCCCTTTGAGAGATTTTCCAGATGAATATCATTCCATACTGATCACTCCCTCAGTAATCAGTCAAATCATGTTGCTACAGTGCCATCACAGATTTATAATTTATGCTATACTGTCCAGTATTTATTAATGGTTCTAATTATTACAGTTACATGTGACTTCACTAAGGTCTTAGAGCCTGTCTATTGCTGTTTTTGTCACTCTAATAACAGATATTCACATCAATACCTTCTCATCTTTGAATTTCGAGCACTCTAGGATATCTGCATTACTATGATCAATGCTATTGCTGAGCACTTCCCACTTAATAATTCACATTAGCTTCCCTGAAATTTCACAATTGTTTCCTATATTTCTCTGCTATACAAACCATGGCTACCAAGAATATGTTTAAAATTGCTCCCAGTGATAAGAATTTTATTTCATTTTTCGCAAATGTTTAATTCATTACTTCACCCTCAGATACTGTAAGTTGAGATGTAAAAAGTGGTATCCTTTTCTTGGAGCTGTGATGAGAGGAAATAGTATTTAGAGCATGCTCTCCTTTCTAGAATAGTAAAGACAGCATAAGCATTAAGTATACCCCAGGTTACCACATGATTGAGGTACCTATAGGAAAATCCCTTGCCTAGTTCCTTCATTATCTTCATATGGCTGAGGGTATCTTTAGCTAATAATGCCTAGATCCTCTGAATACAGATCCAGAACACCAAGAATCTTTTAATAAGTGACCTAAGTCCAGTGACTGTGTCTTTTTCTTGAGCTTATGATATTAGAGGAGGTCACACCTACATGCAGAGCACACAACTTGATGACCAGTATACTTAACAAAATTCACAACTTAGTTAAAGGGTACCCATATATGCTCTGGTCATTTCCTAAGTTTTAAGAGTAGGGTTAAAAATATAGAGTTGGTACCATACTCAAGAGTTAAACTTCTCTTTGGGAAGACTAATCTATTACACAAATAACTGATCAACAATGGGGTGAGATGATAATTCAAGTCTGTACTGGGTATAAGAATGTTACATAAGGGCCTCCCTGGTGGCACAGCAGTTGAGCGCTGGGTTGTAAAGCTGCCCACAGCCTCTGCAGTGCCGGTTCGATCCCCGGCTGCACCCCAGCCACCGGAGGAGGGTCCCACATGGCGCACAGACCTCTCCTGCTGCGCCCGCTGCTCCCCTCAGCAGTGTACTTCGGTCCTTCTGCCTGCTCTGCTCCCCACTCTGGCTCTGGTGAATTCTCTCACCCTCCTGCACTTCTGACTGTACCCAGTGTTTGTATAAATAAATAAATAAATCTTTAAAAAAAAAAAAAAAAAGAATGTTACATAGAAGGGGATAATCTACTCTGTTTCGGGTAAGGGATCCCAAAAGGCCTTAATGAAGATGAATAGCTTCTGCTGGGGTTGAGGGAGGTGTAAGAGTTTACCAGACAGATGAAGTGGGGAATAACATTCCAGAAAAAGGGAAGAGCAGTATACCATGGAATGAAAAGCAAAAGGAATTGCAATTGTTTGGATTCTGAAGATACATACTCATCATTCATTCTCTCCTTCCCTCCAAATTTCCCAGGCATGGGGTTGAGCACAATTGATCTAACTCAGAACTTTAGAGATGTGTTTTGATTGGACAGTCAACATAATCCATTCCCTTGTCATAGTTCTTAGAGAAGCATGTCTTCCAGACCTAGGTAAATCATTGATGGCATTACTCAGGGATGTTAGTTCAGGACTGAATATGTCCAATCAATCAGATTTTGGTTTGCGAGAGGATGTGCTCACATGGGAAGGGCAGCATGGAAACCTGAGAGTTTCTAGTTTCCATTTTGTTGCCTCAAGGGGAGCCAACTAGAGGATAAGGACGCCACATAGAGCTAATGGGACTGTAGAGTGTTGGAGCCAATGACCTAACCAAAGTCTGAATAGATGCTGATATTTCCTTTTTTTAATAACCAAACATAATTTTTTGTTATGTAAACCTAAAATAATTCTACCTGAGGCAACGCCAGTGGATTTGAGGTAGTAGAAGGTGGGAGATGGATGGTACAGAGAGGCATAGGTCAGATGATGGGTATCATATCAATTCTAGAGACAGAAAGCTCTCAAAGACCATGTTTCAGAGCAATATGAACTGATATGAACTTTAGAAAGATTACTCTGGTGCAATGATAAGGATGTCTTGGAGGGAACAAGGCTGAGGGAAGTAAGACCAGAGAGGAAACCACATCACATTTTCACTTCCTTCATCATTTCATTCAAGAGTATAGGTTCTAGCTCCTTTTTGCACTAACCTTAAACAGGAATCAGCTATTTAAAAATACTTAATCTTTGTACATATGTTATAAGATATATATTCCTTAGAATTTTATATGCTAAAAGTAAATATGCATGTCTTAGAAGTTAAATTTTTCAGAGGTTTCATATAACAGATCAAAATTTGGGTTATACTGCTTTGGTTATCAGTAATATCTTGGCCTCCTTCTGTTTCTCTTTAGGACTTCCATTTGTTATTCACTCCCTCTGAACTTTTTGTCAATACACTCTTTTATCTCATTGTGTGAGTTTTTTGTTTCTGCTTTTTTCCCCTAGAGACAGAATGACAGTTGATGAAAAAGAATAATGTTGAGTAGATTGGCACAAAAGCTCTTTCCCATGGTATCTGTTGCTCTTGAGGGAAATTAACCAGATCCTAACCAGTAGTGAAGAGGAGGCATCATTGATAACAAGCATTTGTCTTGATCTCTCTGGTCTCCAACATTAACTACCAAGTAAATTCTATTGATGGACGAACCATGGGTATGTGACTCTTCTGCTCTATTTCACTGGAACTCTTCTGCAAATATATTAAGATTCAATTAATTCTCCTATTTACTTGTCATTACTGAACTCCCTCTTTATCCTTGCACTGTGTTTGATAATTGGGACAATACAATTGAAGAGGAAAGCTGGGTTTTTGCTTAAAAAGGACTAGCAGCATAGATTTAAAGAATATGAAATACTTTTCCTAAAGCCATGCCAGTGGGGCCTAAGCATATATTACCATTGGTTCCTATATAAGATGGCTATATTGGGTTGATCCTTGAAGCTTATGAAAAGGTTTTAAAAGCATCATCAGACATAGAGAGTTTCACATGCTATTCTACCAGGACTCCAGTGACATTAGACTTTTGATTATTAACCACTGACCTCTAGCCATGGTTCTTTTTTTTTTCTTTAAGATTTATTTATTTATTTATTTATTTATTTATTTATTTATTTATTTATTTATACAAGCACTGGGTACAGTCAGAAGCGCGGGAGGGTGAGAGAATTCACCAGAGCCAGAGCAGGGAGCAGAACAGGCAGACAGACGAAGTACACTGCTGAGGGGAGCAGCGGGCACAGCAGGAGAGGTCTGCCCACCATGTGGGACCCTCGCCTGGCAGCCAGGGATCAAACCAGCGCTGCAGAGGCTGCAGGCAGCTTCGCAACTCAGTGCTCAACTGCTGCGCCACCAGGGAGGCCCTAGCCATGGTTCTTGAGGAAAAGATGATCTCATTATCTCTTAACAAAATTATTTATCTTCATGTGTATAATTTTAGGTGGAAATGGAACTGAAAGCAGGTACTTGTAGAAAAATGTGTTATCCTCAAAAGTTGCCACAGACACAAAATATCCATTTCTTAATATAGCAACTGTAGTTATACATATGAGAGTTAAAGATTGATTTCTTCTAAAGGAAGAAAACATTTTACCTAAATGATAGTTCGCCTTTCTCTCCTCATTTCACTACTTCATATGGGCAATATTCATTCCTTATAGGTCCCATTTCATTCCTTTATACATTCTATTAAATATTATGTAATGTTGAAGATTTACAGCAGAACTGACCACATTAATTGGTCACCCTAGAACCTCAGCATAGTCCTGACCTTTATTTTTAAGCCAAAACCTTGTCACACCAACTCCTTTTCTCTTATTGTACATTGTACCCTAAAGCCAATGGCTCTAAAGCTGCTCTAATGATAAAATCAAGAGTTCATCACATTAGGCATCTAGCAGGCTTTGAACACATACTTGCTGGAAGAAAGAATGACTAGAGAGTGTCTATGGAACTGTGAAGTAGTCTGAGTATCCTTGAGCTGAACTAAGGACTTTAGAATTAAGACACATGAATAGCAAACTGAGCTTACATTTTCATTTATGCTTTCAGTTGACAAACATTTTTTTGAAAGCCACCACTTCCTTTGAACAAATGCACTTGAATTCCTCTGCCCTTCCTAGCAGCAGACCTCTTCAGTCATATTCTTGTCTCTTACTTCAGTCCAATCCAAGATTAGCATTAGGGAAAGTTTGAGGCAGCATGGGTTATTAGTAAAAAGAAAGCAAAAAAGGAACAGACATGTATACTCTCTTCCTCTTCTTCTCTTTTCTTTCACTATTTCATCCTCATGTTTGCTATTTTCCTAAGGACGGTTCTTTCTCCCACTTCATCCTATGCTGCCCTCCTAGTTCCTCTGCAGAAAATTCTAGGAGAGTAGGTTTTCTTTTGAAATATAGATGTAACTAAGTCCCATTTATTGCTGGTGGGGATACAAAATGGAAAGGCTACTGTGGATGGCAGTTTGGCAGTTTTTAAAAAAATAAATATATTCTTACCATATAATCCAACCATCAGGCCCCTTGGTATTTTACCCAAAGAATGAAAACTTACATCCACATAAAAACCTGAACATGGATAGACGCTTCATTCATAACTGCCAAAATCTGGAAGCAACCATGATACCCTATAGTAACTGAATGGATATAATGTAATATATCCAGACTATGGAATATTATTCGGTGCTAAAAACGAAATGAGCATTTGTTAAATAAACTAACAAACAAACAAAAAAATAAATGAGCAATCAAAACCATGAAGAGACATGGGAACTCTTAAAAGTCAATTGCTAAGCGAAAAAAGACAATCTGAAAAAGGCTACATACTGTATGATTTCAACTACATGACATTCTGGGAAAGGGAAAACTACTGAGAAAGTAAAACTATTACTGGTTTTCAGGGTGGGAGGAGAGAGGGATAAATAGGTGGAACACAGAGGAATTTTGTGCAGTGAAATTATCTCTATGGGAGATATGTGGCATTACACATTTGTTTAAACCGATAGAATGTACAACACAGAGAGTAAACCCCAGGGAAGCGATGGACGTTGGGTGATAATGATGTGTCAATGTAGGTTCATTGATTGATTGCACTTTGGTGGGGGCTGTGCATGTATGGGCACCGGGGGCGTAAGCGTATGCTGTACTTTCTGCTCTATTTTGCTGTGACCCTAAAGCTGCTCTAAAAAAATTAGTCTACAAAAATAGATAAGTAGATGAATGAACCTGACTTCAGCCCTTTGTATACATGAAAATCTATTTTTAGCCTAAGCCTGCATGGGTGAGAGAGGAAAGGGGAGGGCTGCAGAGCAAGATTAAGGGAGAAACCTTGCAGAAGTCTTGTGCTTGATTTCAGCAAGGTGAGTAGAAGAAAATCCACAGATTGTTCTCTGTTACTCAATGGGTCATAAAAAGGACACTGGTTTGATCATAAACATGAGAGGCTTCCAGTGGAAGACCAAGCAGGATGGCTAGTCCCTCAAACTGGAAGAGCAAAGGAAATGGGAGCTGCGGCCCTTGCTGGAGGTCTTGTCCTCTGATTCACTGAGGACAATCCCTGCACCCTTCCATTGGATTCCTAGGTCTAAGGAGGTGATTGTACCTGCCGCCAGGCAAGCCCTGGGATAGGGGGAGGAAGGCAAATGAAAGAATTTTATCTGATGTTCCTCGATATGACTTAAAAAGATATTCTTCTGGAGATACACTATAGTTCTATGCCAAGGGACCCTTAGTTTTACACATTAGGGACTTGAGGATGCCTGAGAGCCACCAATGCATATTGGAGTCAGCAAGAAAATTCAGAGTTCCAAACAACAAATTCTAAGCAACCGACTTCAAAAAAGGTGGAAATTATCTTTGATTCTCTTTGTTCACATTTTTGCCTTTTGAAAAGCTGGGATCTGCAACAAGGCAGAGACAAGACCCTGACTTGGGACCCCATTTCTGATAATTTGATTTTCCCTTATTTGGAGACAGTCATCATTTCCACCCGTTTTTTTTTTCTCTCTATCTGTCCTCCCTATGGTTCCTTTCCAGTTCCTTATCTTCCTCCTCTTCCTTTAGAGGAGTTACTTGCTAGACACTAGTCTGTTTCTTCAAATGAATGATCTTATTCATGTCTCACAAACACTATGTAAGTAAGATTGGTGCTGTAATTATCCACAATACAGATGAAGAAGGTGGGGGTGGGGTTCCAGTAGATTAAGTGATTGGCTGAAGGACACCCTGGTCTCCTCTAACCTTGTTCTCTTGTTCTGACATCTAAGATCCTGCCTCAGCCTCCTGTTTGGAACATCATTTCATCCAGATCCAGGGTCCTTTATCACTTCCTTATGTTTTTCCTGCAAATCTGAATCTCCAATTCTTAAACCCCAGCCTGGAAAAGTTTTCCCCAACCAAACAATTCTCTGACACCAGTTCATGTCCTATAATTTATCTCAATTCTGACACTCTTTACCTGGAAATAGAGCCAGATCCCATAGGTTAAGGGTTCAGTCCCATGAAAGTGCCCCTCCCTACCCCCCCTTCAGATGTCAATCCTAGGGAGGTTCCCATGACTCCCTGCTTGGGTTCAATCAATTTGCTAGAGAGCCCTGGTAGAACTGAGGGAGATACTTATGTTCACCAGTTTATTAAATGATATTATAAAGGATACAGATGAATAACCAGATGAAGAGATAAGTGAGATAAAGTTCAGAAGGGTCCCAAGTGCAGGAGCTTCTGTACCTACAGAATTACTCTTGCTGAACATGGATAGCCCGGTACCTAGAAACTCACTGAACCCCATGCTACTCGGATTTTTATGGAGGCTTCCTTACTTAAGCATGACAAATTATAAACTCTGTTTCTAGGCCCCCTCCCCTTTCTGGAGAAGTAGGGGGCAAGGAGGAACAAGTCCGAAAACCACAAGCCTCTAGTCATGATTTGGTCTTTCTGATGACCAGGCCCCATCCAGGAGCCATCCAGGAGCCCAACCTACAGTTCCCTCATTAGAACAAAAGATGATTCTAGTGATCTTATCACTTAGAAATTTACAAGGGTATTAGTTCTGTGCCAACAATTGGAAGCAGATATATGCATTTCTTATTATTTCACACCTGTCCATTCTTCTATTGCCAGGCTAAGCAACTGAAAGTGAGTGAGAAAAATGCATACTGTTTACTGCTGGAAAAAGCCTTAGACTTGGCTCTGAGCTTTCCTTTCCCTGATCTTATCCCATCCCCTGATTGGCCTTCCAAGAGTGAATCCATACAGAAGACTTTGCCTTTGTTCAATTATTAAGCATAATTCCTATCCTTTAATCCTCTCCCTGCTTAAAAGCTCCCTGCCCCTATAGAGAGGCAAGCTCGCCTTTCTATTTCTAGATCAGCTGTGTCTAAACTGTGGCCCAAGGTTCTGTTCTGTGAAAATGCTCAATTGGTACACAGACACGGTTTATCTTAAGGGTATCCATTTCCAGATCCTCAGCTTTTACAAGTATTTTTTCCCAAAATCAATTTGCTTCAGCATATGCCTCATTTATATCAGATCTTCTCTTGATTTCACATCTTTTACCCAACCCAAGTGTTAATATGGGGATTTGCCATGGGGTTAAAGCAAAACAACCACAAAAACTATAAAATATGGATTCAGAGAAAACTTTTGAACAATTGAAATACAATTGACATATAACATTATATTAGTTTCAGGTGTATAACATGACTTGATATTTATGAATATTGAAAAATGATCACCATGAGTCTATTTAAAATTCATCACTGCACATATTTAGCAACTTTTTTTCTTGTTGAGAACTTTTAAGATCTATATTCTTAGATCTTTCAAGCACACAGTTATTTATAACTGGAAGTTTGTATTGTTTCACTCCTTCACCCCTTTCACCCCCTCCCTACTCCTTAGGGGAAATTGCTTAACTTAACCCACAGATCGTTCTGGCATTCCTTGTTTTATGATTATTTCTGGTAAGGAGAAAAAACAAGGCTATTTTGGCTCCTCATAAGAGGTTCTGAATTATAGGTAGAAAAGGTTGGTGAGAGTGATGACATTTTTTGTTTAAAGACTTTGCCTCTTGATCTCTTTTATTGTCAAGGAATTCTTCACAGCAGAAGGGGAGTACTGTGAGTGCAAAGTGAAAAGAGCAGCAGTAAGAAATAATGAAAGCTGTAAACATTTTCTTTTATGAATTCAAACATAAGCAGTTTCTTCAATTATTCTCAATACTCATCTGCAGCACATCATTAACTAGAAAAAAAAAAAAAAACTTTAGAAAAGCCAAAGTAGACTAAACTGGTAATGCTAATTCTTTTCCATGCAATTGGAATGTATTCTAGTACCACAACCTTTTTTAAATAGGATGGAAAAACCCACTGTTAAACTTATTTTTTTCAGCTACATTATTCAATAAACTAGTGAGAAACTGTTTATCAAATCATGACATGATTTGAGCTTTATGATCAATTATCATCTAATTTTATAAACAGTTAATATCTTGGGGGCCTCCCTGGTGGCACAGAGGTTAAAGACACAGTGCTGTCAAGCTATAGCTGGCCACTGTAGCACAAGTTTGATCCCCAGCCGGGAAGGTATCTCTCCTGCCCTGCCTGCTGCTCCCCTCAGCAATGTATTTCAGTAGATCAGCCTGTTCTGCTCCCCACTCTTTCTCTGGTGAATCTTCTTACCCCTGGCACCTCTGGCCTATACCCAAGCTCTTGCATGCATAAATAAATAAATTTTAAAAAATAGAATAAAATGTTAATATTTCCTACTTTCTATTAACAAAAAATTAAATCATATACTAGTATTAGATCAATTATATTTAAGGCATATATACCTTTTGCTTTCATTAAATACATAAGGCATTTTCAATTATTATTTAACAAAATTCAATGGAGTCCTTTATGCTTTTTGTTTGATTCTAATTTTTCTCAAAAGTCTGACACCAGAGTTCACCATATTTATATACATACACCATTATTGAAAGAATATCATATCTTCCGTTACTTTTCTTTCTTCACCAAAATTTATCGCTCAAGTCACATGTTAAGTAATAAAAAAAGCATTTGGTTTACTACTTGCTTCCAATTAAGTAATTAAAAATTGTAAATAATTATATTAGATTTATATCACTGAAGTCTTGAATGTAACTATAATCTATCTTATAATATTTGTTTCATTATACTTTTATACTATTCCTCAAAGAATATATTAATATTTATTTGAACGGAAAATAATTTACCTGACAGAAAGTCTGCTTTGCCTGACTGATTATACTGATTATACTGCCTGACTTTTATAATCATACTACATGGTGGACTTTTCCCATAAAAAACTTGTAGCTCTAAAATTCAGAGAAAAATATATGTAAGCATGTGATAAGAAAGAATATCTTATTGAAAAAAATTGTATTGGCAAAGGTATAAATTCTCCCAATTCTTTTCTAGTGTACAAAGTTTAGTAAAAAAAGTGCCTCTAAATGAGAGTAGCAGATAAAATAGTCACATAATATGTTTTTGTATACTTCCGAGAAATTGAGAAAATAAATTACTTTAATAAATGTGGTAAAAAATCCCTTCACAAGTCAGGTGTTTTCTAATACTTGTTACGATAAAATGAATGGAGACATAATAGAATTTGTCAGTAAGTCACCACAAATAATTTTGGGGAATAGACAACTACAACTCATCTAGCATAAAATTCACCATTTTAAAGTGTACAATTCAATGCTTTTTAGTATATTCACAAAGTTCTACAGTCACCATGTTAAACAGTTTTAAAATATTTTCATCATCTCGAAAAAAACCCTATGTATTCTTAGCCTGTACCCTTGGAATCCCTCTACCCCTTTCTTTGCCTTCCCCCACAGTACTGGCAACCACTAGTCTGATTTCTGTGTCTACAGATTTGCTATTATATGGATGTTCCATATAAATGGAATCCTACAGTATGTGAGTCTTCATGACTGCCTTCTTTCACTTACCATAGTGTTTTCAAAGTTCATCCATGCTGCAGCATGTGTCAGAATTTTATCCGTTTTTTTAAAGATTTATTTATTTATGCAAACAAGAACTGGAGTACAGGCCAGAGGTGTGGGGGATGAGAGAATTCGCCAGAGACAGAGTGGGAAACAGAACAGGCAGACTGACTGGAATATACTGCTGAGGGGAGCAGCAGGCGAGAGAGGAGAGGTCTGCTGTGCCATGTGGGTAGCTCCCTGGCCGGGCCAGGATGAACTCATGCTGCAGAGGCTGAGTTCAGGGTGCTGTGCTTAACCCCTTGCACCACCAGGGAGGCCCAGAATTTTATCTCTTTTTATTAGTGAATACAGATTCCACTGTATATCTACTATGTGGATATGACATATTTTAGCCATTTGTCAGCTGATGAACATTTGGATCATTTCCACTTTTTTGGCTATTATGAATAATGCTGCTATGGGTATTCCAGTACACATTTTTATGTAGACCTAAGGTTTCCTTTCTCCTAAGTACTGTGCTTTTGATTTGCGTTCCCTTGATGGTTAATAGTGCTGATCATTTTTTCTATGTCTATTGGCCATTTCTCTGTCTTCTTTGGAGAAATGTCTATTCCTTGCCAATTTGAAAAATTGGGTTATTTGTTGTTTTATTATTGAGTTGTAAGAGTTCTTTATATGTTCTTGATAAAAATTCCTTATCAGATATATGTTTTTGTTCCTATATGATTTTTAACATGTAGCTATGAAAGCTCAAAGAATTAAGAGGCATTGATATAGGAAAAAATCCTTCTGTTATCAACTATTTATGTAAATATGGTTTCACAGCCCTTATACTTACAAAATAAAATATAGAAATAAAATTGATCTGAATCCTGCTAATTCTAGCTCTGTCATTATTTATCTTTGGAATATAAAAACCTAGCCTTGTTCATATTAAATAATTTTCATTAAATATTTCTAGTTAAAAATTTACTATTTATGTTTAAGAATTATTAAATAAGTACATTTCTAATATATGTTATTTTGTTATATGTTATGTCATTAAATAAATACATTTCTAATATATAATATATGTTTGTCTTATTGTGTATTGACAATTATAGGCATCAGTTAATGTAGGAGAAACTTTTTAAAATTAGAGCTGTATGGCCTTAATATACTAAATAAATTACAGATTTTAATATTAGGAAATACTGCAGGGAGAGCACTAAAGCATCCTGTGCAATCAGAATAATTAAAATAAATGTTGATATCTACAAACTCTGAGAACTCAGACTCTTTAAAATATTTAAACTTATCCCAAAATTCTTCAGGTG
The DNA here is from genome assembly GCF_964194135.1 of Talpa europaea. Lineage (NCBI taxonomy): Eukaryota > Metazoa > Chordata > Mammalia > Eulipotyphla > Talpidae > Talpa > Talpa europaea. The sequence goes on from NC_140072.1 coordinate 81,623,840, forward strand.
GTATATGAAAAGTCTGAGAATCATATTTCTTGTAAGCTGCTTCTTTCTATTCTTGATCCTCATTAGAATATCCTTTCTTATGAATGGAGGAGTAGGACGAGGTACACTTAAATTTCCCTAGAGTGGACAAGAGTTCTTAACATGGGCTTCTGATAGTTATGTGCCTTATGAAACTGCATGTAGAATTCAGTCTGTACATGGATATGTGCCTCCCCTACTTCAGCAGTTTCATAGTATTCATCTGATTCTTAATGAAGACTGAAACCTAAAAAGATTAAGAACCACAGTCTACTAGGACGTCTCATTTATCTCATGTTACTTTGAATACCAATGACTCACTTGTTGCATTTACCATATTGGTATCATCTGCCTCTTGGGTATGATTGGCAGTTTTGTTTATTCTCCCAATGTTGACACCATCACAGGAATTAGGACAAGTTCTGGATTCAGTATTTCCATTATTTTCTAAGAAAATAGTTTTTAAAAAATCCAGACCTGCATCTTTCTTTCTATGCATTCATTAATTCATTCAGCAAGTACTTACAGCATGCCTCCTAATATACCAGTTACTATTCCAGGGCCTAGGAATACAATGATGAACAGGCAGACAACATCCTTTCTTGGAGGTTCTCTTCTAGAATAGGGAAACTGGGAAATAAATAAGAACAAAAAAAAGATCATTTTGGGCAGAAGTACTATGAAGAAAATAAAATACAGTGATATGACAGTATTATGAATATGTGGGATTCTTTAGAATGTGAGGCTAAGACTCTTTAAGGAACTAACATTAGAGCTGAAGCCTGAGTGATAATAAAGTAGCCAAGACTGAAAACAGCTGGTGCAAAGACCACTTGTAGGAAGGAGGTTGATGATTCTGGGTAATTTCCAAGCCAGGGCTTGGTCAGTACTGATCAATACTGAAATTGGAGAGACATTTTATTCCAAATGCAATGGTAAGCAACTGATGAATTTTAATCAGAAGAGTAACAGACTTTGGGCCTCCCTGGTGGCACAAGGGGTTAAGTATAGCGCTGTGAAGTTATCAGCAGCCTCTGCAACCGGAGTTCGATCCCCAGGTCCGTCAGGGAGCTGACCCACATGGCTCAGCAGATCTCTCCTGTCTCACCTGCTGCTCCCTTTAACAGTATATTTCAGTCAGTCTGCTTGTTCAGTCACTGTCTCTGGTGAATCCTCTCACCTCCAGCACCTCTGGCCTGTACTCCAGTTCTTGTAAGCATAAATAAATAAATCTTTAAACAAAAAAAGAAGAGTAACAGACTTTGTATATATATATATTAACTACTGTGATAAAATGGATTGGATGGCTTTGGGGGGAAGACAGTAGAGACCATGTGACTTGGAAAAGGGTAGAAATTATATATGAGGGAATATTTAAGATGTTCTTTGAAGGTAGAGCTGATTGGACTCATTAATGGTTTGGATATGAATTGTGAGGAAAAGAGAAGAATCGGGTAACTCCTAGGAAATTGGTTTTGAACCACTGGGGGAATGATGGATTAGATTTAAAGATACTGTTTGGGAATATTTGGGGCACTGATTAAACATTTAAGTGATTAAAAAGGAACAGCATTAGATACATGAGCCTGGAATTCAGGAGTGAGGTCAGGAGCAGAGATAAAAATAAGGGGTTTAGGAACATATAGATGGTATTTAAACCACTGTGGTAGGCTGAGTATAGGCCCCCATTTGAATCCTTGGAACTTGAAAGGACCTATTGTGCAGAAGGTATTTAAAATAAGTGATTTGGAAACCTCACAATAACCACACAAAGCAGGTATTAACATCCACTAACAGATGGGGTACCTGACGCTGAAAGAAGTGGAGCGTCTTGTTCTAGGTTCCAAAGCTAGAAAATACCTCAATTCTGCTATCACAGGCCTTACAGAATTTCTGCATAGAGGGGAGGTGGTAAAGAAAGAATTGTGCAGTGTGCTTTGAGACAGGTCCTTTGTAGTATACTCTCCTGGCTGTGAAATATATGCTTTATAAATATACTTCCAGAGGCCTGCTCCAATTTTTGCCCAGCTCATACTTCCAGAGCCCTTGCTAGCCCAATCATATCACATAGACCACGACCACTCGTTAGCTAATTATCTCTGGAAGGGCTCACTGGGGTTATAACATAATGGACGCGACATACTAGACCTCTTTCCAGGCATTTAACTTTCACACAATAACGATAATAACTCTTACCATCTAGAAACAAGCTAAAAAGGTTAGATAGCTGGGAATGGAAACAAATCAGGACCAGAGAGCTTCCTTCAAGAGGGTGGGAGTGTAGTAAGAATGAGATGTAGGGTACAGCCCTAACTTGAACCTAAAGTAACCATGAGCTAGTAACTCGGTCACCTAAGAAAACGAGGGGGAAGAGGAGGTCTGACCTCTAAGCTCCCTCAGAGATGCTTGAGAAATTCTTTTTTTCTCCATCATTGGAGCTCCAGTCTTAGGAGAAAGCGCCTGAACCCGCCAGGAGCAATCGCCTGTTCACTCGGGGGTTACCCTTCGGTTCCTTGCCTTAAAAACCAGCTCGGGACACTATTCTGCCAATTGCGTCGGAGGCCGCCATGTTACTGGGGTCAGGATAACTGAGTGGACGATAGGTTATTCCTCGACAAGGTGAGGCAGTTCGGAGAAACTACAACTCCCAGGGGCCCATGGGGTACCCCGCGCAGCCTGGACCTGGTGCACGTCGGAAGCGGCAAGCGGCCTGAGGCCACGCTTCATTGTTCCAGCCGCGCAGGTAATCGTGCGCATGCTCAGTCACATTCCAACGGCTTAAGCTTTCCTTCTTGCGGAACTGCTCTTCAGATTTTTTCTTGCCGCGCTTTTCCCCGCCCCACCTCCGCCCTCTTTTCAGGGATTTTTGAGGGGGCGGGGCCTCTGTCGAGCGCGTTCCCGGCCAAGTGTACACGCGCGTTCACGGGAGAGTAAAGGGGGAGGGAATTGAACACTGGGTGTGGAAGGTGGAAGGCGGTAGGGGACCACAGGGAAGGGAAAGCGCATGCGTCCTAGCGGCTGCGCGGTAAGGCCTGCAGCAACGGCGGAGGGGTGGGGCGGAAATGAGCTGTGGGCTGACGCACGCGCAGTGGGCTACTAGCGCCCGCCTCCTTTTCCAGGTTTGCCCTCCTCCTCCAGCACCGTTCCGGAAGTGCAGCCGCCCAGGCGCCCACCAGCGGCCACCCCCTGCGGCAGGCCCCGCCCCCGCAGGCCCCGCCCCCTGGCTCTCCGCCCCCTCCTCTGGTGGTGGCGCCGGGTTGCAGTCCCGGCGCTGGCGGTTTCGGTACCCGAAGCCGGGAGCGCAGAGTCGTTCCCGGAGCGGCGGCCAGGCTATGATCCCCGGCTCCTGGCGTCCTGCGCCGGCCAACCAGAGTCCCTGTCTCAGCCAGTTCCAGCGTTCGCGCGGTCTCAGCCCGGCCTCGCAGCGCGGTTGGCGGCGGCGCCCCTGGCGCGCCCCCTCCTCTGATGGCGGCGGAGATCCAGCCCAAGCCTCTGACCCGAAAGCCGATCCTGCTGCAGCGGGTCGAGGGGTCTCAGGAAGTGGTGAACATGGCCGTGATCGTGCCCAAGGAGGAGGGCGTCATCAGCGTCTCGGAGGACAGGTACGGACCGCTGCCCCTCTGCGGCGGAGAGGGGCGGGACTGCCCGGCAGCCCCCAGCCCGCGCCTGGGACTGTGCTTCCACGTAGGCGCAAGTGTGGACGTGCTCCCTCAAGTTTTTATTGTAATGCGCATCCTGGTTCTGCTGGCGTTGAGCTGCGCGCCGCCGCGGCTGAGGGGCTCGGGGATACCCAGCCGGGACAGCGGCGTGCGCCCCGGGCTCGCCCGTGGCCGGGTGGCCCCTGTCTGGCCTGGGGTGGCCCTTGGACTAATAGTGCGCCGGCCACTGGACCTTCATCCAACTCAGGGGACAGGAGGTCTTGGTCCAGCTCGGAGGACCGGAGGGGATAGGGAGGAACTGCCGGACCCTTTCGGGGTGTGTGGGGTGTGTGTGTGTGTGTGTGTGTGTGTGTGGACACTAACGGTGCGCTGGCCACTGGACCTTGATCCAACTCAGAGCACAGGAGGAGAGACTTGAGGAGCTGCGGGACCCTTCAGTGTGTGTGGAGGATGCTGCCAGAGGTCTTTGCAAGCTAAGGGTTTTGGAGTACTCTGTACAATTCTTAGGGTTCCAAACTGAGAGTAAAGAAATGTCACTTCCATCTCCCATACGTTCCTACCCATTCCAGATCTCCCGTACTTCGCACCCTGAATTCAGTGAATATTGCAAGTTGTATAAGGAATAACTGGGCTTTTCTCCGTAAAGTAAGAGTGCCCTCCTATTTTTTTTTTACCGTCTTTTTATTTCTTCGCGCTCAAGGGGAACCACATAGAACTTGCAAGGGACCACGGCTGCAAATAGCTCTTGAGTTCCTTCCCTTAGCTTGTTTCCTTTCTTTTTGCTTAATTTTGCAGAAGTAGAGCATGTTGTTCTGCCTTTATTAGTCTCGTTTTTCAGACAATAGCATTTTTGCTTTAACTTAATATCCTGTAATATGCAGAAAGAAGGCTGATGATGCTAATTTTCATAGGAATGCTGCTTGAATTTACCAGTTAGGATAATTTATCAAGAATTGTTAATATCTGCCTTGATATTATCAACTGGCATTCCAAAAAGTGTAACACTGTAGAGATGTATGATGGGGGCCTTATCCATAAAACAGTAGTTAGGTTTTTTTTTTTTTAATGGAAATTCAAATTATGCTGAGATAGGGAATATTTTTTTGGTGACTCAAAATTGCAGCAGAGGGATGATAACAACAAGGTATTTATTGCTGTCTTTATTGTCATTTGAGCACTCTGCGTATACTGTGCCTCAATAAACTTGTTTGATAGATTTATTCATATTGCACATTTCACTCATGTAGATTATTCAGTTTAACTAGGATGAATATATTAATGACATGTTCTTGTCTACATCATATTCTATACAAATGGCCAAATGGTGCTTGATTCATTTTCTATGCAGGTTCAATGGAAAACACTGTAAACATAAACCACTGGCAAGCAGTTTGCAATGAACAGAAGAAATTCATGGCAGAATGGAATATATGAATGTAGAAACCTTTTGAAATTCACAGAAAAACCCCTTATGAATATTTAATTTTTTGGTTGAGGCAAAATTTATTGAATTTCAGGACTGCCTCTGAGCCTAGAAATTTTTTGTCACAGGATTGTCTTTAAAGGAAAATATTGATAGACGTCACTTGCTCAGTCCTAATAAGTTTTTCTCTTCTAGTTATTAGAGCTGAAACTGCACAATATAACTTTTATAAGCAATTCATGAGTAAGTTTATTGAATCAATTAAGAGGAGGAAGGTAATTAAACTTAAGTTACTTTAGTAAATACTTTTATAAAACCTAAGCTACTTTTTGTTTTGGTTGATGGTTGGGGAGTAGAGGTAGGTTTGCATCGTTTTTTTAAACTCTTAACAGCTTCATTTTATGCATGACAAACTTCTAAATTTATGCCAAAATTCATTTGATAATGGTGGAGCAAGGGCTAGCTCCTAGGTGTTCTGATTCCCACTCCAGTGCATTTACCTCAAAGGTAATAACTTTAGCAGGATGCATTTCAAAGTATTTGGAAAAACTGAAGTATCATCTCTGAAAGAAACTGAAGGGTAAATTTCATTTGATTTTAGTCAAAAGAAATGCGGTATTAGCTATATTGGTTTTATTTTCACTTACCTAATATATAATGTTAAAATAGAAAATATTTGATTAAAGAGTTACTGTTAATTATGTAAGACCCATCGTTAAAGTCAAGATTATTCTTTACATATATTTTATTGTTACTTAAGTCAACAAGTCTGTTTCTGTAGGTCATATACTCACACTTGAAAGTAACTTGATTATTTAGAGGTCAGTTTCAGTTATGGTTTTCCTTAATAGAGAATTGATCTGTATTTTGCTTCTCAAAATCCACTGTTAATATTACTTGACATAATGCCTAAGATTTGAAGGTAGACTATTGATTTTCATCAAAACCTACAAAGCCATTTCCATTAATTGCTTCAGATAGAAGCTTCAGATAGAAACATCTTCATTTCTGAACTCTTAGGTTAAGCCACAAATGATGTCCCATTCCCGAATGGCAATATTCTGTAAGTTCCTTTGAAACCCTGCTTTCTTCTGATCTCTGACTCCTGATAGTTTACCTATGCCTTTGAAAAAACTTAACCTTTTCTTTTTAAACAATGTTAAAGATAATTGTTCTCCACTTTTTTTCTTTATGATTTCTCTAAGATGTTATGGGATCTTACTTGTTAGGGTTACTGTACTGCCTGGACATAATAAGCCTTCAATAAAGTTTGTTGCATCAGTGACTGATCTGTTTTTGTTGTGGTTCCTGAAAGTACAGCGCCTGAACTATTGTAGACACTTAATTGATATTTGTTAAATGACTTTTTTGACAGACTATGAAAGTCCTATGTGGAGAGGTGTACACTTACGGGAAAAGTGTCAGGATATCATTTAATAGAGCTAAAACTAATCTTTGCTCATCTTAACAATGCTGGGAGACACAAAAGAGATAAGAAAGGGAAACAGTTGCCTTCAAAACCTGGCCAGAGGTCCACATGACCAATAGGAAATCGGGCAGACAACCAGGCAGGATACCTCCTGTGTGCAAGTCCCACCACAACCTGATGTCCCAGCAGATAGCATCTGGCAGATAATGACTCTCCTAGTTATGAAAAAGCCCACAGAAACGATTATAAAAGAGAGCCCCAAACCCTTCTTCCCATACAGACAAATCTCCCATCTTGCCCCCCTACTCTCTTGCAGGGTATCTCAGTAAATCTGCCTTTTCTGTTCACCACTGTCTCTGGTGAATTCATTTACCCCTGCTCTTCCGGCCAGCACCCAGAGTTTCCCTGCAACATTTTGGTGGCCTGGATGGGGAAATCAGGTACAGAATCCCTTATTCCTTAGCTTGGTTTCTCATTTTCCAGTGGATTGCGAGGAAACCTTGGAGCAGCTAATCAACTGATGGTATCTGGTTGGGGTACACCCAAACATTTCAGAAAGGTTGCAGGTGCCGGCAAAAACCACCGTGACCTTATAGGTGGAGAACAAAGCCTTTTATTTCTCCAAAACCCCTGGTGGGCTGTTGGGCTTGTGGATGATGACTGAAGAGGTTAGGGTTAGCACCCTGATTTTCCCTGCAACAAAAAGAATTGGACTTGATGCCCTAAAATTTTGAAAGCTCATGAATTACTTTATTTAGTTCATCAATAAATATTTCTGTTCATACTGTGTTCCAAGCACATGTACACACTGCATTGGTAAATATGTCAAGGTTCTTTTAAGCTGCTCTCTATTTAGTGGAGGAAAATTTTAGAATATGATAAAACAAAACCACAGTTGTCAAGATTTAATATTGAAAAGAGAATTCACATATGGAAAAGGTGGATTCTACAGTCCTTATTGTCTCTGAAATTTTGCCTGCCTTTGTAGAATTCTTTTGGCTCACTACCATCTTCACCCATTGCCTGCCTTTAATAGTAGACTGATAATACTTTATTATTCAAGCCTAAGAGTGGATTAAAGAGTAGATTAAAACCCTCACTCTCATTTCATGTTAGCATTGTTAAGATAGCCTGGAACTTTACTGGATACCAAGGGAGGAATTACAGAGGAACGTAAGAAATATAAGAAGTCTGACTTGCAAGTATAGATTTGTGGTGCTGTCATAATACAGAGCTTGTTACTGGAACTCACTGACTTTATTTGAGCCTATCTTTGCTTTGGTTATAGCTGAATAGATCTCTAAAGAACACACCCAACTTTAATACTTTGTCTTTTTCCTTTCCCAACTTGTTTCTGAACTGCCTTTTCTGAGTGAATGCATTCTAACATTTCTTATATGGGAAATTCTACGTATTTTCGCCAAGATTGATGTCTGCAGCTTCTCAGGGACTTCCTTGTCCAGTGCCAGCCTCTTCTCCAAGTAATGAAGACCAGGAGACATGTCTCTCTAGGTGGAACCCAGTCTTAGTTAGATCTTACCTTTTATATAAGTTTCTTTTTTTTTTGTTTGTTTTTTGAAGATTTATTTATTTATGCATATAAGAGCTAGGGTACAGGCCAGAGATGCAGGGGGTGAGAGGATTTACCAGAGGCAGAGTGGGGAACAGAACAGGCAGAGTGACTGAAATACACTGCTGAGGGGAGCAGGGGGTGAGACAGGAGAGGTCTGATTTGCCATGTGGGTTTCTCTCTGGCTGGCTCTCATGCTGCAGAGGCTGTGGACTGCTTCATAGTGTGGTGCTTAACCCCTTGCGCCAGCAGGGAGGCCCATATATGTATCTTTTTAATAAAAAATTCTATTTTTATATAAGTTCTTTTGTATGCATATCTTAACAAAAGTCAATAAACTTCGCATTCATATAGAGTTTCAGTAACTCTTGGTAGTTACTATGGGACAGTTACTGGAAATTGTTCCTTACCGGGAGTTTTTACTTGTACAGTGGTAAGGGGAGGAGGATAAGTTTTGTGCTGAAAACAGATGCAAATTGTCATCTAGGGCTGCCAAAGAATCTCCTCTGCTTGTGTAATAGGTCTTTCAGGATAAGGAGTAGTTCATGAAAATGTCAGAGTAGAAGAAAGGGCATTTTAGGTAGAGGGGGGAAAGAAAAGACTCATTAATTGAGAAATACTGGAATAGACTTGTGAACATATTGTAAAAGTTTCTGGGAACACACCTACCCATTCCCAAGTCTAGCAGGAAAGAGAAAAGCCATCTTCACAGCCTCTATCCTGTGTGCAGGAATCTGCTGCCTACAGGTAAAGCAGCTTTCTTCACACTCGCTGATGACCTTGGAGCTAGATACAGAAGATTTAACAATGGGTGAAAGGTTGTGAGTTTCCAAGAGCAAAGCCTTTGCATCTCTGCAGTACAATCTTCAAAAAGGAAGACATTAAATATTGTATTGCCTTCCTTTTAGCATCAGCATAACTTTAAGGTGAGGACAACTTAGAACCAGAAGCCCCTTCTGTCCAGAATAATTACATTTTTAATGTCAGGGAGTCACATCCCTACCTGTATAAACAATTCAAACTTGTGTTTATTGAAACAGCTCTCAGAGTAAAATTTTCCCACGTTCTAATTCTCACTTGATTATCTAATGAACTCTTTGTCTAATTATCCTTGAGACTTTCAGTTAACAGACTGGTTTAAAGTACAGACCCCAGTCAGCCTACTTGAATTCAAAACTCAGCTCTGAGTGTCACCTGTTGGATAGGATTTTTTTTTTAATCTCCTTGCAGAATCTGGAAAATTTGTCTCACCAGGGGAGTAACTTTGAGAGTGAAAACTCCCAGAAACTCTGGGTATAAGAATTGGAAGTCCTTTCTGCATGAAAAGATCGAATGTAGGGTATTGGGGAGGAGACTGTGAGGTCAGGGAGTGCAGAAGCTGAGGATAATGAACAGGAGACTGTGTAAATGCAGCTTTATTTTCTGCCTATTCAAAACCAGTTTATGCTACTTGATTATGTTCTCTGTAAGCCCTGGGGGTAGACACAACCCCTACAATGGGTAAAAGGTAGTTAGACTTTAATTTCAGGAAAAGGAGATCTGATCCCCAATGCGTAGCACAAAGGAGATAAGCAGTATATTCCTTCTGTCAATGAATTAAGCAATAGCTGATCACATGTTGAGATAGGAATGGGCCTGAGGAGATTGTGAGTCTCCAAGCAAAGATTTGAACCAGAGAGTAGCAAGGGTCACAACAGAATAGTGGATGGGGGTGAGAAGAGACTGGGATGAGAGAGGGGTTGGATTTTTTTTTTTTAATCTCTAGGTCCCTCCCCATCTCTGCACTCCCAATGTGAACTACTGTGATGCTACCTGGCCATGACTGCTTGACCTTATCTTGAAAAGACAGGTTAAATTTTCATTTCTTTTTATAAATCCTCATACTGTTTGTTGATTTGCCAGGGTTCTTTTCATTGTAAAATTGCACTATCAGTTCTCTGGTTGAAACCACTGGTTTCACTAATACTTGACCTTAGCTCCATTCAGTTGACTTGGAATTTTATGTACCATAGATTATAGAACATTTTGCATCACAATTTTTTTTTGAAATAAAACTCAAAAGTTTCCCCATAGTGCAAGCAATAGTTCTGAAAGTTGAAGACTTGGAATGATTGTATGAAGTCTGTAAAGTCAACAAAAGTAAAACCCATTTGAACTAATTTATGAGTGTGTGTAGTCTCACTTAAATGGCATAAAATTAATAAACTTTCAATTATACATGTGACACTCAGTCCTTGTGAGTAATAATTGGTGGTTTCAATGTCCCAAGGAGGGAATTTGCTCTCATATGTTTGTTAATAGTTAGACCTTTACACTGAATTCAGAACATTGAGGCAGTCTTTATGCCAGTAAATGTGTCTGGAAACAGGCTGCCTCTGTCTCTAAAGGTCACAATACAGAATGACTTTTTAAGAAAGCTCATTATGGGAAAGCCTATTTAAATAGGCTCACTAGGAGGGGCCTTGGCTTCCAATGACCCAAAACTCCTGCGTGTTCTGAATTTCCTACTTAATTTTTATAGCTAAACCAGGTTCTGTTTGGAACCACAAAGATTTTTATCTGCATACATTCATCTGGATGTCATAAAACAATGGAAACTTTTAGAGTGGTAATTCCGGTTCTCCTAAAATGATTCTCAGCTGGTGTAATCCTAACTAGCTTATACCTCAAATGTTAGGAACTTTGAAAATGAAAACTAGACAAAAATCGTAGACTGCTAAGTAGCCAGAAGAGATCAGAGAACGACCTTTTCCGGTAAACCAAATAAAAACTCAAAAAAGGAAATACTACATTTTATTTATGGATAGTATCTTCCCATGGCTCTATTTCACTTTGAATTTGGCTTTGAGAGGGAGGTATTTTGTCTGCAGTTGAGAATCACCTTGATGTCATTAAAAAAATAATAATTGTGGGCCTCTCCAATGGCACAGTGGTTGAGCGCTGGGCTGCGAAGCTGCCCGCAGCCTCTGCAGCACCGGTTCAATCCCTGGCTGCCAGCGAGGGTCCCACATGGCGCAAAGACCTCTCCTGCCACACCTGCTGCTCCCCTCAGCAGTGTACTTCGTCAGTCTGCCTGTTCACCCTCCCCTGCTTCTGACTGTACCCAGTGCTTGTATAAATAAATAAATAAATCTTAAAAAAAAAAATTGTGGGGAGATTAAAACACTTAGTGACAGAAGTCAATAACTAAATTGTGGCTTGAGAATATTTCAAGTCATGATCTGTTGATATCTGCAACACTAAACTAAATTATGTACAGCATGTATTTATCATGAAGCCCAACTTCTCAAGTACAGTATCACAATAGAAAATTTACACGGCCTTAGGTCCTCCTTTATTTTTTTTTAATAAATAAAACTCAAGGAAAGTACCACAATTAAACTAGGAATTCCCTAACAGAAAAAAATAATAACTTTCTTTGTGCAACTTCCGCTAGCAGTTTCTAACGTTTTTTTCCCAAAGGTCAGGGACTTTATCCACAAGCTTCATTTAGTCAATAGTAAAAATTAATTCATAGATGTAGAAACTAAAAAATAAGACCAAAAAAGAAAAAAAGTCATCTACTTGTCTCCTGGCAACATACAAATATATTAAGCATATATATTAAGCATATATATTACATCCTTAGATATTCAGATATGTGTCTTACACTTCATTGTTTACCTTTTTATTTTTCACATAGGAGACATTTGCTTTTTAATTTAATCCTCTACCCTTTTTTATAATTGCAGTTCCTTCTTTTTCTTGATCTTTGTGGTCTTGTGTCCCTCTAATTTGAGAAATCAGGGGAAAGAACTGGGACTGGAGTTTGATCTCACCTATTCCTGTAATGATCTTGGGCATTTCCTCACTCAAAGTCTCAGTTCCCCTATTTGGCAAAGGAAGACTTAAGATCTCCTAGCTGTGACTTAAGCACTCTGATGGGCCCACATAGTGACTCGATCAGTATAACATCTCTGCAACCACATCATCCTAAAACCTGAAGCAGAGGAAAGCATACAGAAGCGAAAAAGTGGTATGCTCTTGAGGCCTCTGGTGGCCTAGGGGTTAAATCTCAGCACTATCACACTAAGGTCTGAATTCAATCCCTAGCCAGGGAGCTGGCCCACAAGTGGTTGCAACAGACCTCTCCTGTCTCACCCACTGCTTCCCTTAGTAGTGTATTTTCAGTAAATCCACCTGTTCTGCTCCTCACTCTATCTCTGGTGAATTCTCTCACCTCCTCGTCTCTGGCCTATACTCCAGTTCTTCTATGTAAAAATAAATAAATCTTTTTTAAAAAATGGTATCCTCTTTGTGAAGCAATTGTGAATCTGTTACAGGACACCCCTAAATCTGCCTACTCTAAATAGGTTCTGCCATCTGCCGCATCAAGACAAAACATGCTCTAAGTGCATAAGACTTTTAATGGAAAGGCACTTAAATACAATTAGTGTGTAATACAGAAAAGGGGAAGAATGAGGAAGAATAAAGTTTCCAAATCAAGCCTCCGAAGTTACTCATCCCCTCATAGGTAAATGCCCAGCCCAACAGTGTTGGCCCAAAGCAAGGCCCAAAAGGGGCAAAGGGGGGCCAGAATGTCTGGAAGGAAAAGAGCGAAATCGAATCAAAGCTGCCATTGTTAACCTCCGCACGGGTCTCTCACCCACATCTGTTTTAACCAGTCCCAGGCCAAGAAGCAAGTACAGCTTCTTCACATGGCTCTCTGTTCTTTGTGCCTCCCCCAGTTCTCCTTCTCGCTCTCCATCCTCTTCCCTCCTTCTCCAGTCCCCTCTCTAGCTTCTCCCAGCACAGCTCTACTTATCCTTGGGTGGGGCAGGAAACTTAGAACCTCCCCTTTCCCGGGGGACCACCCTGTTATAAAACCATGCTTCCTGGAGCCTTTGGATGGCAGTGGTTATTTATTCCTGGATGAAGTGTTAAAGAGATGTTTGTTTTGTATTTATGCCTAATATCTAGTTGAACTGAATTCACTACATTCCTTTCGTCTCCAATACTTCCCCACTGGGGAAGGGCCTGAAACTTTTTTGATCACAAATCATAGTAAGAAATATATTTAGGGCCTCCCCGGAGGCGCAGCAGTTGAGTGCTGGGTTGCAAAGCTGCCCGCAGCCTCTGCAGCGCGGTTCGATTCCCGGCTGCTCCCCGGCCACCGGAGGAGGGTCCCACATGGCGCGCAGACCTCTCCTGCCGCCCGCTGCTCCCCTCAGCAGTGTACTTCGGTCCTTCTGCCTGCTCTGCTCCCTGCTCTGGCTCTGGTGAATTCTCTCACCCTCCCGCGCTTCTGACTGTACCCACTGCTTGCATAAATAAATAAATAAATCTTAAAAAATATATATATATATATTTAGCATTGCTACACAAGAATCACATACACTCACATAGATACACTATAAATTAAAACAAAATTTTATGAAATGATATTCTTTTAATGGGATATGCATGCTGAAACTTTCTGTTCTAGTGAAGCCTTTGTAAAATCTTGGTTGTGACTTTTCCCGTTGATTTCACTATCCACTTTGAAAACAGCAGTTTAAAATACATAGTGCTTTAGAGAAAAGTTGAAAGTTTTGTACCTCCCCCTTTTTTTTCTCTCTGTGTAGTTTTGGTTGTTTTAAAAGATGAAATATTATTCAACTGAGGGACTAACACCAGCCTTTCACACCCCTGACCTGCCCTGCCTTTCTGAATTGCCGCTGTGATCATAAAATAGACCTTGTCTCCCTGGAATTCTTCAAGTCAGGAGATAATTATTCTGACTCCTTTCAGCTCAGAGCCTGAGAGAGTTTAGAAAAAAATAGGAATGTAGCAAATTCAGCAGCTGTTTGAATAGCTGCATTTTGGCTTCTCCTGATATGTTTATTTATTACTGAGTTGGGGCTCAGAAATGATGGATCTCATTTAAATGAGGAATGTCATTTGTTAACCGTTCTGTGGACTGTGCTTTCCTTTTTAACTGGGCAGATTTATCTATACTGTGGAGCTGTTTGGGGATTTTATGAATTTTCCATTAGTTATTAAAGTTTTTCATTCATCTGAAAAAGATCAAAGTAGTAATAGGTAGTAAGAGGGAGAGGAAAAGGTCTAAGTCTGGAGTCTTGAAGGCTCTGAAAAAAAGGTGTGGATTTGTTTGTTGTTAGATTATGTTTCTCAAGATATAATATTCCCCTGAAACTCCCTGGTTGTACTTTTCGTTGCTTTCTTTAAAAAAAAAAAGTTCTACCTTACCTTTTTTTTTAATTTAAGAGATTTTAAAAAGCAATTTTAGATTTACAACAGAATTGAGAGGGTGGAGCATAGATGTTCTATGTACTCCCTGTTCCCCATACTTGCATAGCCTCCCACATTATCAACACCACTCGCCAGAATGCAACATTTTTTTTGGCCAAGGATGAAACTACATTGACAGTATTATCACCCCAAATCTGTATTTTGCTGTGGGATTCATTTTTGGTATTGTACATTCTGTGGATATGAAAAAATGTACAATGATATAGTTATCATTAAAATATCATACAGAATATTTTCATGCCCTCACCACCATCCTCTGTGATCTGCCCATACATTTCCCATCCCAATGACTGTCCAGCCTTTTTATTGTCACCATAATTTTATTTTTGCAAGAATGTCATAAATTGGAATCATACAGTATGTAGCCTTTTCACAGTGACTTTTTTCATTTAGTAATTTGCATTTAAGGCCCTTTCCAAGGTTTTTCAGCTTATCAGTTATTTTTTTTTCATAGTTATATCTCTTGTGTTGTAACTAAAGAAGCATCATCAGACCCAAGGTCATCTAGATTTTCTCTTAAGGAAATTTGTAGTGTACCTGCTTGACATTCAGCTTTTGATTGCCAAGGCATCCATTTCAAAAGACATCCATCTTGAACAAACACATTGCTAGCTGTTTGACACATTTACTCTCCAATCAACCAGTTAAAGAACTAGGCCACCTTTTAGAAAGAATTGAAAGGAATCAAACTTGGAAAAGAAAAACTAGCACTATTTGCAAAAGACATGATAATATACATAGAAAACCCCAAATACAGCACTAAAAAAGCTATTAGAATAAATAACTCAGTACAGTGATATGGCAGGCTACAAAATCAACATATAAATATCTGTTTTCCTATATGCAAACAATTAACTAGGGGAGAAAGAAACCAAGAAAACAATCTCCTTTACAATAGCATCAAAAAGAATTAAATAACTAGGAATAAACATAATAAAGGAGATGAAAGAGCTCTATGCTGGAAACTGTATAAGACATTACTTAAAATAAATAGAAAAATGCACAAAAGCAATATATAGATTCAGTGCAATTCCTATCACAGTTTCAGTAGCATTCTTCAAAGAATTAGTAATGGAGAAGGAGGCCCTGATTTATATGAAATCACAAAAGATCCTGAGTAGCCAAAGCAATCCAGACAAAAAAGAGGAAGAACACAATATCACACTCCCATACTTCAAACTATACTACAAAGCTATATAAAAAGTGTGGTACTGGAAAAATATATATATACTTAACAGACCGGTAGAATAGAGTTGAGAGCCCAGAAATAAACCCATGGACAAGTAATCTATGAAAAAGGAGCCAGGAGTATACATTGGAGAAAGGAAAATTTCCTCAATTAATGGTGTTGGGAAAACTATTGATAGATAGCCACATGCAAAAAAGTGAAACTAGACTACTAGCATACCATGTACACAAGATTAAAGACTTTGATGTAAAATCTGAAACCATAAAATAAAACAAGTAGAAGTAAAAAAAAAAAATAGGCAGTACACTCTATGATACTGTCTTCAGAGATGGTCTTTAGGGACTTGACTCCTCCAGAAGGGAAACAAAAGTGAAAATAAACAAATGGGATGACATCAAACTAAAAAGTTTCTGTACTGCAAAAAAGACTCCTTCCTGAGTGGGAAGAAATATTTGCACATCATACATCTGAAAAGGGGCTAATACCTAAAATCTACAAAGAACTCATACAACTCAATAAGACAATAAATAAAAAAAATGGGCAGAAGAGCTAAATAGACAACTTTTCTACAAAAGAGACATACGGGTGGCCAACAGGCACATGAAAAAGTGCTCATCATCACTTACCATCATGGAAATGCAAATGAAAACCACTATGAGATACTACCTCATTTTTGTGAGTATGGCCCATATCAAAAACACCAGAAACAACAAATATTAGTGAGAATGTAGAGAATGAGGTACCCTGGTTCACTGTCGGTGGGGATGTACACTAGTACAGCTCCTGTGGAAAGCATTATGGAGATTTCTCAAAATATTAAAGCTAAATCTACCATGTGATCGACCCAGCAATTCTCTTCTGTATCTAGCTGAAGAACACAAAAATACTAATTCGAGGGGATATATGCACTCTTATGTTCATTGCAGCACTATTTACACTAGCCAATTTATGGAAACTAAGTGTTCCATGATAGGTGTATGGATAAAGAAGTTGTGAGATATATATATATATAAATATATATTTATATACATAATGGACTATTACTAAGCTATAAAAAATGAAATCTTACCATTTATGACAATATACATGGAATTGGAACGGCTTATGATAAATGAAATAAGTCAGATGGAGAAACCAATACAGGCTGATTTTACTCACGTGGAATATAATGAAACAGAGGAACAGACCAAAGCTACACCAAAATAACCGTAGAAATCTGACTCTATAACTGAGACTACCAGAAAGGGAGAAGGATGGGGTAGAATAAAAGGGAAGAGGGCCCTGTGGACTATGGTGGAGCATAATGGGTGCTTTGGTGGCAGATTTAGTATGGTGATACAGATCTGGAGAGGTGTGAACCTATACCCTTAAATCTTACCAGTGTTGTAAACCAATGTTACTTAAATAAATAATGATACATTAAAAAAGAACTAAGTCATCTCTATGGATGATGGTCCCTATTTTTAAAAGCCCTGGGTAACCTAGAGAACGCACCACTTGAATAACACTGATTATTCCTTCTGATTATTCCTTCTAACTCTTTCTCCCCCTCCTCCCTTTCTTTGCCCTTTCTCTCTTCTTCTCCCTTTCTCTTTCTCCCTCCCACTGACCTTGCTGTTCTTGTTTCTCAAAGTTCCCTGATGTTTTTCAAAGGTTTCTTGCTGAAATGCATCCTTTGATCATCATAATAACCACAGAACTGACCTGGCCAAAAATAGGATGCTGGTGAGGGAAATGACTGTGTAGCTCTTTGTGAAGAATGTGTGTCTCAGGGAGTGCTGTATTCCTAATAGAGGTGGATATCATTAATAAGGTCAGGATTAATAGAATGTTTTATGGTTTTGCATTTTACAGGTAGGTCTGGGATCCATTTTGAGTTAACTTTTGTGAAGGTTATAAGGTCTGTATCTGGATTCATGTTAATGTTTAGTTCTAGCATCCTTTGTTGAAGAGAGTCTTTGCTCCTTTGTCAAGGATTAGTTGAGTGTATTTATGGGGTCTTTTTCTGGGCTCTTTATTTTGTTCCATTAATCTATTTGTCTGTTCTTTCACCCCTATCATACTATAAATCTTGCAGTCTTAGCATCAGTCCTCCAATTCCATTTTCATGGCTAGAAAGGCTCAATATTGTCAAGGTGTCAGTTCTCAAAACTTGATCTATAGATTCAGTGCACTCCAAATCAAATTCCAGCATGTTATTTTATGGATATTGACAGACTGATTCTAAAGTTTGTATGGAGAAAAAACAACACAATATTGAAAGAGAAGAGCAAAATATCTCTGCATTTATATAGTTCTTTGATTTTGTTAATCAGTATTTTATAGTTTTCCATGTAGATGTTGCATACATTTTCTAGATTTATACCTAAATATTTCATTTTTAAGGATGGTAATATAAGTGCTGTTGTGTTTTTTTTGTTGTTTTTTTGTTTTTTTTTTGTGGGACCCTCGCTGGCGGCCCTGGAACGAACCGGTGCTGCAGAGGCTGCGGGCCGCCTCGCAGCCCAGCGCTCAACCACTGCGCCATCAGGGCAGGCCCAGTGCTGTTGTGTTTTTAATTTAAAAAATCTACTTGTTGGACCTCCTTGGTGGCGCAAGGGGTTAAGCACAGCATTGTGAAGCTGTTTGCAGCCTCTGCAGAAGGAGATCAATCACCAGCCAGGGAGCTGACCCACATGGCACAGCAGACCTTTCCTGTCTTGCCTACTGCTCCCCTCAGCAGTGTATTTCAGTCAGCCTGCTTGTTATATTCTGCCCCCCACTCTGTCTCTGGTGAATCCTCTCACTCCCTCCCACCCCACACCTCTGGCCTGTACCCCAGTTCTTGTATGCATAAATAAAAAAACTTTAAAAAAAATCTACTTGTTTATTGCTGGTATATAAGAAAGCAATTGATGTTTGTTTATTAACCATGTTTCCTGTAATCTTGCTACACTACTTTACTCTTTAATGATTTATGATTAAATTAATCTAAGTTGCATACATCTGGAGGTGTAGCAGTGTCAATATTGAACCCAGAAGAACTATACACATTGTAAATTGTGGATTTGTTGTAAAGTGAACAAAGAGTTAATTTCTTGATATTACTCTGATCTGAGTAGCTCCCAGTGGTCCATTGGAATTAGATGACTTATTTTTTTTTTTTAAAGATTTATTTATACAAGCACTGGGCACAGTCAGAAGCGCGGGAGTGTGAGAGAATTCACCAGAGCCAGAGCAGGGAGCAGAACAGGCAGAAGGACTGAAGTACACTGCTGAGGGGAGCAGTGGGCGGCAGGAGAGGTCTGTGCGCCATGTGGGACCCTCACCGGGGATTGAACCAGCGCTGCAGAGGCTGCAGGCAGCTTCGCAACCCAGCGCTCAACCGCCGCGCCAACCGGGAGGCCCTGGAATTAGATGACTTTTTAATGTGCTTAACTGTAATTGGCATTTTTGCTTTTTGGAGTAGACCCTTGTTTGATGTCTTGCCTCTAAATAATTACTGGAAAATTCCATTTTTGAGCCTGTAAACTGAATATGAATTAGAAAACTTGAAGCAATTGACATTTTTTACATTGTACAAATGTGTTTATACTTTTGGAGGATGCTATTGTAGTCAGTATTATCGGGTCCAAAATTCCTTATTTTCACTTTTCCAAAACTTTTATTTAAAAAAACTTGTACTGTTGCTATTGTTGCCTAGTAGTCCTGTATATGTGGAAAAGAAGATTAAAGGTGGCATAAAATACTGGATGAATTTACAGAGAGAATGGGATCATAATGACAAAACATTTAGTTATTTGAAATTATCTAGAAGATTACTACATTTTGAGAATTAAATAATCCTGGTACAAAAGAAGTAAATTTTTAAGGTTAGAAAAAAGGTTACTTATTTGGTAGTTCATGTCCCATGGGGACTAATAAAACCTTACCATAACTGAAGTTCAGAATATTTAAAAGGAAAATAGCAGATAAAAAGTTAGATACTGGTAGTTATATTTAAAAAATAATTAAACCTGTTTTTAAGGTGATAGTACATACATATGTGAAATTCAGAAGGCTATATTGAGAAAAGTTAAATTCTTCCCACTTGTGAGTTTTAAAATTTTGTGAAAGGAAAACTGATCAGATTTGCACATGTTTGATGTATGCCTTGATTTAAATTTCTGCATTTCTTCTTGGCAACTGTAAACTTTTCACCTGTAAAATTGCTCTAGGGATTAGCAGTGCTTGCATATGTCTTCCTTCTTCTGATTTCTTGATAGCTACATTTTGTTAATGTATTACTTAAAACATGCATTGAAATTATTTGTTTTCTGCTCTGGGACCCTTATTTTGTGTTTGAAGGCCTCTAGCTCAGTACTTGGAACATTGTAGGCAAAATTGGAACATTAGAGATTGGTGTTTTGTTATTTCACAGTAAGGAAGGCATTCACTCTGTAAACTAGGCCTAATGGTTTCTGCATATGTATATATGCAGAATCTCTGAGGCTGCTTTCATAGTGTGAACAGAAACTGTTAGCATGTATGAAGGGACCCTACACTGTTAAGAGGTGCACTAGCTAAAATGGGTCCAGCCATTCACTGCAAAAAGGCAAAGGAAGCTGACTCTTAGTGTGAAAAATCTTTAATAGAATTAGTGTACATAGAAATAGAAGTGAAGAAAGGATATTCCTAATAATAGTTTCCCAATAAAACTCCAAAAATTACCCATCCCCTCGTGGGCAAATGCCCACCCATACAGGGTCAGTTTGAAATGGGGCCACTAAGGCCCCAAAATATGCCTTTTGGTAGGGAACCACAAGAAGGAGGTTAACCTGGTCCCAAAGAGTTGGGACAGAAAGAGAGAACCAGAGAGAAAATGCAAATCAAAGTATTAACAGCTGCTAGTGTCTCTGGAAGGACGAGGAGCAGCCTCCCCCACATGTCTCTCACCCAAATGTCTTTTCCAAGTACCTCTTCCAAATGTCTCTACATATCTCTCCTCCACCTCTCTCCTTCAAGTACCTGGGTGCAAGTCAATGCTGGAGAAGCAAAAGAGCAGGCCTGCCTGCCTTTCTTGTTATACTGGTCCACCTGGCCACCCAGCTCCACCCCTAGTTTCCAGTAGGAACTAGCTCCCCTGCTCAGGAAGTCATTTTCATGGCATACTGGAAATTGTGGTCAAGGGCTCTGCATGTTATTCAGGGTGAGGAAAATGATGCCTTCCCTTTTAGATACACGATGTGTATCTATAGCAAAACCAGCTCTGGCTATTCGTGGAGGAAAGCTAAACTGTCTTACAGAATCCAAGGAGAGGAGTGATTAGGACCTTAGAAATATAACTGAAAGGTGAACACACTGAGAACCTTCTCCTGCTACTAATAGATTTCGGTGTCTGTTTCATTCTCTTACTCATCCTGGCCTTTTCTGTTTCCTACTTATTCCAAACAGTAAAATGTGACTGCCAACTGCTCCTTAATTTTACATATTATCCTTTAGATAAGCAGGGAGAGATTGATGTCATGCTCCCATGCCCTTGTAGCTTGGTGTGTGGTTGGTTATTGCTCTAGTAGCAGCAGAATAATAAGCACTGACTCTTAGTTTTTCTTGTGACTTTTATTGCCCTGTTTTCCTTGAAATCTGCTCATATAGCATTTGAGATATTCAAATAGCCATTTTCTTCCTGTAGCTTCATTTGCTGATTTGACATGTTGACTGTTATTTTCCTGAAGTATAAGGTGGCAATTGATAGGTATTTCACTGAATGTTTGCTGAGCAAAAGCCATTGTTATATGCCCCTGAATCTAACCACATGGCTAAATAAAATAGTTTTTTCCAGTGAACTTATATGTATTTTATTATACATTTAGCAAAATGAAATTCATAAAATAACATGAAACTGCCTAGTAAGCCCATATGGACACAGTATATATCCTGTTTTAGGGAGGAAACTAAAAAGACTAAAAAGCCTCGAGTACATTGATAGTAATTAGTGTTGTCTAACATTTACTGGGTACATACCATGTGCCAGGTACTTTGTTAAATCCTTTTTGTTCCTTATTTATTCCTTAAGTTGATTTTATGGAGCTTCTCATTTGAACAGATGCCAGGAAGAGGGAGAGTGGGGCAGTGCACCCTTGTTTGTCAGACTCCAAGCCTCCCATTTAACGTCGCTCACCACACCAGCTCTGTGAGGCTTTGTTGCTGAAAGACCTGTATGGACTGCTCCCCTCAACAGTGTATTTTGTCAGTCTGCCTATTCTGTTCCCCGCTGTGGCTCTGGTGGATTCTCTCACCCTCTCGCACTTCTGACCGTACCCAGTGCTTGTATAAATAAATCTTAAAAAAAAAAAAAGTTAAAAAAAAAAAAAAAAAGAAAGACCTGTATGGAGCGTCCATGGAAAGTACAACAAGCTGAACTTGGTTTTTCAGAGGAAAGACTTAACAAGTGAGATACCTTATCTCCAGATGACAATACAAACTAAGTAGTAAGAAGGTAGATATTCCTCTTCACTCTTCGTGTTCTGATAATGCTATTACAAAATTGTAGATATGGCATTGAGTGGGATCAGGAAGGGCTGTGTATTCACTGATGGAAAGCAGAGTCTGTGAATGATAAAAGGCTGCATATGTCTTTACCGTTAATTACTAACCAAGTATAGGCTCATTTTTCTCACATAAGAAGCCATCTGGGGCCTCATCAGTGGTGCAGCAATTGAGCACTGGGCTGCGAAGCTGTCCGTAGCTTCTCCAGTGCTGGTTTGATCCCCAGCCTGCCGGCGAGGGTCCCACATGGCACGAAGACCTCTCCTGCCACGCCCACTGCTCCTCTCAGCACTGTATTTCCTCAGTCTGCCTGTTCTGCAACCCACTCTGGCGGATTCTCTCACCCTCTCATGCTTCTGACTGTATCCAGTGCTTATATAAAATAAATAAATAAATCTTAAAAAAAAAAAAAGCCACCTGGAGATAGGTTGTCCTTATTTCTTTCTGCTCTGCCATTTACCCCGGGTGGTTTTCATCCCTATGGTTGTCCCGGTGTTGAAGATGACTCTGACTTTATCTTCATATCTGGTTTTAAATCTATCACAAGACCATATAGCTCCAAGGAAGGATGGGCAGTTATTTGTTTCTTTTCAACACTTTAACAAACTCGGACTTTGAGGAGAGAAATAATGTGAATTCGCATGAGAATTTTGGCTAGGGAAACTACACTGTACTCTTTGAATCAGTGTTGTCTTTTAGTTTGAGAATAGCTTTTTCTCCATATGGGTTCCATTTGAATTTTGTACCCTGTAAACCTAATATGGAGTTGGTGTGTCCTGAGACACAATTGCAGCAGCAACAAGCATTTCTTTTTTATTTTTTTTTTAATTTTTTTTTTTTAAGATTTATTTATTTATACAAGCACTGGGGTACAGTCAGAAGCGCAGGAGGGTGAGAGAATTCACCAGAGCCAGAGGGGAGAGCAGAGCAGGCAGAATGACGAAGTACACTGCTAAGGGGAGCAGCGGGCGGCAGGAGAGGTCTGTACACCATGTGGGACCCTCACCCGTCGCAGGGGATTGAATCGGCGTTGCAGAGGCTGCGTGCAGCTTCGCAACCCAGCGCTGAACCGCTGCGCCACCAGGGAGGCCCCAGCAACAAGCATTTCTTGGACACCAGCAGTGTATCTGAGAATTAAACTCAATCCCGACACTGTCTAATGGAGATTGTGTCAAATTTCATAGGGTACGGGCATAGTCTGCCTAGACTCCCTCTTCTTCAGACCACTTCAGACACCAGCTGTACTCCCTATTCAAGACTGCACTTGACCAGTCAGCTAGAGATTGGAGATTCCCACAACCCCCTCCTCAGACTTCAGGTGCCTTTCACATGCCCAGATTATTATCTCTGCTTCTGACTGACTATA
Organism: Talpa europaea; assembly: GCF_964194135.1. NCBI lineage: Eukaryota > Metazoa > Chordata > Mammalia > Eulipotyphla > Talpidae > Talpa > Talpa europaea. Next base: position 81,647,292 of record NC_140072.1, read on the forward strand.
AATCAGAGGTTCCCAGGATACCCACCTCCAGTTTGATTAATTTGCTAGAACAGCTCACAGAACTCAGAAAACCTGTTTACTTATTAGATCAGTTTATTGCAAAGGATACTAAAGGATAAGAATCAACAGCCAGATGAAAGAGACGTCATAGGGCACGGCATGGGCCAAAGATGCAGAGCTTCTATGCCTCTCTAGTTATGCCATTCTACCTAAATCTCCAGATGTTTACAAACCCTGCAGCTCTCTGAAGCCCCCTCCTCTTGAGTTTTAATGGAGGCTTCAGTGGATAGGCCTGACTCATGATCTCTTATGCTGTTGTCACCCGAACTCAACCACTAGCCCCTCTCCCCTCCTGGGAGGTCAGAAGGTGGGAAAGTCCCGCCTTCTATTCCTGTTATTCTTCCTGGCAATCAGCCCCATCCTCACATGACTTGCAAAAACTTCATTAACATATCAGAAGACACCTTTATTATTTACAACATTTAGGAAATTTCAAGAGTTTTGGGAGCAGTGAGCCAGAAACTGTTGATGAAGATCAAATATGTATGAGAAATATATGTTGGTCACCCCAGTGACCAAATAATATATTTTCTATAAATCACAGTATTGCACCTGATTATAACTCTTCCCACTACTCCACCTCCACACCTTCTGACAGACAGTATTGTCGGATTGTCTTTGCCACTTGGAACAGGTTTCCAGATTGGCCTGAATGCTGTAATCTAAATCTTTTTATCTGAGAATCTATGGTTTCTTAAGTTTATGAATATAGGCCTGGGGATTTTATGATTAATGTACATAAGTGCTTTGGCTATGGACTACTCTAAAGTTCGTCAGTTAACCTGGCAAATAGAAATATTAGAAAGTTTGCCAATACTTGACAGCCTTCTAAAACCACCTGAAGTTATTTGCTCGTCTATTTAGATGCCAAGTATTGAACTGCTCGAAGAATTTGTACATGTCCAATAACTGTATGTTTTCTAAACCTGCAATGTTTTTTCTACTCATATTTTTATTCCAGAATATCAGGAGCAGAAGTTCCCTTGTTGGGAATTTAAGTTATGCCTTCAACCCTCAGGGTTTTCCTATCAGGGTCTGGAGCAGCTGTGTGCTTCTGGCTGGGAGAACCCCTCTCCAGTGACTTAGGGTGCTGTTAAAAGGCTGAGAAGCTCTTCTCTTGGGACATTCATGGCCTTTGTTTTGTATTTACAACAACCAAATCATCAAACCTAACCATGTATTCTCAGTGACATTTGAGCAAGATAGATGTTGAAAGTTGTTTTCTTTATCTTATAATGTAACTGATTTGCCCAAAATTAAATCACAGAATTGTTTGTGGACTGTTGCCAAACAGTGTCTCATTGCAGAAAGAGCAAAAGAGAAAGAATGAGAGGATATAAGTTAAAACCATGCTTCTCTCACTTGTGTTAATTTTTTTAAGGATCAGCTTCCTAATTTATAAAACAGTGAGAATAATAACCTTCTGTATATGATTGTGGTAAGAATTAAATGAAATAACAGATATAAAAATTCTTCGTAAAGCTCTATTAGGACTTTATTATGCCATAGGCAGACATGTGAAGCTGTGTGCTTTGAATAATTAGTTCAACTGGATGGGGCCTCAGTGTCAGTGATATAAATGATTGTGGCAAACTGGAGAGTGCCTAGTGGCTTCTCAGTTTTAGTAGCTGTTCGTCATGCAGGAACGCAGGCTCAGCATCTCCAGATCACTAAATCTTTCAAGAAGTACTGGAAATCACATTTTCATGTGAAATGTTTCCATTTTTAATGTTAGCGCAAAAGTTTTTAAAAACTCTACAGACCAAGCCAAATATTAACATAGATTGGAGTCAGCCCTTAGTGCTGTAAATAATTAATTCCTTTTGAAAATAGTACATGCCAATTAATATTTATTGACTACATCTCCAATTTAGAAAAGGCATTAGGGTTGTCCCTCTCATTTTGTCACCTCAGTAATTTCTGCTTTAGATTCCCCACTGAAAGGTTCTTCCCTGAATATTTGATAGGACTGTATCACAAACATGATCCTACCTATATCAAACTGAAACTCATGAGGAGTTGTGTTTTTTTGTTTTTTTGTTTTTTTAGCAGTTCAGAATCTAGGTCTCGACTTACTTAAGAAACAGAAATGAACTTCACAGCCTAAGGAAACCCCCTGCGGCCTAAGGACAGACTAAGTCTTGGGAACAGGAAAGAATTGAAAATTACTATCCAACATGGTAGCCTCTTTAACTTAAACTGAGGTTAAATTAAATGAAAATCTCTTAGTTGCACTAGTTTCATTTGTTCAAAAACTACATATAGCTGGCACCTACCGTATTAGACAGTACAGTTTATACAACATTTCCATTATTACAAAATTTCTGTTGAGTAATGTAGATAGAAGAGCAGGGGCTTGAAGTGGGAGGTCTAGTTACAGGTAAACTGAATGATGGTGGTGCCTGAACTGGAGCATTGGCATTGGGGCACACTGAGAAGGATCTCAGTTACCGAGGATGGCTACCCTTGGGGAGGCAGTGTTGTATAGGGGTGAAGAGCAAATATTAGTGTTAGATTGGAGTCTCTGCTCTACCATTTTTTAGTTGTATGTCCTTAGTCCAAGTTACTTTAAGTGTGGTTTCCTAGACTGAAAACTGGGGATTATTGAAGCTTTGGGAGTGGATGCAGTAACCTGGGGAAAATAGGTGGAATGCAAAGGGAGGAGGGTGAGAAGTGTGATCACAGAAAATTCTGAGGAAATTTGTAATAAGGAATGTTAGTGAGAGAAGACCTCAGGAAGAGATGAGTGGATTCTGAATTTTAGAGTTGGTCAGTCTCCACATAAGGGATAGCATATTGGATTGAGAGTGTGGGCACTGGAGTCAGACCTGGGTTCAGTGTCAACACTTAATAACTTTGTGATAGTGAGCAATTAGCACACAAGTTCTCATTTCAGGACCTTTTGTTCCTTATGTGCAAAATGGGCATAGAAATAGAATTTATCTCAAAAGGTTGTATGGGTTAAGGGATTTAGTTCCTATAAAGATTAAGTAGAGCCTGATATATAGTAAACATTCAACAGATGTTAGTTCTTGCTATTAATAATCCATCCTTATGGATACACACACATACATACAATGGAATATTATTTAGCTGTAATATATACATACAATGGAATATTATTTAGCTATAATACATACAATGGAATATTATTTGGCTATAATAAAGATGAAGTCTTGCCTTTTTCCATAGCATGAATGGGCCTTGAGGGGATTGTACTACATGAAATAAGTCAGAGACAGAAAGACAAATGCCATGTAATTTCACTTATTATGTATAAAGAAAGCAAAAACATTTGTACTCTTAACAGCAGAATGGTGGTTATCATAGAAGTGGGGATGAGTAGAAGGAGTGATTGGTGGCAGATGGTGAATGGCTAACTAATTGATGGAGTGGTGGTGGGACATGGTGAGAAAATGTAATCTTGGAACCTATACAAAGTTGTAAATGAATGTTACCTCAATTAAAATAAAGTTCAGTATCAAATAATAGAGAACATGGTGGATATGGATTGTACAGACATGGAGAATTTTCCCCAAATAAATATATTATCAAAATTAAAGGGCATTCTACTGGAAATGGAGAATATGAAAAAAGATGTTTTTGGTATTAATGAAAACTTTCCCTTTGTATACACCATCATTACTTTTTGGACTCCTCATAAGTCACATAGAGAGATGTATTTAAATAAAGTTTAGAGCAGTTGAATTGGTGATGATAAATCCACACTTGATGATTGAGGAGGATTTCTGTCAGCTGGAGATCATGCTAACATACTGAGAGGCAGGAGCCATTTTGAATGTTCCCTTTGAACTAATGGGCACATGCCTTACAATGCCCGGACAAGAGGGCTTTCCCAGCATTTTAGCATAATGAGTTACTTCCAAGATGACTCTTTTTATTGTTACTCTGAGAGATTGTTAGCCTCTTTTACTTAGACTTTAATCTAATCTTTTCTCACTTTAAATCAAAAAAGCACATAGCAGAGACAGCAAAAGGAGTGTTGGTTGGGTGTTAAGGAAAGCCAGGTAGAACTTCCAAAATTAAATTCCAGCTCCTCCACTGTGTGACTTCTCTGAGAGAGGTTAATGTCACATGACCTGTGCGGATTAAATGACAGAAGTTGTAGATACAGCTTCTGACTTGTGATACAATTTCTAGATGTGAGAAAATGTATTAATTCAGTTGATATCTCCAATTCAAAAATTTGAATTGCAATCTGGTGGGGACTTTGTATCCCTGGTCCCAAGTTTAGTGTTAAGCACACTATAAACACTCAATAACTGTGTTTGTTTAATAATACAAGAATTTTGCATGAACTCTGTATCCGTGGAGAAGAAATTGCCTTGGGGTAAAGCTGTTATTTCTATTGCTTATTTATCTTAAGTGATGCAGCCAGTTCAGATATTATAGCTAGTTATTTGGGAAACAAACCATTCTGTAAATGGTAGCTTATAATAATCCAGAAAGTGGATTTTAAAGCAACTGTGTAGGAAATTTACCTTTCAGGTCAAAGGTATGCTGTCATTTGACCTTTTGTTAACAAAATATATCGTCTATCAGTGAGCTATGAGCAAGCAGGTCACAGCATACTTTTAAATAAGGACTGTAGAAAGAGTTAACTAGAACCTCTTTTGTATTTAGGATAATTTTGGTTAAATTGCAGAGGTAATACTTGAACTCATACTATACCACTGTATTTTCACATTTTGAATAAATTGTATACTATATATAATAATATTACGATATTTGCCCATGTTGTCACTCTTAATTTATGATTCACAGTACCTGTCTGAATGACAAAGTAATCATTTTTCACCATTTAATTCTACAGGTTGTTAGTTTCTTTCCTATTGAATGGACAACGTAATTTGTCTTGTTCTAATATTCAGTGGCAGAAAGCAGTATCCCTGCAGTGCCAGTGATCATTTATTCTAAGACTTCAACTGTAAGAAATGTAACTGAACACCAGAAAATAAGTAAATGTAACCTTTAGCAGCCAAAATGTGGCATAAAAATTGCTCATTAAAATTTCTAGAAATATCATTTCAACTCCTACTTATGTAGGAGTTATACTGAATATTATACTTATTGAAATACCACATTTCATTGATTTGAACATCCATGGTTTTATCACTTTTACATTTTTCTGACATCAGGTTTAGCGGCTTCAGACAACAGTCATTACTTTTGTAAGATGCAGTGAGGTGGCTGGCAGACCTGCATGGACTTGTTTTCACATGGCAGAAAGGCAGCAGCAGAGAGAGGGCCAGCCCAGTGCATAAGCACTTTTTTAGCGTTGGTTTGAGTCACATTTGCTAATGTCCCATTGCCAAAGCAAGTTATAAGGCCACACCCATGGTGGAGGAGCGTAGAATAGCCTCTACATGAGACAAGCAGTCCTTCTGTGGAGGGGGAGATATACTGGGGTGGGGGGAGATTTCTGAGGGCATGTTTTACTAATAATCTACTGTGATATTGCAATGAGTATCATAGTCATTCTTTTTTACTTTTTTAGTCACACATAACAATAATGTATTTTATGATTGGTGGTATCTTAGACTTGATGAGGTATGGTAAGAATCTTTTGGACTTTTAATTAAAATAATACATATTCAGTGCATGAACAGAAGTATAAGAGTTAAAGTGCTTTCCTATTCTCCTTCCTCCACATCTCAGATTCTAGAGGCATCCTCCAAAAACAGCTTGACATTTACTTGTGATAGTCAGAAGAGTTGTGCCCCAAAGATGTCCCTGTCCTAATTGCCAGGTCTTATGAATGTGTTGCCTTACATAAAAGAGACTTGCAGATGTGATTAAATGAAGGATATTGAAATGAGATATACCGGGATTATGGGGTAGGCCCAGGAAACTCACAAGAGGCTTTAAAAAGGGGAGACAGAAGGAGAATTAGAGCCTGAGAGGAGAAAGCCAGGTGAAGATGAAAGCAGGTATTAGAGTAATAGGACCACAAGCCAAGGAATGCAGGTATTCTCTAACAGGAAGTGGCAAGGAACAGGAAAAAATGATCTACCTCATTCAATACCATAATTTATTTACTGTCCTCCTGTTAGGGAACATTTAGCTTGTTTCCAGTTTTTTCCCCTTCTGTTTTCCTTTATTATAAACATTACTAAAATGAAGTGTCTCCTACAAGTAGTATTGGCTATTAATACTTACAAGCAGTTTCTACTTTAATGAATTTTTTTGCACATGTACTCCTGTTTGTGTGTGTGCATGTGTACACACATGTGCTTGTGCTCCCACAGCAGTATCACTGGAGTGAGAGTAGGGAAAAACCTATCTTCCCATTCAACTCTTTGCCTAGACTATGTTATTGTAACTTTTTTAAAAAGTTATGAAATATATGAAAAAGAATAAAAATCAGAAATGTATAGTTAAGTGTGCTGTTGGAAAGAATAGAATAGTGTCAAGAAGTTGAACCTGCTGGCCCCTCAGAGGGACCTTTTCTTTTTCTTTTTTTTTTTTTTTTTTCAGACTGTCTCTGGGACCACAGTCGCACCTGGAAACTTGACTGGGGGTTGGTGAGGCCCACCTGTAAGCTGACAGGTTGGGTTGGGGCAGATCTGTCATGTGAGCCTCAGAGGGACCTTTTCTGATTATGACCCCTAAGAGATCAACAGTATTCTGACTTTTGTTTACTGCTGTTTACTTTGGGTAGAACACTAACAAATTTGGTCATCTGGCCCTCAAAATATTATGGCTGTGAAGAGAACTAATTATTAGGGTATTCACAATAATATGATCTAGAATTGACAGCTGAGTTTGAAAAAATTATAACAAGTAGATAAAAGAACTAAAGACAAAATAAGTTAGGGACATTTAGTGTTGGAACTAAGCAAGCCTCTGTGTAAAACTGTAGCTCCTGATATGGCTGTATTTAAGGCATCAGAAAAATAAAGGTTAATTTATATTTAAGAATACAAGGAGATGTTTTAGAAAGAATAAAACAAAAGTGATTTTTAAAGTATTTGAAAAGCATTGCCTGTTACCTTGAAAATTCATTCCGAGAGATTGCCTCAATGTGCTGAGATGTCAAATATATGTATCCATTATATGGTGCATCAGGCAGTCAAATCTTCATTTTTAAAAGCTAAATTGATTTTAAGGAAAGATCTTAGGAGACTTGATTTAGAGCAAGTCTAGTTCTTAGGTCTATTCTGTTTTGTGAAGTATTAGTTATTGTTTCTGATCAGTGCTGATTAGTCAAAGATGGAATTGAATCCTAGGCACATACAATTCTTGTTTTTTTCCTGACCTATACCCATGCCCAGAGAGTAACATTAAAAATTGCAAACTTGAGTTCCTTCAATGTGACAGACTTGGCTAGGCTTTGTGGTTGGGTGGTGAGCGCATGGAGATGGGTATGCACAGATCGGAGAGTAAGGTCCCTCATCTCCAACAGCAGGTAGCTGTTAATGTGTTTGCGCTGGATTCAGAGTTGTGTCATCTTGTGTTGCACACAAGTGAGAATAGAAGTGTTTTTTTTTTTTTTAACTTCAAGTATTTTCACTGTCTATCTAAAAACAAAAAACTATGTATCTTTCTGAGTAAAAAGAGAAAACTTGATATGGCCTTGAGTGACTATCTCTAAAGGAGTAAAGTGAGTATTGGAAAATTTCTGCTGAATGGTCATTTGTTTAGAAATCTATTTTCCCTCCCTGGATGAAGAAGTGGTACACGTATTATGATTTATTGTATGTGATTACTTGAGAAAATTATTTTAGCTAGAACTCAGGTGATCAATACTTGCTTAAGTTCTTAAATTTCATTCCCATTTCTAATTTGTGTCACTCCTTGGTATCATGTAGGTATTTTTTGCAGACGTGAAGAGTAAAATAGCCAAGCTCTCTTTGTATCTAATAATGTTATTTATCTTGTTTGGTGAAGATTGAAGATTGATGTGAATGTAATATTTACATGTAAGATGCACAGGAAAAAGTAGAATGTTAAATCATGGAACACTTGATTGGAGATTTCCTTTTAGTAGTTTCTGGTTTTCTGTAGTTTGTGTTTAATTGTTTTTAGAATATAGATATTGATGCTATTTTAGCTCTGTCCTTTGCAAGTATTATTTTCAGAAATGAGAACTGAAATGTGGCTGTGGTTTTTGGCATTAATCCAAAATATGGGGGGAAAAGCAACCTAAGAGTCTGGTGAACTCATTCTTTGTTCTTTTTTTTTTTTTTTTAAAGATTTATTTTTTTATGCATACAAGAATGTGGTATAGGTCAGAGGTGCGGGGCAGCGAGAGTATTCACCAGAGAAAATGGGGAGCAGAGCAGGCAGATCTACTGACACAGTGGGGAGCAGAGGACGAGGCAGGTGAGGTCTGCTGCACCATGTGGGTTGCTCCCTAGCTGGCCAGGAATTGAACTTGTGCTGCAATGGCTGGTGATAGCTTGATAGTGCTGTTTTTAACTCCTGTGCCACCAGAGAGGCCCTCATTTTTTGTTCTATTGTTGAATACCTTTCAATTTTTTTTTCTAGATTCATGATTGTATTATAGGAAAAATAAAAAAAAAACAAAGTTATTGTTATTTATTTAAAATACATGTGTTCTGATCATTGAGTGCAACATACATTGGTGATTAAGAATTCTTATCTTCAGAAGTAGTTGTGCAGTTAAGCATCTGTGAGATAAGAAGTTTGCTTTGTTTTCTGTGGTATTCTCAGTCCTTAGAATAGCGCCTGTTATACAGTAATGCTCAGCAAGTATTTGTTGAATGTAGAATGGAAGTGGAAGTAGGCTGTAAAGCCTATTGCTGATGCTTCCTATTATCAATCTGCATATATTTGAAAAATACGTGTGTTCAAAGTAATTCAGAACCGTATTTTATTGTTATGATTTGAATGGTGGTGATTGTAGTTTGCCCTTTTAGATTTTTTTTTTTTAAATAAAATAGCCTTTATTTCAGTGAATATATCTCATCATTGGGGGTTTGGGGAGTTGTTTTCTTAGTATACATTTTCCTTGAATGAAAAGTAATCTTTTACATCAGTTAAACATTTTATACTTTATTGTTATCATTGAATCCACACGTCCTCCTCCCCCACACCATACACACAGACACAGACACACAGCACTGTGAATTAAGGGATTCTGACACTATTGTTTATCTGTCCTGTTGTCTACTTCATTCTGTTCCCTGGAGCCCACTTTTGTCCTCTGCTGCCTTATGTGACTCAGGCCGAAATCCTGGGTAGTCTAAGCCTGTGACAGTAAATTCATCCCTTGCCCAGGGATTAGTTTAGGAACAGGCATGCGATCCAGGTTTAGCCAGTGATGGGACACACGCAGTTCACTGGGCATTAGGATGGGATGTACATATGGGAAAAGTTACCTTTCTTTCTAAAAGAAACAACCCCTACTGTTCTGTTGCCTGTTGTCATGACTGCATGTTTCTTCCCGGAGCCTCCGTAGCAATCTTGTGACTTGAAAAAGGCCCGAAAATAAGCCAACGTGCTGAATCTAGTGGAAGACAAAAGATGGAAAGAACAGCTACCAAATTAACCAACCTTGGAGCTACCCTACTGCTTGTCTTCTTGTTACCAGAGAATAAATTTTCCTTATTCCAGTTGAAAGCATCCTGACTCATATTGGTATCATTTTACAAGGAAACTAAGACACCCTCTCCACCCACCCACCCCCACTTCGCCCCAGAACTTTAAATGGAATGATCATCAGTAGAAGGTGAATTCGCTACGGAAGCCAGAATTAAAACATTCCAACTCCCTACTAGTCTTCCTGTTCCACTGTGTAGCTTCTCTTTTAAACATTCCTGCTTCCCCTACTTGAGAGGGAACTGGATTACCAAATTTAGGTAGTTGTTTGTGAAATGCATTTTCGATAGTTCCTAATTTTTTGATAGTTGACTACTTCTGACCAATATTGCTTTGAAATTCTTACTAATATTGTTACCTGCTTTTCTTAACTTGGCTGACATACATTAGAACTTTATAAGTGAATAACTTGAAGAGTACTCCTTTCACAGCTATATTTTATAAATTGCTTTGTTTATATACATTTCAAAAATTTATTAAATTCTGCCTAGCGGATATTTATTTCAAAAATCATGGCTAAATTCTGAGACGTGAAATGGTTCATTTATAAAGGAATTAGAATAATAACTGACCAGTCTATTAGACTGAATGGGAGTAGGATCTATATCTCTGACTTCAGAAACTGTATTGACTTTTTTTAAAAGACTGATTTATTTATGCATACAAGAACTGGGATACAGGCCAGAGGTGGGGACTGTGTGAGAGGATTCACCAGAGACAGAGTGGGGAGCAGAACAGTTGGATTGACTGAAATTTGCTTCTGAGGGGAGCAGCGGGCAAGTCAGGAGAGGTCTGGTGCACCAAGTGGGCCACTTCCCTGGCGGAGGATCCAACTCACGCTGCAGTGGTTGTGGATAGCTTCATAGTACTGACGCTTAACCCCTTGTGCCACCAGGGAGGCCCCTGTATTGATATTATTTGACATTCGTTAATATGGAAATTTTATGGTTGACCATATACATGTTGTTCTTTTCACTGTCTTCTTTGTTGACTTCTGCATTTCACCCAGTTCTTCTCTCATCTAGACTGAGTAGTATGTGGTACATTTATTAGGCAAATGAGGAAGGGCAGTGTTCAATCTGAATCAAAGATTTTATTCTTATTCAAAGAATTCAATTAAAAACTAATGCCCTGTGAAAGGCACTCTGATGGCTGAGGTTCAGTAATTTTTTTTAAAGGAAAACTATTCTTGGTGGAAGCTGTGGTGACTGATTAAAGGAACCTGAGGAGACGACTAAGATAGTCCTCAGTCTCTTGGAGATGACAGATATATCGCCTACCTTCCTTTTTTACCTATCTAAGTGGCTGTCTTGTTGGAGGGGCGCACAGTGGAGGACAGAATCTGTTCTTCCCTCACCTCTTGTGCCCCCTCCTGAGTGCTGGAGGGCTGGCTAGCTGGAAAAAAACTAAAATAGGAGTGACGTAACTTGAGACTATTCTCCCAGGTAGCACAGTGCTTACATCGTTCCCGCAGTATGTTTTTTTCCTCCCTAATCAAATGAAATACTTTGAATATGCTGTTAGACAGTGGTGGGACTTTCACTGGGTACCTCTCATGTTTTATATCTTAATTTTATTTAAAACTATAAGCGAGTGCAAATTTTTTTTTAAGGTTTATTTTATTTATGTATGCATACAAGAGCTGGGGTATAGGCCAGAGGTATGGGGAGGGGGGATGAGAGGATTCACAGAGTGGGGAGCAGAACAGGCGGATCAACTGAAATACACTGCTGAGGGGAGCAGCGGGTGGACAGGTGAGGTCTGCTGTGCCATGTGGGTAGCTCCCTGGCCTGTGATGGAACTCGTGCTGCAGTGGCTGCCGATGGCTTGATAGTGATGAGATTTAACCCCTTGTGCCTCCAGGGAGGCCCCCTCAATTTTTTTTTTTTTTACAACTAAAATGAACTGTGTGGTGTTCTCATAAGGGCAGTTTAAAACCATGTTAGTATAGGTGATATGTAGCTGATTACTGACTTCTCCTCAAGGGTACTCTTGAATTTCTATTTGAAGTACTTAATGATTTCTTCTTTTTATTTTTAAAGATTTATTTATTTATACATACAAGAGCTGGGGTACAGGCCAGAGATGCGGGGGTGGGGGTGAGAAGATCCACCAGAGACAGAATGGGGAACAGAACAGGCAGACTGAATGAAATACACTGCTGAGGGGAGCAAAACTTTTCTTAAACTGACCATTTCAAGTCATGAAAGTAAAAATTGTTTTAAAATCTCCATGAAGATTAGGCAAACCACAGCATACAGTTTAGATATTACATTCTGTGCAATTAACAGAAAACCTTACTCAGTAAAGTCTCAAACAAGTAAAGGGATTATTTTCTACTTGTAAAAAAAAATAATTGGACATTTCGTGGTTGGTGGTAAGAGCCATCAAAATCACCCCAAATTCTGCCTTTCCATTCAGCCACCTTAGTGATCTTGTCACTTTGAAGTCTCAAGATGGCTGCTCTCCAGCCAGCGTTGCATCTGCCTTCCAGGCAGGAGGAAGGGAGGGCAGATGGCAAAAGACAGATACCAGCTACCCCTGTTCTCTTTCATAGAGCTTCCTGGAAGGTCTGTTCAGGGACTTCCGCTTACATCTCAATAACTCCGAACTGTGTCATAGGGCATCCCTAGCTGCTCACGAGGCTGGAAAGTATATTTGTGCTGATAGGGAGTGTGGTCACCCTGAACAATAATGGAATTCTGATGGAAAAATATTTTGAAAAGAATTGAGTCTGTTGTCTTTAAAATAGTTGGACTCAGGAAGAATAAAATAATTGAGCACTTATTGGAAACTTTGGGACTGCATACTCGTTTTGGTGCTAGTTGCTTCTGAATACTTTAGCTTATTTAAATCAGATAGGTCACATACACATTTATGTGAGAGAATAAAGTTACTGAGTGAATTTAAACAGCTGAAAATCCAGTATTAATTGTATTCTCGGGCCTCCCCGGTGGTGCAGCGGTTGAGCGCTGGGTTGCTTAGCTGCCCGCAACCTCTGCAGCGCTGGTTGGATCCCCCGGCCAGCGGGCGAGGGTACCACAGACCTCTCCTGCTGCCCGCTGCTCCCCTCAGCAGTGTACTTCAGGCCTTCTGCCTGCTCCGCTCCCTGTTATGGCTCTGGTGAATTCTCTCACCTTCCGGCACCTCTGACAGTACCCAGTGCTTGTATAAATAAATAAATAAATCTTTAATTGTATTCTCTGTGGAAACATTCTTATAGGTGACCTATTAAACTTGAAATTAATTGAAGGGACTGTATCTTGAAAGCCAGATATTGTAATGGGCAAATATGACAACTTTAACCACATTCATTAAAAAAAAACTGTATGTGTAACCCAGTATTCATAAATTAAGTCTTGGAGAAAATATTGCAACATAGATTAAAAGTTCTTAATGGTGATAATATATAAAAAGCCTTTACATATAAGAAATTAAAAAGTAATCCTATTTTAAAACAAAAAGCATGAGCTGGCTGACATTTCTCTGAAGAAAATATACAGGGTCAAAAAAAATTGGAAAAATAAAGCAGTGCAAATAAAAAGAAACACTGAAACACTAGTTTTTTGATTCCCAGTTTGACAAATATTTTAAAAATTACGATACCCAGTTTTGTAAGGCTCTAGGGACAAAGGCACTTTCATGTATGATTCATAGTCCTGTTGGATTGATTCTGTCATTTTGGAGAGCAGTTTGACAGTCCCGTCAAAATGTGAAATGTACATATCCTTTGACTCTGTGGGCCCACTTCTTGGAGTAATTGTTACAAAATAGTAGCATGATTTTTACAAGGGTGTTTAATTGTACCATTGCAATTAAATAAAAATATGAAACAAGCCAAAATATTCATTACTAGTGTCATGGGTAAATAAATTGTTATGGCCTTGTAGTGCGGTTCAAGACTGAAGGCTACAATGAACTATTAAGTAGACAAATGGCAAAGACATGCATACAGTTTTTGAGACACTTCTCCTTCTTTAAAAAGTCTTGTGCATATGAAAGAATCAGGGTAAGAGGGCGGAAGATTTTTCACCTATCTGAATTTTGCGAGAGCAAGTTTTGTGTGTGTGTGTGCATGTGTGTGTTTTACAGGGATGAATTACTTTGTTTTTAAACCAGTGATTTTAAAAAACACAGAATTTTAACAGATAAAGGAATATAAAAACATTTCATTTTGTAAAATGCTAAAATGCTGACACTGCTTTTTATCACGTGTTTTCTGGGAGTGGAGGAAACAGCTGGTGTGATAATATAGAGAAAGATAGTCTGTATTAATAACAATCTAAATGGTAGAATGTTGGAAAATAAATACTAGCTTTTTGTCAACTATGCTGTATGAGTCAGGGTAGGCTAGATTATTTTGCAATTACAGACAACTTTCAAATCTCAGGGACTGATGCCCCAAAGGTTTATTTCACTCTCAGCGTTCATGACTGCGGCAAGTTGACTGCTGGCTGTGCCACCAGAGCTGGTGGACTCACAGAGCCTCCACCAACTTGACTACTGCCACTTGTCATTTGCCCTCACAGTGAGTGGTGGGGTTGGTGGCAGATCCCAGACAGGATTTTAAAGACTTCCCTGTGGCAGTTGAGGGCTGGGACCCAGTTCTCAGAAATGAAACATCAGTTCCACTTCCATTTCATCATTCAAAGCATGTCCCGTGGTCATGCCTAATTTAAGGAGGCTGGGCATGCACTCTGTCATCCCCTGTGCTCAGGAGAATCCAAGTATTTGTGAACACCCTGATGACTTTGACACTACTTCACAGGGCTTCTGAGAGCCTAGCTTCTAGAACAGTACCTGCCACATAGTTATAAGTGTCATGAGTATTTTCATTTTTATAGATTCAGCGCTTTACACTGATGATGAATTTCTTAAGAAATGCATAATAGTTTGTGAATTTATTGAATTAACAGGAATTTGTTGCTGTGATATTAAACCTGTGGAAAATATTTGCTTATTGATAGTTTTTAGAGTTTGTGAACATTTTTCATAAATGTTTTGAAATCATTCCCCCTTGCAAAATTGTTTATCCTAACTATGTAAAGAAACTTTATTATAAAGGAAATTTTTATGGGACTTTAGGTTCATTTTAATACAAGCCTAAATTAGTTTTAAGGTATTCAAAGATAAATTTCTATTTATGATAGCTCTCAAGGATGTATCTTTAGCTGTACTAGCTGGGGTTGACTGACTGGGAAGGTGTAGTTCATAAAGGAAATCTTTTTAAACAACTGAGATGACCATCAGTAACTGGATGAAGTGGTCCTCTTGTGGACATCATGGAGTTCCTTCTCTCTTGCTAACCTTTCTTTTCTTTTCCCATAATGCTCTGTTTTGTTTTATTTTTTAGATCCGTAATTCCCCCGTGGACTCAGCTCCTAACCATAATTCCATCCAGTTTTCTCACAAATAGACTTTTCAGCTCCTAAAATTCCTTGGGATGGGACAAGATAGGCAGACCCTTTTCCTAGGATCTGGGAGGTATTAGAAATTCCCTCCTGCCACTTTTAAAATATAGTGGGTTCAATTTCAAGAAATGTGTTATAGTATCATGATATTGGAGATATCGGCTAACTTTCTAGGCCTTAAATTTTCTATGTTAACTTGTTTGACTTGTTTTATTTTTCTTTTCTAGCTGTTAAATAGAAAAAGCTAAGTCTTTGTAATACTTATTGAAGCTTGATTATGAAAGATGAAAATGCCTCTGTGTTTCCACTTAATGTTAATTTCACCTGTCATTACTCAGCAGCCTTGGTGTGACTGTAGAATTCAAATTGCCATGCAGAGAGCAGCCAACACACCTTAGCTGATATTGAAGTACATTTTATTTCCAGCATTTGAGATGCCTCTTAAGTTCAAGTGACAAGTACTCTGTGAATTCAACAGAATTTTGTCTTATTATCCTCAGGCCATTAGAGTTTAGTGCTGTATTTGGGCAGCACTTCCTAAGAGTTTAGCAAAGAGAGGATATGAAAGATAATTAATGGTTTTGTGTGTGTGTGTTGTGTGTGTGTGTTTGAGCACTATGTGCCACCACTATGTTATTATGCATTTTACCTCATTAGATGTTTGCTCTTTGTAGGGTAAGTATCAGGCTTTTCTGCCCTCCCGCCATTAGGATTGATGATGGAACCCTGTGGTCCTGAATGTATGCCTGATGGCAGGCACCTGGAGTAGGGTGTGGGCATGCATAGGTGGATTCATCTGGGCTGAGCCTGAGCTTATAAGGGCAGCGTCACAGGGAAGCCAGAGGAACAGCATAGAACAAGAGAGCAGCAAAGGCCACGAGAGAAGGCTGGAGAGCCCAGAAAGAGTGAAGATTTGCTGGCCTCCCAGACTCCCAGCACCCCTGCCTGCTGTGTGCCTAGTGAATCCCAATAAAAGCCTGAAAAGTCACCAAGGGCTCCAGGACTCTCTCCTTTACCCTGTCTGCTCTCATCATAGAGAACCTTCTCTGGCCCTTCCTGCCATTACACTCTTGTTCTTGGCATTCATTAACAATGATAAGGATTATAACTGTAAAGGCAGGACTGGGCACAGTGCAGGTTTTCTGATCCCATGCAGACCGGGTAAAGGAGGAGTCAGAGTCCTCAGTAGTTCTGCAGGTTTTTTATTGGGGTTCACCAGGCATATGGCAGGCAGGGGTGCTGGCTGGGGGGCTGGGAGGCTGGCCTGCCAGCCTCCCAGCCCCCAGCAAGTCTTCACTCTATCTGGGCTCTCTAGCGTTCGTTCTGCTGCTTCTCGGCTTCTCTTTCAGCTTCTGCTTCGGCTTCTACTGCTACTGCTGCTGCTGCTGCTGCTGGCGTCCCCGTGACGCCGCCCTTAAAAGCACAGTCTTAGCTCAGCTGAATCCCATCTACCTATGCCCACACCCTATTCCAGGTGCCCGCCATCAGGCATGCATTCAGGACAAGGATCCATCATCTATCCTGATGGCGGAAGGGCAGAAAAGCCTGACATTTTCTTTACCCTACAGTCCACCCCCTCAGGGTTTTCTGCCATATAGTCTATACATATATATACAATTTTCTAAGCAAACAATGCAGCCATGGCCCACAAAAGCAAATACATCAAATAAATATAACAAAATACAACAGAACACAAATAAGTCCAGTCAGGGCACCAACCTAGTGCAAAAGACAATTATTGGTACCAGCAGATAAGCCACCAAATCTGCTGCCGAAGGCACTGCTCATACGAGGGAGGGGAATCACTCACGGCATCTACTATATCACACCAGGAGCCGTCAGGCTTCCTGGCCTTCTCTGGCTGTAGTCTCGGCTACAAGGCACACACAGCATCCACCCCCAGGACGCACTAGCTCTGGGATTGGCAATTTTATTCTGTTGGGGGTAATCGCCAACCCTCAGGGTTTCTGTCTGCAGTCGCTCCAACACTCGGCCTTCACAGCCACCAGTGCGACTCACAGACCCCTGCACTCAAGCCAACCCACTGCACAATCACATGGGTTGGGGATCCAAACTCTGCATTCGGCTTGGGCTCCACCCCAAGCCACATTCCCCACCCGTCCCCCAAGGACAGGTTCCTCAGCTCCTCACCCTCACTCAAGAATGAGCAGGGCATCACCCACAGGTGATTTTACGAGATTCACAGGGCTTCAGCATACCCAGGCTGCTTAACAGCCACTAAGGGCTTCTCAACTTAGCATCAGTACCAGCTTTTGCCTTCTTAGTTGGCTTTTCTCCTCCACCTGGCTGCTGGGCATAACAGGCTGCTTTTGGCCATCTAGGCCCACTGGCCACCCCAGATTCTCAAAAAAAACATAACCTGCCAAGGTCCTCCGCCTTCTGGCGGGATTGTCAGTCCAAGTTTATCAGTCCATGTCCATTGGCCTCTCCCTGCGTCAGCAGCGGCCTGCTGCCTCAGGGGTCATTGGCTGGTCCTTTCCGGTGTCGTTGCCTGGTCCTTTCCAGCGTCGTTGCCTGGTCCTTTCCGGTGTCGTTGCCTGGTCTGGTCCTCTCGGGCGTCTCCTCCATGCGAGGTCTCGTCCCACAGCTCCGGACCGTATCCACCTTCTGTGCTGCCATGGCACCTCCAGCGTCATCACAGGCAAACAGTCTGTTCTCCTTAGTCCCTCCAGATCTTCGGAGGGCTCCAATACCCGTCTGCATGGATCTTGCCGACTTACGCCAATTGTAAAGGCAGGACTGGGCACAGTGCAGGTTTTCTGATCCCATGCAGACCGGGTAAAGGAGGAGTCAGAGTCCTCAGTAGTTTTGCAGGTTTTTTTTATTGGGGTTCACCAGGCATATGGCAGGCAGGGGTGCTGGCTGGGAGGCTGGGAGGCCTCCCAGCCCCCAGCAAGTCTTCACTCTATCTGGGCTCTCTAGCGTTCGTTCTGCTGCTTCTCGGCTTCTCTTTCGGCTTCGGCTTCTGCTTCGGCTGCTGCTACTGCTGCTGCTGCTGCTGCTGCTGGCGTCCCCATGACGCCGCCCTTAAAAGCACAGTCTTAGCTCAGCTGAATCCCATCTACCTATGCCCACACCCTATTCCAGGTGCCCGCCATCAGGCATGCATTCAGGACAAGGATCCATCATCTATCCTGATGGCGGAAGGGCAGAAAAGCCTGATATTTTCTTTACCCTACAATAACCTACAAGAGTTCACAGCTGGTGCTATACTGGTCTGTCTTTGTTGCTTGTTTTGGAGCTTGTTGAGGGCAGGGACTGGTTCTTGTCCTGCTGTGACTCACAGTGCCATCCCACAATGTGCATCAAATAAAGTTGGTGAAATGAATGCCTGTGTCTGGATGGATGAATGGATGAATGCGTGCACTCTAAGAATTACCACCGGGTCCCTAATCTGAAGGCCTTTATGATTTGCAAGTGATTACTGGATCTTGAAGTGATTAGTGGATGTTAGAAGGGTTTCCTATGATGGAAACTTGTCTACCACCTACCTGTTCCAGTCACTCATGATCTACCTCAAACCCTCACTGATAATATACAGCATCAGTCAGTGACTATCACATTTTCTCATGGACTGTTGTTGGAATATCCCTGAACAAAGAACATCACAGTTCTAGAAGTTGGGTGGAATGCCCTCCCTGCTTGTTGCTATTGTGAATACTGAAGAGGGTATGTTGAGGAGGGAGCAAGCTGTGCCAGTACCTTTTCTCAAACAGCATTTGCAGGACTGCTGGGGTTACAGCCTTGCCAAAGGCTAGAGAAGAGACCTAAGTGATGCCCGTGCACCTCTAAAAATGTTATCCTCACTTAATAGTGAGCTGCAGAGCTTCAGATGGGGTATTGGGGGGTTGGGGAGGGAGAAGCAAATGACTTTCTTAGCTACAGCTGTTTTTTCATCACAAGGCCTAAATCTTCCACCTCCCCACATAATAAAGAATTGAAGGTGTTGTAGTATTCTCCCTTTAACCCTTTCAAAATTAAATAATGAAACCGAGTCCTTCAAATTGGATAAGGTGCTATTTTCTTTTTCTACCTCATGAGCAATCAAAATAAGTATGTAAGGCAGAGAGAATGATTATTTTAAAATAACCTGGGTTGATCTTCCTTACAAGATCCGTGCCAATCCAAAAATGATGGGGTGGGGGGAGTGGAGAGAGTGGCTAAAATGTGACTCAGTATGGTAAAATTAGTCTGATGAAACAATTTGAGTAGCTATTAGGTAAATGTTTATGTTTAAAGTAATGAAGTGTTCCCGATTCTCATGTTTCTTTCTCCTCTGTGTTCCTGCCTAAGTAGTGGGAGATGAGGGGTGGGTCTGGGATAGGGTCCATAGACCCACCTGGTAACCTCCATATCCTTCTTGTCTTCTGCCTTGGAGCAGCTGCTCCAGCCTGTTGCCTGGACTGAAAATTGTGGAAGGATGACGTCCCTCTCTGGAATCCGCTGCTGAAAAATCTTGCTGATAGAACTACTGTTTTTCTTGTCATGCTCGGTCATGCCTGATGGTGTGCCGGATGGACTCCACTTCATTTCGGTTCTGCCAGTGTGCTTCCCTTCTGGGTCTCTGTCAGATCCTTTAATCAGCCCTTGGCCTTGTGGCCTGGTTCCCTGCAGTCTTTTTAGTGGTGTCCTTTGGTCCCTTATCAGGCACTCCTGCTTCTTTCACCCTATGGCAACCCCACCTGCATCTGTTCATGTCCATCCCATCCCATTCCTGGCAGGATGTTTTAAGTTTTGTGGGAAAAAAACAAAAGTAAGGGCCACAGAGGTGAAAGATAAACTCTAGCCATCATTGTCTGATTTTGCTGTGTCAGGGTTTGGTTTGATAGGACTTATACTGCACTGGTGCTGTGTGGCCTGCTAGACAGTCTTTCCCCAGAATCAAAAAAATACAGAGATTAAATTGGTTCTGGAGCCACCACATGTTGCCAGTGATTCAAAAACCTGGATGGAGGGTTGGGTTTAAAAAAAAAAAAAGAGAGAGAGAGAGAGAGAGAGAGAACTTCAGCATAAATATAACAGTGAAACTGGCCCAGTTAGTAATGCAGAGGGATTTTCTGTTTTTAAATCAATGGATAACCACTTTCTTTTATCTTTTTTTTTTTAATTTTGTTTTATCGTTTTGTTCAAGTTAAACTGGGGCAGTATAGAAGAGAGGGAAGGAGGAAGGAAGGAAAAGATGGATTGTGTAGCTTCATATTCAACATTGCATTTTAGGTTTAAAAGTTGCACTGACTGAGATTCGAGGTCTTATTATTTCCCTCTTCAAAGGTTGTGGGATTAACCCAGAACACTTTCATGCTGTGATTCTCTCCAGGAGGCCATCAGCTGACAGTGTGGAGCCTTACGGAATTTGCATCCCTAAGGATAATATTTGAATTTAAAAGAATGTTTAAGTGGAACGCTTGACTTTCCTTTCTGTGTTTTGAATCTCTCCTTTAGGTAGTTTCTTGTTTTGATTATTGTTTTTTGTCTTGTGAATCTGTCCAAATGTTATGAGCCCACCTACTTTTTCCTGCAGCCACTGTCCTCTGTGGCGGCCCACTGGTGGGTAGATGACTGTTGTGCAACAACACACATTTACTGACTTCTGTAAACCATGGCTCGCTCTCTAGTAACATACTGGTCTCAATATCATCTGGAACAGTTTATAAATTACAAATTCTGAACTAAGTAGAGGCAGACTCCCTTTATAAAATATTGATGAAAAGCAGCCAGTTGGGATTTTAGGAAAATATTCATTTATTTGTTCAGTTATTAGACATCTACTCACATTATGCCTAGCACTGTGCTGGGTTGTGAGCATAAAAACATGACACAGTGCTCTTCTCCAAAAGCTCATACTTCCATCAGGGAAGCAGTAAGTCAAGACTGATAGTAGAGAAATTAAAGTAGAGAAGAGTGATCATATAATTTGTAATATACATCCCATAATTAAAAAAATTATTTATATATTACATCATTGTTTATTTTTGTACAATATTTGCTTTCTCCTCTCAGGTGTATCCCCCTATATTCCTCCTATAAGCGAAACCATCCAATATTTTTCTTTTTCCTTCTGACTTATTTCACTGAGCATAATCCCTCCCATTTCCAATCAAGTTGCTACAAATGGCATAAGTTTATCTTTTTGATTGCTGTATAGTATTCCTTTGTGTATCTTCTTGATCCAGTCATCTATTTTTGGGCATTTGGGTTGTTTCCATAGCTTACTATTGTAAATAGTGCTGCAAGAAACATAGGGGTGCAGGTAGCCTTTTTAATTAATGTTTTTGTGTTCTTTGGGTAGATTCCTAGGAGTGGAATTGCTGGGTCATATGGTAGCTCCATTTTTAGTTGTCTGAGGAACCTCCACACAGCTTTCCACAGTGGTTGGACCAGTTTGCAGTCCCACCAGCACTATAGGAGAGTTCCTTTTTCATCACATCCTCACCAACATTTGTTGTTGCTGGTTTTTTAATATGTGCCATTCTCACTGGTTTAAGGTGGTATCTCATTGTGCTTTTGGTTTGCATTTCCCTGATTTTTAACTGATGTTGAACATTTTTTTTCATATACCTGTTGGCCATTTGCATTTCCTCGTTGGAGAAGTGTCTGTTTAGCTTTCCTGCCCATTTTTTGACTGAATTGTTTACTTTGTTTTTATTGAGTCATGTGAGCTCTTTGTAGATCTTTGTCATCAGTCCCTTATGGAGTGCAAAAATTTTGTATGGAGTGCAAAAATTTTCTCCCAATCATGAGGGTGTCTCTTTGTTTTGGATAATATCTCTTTTGCTTTTTAGTTTGATGTAATCCCAACTATTTATCTGTTCCTTCACTTTCTTTGGTCTGGGGGATGAGTCTTTAAAGATGTTACTGAGATGTATGTCATGTAGTGTTTTGCCTATATTTTCTCCTATATATTTTATAGTTTCAGGTCTTATGGTCAATTCTTTAATCCATTTTGAGTTCATACCATACACTTTTAAAAGAAAAGGGATTTACTTTTTGTTGTTGTTGTTAAGATGGTAAATTTGATGTTAGTGTTTCTTCCCGCAATTTAAAAAACAGTGAAGGTAGGTGCTCTTAATACTTTGGCCAGGACAACAGACTACAGCAGGGTAGGGCAAACCAGACAAATGGACCACCTCAGGAAGAGCTCTAGTGGAAAGACAGGGAGCCTGGAGGAGGAGCTTGAGAGGGAGAAAGAACACAATGCTTTCCTTTCCTCTTCTGGGGTGGGGAGCTACAACACTTAATACAGACTGTTAGAGGGTCAGTAGGTTAATTCAAGCTCTTGGAATACTGCCTAGGAGTTCAGTGTTTAAAGAACTTCTCTTCGCATTTTCTCTTCGCATCGTTTTTTTCTTTTTCAGGAGTTACCTGTGATTTTCCTTGGTTATAGATGTTGATATTTTTGGTGTGTTTTTACACAGTATGCCTCTCAACAGATGTTAACCTTTCAGACCTCCTCATGCTCTCCCCTTGATTCCTCTTCTCTCTAGCACACTGCCTGTGTCAGATTGTATGTTCTGTGAACATTTGGAAGCCACTTCATTTCCAGCAGTTTCCCATTCCCTTGAGAAAGCGCGTATTCTGTGGTTTCTGTCCTCCCAATCTGTGGTTGGTTCTGCTTTTCCACTACAAGCAATTGTTACAAGTACCCTTTTCAAAGGGATGGTTAACTGCAGAAGTCATTTCTTCACTGTGTTCCTCCCTCTGTATTCCCACTGTCACCTAATATTATGTTTTGGAGTCATCTTTGTAGTGATTGCACTGTGTTTTGAAATAAAGTGTTAAAGAATAAAGAATTAGAAAAAAGGATCAGCTTGAGACAAACCAGTGTGTGGTGAAATTAATTCACTTAATCAGAGGCTACTCCAGACACACACTTTCTTAGGGTGACTGGACAGGTTACTGCTATATTCTAATAGAATGAATTTGCTAAAAGTGGGAGTACAGGTCTCATCTGAGATATTCTAACCCTAGTCGCAGGCCTTGCTTGATTATTTATAGTTCTGTTCCTAAGAACTGAGGTATGAGGCACTGCTCTTGCACTTTTGTGACTCTTGGTTTGCTTTTCTTGGTTCCATTCATCATCAGGAGCAGCAAGAATCTTGTGCTTGATCTTGATATAGCCACATTAGGCCACTTGCTCTTCTTATTTTACTTTAATTCAGCCTGTGCTCTACTCTATAAATTGAGTTCCTGACTGTGTGTCAGACACTATTTTAGGTAAGGCATAATATTCTAGACAAGTTAAAATAACAACAAAGATTCTTGCCAATGTGGAGCTTATGTTCTCGTGAAGAGATATAAATAATAGTCATAGTAGATAAGAGTATGTTAGAAGGTGGTGATAAACATTAAAAGGAACTTCCTCCTTTTTAAAAAGGAATGGCCAGGGCAGTCCTCATTGAGGAGATATTTGAGTCAAAATTGGAAGGGTAAGGATGTTCACCAGAGGCCATGTGGGCAAGAGCATTTTGTCAGAGAGAACAGCCTGTACAGAGGCCTGTGTGCCTGGGCAGGAGTGCTGGGAGACAGGGTCAGGGAGAAGGTCACAGGATAAAAGATGTTGTTGCAGATGATTGTGAAGATGTTGGCTTTTGTTCCCTAAGGTGGAATGGGAAGATGCTGTTGAATTTTGAGCAAGCGATTGACAAGATTTAGCTTATTTATTTTTCATTTATTTATACAAGCACTGGGTACAGTCAGAAGCGCGGGAGGGTGAGAGAATTCACCAGAGCCGGAGTGGGGAGCAGAGCAGGCAGAAGGACGGAAGTACACTGCTGAGGGGAGCAGAGGGCATTAGGAGAGGTCTGCACGCCATGTGGGACCCTCTTCTGGTGGCCGGGGAGCAGCCGGGGAGCAGCCGGGGATCGAACCGGCGCTGCAGAGGCTGTGGGCAACCCAGCACTCAACCGCTGCGCCACCGGGAAGGCCCAAGATTTAGCTTTTTAAAATAGTATCCACTAACTGTTGAGTAAGAGTGGACTCGAGTGAGAGTGGACTCAGTGCAGGGCGGGGGTGAGCAAGGACAGACATTGGATGAGTTAGGCCATTGCAAATAGAAGAGGTGACCAGGTGCTTTGACCAGGATGGTGGTAGCAGAGATGAGAGTAGGTAGGGCTCTGGATATATGTACTTTCAAAACTCAAACTTTACATAGCAGTTTCTGGTCAAGTATATTGTGATTCAGAAGTTTAGCCACACACATTTCTAGGATTGGTAGAATGGTCTCTTGAAATGTTAACTTGTTTGGGTAAGTGTTTTGGGTGCAAAATTCAATGTTTCATGAATTAATCTTGTTTCAAAGCTGGAAAGAATACAGCCATCCTTTAACCCCAGTGATGGAATAAAAGAGAAATATGTATCTTAAAAGTCATAATCCTTTTTTTAAAAAAGCATATAAATATTTATAATAAGAAAGCAAAATTGCAGCCACCACTAAAATTTGCTACCTCTTCTTAATGAGTCAATTAAAAGATTCCTCTATTTGGAAGGTTTCCTAGGTTCAGTACAAAAATGGAAGTCATTTATAAAATAAGTATCTCTGGACTTGAGAGCTAAGCAAAAATATTACTGAGACCAACTAAAATCATGTGGAATTCAGCCAAGATTAGCCAACTCCAAGTGTGGTAAACCCTGGCTGAGTGCGGAAGGCTGACAGGGCAAGGATGAGATGCAGCCCGGATATCAGAAAGGAACCTGATAGCAGCAGAGGGAATTTTCACCTGATGTAGCACTTAATACTTTACACTCCTGCAGTCACTTCTGCTTGATTGTTTTGATATTGTCGTACATTGTTAATATTTTTATAAAATAAGCCTGAGCAAGAAATTATAGTGAACTCGTCAGTCACAATTGGGTAGCCTGGAGGCCCATGGCCTCCACACCAGGCCTACTATCACAAGTTTGGCCTCCCACTGACGGCCTTACAGAGGACAGATGCTAAAGGGGAAAGAATATTTTAGAACTTCACCTGAAATCTCAAACTCTTAGATAAGTGGGGGAACGAGGCCTAAATATGTCTTTAGAACACAAATTCTTCAACAGTGAGGCCTAGAACACTTCTGTTCTTCGGAAGTCTTTTGAGGCAGCCTTTGTGTGGTAGAGAGAAAACAGGTGGAGGGATATGGTTTGGTTTAAATTCCAGCTTTTCTATTTTCTGTCAGACTTAAACAAGCCAAATAACCTGCTAAAGTCTCAATTTTCTTTGTTGAACAGGGTTTTTCCATATTTACTTACTAAAGGTGCTTGTAAGGGTCCAGACCAGGTGACCTAAAGTACAGGAAGCATCTGGTGCTGTGCTGGGCTCATTCCTTTCTCTTTATCCACCAATGGCTCAAACCACTAATTGTGATTGATGATTAACATCATGGATGTTTATGATTTGCATAATTTTGTATATGAAGTATATTGCATTTCATAAATTATGTGATTAATGTGGCAGGTCCTAAGACAAAATGAAACAAACATAATTTTTTATTTCAGTGATTGTTTTGTTTGTAATTTGGTGTTTACAGATTCCTCTTTTTTAGCACGCTTCTTGTCTCACTGCTAAAGACAATAGTAGTAACCAAAAAGGCAGATGTGAATTTCCATTCCTTGTGGATGGAGAAGAGGAGGCAGGATGACCTAATAGGGAAATTGATGCACCACAGATGCCCCTTAGCTGCTTTGCTCTGCGTGTCATGGTTAACTGAGTGGAATTTTTTTACTTAAGGGTTTGTAATATTTAAAAAGGGCCTTAGAAACTAATTGACCAGTATTTTAAAAATAGGATCATAACTAAAAATTGAGCAGCAAGGCTTGGACCTCATCTGAAGACATCTTTGTGTACTTAGTGGAACATTTCTTTTTTATATCTGTGATCCACTTTGATGGTTTCAAATCTTGTGTATGAAATCAGGAATTTGATTAGATTTTTTTTTCTTGGGTGAAGTTTAGTTTTGAAATTGAAATGCTGAGATCCCAACTTTAGTTTTAAGGTAAGGAGAAGATATAGTCTTGAAAGATGCCTATGAAATTAGTGGATAACTGATAGTCTACACATGGGAAGTCCGTCAAATTGTTCTGCCCGCTTCACCATGTGGGGAAGGTTAACAGAAGGAAGCTGTGGAAGCACACCAAATGGGTGGTGTAGGTTTCTCCTGGCCTGCTTTGGTTTAAACATTCATTTTGTCTACAGTAGATTTAGGAGCACAGATGGTTACTGGTATTAATTAAATATCTAAAAGAATCTTAGCCCATTGAAAATTGATGTAATATAACCTCAGGTTTGTGTCAACAATGTCTTTATGAAATATGCATGAAAAAAGAATCTTCTCCAAGTGTATTTAAATTCTCCATGTTTTTTTTTTTTTTTAAGATTTACCTATTTATACAAGCACTGGGTACAGTCAAAAGCTTGGGAGGGTGAGAGAACCCACCAGAGCCAGAGTGGGGAGCAGAACAGGCAGAAGGACCAAAGTACACTGCTGAGGGAAGCAGAGGGCAGCAGGAGAGGTCTGCGCGAAATGTGGGACCCTCCTCTGGCGGCCAGGGATCAACTGGCGCTGCAGAGGCTGCGTGCAGCCCTGCAGCCCAGAGCTCAACAGCTGCGCCACCAGAAGAGGCCCTAAATTCTCCAATTTAATGTGATTTTGGGAAAGGCTTTTGAATGATTAAAGTTTCAGGTCCCTCATTACAAAGTATTCTGTTTCTATTTTCCTATATTTATCTGGAAAGGTTATAATCACTAACAATGAAATAAAGGTGTGATAAAGGGAACCGTTAAGCTCTTATACAGTATTATACACTGCATAGAGGATAATCATTAGCAACATTAGGTGCTTGCTTTTTCTACAAAATTCTCTGTAGCAGAGAATTAGAGAACTCGCATTCACAACAAATCAACTGAAAGAATTCTAATTGGAAAAATAATTATATAGCCAAGGGGTAATTGAACCCCTTTCTTCAGTATTATGTCTCTTAGTTCTTTGATAAGTACATATATATATATATATTTCAGTTTATACATGTATTTTATTATCATAAAAACTATGGAAAGTATGAAAATACATATGAAGCAGGAGGTAAAAAATCCCCCATGACCCTACCATCTTGGAACCATTACTATTAAAATATTTGTTTTAACTCATTCCCCCCCCTCTTAGTGTAGTTAAGATCATTCTATTACCGCAATCTTAGAAATTCTGTATTTGCGAAACCTGATGTCCCCTTGAGGGAGATAGGGTAGAGGTATGGAGTCTTCGCTGTTAAAGAATCAGCCTGGAACAGCCTACCTTATCCTGTTTTGTTTTGTTTTTTATCAGTCCCTTTTTGTTTAAATTATTTTGGTTAGAATGATTTATAGCCAAAATCATCCTAAATCAAGAAAATGGTGTTGACTCTATTAGTTTTTCCCACATATGACTTCTTACTTTTATAACATGTGGATATAGAATACATTTTCTACAAGTAAGTTGTCTGGGTCAAAAACAAAACACTTTATTTAACTTTGATCTCTGAGGATTTCCTTTATTTTCTTGATATCTCATCATGAGATTTAATTTTTTTATTTTAATGATTTTTTAGTGTTTTAACTAATCACATTTCCTTTTTCCTCTTTTTTTCAATATTGGTTTACCACACTATGTGCATTGCTGTTTCTTTGTATACACTTTTTTGGGCAACTACTATATTTCTGGCAATTTTTCACACATTGCTTCATTTAATAACCCTGGAGGTGTCATTCTTTCACCCACTTTGTGAGCAGTCCTCTATTGCAGGCTGTTTAACCCATTAGTGTTCACTAAATGTTTGGCATCTTGTATTGTTTATGCTTTCTTATTCTTTACCTTTCTCTGCATTTTGTCATGCTTTATTTATCAAGTTTTCTTTCTTTTAAAGAAAAAGACTTTGTGATGGGAACTATATGTCCAGCTTTTGTCCTAATAGTGGGTACACTTACCATTTGTACTTGTCATTGGAATGTTATGTCTGGAGTTCCCCTAAATCATGACTGTTCAGCACATTCCTTCTTTCCTTCCCCTTATTGCCTAACTTTTGTTAAAATAATAAGAAATATCGTCATACTTTTTTTTTTTTTTTTTTTTTTACTTTTTACTTCAAGTACCCTTGCTAAATATTTGTATCATGATTTCATTAGCACACATAACTCAGGCCACTCTAGCTTTGTTATTAGCTTTGTTATTCACAGCTATTTCTCCTATACTTTTATGTTTATACTTTACATATCTTCTGCTTTTCTGTGTTCTTACTCTAATATATTTTTCAATTGATCATATTGCCTTCTTCCCTTAAGAATTTTTTTGGCAGGGCTTCCCCTGGTGGCACAGCGGTTGAGCACTGGGCTGCGAAGTTGCCCGCAGTCTCTGCAGTGCCGGTTCGTTCCCCGGCCACCAGCGAGGGTCTCACATGGCTCGCAGACCTCTCCTGCCATGCCCGCTGCTCCCCTCAGCAGTGTATTTGGTCAGTCTGCCTGTTCTGTTCCCTGCTCTGGCTCTGGTGAATTCTCTTACCCTCCCACGCTTATGACTGTACCCAGTGCTTGTATAAATAAATAAATAAATCTTAAAAAAAATTTTTTTTGGCAGAAAAGATATGTGCAAGATATATATTTCTTGCTGGTATTTATTTATTTATTTATTTATTAATGTTAATTTTTTTATTTTGTACATCATTGTTTATTTTTAAACAATATTTGCATCCCCCATCCCCTCAGGTGTAGTCCCCATAGATGTGCAAGATATATTTTTGAGTCCTTTCATATCAGTATATTTCTTCTGCTTTATAATAATAATAATTACATGATCATTCAGCTACTATTTAGAATTCTTTGGCCACAGTCTTTGCCCTTTAGAATTCTCTAAAGTTGTACTGAATTGTTTCTTAGCAGTTAATATGGCAGATGAGAAACCTGGTGTCCATTTCATTTATATGTATTTATTTTTCCCCCCTTTTATGGAGGTTCAGATGTCTATTGAATTTTCCCCCCCTGTCATTTAGAAATTCTGGGACATGTTGATCTTTTATGATTAATTCTGCCAAGTTCTGAGTGAGTAATTTCAATTTGGAAAACTCACTTTTAAGTTTTGTTTTCCCCTATTATTTGCTTGTTACTTCTCCTTCATGCACTTACTATTTCTCCCTTTGTTTCATTTTCTCTTTTTAAAATTTGTTTTGTACACATATTTCACTATCTGTTCTGGAGCTATCTTTTTCGTTGATAATTTCCACTTTTTCATTATTTTCCTGAGAGATTTCATTGAGCAGATCTTCTCAGTTTTGTGTTTGGTTTTCTGTAGTAGCCAGCCTGCATTTCACTACCTCTATTACTTCTTTTTTTTAACCTTCAAGTACTGTTTCCTGGTGGTCCTTTTTCATCTTTCATTGCAGTAATATTTGTATCAGTGTTTCACTGGTTTATTGAGCTTTGCTGAGAATGTAAATTTAAAAATTTGTAAACTTGTCTTGTGTTTGTATCTTTTCAATACAGGCAAAATAGGGGAAAAGTTAAATTTGTAACAATTCCTCATCATTAGCCTACAGTTCTAATAGGGGTGGATGGAGCTGTAGGCAGGAGGAGACAGCTGCAGGGCAGAGTTCCTTTTTATTGTGGAACAGTCTCCCTTTTGTGTTGCCTTGGCAGCTCTGTGCCTACTGGAGTAGTTTCCCTTCCCCCTGAATTGCGGGCCTGCCTAATATTTCAGGCAGAAGCTCTAGCAAGTCTCTTTGTCTAGCGCTGGTCTTGCCTCCAGCCTCCACTCCAATCCAGGAGCTGTCCAAAGGTTCTGAAGAGGAGTTCCGTTCCTGGTGTACTGGGCCCCTCTGTGTATAGTGGAGTGATTAAGAATTTATGCTTGATATGTACACAGATGGCACTCTAAAGGTATACTTCTAAAATTATCTAGTTATGCACACCATGGCAAATGAACACAGTTTGAGAAAAAAAATTATAAACCAATGCTACTTCAATAAAAAATTTAAAAATGCAAAGAATGTAAGCTTGAGTCTGATAGTCCATTGTGTTCCAGTCCTGTTTTTGCTACATTTAACATTGGGTGGGCATCTTGCTTCTCTCTCTGAGCACTGTTTTACTGGTGAGTATAATATATGTTAATAGCTTAAAGCACTTACTAGGGTTTCTGGCTCTCAATAAATCACCAATAGCTGTGGTTATATTGATGATCCAGGGACTGGCTATTCAATGGGCTCTCCACTCAAAATTTTCTTTCCTACATCATATCTTGCTGATTCCTTCAGGGTGTGCAGGTTGGAGGATACTCAATCACCAGGTGTGGCAAAGCATTTGCCCTCTCAGGTTAGTTGGATGATTTTAGCATGAAGAGTAATGATGAGGAAAGGAAATCGTAGTATCATCTTGGTTTCTGTTATTTATATGTAATTCTTTAAACAACCTGAAATTTACTTTAATAAAGGATGTGAGGTCCGAACCTACTTTTTGGAAAACATAATTAAATAATTAGGGTAATACCTTTTGTTGTATAATGTGATTGATCTTTCCCCCCATTATTTGTAATAACTTCTTAATATGCTTGAGTTTGTTTCTGGGCTTCTAGTTCTGTTCCTTTGCTAAGTCTGTTTAATCTGGCTTAATGCCATGATATTTGAGTCTTCACAGGCGGGAATAGTTTTTTGTTAAAACGTATATGTACTGATCAAAGCAATTGATGTGTTATGGTCAGATTAAATGGATTTCATCCACACTGACAAAGCTAGAATTGGAGGAGAAAGTAGGGAAACACACCCAGCTATCCCTTAATGAAGCCCCAATTCTTTAAATGGCATAAGAAGAGTTGAAAGATAAATTATGAAGTGATCATTATTTTCCATGCCAGCCTGTGAATAACAGCAGCTTTGTGTTCTGAGAATTCACAGAGCAGCATTTTTTTTTTTTATCTTAATGCACCTCTAGGCATATCAGAAGTGATCAAGTGCAGACCTAGCTAATGTTCCACGGGAGGTGCTCCAGATGCCTGGAAGCCATTTTCTTTGGTTACTGTCTTTGCTAAATAGTGAAAATGTCACCAAGCTTCCTCCATTTTACCCTTTGTTCTCAAATTCTGATTTATTCCTCTCTGAGCAGTCAGACATCAGAAATAGTATAGGGGTAAGGCAGTCTTTAGAGTCCGACTATCTGGGGGCATTAGGGTCACTCCTGCTTCTTCCTTCACTAGCTTGGGGACTGCAGTAGATCAGTGTCAGCAGTTCCTCACTTCTAACATGAAATAGAAACCGAATCCCTCTTAGAACTCTTGTAAAGGAACGTATAATGTGCCTTTTATAATAAATGCTCATGTCCTAGTCAGTTCAGCTCAGGCTGCTAATAACTGGGTGACTTTCTCACAGTTCTGGAGGTTAGAAATCTGACATCGGGTGCCAGAATGGTCACATTCTTGGTTTCCAGATGGCTGTCTTTTTGTATCCTCACATGGTGGGAGGAGAGAGAGATCATTTCTCTAGTGTTTCTTCTTTTAAGAGTACTAATTGCATTCATGAGTGCTCCATCTTCATGACCTTGTTACTTCCCAGAGGTCCCATCTCTTAATATCATTGCATAAGGGGTTAGGATTTCAAAATAAGAACTTGGCGGGGGTGGGGGGATGGGGGAAGAAACATTCAATCCTTAACAGTTTTTATGCCTCCTGTTATTTTTTTTCTCAGCTAATAGAAGTGTTAGCACATGAATGAGGGGTAACAGAGACCCCAAACTATTAAGAGGCAAACACTCTAAAGGGATCCTGTCATCCATATGTGTAAAAGCAAAGCAATCTCTTAGTGTGATAGATCTTTAATAGAATTAGTGTGCATAGAGAGGGGGTAAAAGGATATTCTTAAGAAATGTTTACCAGTAAAACATCCCAAATTACCCAGGCCCTGGTGGGCAAATGCCCAGACAAACAGTATTGACCTGAAGAAGGGCTGAGTCTTGAAAGCTTGCCACAAACCTATAAGGCACCTTTTGGTGGGAACGTCAGAAAGAGGCAAGAAGGGGTTTAGGGAGGTTTTAGAGGACTGGGACAAAAGGAGATACCACATCAAGAGAAGTGCTACCATTGTCAGCCTTCCCATGTATCAATATCTCTCACCCTTGAGTCTTTTCCAAGTCTCCTACATGTGTCTCCTCCACATGTCTCTTTCAAGCCACCCTAAGGCTCTGCATGCACAGCAAAGCTGGAGAATGAGTTCCTGAGCCTATATGTGTTCAGTTTTATACCAAGCATGACTGCTCAACCTTCACCCCTAGTTTCCCAGTTGCTCCATCAGGGAATCTGGTTCATGGCATTCTGCGGACTTGTAATCCAAGGTGGCTAGTTGGAAGGTGGAGGCAGGTAAAGGGTGCCCATTCACTGCACTGTGATATTCCTTCCCCTTTCAGAAGGAGAGATGGCAACTTGATGCTAGCTATTTCTGCTATCTCCATTCTAGACAGTGTCAGAGTGTAATTCCCTTGTCAGACTCTGAATTGTCTGCATATATTTTAATCTAGTTTCACTCTCAATTGGAGGGAGGTCCACTCAAAATTTCTTCTTTTTTATAATGTCAAAGCCCAACAATTGTCTGTTGGGTAGTTGGTGATAATTTTTAAAAGATCTTGGCTTTTGGGGGGTTTTGCTCCCTTTCAGAATGATGAATAAGCTTCAGCTACTTTCTGTGCTCACATTCATATATACACACTTGCACTCATTGGCACACATAGACACTGATTTCTAAACAGTACTTCAACTAAAAATTCCTCATTTTACGATTATCTTAATTATCTTGGTTATAGTTAACTGCCTTATGACCTGTGGGTCTATAAAACAGACCTGTGGATCATGATCCATATAACTTGGGAAGTGCCAATCCTAGCAGAGCAGGCAAAGAGGGAATTAACCAGGAAAGAAACAGCCAGTCCTTGGGCTTTGTGGTTTGTTTGTTTGTTTGTTTGTTTGTTTAATCACAGAAAGCAAAATTATTGTAGCAGTTATGAGGGTTAGTTAATTGAAAAGACTCACAAGATTTTACAAAGTATACTTACCTAGAGCTTTAGTAAACACAAAGAATACTATAAGGCAGGAGAAAGAAAACACAGGCATGAAGGGCCAGAACATTCCAGGTCCCTTTTTATTTGTATAGAATGCTTTTTATCTTTGGATCTTGAACCTTCAAGATACATGTCTGATAACGTGGCCTAGACAAAAGATCAGTAGAACAGAATAGAGTGTCTAGGAAGATACACACACATATATTGTCAGTTGATATTTGATAAAGGAAAAATGCAATTCAGTGGAGAAAGGATTTTCTTTTCAACAAACAGTGCTGGAATAATTGGATTTCCAATGGCTTAGAAAGTAAATGTAAACCCTAAAACTTTAGCTTCTAGAAGAAACAGGACAAATTTTTTATGACCAGAATCTGCATTTTAACAAAATTTCCAAGTTATTCTTTGCATGTTAAAACTTGAAAAGGAAAATAAAATTGAAAAGGATGGTCTCATTAGGTGGGTGTTGAAGGATTACTGGTAGTTATGCAGGTGGAAAAGGACTATGGGGGAGAAACAGATGCTTAAGCAAAGGGTCAGTGCATGCAGGGACAGAAAGGTCTGATGAGTGTGGGCACTGGTTTCATTGAACAAGTTCATGTAATAATTTTTACCAACGTGCAGTAAAAAATTTTAAAAGCTCAATAAAATGAATTTTCTATATGTAAAATTAAATCAAGTTTTAAATTCTTTTTAAATTTTTGTAAAAGGTAAGTGTTAGCAAATTGTAGGTTTCATTTCTATTTGAAGTATTTTTTTTCTTTGGCAAAATAAAAAGTCAGCAAACCTATGTTTAACTCACCATGCTTTTAGTTTTATGACTATGAAATTCAGCTAAAAGTTTGGCTGCTTCTGAGTTAGAGAGCTAAGAGTGGTTTGATAGCATATTGGGCAGCTGGGGTAGATGGGGCTATAGAAGTAGACAGGGGCCAAGTCCTGGAGAAATTCTGGCGGGGCCTGGTAAACAGTGGAGTTGCACTTGATCCCCAGATCTTTCAAGGTTGTTATGTAATTGGATTTGCATTTTAGAAAGATATCTTCAGTGGTTGGGGAAAGAATGAGAGAAGGTGAAACCATGAGGCTCCTGTAGATTTCAATGGAGTGTGACTAATACTTTTATATAACAGAGAGAGAAGAGATTTTAGTTATACCGAGAAGGTAGGCTTTGACTGAGTTTTTCAACAAATTAAGTGGAAGGGTAATGTAGATAGCAGAGAAAAGATGTATTTTATTTACTTGAAGGAGATAGAATTGATAGGAGTTAGCACTCTGTTGGATGAAAGAGATAACATTATATTACTAAAATTATACTCAAACTTTAAACTTTAGTGAAAATGGTATGCCTAAATAAGGACAAGGCCTTGCAATTCTCAAAGCTCTTATATGGATTGATTTAAATGACTGTGGAGTAGAGTGATTGAGCATCTGAACAGTGTATTCCCTCAAAGACAAAGAGAAACTCATTAAAATGAGATCAGAGTGTTAATCCATCTTCACACTTTTAAGTACCCATTCATGAAAAGCCATGCTGCATGTGTCAGAAAATGCTGATTTCATTCATTTTATGACTTATATAACTCCTTGGGAGAATGATGGTTAGTAAAAATATTGTGAACTGCAAAGATTTTCTGACTTTTGTTTTGCAGGGCTTAACTTGATATCACTGCATGTTATGTGGAGCGAAATTGCTTCTCAGAATGGTTTCTGGTGAATTTCAGAATCTGTTGTAAGTGAATAAAAATTTAGAAAGAATTTTAAAAAGCAATGTAGTCGAAGCCATTACTTATACCAGATTTCCCAACAAAACCATAAATGAGATTTAACTAATAAACAGAAAATTCTGTTTCTCTGGTCTGTATGCATTAACGAGTTTACAGGAAAGCTTTTCTGTTGGCATGGCTTTAAATCAAGTATGATTTCCAAGGGAGAACAAATATATTGAATTATTTCTGGTGATAGACTTTTCTCCTACCTACATATAGAGAAATTTTTCTGTTGTAAGTTCATCTGCACTTTATTGCACTATGTACTTTGATATAGCAAGGAAATTCTATGGCAGCTTATGTTGAAGGTTCAGTATGGAAGGAGAATTTATGTGATTTTTGATTTATGAGGTTTATTAACGTTCATGAGTATGCACGTACCTCAAAACCCACAGAAAGAAGAGGAGAGGATTATGGAAGGAGAGGATATCTGTATACTTTGGGTTTTGTTTTTTAATCAAGGTAACAAGAGATTTTTCACCATTCATGCTAAAGCACCACTTTTATTAAGCAAAATTGTAGCGGACCAGGCTACTGTCAAATGTTTATTTAACCTGGCAGAGTAAAGATGTAGTATCATTATCTTTCTTATTTTCCTGTTTTATACCTCCTTTATACTACTATAAAACATGTCAGATGCATTTAAAATTTGTGGGAAATATGATTAGTCTTAGTTACTTTATAAAATAGGCTGGTTGGGCCTCCTCTGGTGGCGCAGCAGTTGAGAGCTGGGCTGCCAAGCTGCCTCTGCAGCACCAGTGATCCCCGGCTGCCAGTGAGGGTCCCACATGGCGTGCTGACCTCTCCTGCTGCACCCACTGCTCCCCTCAGAGTGTATTTCGTCAGTCTGCCTGTTCTGTTCCCCGCTCTGGCTCTGGCGAATTCTCTTACCCTCCCGCGCTTCTGACTATACCCAGTGCTTGTATAAATAAATAAATAAAATCTTTAAAAAAAAAATTACCCCCCCCAAAAATAAATAAATAAAATGAAATAAAGTGGCTGGTTGTAAGGGCTTTTATGATTCAATCTAGAAACCCAGTACAAGTAGTCTTTGTCATAAAGGAGAACAGATGAATGTTTGAATTAATGTAGATTATTTAATATGGAATCTGAATTCATTTATGCCATTTCGTGTTTTCCAGTAGTGAGGAAAATTTCATTTCCTAATGAAATATATTTAAACACTGCAGAAAATTAACATTTTCATCCACTCTGCTAACTTCACAGGAGCCCATGTGCTATTATCTACTTTACCATTGACACTTGCTATTATAATTTATATATTGATAATGTCTGACATGAGAGCTTGAAATATTTTCTGGCATGATTATGCTGATACCTTGTGCCAGTTTCATTTGGGCATAGGGTAAGTCCTCATTTAATGTCCTTGATAGGTTCTTGGAAAATGACTTCAGGCAAAATTTAAAACCAATTTTAACCATGGGCTAGTTGACATAAATGAGAATTGAGTTCCTATGGCATATTCTGATTCTGGCAAAAAGAATCAACAACTAAATTAGGATCAAGACACATTTGTTGTTGCTAGTTGTTTTTTTTTAATATGTGCCATTCTCACTGGTGTAAGATAGTTTGTATCATTGTAGTTTTGATTTGCATTTCCCTCATTGCAAGTGATGCTGAACATTTTTACATATGCCTGTTGGCCATTCACATTTCCTCTTTGGAGAAGTTCCTTTTTAGCTCTTCTGCCAATTTTTTGACTGGATTATTGACTTTGATTTTGTTAAGACTCTTCAGCTTTTTGTAGATTCTTGTGAGCAGTCCTTTATCATTAGTGTTGTGTGTGAAAATTTTCTACCAGTCGGTGGGGTGTCTGTTTGTTTTGGTTACTGTCTCTTTTGCTGTACAGAAGCTCTTTAATTTGTTGTAGTCCCACTGTTTATCTTTGCCTTCGCTATCACTGCATTGGGTGATCAGTCTTTAAAGATGTTACTGAGGTGTATATCATGTAGTGTTTTGCCTATATTTCCTTCTATATATTTTATGGTTTCAGGTCTTATGTCTAGTTCTTTAATCCATTTCGAGTTGGTTTTTGGGCACGATGTGAGGTAGTCAAGCTTCATTCTTTTGCATGTAGCATCTCAGTTTTCCCAGCACCATTTATTGAACAAACTTTCTTTGTTCCATTGCATATTCTTTGCTCCTTTGTCAAAGATTAGTTGACTGTAAATCTGTGGGTTTATTTCTGAGTTTTCTCTTCAGTTCCATTGATCCATGTGTCTGTTCTTGTTCCAATACCATGCAGTTTTGATTATTATGGCTTTGTAGTATAGTATGAAGTCTAGGAATGTGACACCTCCATTCCCTTCTTTTTTTTTTCAGGAGAGCTTTGGCTATGCGGGTTTTTTGGTGGCTCCATATGAATTTCATCAATATTTGTTTTATTTCTTTAAAGAGTGTCATTTAAATTTTTATTGGAATAGCATTGAATCTGTAAATTGCTTTTGGTAGGATGGCCATTTTGATAATGTTAATTCTTCCAACCCATGAACAGGGGATGTCTTTCCATTTCTCTGTGTCTTCTTCTAGTTCTTTTAACAGTTTTTTATAGTTTTCTCTGTATAGGTCCTTTACCTCTTTTGTAAGGTTTATTCCCAAGTATTTGATTTTTTTGTTTCAATAATAAAAGGGATGGTTTTCTTGATTTCTTCGTCTTCAGATTTATTGTTTGTGTATAGGAAAGCTACTGATTTTTGTGAGTTGATTTTGTATCCTGCTTCTTTACTAAACTGATTGATTAGTTTGATTAGTTTTCCTGTGGAATTTTTGGAGTTCTCTATGTATATTATCATATCATCTGTGAATAGTGATAGTTTGATTTCTTCCTTCCCTATTTGGATTCCTTGTATGTCTTTCTCTTGTTTCATTGCTCTGGCTAGGACTTCCAGTGTTATATTGAAAAACAGTGGTGAGAGTGAGCATCCTTGTCTTGTTTCAGATCTTACTGGAAATACTTTCAACTTTTCACCATTGGGAATGATATTGGCTATGGGCTTGTCATATATAGCCTTTATGATGTTGAGGTATGTTCCTTGTATCCCGAGAATTTCAAGGTGCTTTATCATAAATGAGTGCTGTACTTTGTCGAAAGCTTTCTCAACATCTGTTGGTATTATCATACGGTTTTTATATTTCTTTTTGTTGATGTATTGGATTACATTGATTGATTTTGGGATGTTGAACCATCTTTGTGTTCCTGGAATAAATCCTACTTGGTTGTGGTGAATTATCTTATGGATACATTGTTGGATTCTGATAGCTAAAATTTTATTGAGTATTTTTGCATCAGTGTTCATTAGAGAGATTTTCCTATAATTTTCTTTTTTTGTATTGTCCTTGTTCAGTTTTGGTATTAGTGTAATGTTGCCTAAGTAGAACGTGTTTGGTATTATCCCTTCATTCTCAATTTTTTGAAAGAGTTTATGAGGGATAGGCACTAATTCATTTCTGAATGTTTAATAGAATACATTTGTAAATCCATCTGGTCCTGGGCTTTTGTTTATTTTTTGGGGGGGGGGTTGATGACCATTTCAATTTCACTGCTTGTAATTGGAATTGGTCTGTTTAGGTGTTCTGTTTCTTCTTTATCTAGCTTTGGGTGATTGTAAAGTGGTAGGAATTTGTTCATCTCTTCTAGATTATTGAGCTTGTTTGCATTTAACTGTTCATAGTAGTTTCTGATTATTCTTTTGATTTCTGCTGTGTCTGTTGTGATTTCTCCTCTTTCATTTGTGAACCTATTTATTTGTGCTTTCTCCCGTTTTTCTTTTGTGAACTTAGCTAGGGGTTTGTCTATTTTTCTTTTAAAAGATTTATTGATTTATTTATTTATACAAGCACTGGGTACAGTAAGAAGGGCGGAGGGTGAGAGAATTCACCAGAGCTGGAGCAGGGAGCAGAACAGGCAGAAGGACCGAAGTACACTGCTGAGAGGAGCAGCGGGCGGCAGAAGAGGTCTGCGCGCCATGTGGGACCCTCCTCTGGTCGCCGGGGAGCAGCTGGGGATCCAACCGGCTCTGCAGAGGCTGCGGGCAGCTTAGCAACCCAGCACTCAACCGCTGCGCCACCGGGGAGGCCCGGGTTGGTCTATTTTATTCATTTTTTTGAAGAACCAACTTTTGGTTTTGTTGATCTTTTGAATTTTTTTTTCAGTTTCTATTTCATTTATTTCTGCTTTGATTTTTATTATTTTCTTTCATCTACAGGTTTTAGGGTTTTTTTTTTAATATTAAATTTTATTTTTATATTCCCCCATACAATTGCAAACGCCCCATTCTGACCCCAATCCTTCCCCTCCTGCCCCCCACCCCCCAAAAAGTGTCTCTGGTTCATAGTTTTTTGTTGATTTTGATTTTCACTTTCTTATATTCATTTTCCTGGTCCCTTATTTAAGTTTTCTAGATTCCTGCTATGAGTGAGACCATCCGGTATTTTTCTTTTTCTTTTTGGCTTATTTCGCTGAGCATGATCCCTTCCAGCGCCATCCATGTTGCTGCAAATTGCATGTGTTTATCTTTTTTGAATGCTGAGTAATATTCCATGGTATATATGTACCACATCTTCTTGATCCAGTCATCTATTTTTGGGCATTTGGGCTGTTTCCAAAGCTTAGCTATTGTAAACAGTGCTGCTATAAACATAGGGGTGCAGGTGTTCTTTGGAATGGATGTTTCTGTGTCCTTTGGGTAAATACCTAGGAGTGGAATTGCTGGATCATATGGAAGCTCTATGTTTAGTAGGTCCAGAAATCTCCACACAGCTCTCCATAGTGGTTGGACCAGTTTGCACTCCCACCAACAGTGCAGAAGAGTTCCTTTTTCTCCACACCCTCGCCAACATTTGTTGTTGCTAGTTTTTTTAATATGTGCCATTCTCACTGGTGTGAGATGGTATCTCATGGTAGTTTTGATTTGCATTTCCCTGATTACAAGTGATGTTGAACATTTTTTCATATGCCTGTTGGCCATTTGCATTTCCTCTTCAGAGAAGTTTCTTTTTAGCTCTTCTGCCCATTTTTTGACTGGATTATTTTCTTTGTTGTTGCTGAGTCTCATCAGCTCTTTGCAGATTTTTGTGATCAGTCCTTTATCATTAGTGTTGGGTGCAAAAATGTTCTCCCAGTCTGTGGGGTTTCTCTTTGTTTTTGTTATTGTCTCTTTTGCTGTGCAGAAGCTCTTTAATTTGATGTAGTCCCAGCTGTTTGTCTTTGTCTTCACTATCACTGCTTTGGGTGATGTGTCTGTAAAGATGTCTTTGATGTGCAAATCCCGTAGTGTTTCGCCTATATTTCCTTCTATGTATTTTATGGTTTCAGGTCTTATGTCTAGTTCTTTAATCCATTTTGAGTTGATTTTTGTGTATGGTGTGAGGTAGTGGTCAAGCTTCATTCTTTTGCATGTAGCGACCCAGTTTTCCCAGCACCATTTATTGAACAAACTTTCTTTGCTCCAATGCATAGTCTTTGCTCCTTTGTCAAAGATTAGTTGACCATAAATCTGTGGGTTTATTTCTGGATTTTCTATTCGATTCCATTGGTCTGTATGTCTGTTCTTGTTCCAATACCATGCAGTTTTGATGATTATGGCTTTGTAGTATAGTTTGAAGTCTGGGAGTGTGATGCCTCCATTTCCTTCTTTTTTTTTCAGTAGAGCTTTGGCTATTCGGGGTTTTTGGTGATTTTTTTGTTGTTCTTTTTCTAGTTCTTTAAGATGTGAGATTAGGTTGTTTCTTTGAGTTCTTGTTTCTTGATGTGAGCCTGTATTGATATTTTCCCCTTATAACAGATTTTGCTGCATCCCATACATTTGGGAAATTGGTGTCTTCCTTGTCACTCAGCTCAAAGTATTTTCTAATTTCTTCTTTTATCTCCTCATTAATCCAGTGGTCTTCCACTAGTGTGGGTTTCAATCTCCATGAGGTGGTAGGGTTCCTTGTCTTCTTTTTATGATTTATTTCTAGTTTGATTTATTTCTAGTTTGGTCAGAGAAGATGGTTGGTATGATTTCAATCTTGGTGTATCTGTTGATGTTTGTCTTGTGTCACAGTATGTGATCGATCCTGGAGAATGATCCATGTGCACTTGAGAAAAATGTGTGCTCAGATTTTTTGGGGTGTTGTGATCTATAGATGTCTGTTAAGCCCATGAGCTCTAGATCCTTCTTTAGAGCGTTAGTGTCCTTATTTATTTTTTGTCTTGTTTATCTATATATTGTTGATAGTAGTGTGTTAAAGTCTCCTACTACATATGTGTTTTCTCTGATGTCTGTTTTCAGAGATGATAATAGTTGTCTGATATATTTTGGTGCTCCTTCATTTGGTGAGTATGTTAATGAGTATTATTTCTTCTTGAAGTATTGTCCCCTTGACCATAATGTAGTGACTGTCTGGATCTCTTTTTACCTTTTCGAGTTTGAAACCTGTTTTATCTGATATAAGTATAGCTGTTCCTTCTTTTTTGGTCCATTTGCTT
This sequence comes from Talpa europaea, assembly GCF_964194135.1. Classification (NCBI taxonomy): domain Eukaryota; kingdom Metazoa; phylum Chordata; class Mammalia; order Eulipotyphla; family Talpidae; genus Talpa; species Talpa europaea. The sequence continues at coordinate 81,688,656 of NC_140072.1, forward strand.
ATAGCATTGTTTTCCATCCTTTTACTTTCAGTCTATTTTTATCTTTTATAGTTAAATGAGTTTCCTGGACAGCAAAAGGTTGGGTTTTGTTTCTTAATCCAGCCTGCGACTCTGTGTCTTCTTATTGAAGAGTTTAGTCCGTTGACATTTAGAGTTAATATTGATATGATAGTGTCTGTATTTGCCATTTTGTTTGTCTTTTCTCTGTTTTTATTTATTTATTTGTTTATTTATTTTGATTTTTTGATTTTTATTTTTTTTGTCTCGTTTCTTTCTTATTCATCCCTCTGTTGGTTCTGGCTTTAGGACTCCTTGTAGTATTTTTTGGAGTGGGGGTTTAGTCATAATGAAATTCCGGAGTTTCTGTTTGTCTGGGAAGGTCCTTATTCTTTCGTCATAGAGGAAGGAAAGCTTTGCGGGATAGAGTATTCTTGGTTGACATTTGTTGTCATGGAGTCTGTTGACTATGTCCCTCCTCTCTCTCCTTGCCTGTAGTGTTTCTTTGGAGAAGTCTGATGTCAGCCTGATTGGTTTTCCTTTGTATGTTATCTGTTTCTTCCCTCTTGTCATCTTCATTATTTTTTCCTTGTCTTGGATTCTTGGGATCTTTACTATTATGTGTCTTGTTATATTTTTCCTTTCATCATGGAAGTTTGGTGGTGTTCTTGCTTCTTGATTGTCTATTTTCAGCTCCTTCTTCATGTTTGGGAAGTTCTCCTTAATTATTTCCTTGAATATTTCTCTGTTCCTATGTCTCTTTCCTCTCCTTCTGGGATTCCTGTTACTCTTATCTTTCCTTTCCTCATGGAGTCAGATAGTTCCTGAAGTCTTTATTCATTCTTTTTCATTTGTACTTCTCTTTCCTTTTCTGTTTTGGTTCTTTTTATTTCTGTGTCTTTGAGAGTACTTATTCGTTCTTCCATTTCATCTAGTCTGCTTTCACTGCTTTTTCCAGAGTTCTTTAGCTCCTCCATTAATCTTTTGATCTCCTGCATTTTTTTCACTTCCCTTTTTAGGGACTCAATTTCAATCTTCTGATCGTTGATTATTTTGTCTTTATCATTGTTTTCCTTTATCATTGTTTTCCATTGTTTCTGTCAGTTTTTTAATCACAGCAATTTAAAATTCTCTTTCTGGTAGGCTCAGAAGTTCTTCCAAGTCACTGTTGTTGTAATCTGGTGCATGATTTTCTTTTTGTGGTGTGTCTTTTCCCTGAGGACTTGCTTGGTTGCTTGTAGTTTTTCTTTTCCCTGCTGCTTGTTTTCTAATTTGTCCTGTGCACTGGGACACTGTGTCGCTGGTACTGGCCGGCATCTTTTTGGTGTACTCTTTCTGGGATGTCGGAAACGGGTGGTCCAATCGAGTCAAATACTGTTATGCCAGAACTCCAGTAGGGCAGTGGTACAATGAATATGTTAATGGTCGCTTTCACAGAATATCTTATCTCCTCCTTTTATATTTGTTTAATTCCAGAGGTGTGTCTTGAGGTCCCACAGACTGCCCTGGAGGTGGTGTGGCTGGATCGCTCACTGGGCTCCAAATTGCTGGATCCCCCTTTGGGCTCCAACTCCCTGCCAAATGGGTCCTGGCATGTGGGAGCTTTTCAGCTCACCTCTGGCTGTGGGGGCAGCCCATTCCCAGTTCCAAGGATTCTCAGTGGATGCAAAGATCCCTGTTCTAAAATGGTGAGTTGGATGGGTACTTCCCTGCACCTGTGGTCTGCCCAGGCAGCAGCCAGATCCCCCTCTGGGCTCCAGCTGATGGCCAGACGGGGCCTGGCATTTGGGGGCTTTTCAGCTCACCTCTGGCTGTGGGGGCAGCCCTTTCCAAGTTCCAAGGATTCTTGGTGGATGCAAAGATCCCTATTCTAAAATGGCAAGTCAGAAGGGCACTTCCCTGCCTGTACCACATCTTCTTGACCCAGTCATCTATTTTTGGGCATTTGGGTTGTTTCCATAGCTTAGCTATTGTAAATAGTGCTGCTATAAACATAGGGGTGCAGGTGCCCCATTGAATTTATGTTTCTGTGTACTTTGGGTAAATACCTAGGAGTGGAATTGCTGGATCATATGGAATCTTCATCTTTAGCAGGTTAAGGAATCTCCACACAGCTTTTCATAGTGGTTGGACCAGTTTACACTCCCACCAGCAGTGCAGGACAGTTCCTTTTTCTCCACATCCTTGCCAACCTTTGTTGTAACTAGTTTTTTTTATATGTGCCATTCTCACTGGTGTAAGATGGTATCTCATTGTAGCTTTGATTTGCATTCACCTGATTACAAGTAATGTTGAACCTTTTTTTCATATGCCTATTGGCCATTTGCATTTCCTCTTTGGAGAAGTTTCTCGTTAGTTCTTCTGCCCATTTTTTGACTGGATTATTTGCTTTGTTTTTGTTGAGTCTCATCAGCTCTTTTAGATTTTTGTGATCAGTCCTTATCATTAGTGTTGTGTGTAAAAATTTTCTCCCAATCGGTGGGGTGTTTGTTTGTTTTGGTTACTGTCTCTTGCTGTACAGAAGCTCTTTAATTTGATTTAGCCCTAGCTGTTTATCTTTGTCTTCACTATCTGCTTTGGGTGATGTGTCTTTAAAGATGTTACTTAGGTATATGTCATGTAGTCTTTCGCCTATGTTTCCTTCTATATATTTTATGGTTTCAGGTCTTATGTCTAGTTCTTTAATCGATTTTGAGTTGGTTTTTGTGTTTGGTGTGGGATAGTAGTCAAGCTTCATTCTTTTGCATGTAGTGACCCAGTTTTCCCAGCACCATTTATTGAACAAATTTTTTTTGCTCCATTGCATATTCTTTGCTCCTTTGTCAAAGATTGGTTGATCTTACATCTGTGGGTTTATTTCTGAATTTTCTATTCGGTTCCATTGGTCTGTGTGTCTGTTCTTGTTCCAATACCATGCAGTTTTGATTATTATGGCTTTGTAGTATAGTTTGAAGTCTGGGAGTGTGAACACCACCATTCCCCCCCCCTTTTTTTCAGGAGCGCTTTGGCTATTCGGGATGAACAGCTTTTATTAACTCACCTGTTATGAGAGGAAAATGTCCAACGATTTGAAATCTCAGATACAACCCCAAAGTGCTTTAATACACTGCAAATTCCTTCAATTCAATGGAAAGCAATAGATCGTTCATTCTAAAACTGTTAAGGGCAAACCTGGGTTGAGGTAGGGGAATGGGCAGGGCAGAGAACAAGAATGACCTGTTTGTGAGTCCTTACTCACACCCTTAGGAATTCAGGACAAGATCCAGACAGACAAACAGAAATTAAAAAAAAAATAAAGATTTAAAAGATTTATTTACAAATAGAGTGAGAAATGGGAGAGGAGAAAAAAATTTATTGGCTGCACGTGGCTGGATGCTATCTGTCCAATTTGTAGATGGCATCACCTGAGCAGAGACCAGGGTGCAGTTAGTGGGCTTCAAGTGAGGCCCACCTTTGCTGTGTCTTTTAAAGTCCCCCTGATGATTCTGCTAGTCCTAAGTTTCCAAAAGTCCTGGTTCAGGAAATCAGTGGTGGAGTCCCAAAAGTTCTGCCTTTGTCATTGAGTTGACTGTGAGCAATACCCCCTGGCTAGGAGCTTATTCATAACTCTTATTAACCAGCCATGACTTTCTAAGAAACTGGATCCTGTGAGGCAGTTGGTTTTTACATTTCTTGCTGGGGTAGAACTGCAGGAATTCATTCAATTACTTCTCCCTTTTTGCATGAAGAAAGGTGGTAAGTACAGGAAGACAGAATTCTTATAGCAAAAATTCCCAAAATCCTCTTGATCATCAATCCCCAGTCCTTGTTTTGCTTTTATATTCCTAGACCCTTGATTTTTTTGACCTACATTCTACTACATTCTACTTTTCTAAATGGTCCATTTTAGTTTTTATTGGTAACTACAACTTATTTCTCTTACCAGTATTGTGTTGCCTGTGAATCTGTGGTTGACTTTTCTTACATATCTATATACTCCATGGACAATATCATTTAATTTTACATTTTCCTCAAATTACCTGAATTGCCAGTTCAGATCTGTATCACTTTGTTCCACTCCAGTTGGTTCCCAACTCCCTGGCTTTATCTAGGTGTACTACAGCTGTCTAAAATTAAACTTTCAAGTTAAACTGAATGCATCATTTTCACTACCACCCTAGCACTTACTACCTACCCCTCTAAATCCTGCTCTTTTCCTCCTAAAATTTGGCTTTGTATGTTCAGGTCAAAACCACAAGTGGTGCTTGATATTTTTCTCTTCATCACACTTTTTAAATCTTGTGCTATTGCTAGTAAATAAACTTGTATAATGTCAGTGCTTGTAGAATAAAGGCTCACTCAGCACCTGAACCTGGAATGAAGACTTGTGGGGAAGGAGAAATAAGAAATAAGAACACCTTATAAAAGGTCTTAAGTTTTATTGCTTGTTGAGCTGTTCAATGCAACTGGATTAAATAATCCAAGAGAAGCCTTACATTTGAATGCATTGTCTATACAAATCTGCTGCTAGCCAGTGAGTTTTCTTATTTACCACCACTTGCTTGGGGAAAAGTAGATGCCAGTGTTTTACTGATTTGTCCTTTGCATGTAAGGCAGCAGCATAAATCTCAGCATTCGTAGAACAGTTGCAAGCACGGAACAAACCAAAAACTAAAATGTGGAAAATGGGTATATCGCATTCACAAAAAGTAGATGCCAGTATGTTTTATCGATTTGCCCTTTGAATGTAACAGCCATAGCAGCATAAATCTCAGGATTCTTAGAACAGCTGTAAACTTGGAGCAAGCCAAAAACTAAACAGTGGGAAATGGGTATATCAGATTTAGTAACAAAGGAATCACCAGGTGGCCACAACAGGTGCTGGGGAATCAAAACATCCCAAATCCTTCCTGGCCTCATAAAGTTGAATAAAGTTACAACTTGTTTACAGAGTCAAAAACAAGCCTTGGGAAACACTATTCCCTCAAACCTGTAGGTTGCTATTCAAAAAACAGAGAGAGCTCTGCACCTCTACACCACTTTCATTTAAAGAATTATTTTAAAAATTGTTTAAAAAATTAAAATATTTTCATAGCCGCCTAGGGTAGCTCCTTAATCTTTCTACATAGAGAGATTCCTTTATATCCACAGGCAGTCATTGGGACTAAAACCAAAATAAGTCCACTGGTCATTCCCCACCGGCTCTTCTTTGAACTTTCAGGAGACTTTGGGTGGCTCCTGTGTCTGTGACTATGGCGATAACCTGAGCACTTAGAGCAGGATCTCTGGACTTGCTGCAGCAATGTCTTGGACGCTTGCTCTGATGCCTTTCTTGTTGAGATTAGGGTCTCCTCCTTTGGGGAGACCGACTCCTCCTCCTCCTGTAGTGTAGTGAGGAAGAGTGTCCGGGCTTGTCTAAGTTTTAGCATCTGTGGTGATCAGGTGATGGCACTTTCTCCAATGTCTCACCTTCTTCTTCCTCCACCTCACTCCACATCCATGTCTTCTAGTGCCCTGAACCAAGGCACCGGCTGCTCATCTATGATGAGGGTGGAGCGATACCACACTCTCTCTCACTGTGCTTTATTACTTCATCAATAAACTCATCTACATCATTAGTATTCAAACTCTCTGTTACAGTTCTGGCTCTTGATTTTTCCATAGTTGTAGTCCAGAAGCTCCAAGTATTTGTAGCAATCAATCATGTGCCTTGGCTGCCTCATGTAAGATATTCCTCACATGCCGACATACTTGAAATCTTCATTTTTGATATTAAACTCTACAATGACATCCTTCTGGGTTGAATTTGAACCATCTTCAAGATCAAACACAGAAAGGGAGTTGACTTTATATTGCCACCACAGACACCACCTACAGACTTCAATTCCATGATTCAATCAGTTCTGCTGCAAGTGTAAAGCATTCCTCTTTCTAGTACTTGAATTCAAAGATAGATAGATCAGTCGTCAGAGAACCTAAGAGTTGGTGCCATGGCTCATGTGCACATCCTTCACTGTGCAATTTAATGTTTGGAATCCTGTTCTTTCACTTTTAATAAATTTCCATATCTTTGTCTCTGTGAGGACTGTATTATAGATTGTTTTTCATTTTCCTTCTAGTTTATAAATTATCTTTTTACATAATCTATTTCATTTGTTTATTAAAATTTTAACTTCAGGGCCTCCCTGGTGGCACAGCAGGTTGAGCGCTGCGCTGTTCGCAGCCTCTGCGGTGTGGGAAAACCCACATGGCGTGGGAGACCTCTCCTGTCTCACCCGCTGCTCCCCTCAGCAGTGTCTTTGGTCCATCTGACTGTTCTGTTTCCCACTCTCTCTGGTGAATCTTCTCACTCTTCGCGCCTCTGACCTGTACCCCAGTTCTTGTATAAATAAATCTTTAAAAAAATTTTAACTTCGGTAATGTTATATTTTTCATCTTCAGCGTTTCTTTTTTCCCGCACTTTGCTTACTCTCTGTTCATTTAAAAACCTCTTTTAGTTTTTATTTATTTTTTAATTGAGGTAACACTGGTTTACAATACTGTGCATGATTTAGGAGCATAGGCTCACACCTCCTTGGATGTCTGTCATCACACCACACCCATCACCAAAGCATCCACAGCCCGTTACCATAGAAACCTCTTACTGTAAAATATCAAATAAACTTTTTATTCTATTTCCAATGATTTTTGTATCTAAAATTCTTGTTGGTCTGTTTTTGTACTTTGAGTTTTTCCAGCTCCCACTCTGTAATACTTAGTTTCTTCTTGAGTTTTGTCATTAAAATATTTTTTGATCCACGCATTTTCCTTAGAGCTTCATCAAGTGAAACTTTTTAAAGGTCTCCCTGAAATTGTACTACCCATTAAGACTGGATTTGCTTTTGCTTCTGGTGGTTAACAAAAGACATTATAAATATAGGACCACTTTAAATTCTCCACCTGAGGCTTTTCAGCTGCCAAAAATAAAATTAAGTTTGTACTGAATCTTTTATGAGAGTTAACTTGTGGAGAACAGCCTCATTTAAAATTTTTTTTTCTTTTATCTTAACAAGTTTTCTTGCTGTCCCATTTTTACAGTGGAGACTTATTTTTTATACATTCTGTATGACGGGGCCAGTCTTTGGGATTCAACTTAAATAGGGCCTCTTGTTTAGATTCCCCAAGTTGGTCAGGTCCTAAACCTTTTCTCCTAAGTCCCATGTGGCATTGAAATGGAGGATCTCCAGGATTCAACAGAAACTCTTCAGGTCAAAATCTTAGGAGTCAAAAACTGATAAACACCTCCTTATTACTCAGCGTTTTGGGGATCAGCAGAACCCTCACTTTCAAGCAAGTTGGCAGTGTATTAAAATATTAGGCATTAAGAAGAAAATTAAAGTTCTAATACAGTTTATAAATTCTACTAATTTTTACCTAGCATTTTGGCTGTTTTAATCTGAAAGTGTCTATTCTGTCACACTGCTGGAAATTAATATAAAATTTCTCTCTTTTGGAAAAGTGATATGACTTTGAGAGGCCTTTCCTTGTTTTTGAAATATCAACATGAGCTAAACAGCATCTGTTGCCATTTGCCTTCATCATCTGTGTAGCTCTCTAGACTGGATATGTAGTCACCACTGGTTCTTTTCTTCTCCTCCTGATTCCTTCTAGACACTTATCTGAGATTTGGTTCATTCTTCCTTTTCCCTCTGCTACTACTTTATTCTAACACATTGACCACTATAGTAGATGCTCAACTCTTTTCTCAACCTTTAATGTTTCTCCTGTCTAATCCAAGTTGCTCACTACTGAGAAACTAGCTTTTGGAAAAACATCCCTTTTCATTAGGTGACAGTACCAAATTACACATGATTCCTTTATTCCTTTTTTCATAGACTATCAAATCTAATTCCTCCAAACACTAAGTTCCAGTTAGATTTCAATGCTGGATGGGTCCCCTACTGCTCCACACTGCTGGGGTTGGCAAGTGAACTCCAGTGGCAAGCCAGACACCCTTTTTGAGTCTGTCCCAGGGTCAGTCTGTCCTACCCATCTTCTAATTACAGCATCTTGGGCAACTCTGAGCACTAGTTTTGTGGAGTCCTTCTGCTGTTTATTTTTTAATTAAAATGTTTTTTATGTGGTAAAATAAATATGACGCAAGTTGTCATTTTAACCATTTTAAACCATTCCACTGATGTTAACTGTATTCAAAGTGTTGCTCAACCATCACCACTCTCAGTTTCCCAATTGAATTTGTATAGCAATCAAACAATAATTCCCCTTTCTGCCCTCCCCAAAGCTCTGCTGTGTTTCTAAGGTGTAAAACTTGGCCTTCTTGCTCCATATGGCTACCGTGGAAGGCAGCAGTTCATCTTCCTCAGACTCAGAGCAGTGGCAGCCAAGGGCATCCTCTGAATCACTGCTCTCTCAGTTGACCATTTCATTATGACTCTGTTGAACATTTATCACATGCCTTGCCACTGTAGCAGACTGTGTGTGGGGTTGTAGTGGTGAGTAGTATGACACGGACTGTGACCTCCCGCTGCATTTAAGAACAATACTTAAATATTATTGTTCCTGTGATGATTCCATCCATATTTCTCCTAATGGGTGCTACTGATGAACACTCTTGTGTTTGCTGAATTGCTCAGCCTGACAGTTCAGGGCTTGTACTCATGAGTCTTTTGACTGTGAGGAACTCTGACTGAGGAGCAGATGGCATTGCTAATGCTAATAACCAGGGACTGTTTCAGCCTCTCTGATCTTCTGGTACATTCCCAGTGCTTCCTTATGGGTCACTACTCTCCATTACACTGGGAATATGTTCATTTTTCTCTTTTCTTTGTTATTTTCCATTCTTTTTTCTTTATTTTCTAACCCTTTTCAAGTACTTCTTCTATATTAAGTACTATATGAGAACATTTTAGGTATTAAGCAAACAACAATATTCAAAGATAAAACATTTTAAAGTACTTAAGGAATTTATCATCAAATGGAGAAATAGACTTGCTAACTAGTGCTGACAAAATAGTGTGACTGTCCTAAGATAGGCAAGATATAGTGTTATTTGGGGCTTAATTTTTTCTGGTTGTCCCCACGGCTTATGCTAATGTGGGAGAACAGACATGCCAGTAACAAGGTGAAGAGGGAGTGAGTGGGAACTCCCAGACTAACAACTGTGCAGGGACAGAAAGCTATGTTTAAATATTAACAACTAAGAGTTCAATCCCTAGTGGAAGAAAATATACCAAAAAGTATATGTACACAAAACAAGTCTAGAATGCAAGGAAACTTTGCAGACACAGGCAACTGCTTATTAGTAATAAAACTACTCAGAAATTTAGGTCTGTGGAGTGTCTTTTTCTTATTACCTACTGATAATGTCCATGTATATTATGTGAGTTTATAACTTTTTCTGTGGAATATGGATCTGTTTAACTTCATTTTGAGACTTTGTGCTACAGATTTACAAAACAGTGACGATATTGCCACTTGATTTGACTTCTAAAATTTAATTGGTCTGGACTATGGTGGAAGACTTTCAGGGCCTTGGTAGCGGGTGTGGTGTAGCCACACCTAAAGGGTGTGATGCTATACCTCTGAATCATACCCAATATTGTAAACTAATGTTACCTCAATTTAAAAAAAAAAGAAAAATTTATGCTGGTGGGAATGCAAACTGGTCCAACTACTATGTAAAGCTGTGTGGAGGATCCTCAAATTATTAAAAATGGATCTACCATGTGACCCAGCAATTCCACTTTAGGAATCTACCCGGAGAACACAAAATTATTAATTCTAAAGGAAACCTGTGCTCCTGTGTCTATTGCTAAGATATGGAAACAATCTGAATGCCCCCAAACAGATGACTGGATCAAGAAGATGTGGTATATACACACAACAGAATACTACTCAGCAATCAAAAAAGATAAACTCATGCCATTCACAGCAACATGGATAGAGTTGGAAGGGATTATGCTCAGTGAAATAAGTCAGAAGGAAAAAGAAAAATATCAGATGGTTTCACTTGTAGGCGGAATATAGGGAAACCAAAAAAAGGGTCAGGGGAAAAAAAAAAAGACAAAACTAGCAGGCAAACTATAGATCCTGAGACATACCGCAGGGGAGGGGGAAAGAGAGGGATCAAAATAGGGGAGGGAAGAGCACAAGAGACTATAGTGATTGTACACAGGTGATTTGGTGGTAATGTTATAGGACCACCCTGTTACAGTAAGAATTTGACAGGGATTACACCTGAGGGAAGAAATCAAAAATACAAAAATGTAAAAACAATGTTGTAGGGCCGGACTGGGCACAGTGCAGGTTTTCTGATCCCATGCAGACCGGGTAAAGGAGGAGTCAGAGTCCTCAGTAGTTTTGCAGGTTTTTTATTTGGGGTTCACCAGGCATATGGCAGGCAGGGGTGCTGGCTGGGGGGCTGGGAGGCTGGCAGGCCTCCCAGCCCCCAGCAAGTCTTTACTCTATCTGGGCTCTCTGGCGTTCTCTGCTTCTGCTTCGGCTTCTCCTTCAGGTTCTGCTGCTGCTGGCTGGGGCTGCTGCTGGCGTCCCCCCATGACGCCGCCCTTAAAAGCGCAGTCTTAACTCAGCTGAATCCCATCTACCTATGCCCACACCCTATTCCAGGTGCCCGCCATCAGGCATGCATTCAGGACAAGGATCCATCATCTATCCTGATGGCGGAAGGGCAGAAAAGCCTGACATTTTCTTTACCCTACAAATGTAAACAACAATGTAAAAACAAATAAATATAAAAGAAAAAGAAAAATCTAAAAAGACACATTGAAAAAATTTAGGAAAAGAAAAATAGATAAAATGCAGTTTTTAAAAGTTGTTACAGTGTATTAATTTTAAGTAGTGCATATTGATTGGTTTGAGTTTTTAAAAAATGATAATGGGGGCCTCCCTGGTGGTGCAAGGAGTTAAGATACAACCTATGAAGGTATCCTCAGCCACTATAGCATGAGTTCGATCCCCGGTCAGAGAGCAACCCACATGGCGCAGCAGACCTCTCCTGACTCGCCCGCTGCTCCCCTCAGCAGTGCATTTCAATCTGCCTGTTCTGTTCCCCTCTGTCTCTGGTGAATCCTTTCATCCCCCACACCTCTGTCCTGTACCTCCGTTCTTGTATGCATAAATAAATCTTTTTTTAAAATGATAATGGGATTATTTGATTATATACTTACTTGAATGGTCACCATAAACAAATTCTTAGTAAAGCAAGTTATTTGTTAAAGATTAATTTTCTCTCCGGTAGTTTTCATTTATTTACAATAAGTCATGGCTGACTATTTGGAAAAAAAAAAATTCTAATTTGTGAAGGCTCTCGTAGGTATGAGAGAAATGTCCCAGGAATGACTGCCTAGTGCTGAAGAGGGGAGCTGGTTGTGATAAGCACCCCTTGTTGAAGAATGTGACTACAGATGACCAGAATGACTGTTAACAGTTTTTAAAGCAGGGATGACATTAAAAGCGCAAGGAGGTGAAATATAAAATAGCTACACCTCTTCTTTAGCTACTGATTACTAGGTTGTTAAAGCTTTGAGGGAAAAAAACCCAGGTGTCTATGATTCAGCAAAGTTTGTGTCTGATTAGCGGGTTGTTAATGCTTGCAACTGAGTTGTTTGGCAGAGTCATCTAGAAATTGGACACTGCCCAGCTTGAGCCCCTTGCCTCAAATCCCTGGCTGGTTTAATTCACTCCCCATAGTGAACTCTCTCTCTTGGTGGAGAGATCCTTGATACAAAGATACACAGTGTTTTATAGAATATTGGGTTTAGTTTAATTACTACATGGGATTTGAATGCATGTGAGAACCTGACTGTTCTCTTATAGAGAAAAATAGGCCTTTAAAAAATCTTTCAAGTTATGTTTTCTAAGAACTTCGGCAATATTATTTGCATGAGAGGCATTTTCCCCCTTTAAACAATTCACTGTAGAAACCACAAAAAGACTTTGACACGGCATTGCTCAAAGTTTTTCTATTAGTTTGTAGATCGCTAGGGGCTGCCTGCCTTCTCTTTGTACTGCAGTTGTAATATGTGATCTTTTAGATGAGTAGCCCCTGAAAATTCAGGGTCGTCAAAACACTGTAGGATTCTGTACTTCCCCTCCCTCCCCAGTTACTTCGGTGGTGGCAAAAATAACAATTGTCCCCTGGGAAATGAAGCTCATTGCTATGGTAACTAATGAAGGTTGCATCATTCTAGGGCACATTTTTAAAAGCCCAGATTTCAACATGGGTAGACGCCCCGTCTTATTTTATTCAGTAGCTTAGCAACCTGGGGTATACTGTTTGTCACCACCCCCAATGTTCCCTCTTCTCTCAGAAAAGTGACCTATATAGATAGGTTTTTTGTTTGTATGTTTTTATCGTGGGCACATTTCATGCAAATTTGGGCCAGTTCCTGGGTATGTTTATAATGACCTTATTTTCTCAGCCAAAAATTAGGACACGTGCTATGTCTAAGAAGTAAAGGATTTTTCTTCCACTTTCTGATGACCCAAGGAAGTTGCTTTTACATCCTGCTTCTCTTAACAGTTGGTGTGATTCAGGAGTTTGTCTTTGGCTCTCTTCTCTTCTCATTCACCAATGACTTAGTCATTCTTTTTTTTTAAAAAAAAAATTTTTATTTATTTTTTAAAAAAGATTTATTTATTTATGCATAAAAGAGCTGGGGGTACAGGCCAGAGGTGTGGGGGGGGGGGTGAGAGGATTCACCAGAGACAGAGTGGGGAACAGAACAGGCAGACTGACTGAAATATACTGCTGAGGGGAGCAGTGGGCAAGAGGAGAGGTCTGCTGCTCCATGTGGGTTGCTCCCTGGCCGGCCGGGGATCGAACTCATGCTGCAGAGGCTGCGGATTGCTTCATAGTGCTGTGCTTAACTCCTTGCGCCACCAGGGAGGCCTGACTTAGCCATTATTTCTGCTCTGGTGACTCCCAGATCTTAAATCTATGCCTGGGTCTCACCCTGGACTCCAAGTAGGCAGTTCATTCCTTGGATTGTCCCCAGACTCGGCATATTAAAGATGAAGTCAATATTGCGGCCACAGAAATCACTCATGGGTGAATGGACCACACCGTTCATGTAGCTCCCCACATCCAGTCAGCCCCGAAGTCCAGATGCTTCTGCTTCCTAGTTCGTAACATATTTCCTCTTCTCTCTTTTAGGACCCCATCCCTTTTTGCTTGGTTTCCTGCCCACATCCTCCAAACTGGCTACTTGAGGGTTATTAGGCTTCTTTCAGACTTACCCCCAACAAACACAAAGTTTAATTTTGTGCCTGGCTACTTATCCTCCAGTGACTCCCACCATCCTCTAGCTAAGTCTAGCCTCCATCGTGGCATTCAGAGCCCTTGGTCGCCTCATGCCTGCCTCCTTGTCAGACTTGTTTCTCATCTTGCCCTCCTTGCCCGGGCCCTACTTGTTCTGGCCTCCCTTTCTTCTTTCAAACACCTCTCGTCCTCCATTTTAGACACTGTCCTCTCTGGCAGGCTTTCTCTGATATCACTCCAGTCTGCTTTCACCATCTCAGTCAGGTGCCCCTGTGTGTTGCTGTGACAGGATGGGCTCCCTACCACAGCTCTTACCCTGCGGTATTGTGATGCTCTTGACCTGTTTCCCTAGTGGCTGTGAGCTTCTGAAAACAGAGGTGGCACTTGTTTGTCTTTGTGGTTCTGGTGCATTTCACATACTGGTACCTGGTAGGTGTTTGCTAAATGTTGAATGATTTAATAAAGCAAGTCAGTGATTTAAGGTATATAAGAACAATTATGGAACAGAATTCCTAATATCTAGATTTTAATAATTTTGGAAAATTCATATTGTCTTAATCCTGTAGTTTATTGTTCTCATCAGTATGAGAGGATTCTTAAGGATTGCTAGGATATAGAACAAAGGGTGTATTTTACCTGGATAGGATCGGGAGGGCTGACCTGGGGTGTACACTTGTATATATGTGCGTACACACAGTTACAACAACTGGGTTTCACTAAACTCTATTGTCAGCTTATGTGTATCAGCCCAGGTCGAAACAAGAAAATAAAACACAAACAAGAATATGGGGGAATCTCATAAAGGAAGCACATTTGAATCCAGACATCTCAGTGTGATCACACAGGCTGCTGGTTTGAAGGCTGCAATGACAAGGTCATCATCATCACTTAGCTAGCTCAGGTTGTAGCCGAAGCAGGCACTGGATTCCATTCTTGGAAGAGAGTTGGGGTGGAATAGGGGGGGCAGCTTTTGGGAATACTATTCCCTTTCTTACTTCTTTAGGGTATTAGTGAACCTGAAACCTAAAAAGAAGGCTATAGGGTTCATTCCTATCATCACAAAGTACAGAGTCTGTAGTACCAGAGCCCAGTTCTTGCTGCCTTTCTGCACAAAGCCTCTGCAGGTGTAATCAAAGAACTTCCTGATGTGGAGGGTAGGGCATGGGGAGGGGGGACTTTGGGGTGAGATTTTTGACTGATCCATTTGATCTGGCGCAAACAGTGAGCGCCAGTTTTGAACCTGGTGTGGGGCTTGGCTCTGGGGCAGATGCCAAGTATGATAAAATGGGGCTCTTTCTCTGATCAATTTTTTATAGCTCCGCCAAGGAACAAAACAGTGAATTTTGATAAATGCTATACTTTAGCAACTGGTTTAGATGTTTTAGAAAACTTTAAGGAACAAAGTCGCACATTAAAAGTAATTTTTACCTCTTGAAATGTGGCTGGCTATGTTCCTCATAGATTATGATTAGGTCCTTTCCGTAACAGCCCAGCTTCTGAACCTCAGTCCACCTTGGGGTACTTCATATTACTCTTGTGAGATGAGCTTTGCTTCTCTCTCCCGACTCTCTCGGTGGCTACTTCTGCTTAGTGCTGACAGCTTAGGGCAGAGGAAGAGTTGAGGTAGAAGAAAACAGGATCCCGTGGGGTGGGCAGCGTTGCATTTTGCCCTGTGGTTTCTGCTTGCCCAGGGCTTTGTGTCCTCAGTGCAAATAGTTTCTCTGCATTTTGGCAGGGCCATGCCTTTCTCTTCTCCAGCACACTGACCTCTGCTGGCTTAACTATGACTTAATCATAGCTTTTTTTCCCTTCACTTTTTTTAAGGAAAAAGATTTTCATTTAACTATCATTTATTTATGTTGCTTTTAAAATGTTATTTACAGAAAAAATAAGTTACTTACAGTCTTTGTATAGTGGAATTTATATTTATCTAGGAAATTCCTAGCTATCCAAATTATATTTTTGATCTCCAGGATGGAGTACCTTTTCTTTTTTTTTTTTTTTAAATAGAGGCATGTTTTATTTATTTATTTGTTTGTTTGTTTTGTTTATACATGCACTGGGTACAGTCAGAAGCGCGGGAGGGTGAGAGAATTCACCAGAGCCAGAGCGGGGAGCAGAGCAGGCAGAAGGACCGAAGTACACTGCTGAGGGGAGCAGCGGGCGGCAGGAGAGGTCTGCGCGCCAT
This sequence comes from Talpa europaea, assembly GCF_964194135.1. Taxonomy (NCBI): domain Eukaryota; kingdom Metazoa; phylum Chordata; class Mammalia; order Eulipotyphla; family Talpidae; genus Talpa; species Talpa europaea. The sequence goes on from NC_140072.1 coordinate 81,704,099, forward strand.
GTGGGACCCTCCTCAGGTGGTCGGGGAGCAGCCGGGGATCGAACCGGCGCCGCAGAGGTCGCCGGCAGCTTCGCAACCCAGCGCTCAACCACTGCGCCACCGGGGAGGCCCCTGGAGTACCTTTTCTTTTTAAAACTGCTATTACGCCCCCAAAGATAAGAGAACAGATATTTTTATTTTACTTTATGTTGGTATAAGAAGAAAGTATATTTAGTGAAGTGAACACAGAATTTAAAATAAACTGCACCTACTCACTAATTCAGGCAAATCACACAAACTCTCTGGACCTTAGATTTCATCTGTAAAGAATGATTTCTGTTGTAGGGCTTCCTCAGATGGTTTCTGAGGTGGTGGGGCTGTTGTAAGGATAAAATGTATATAAAAGTGTTCTGTGAGCTGTCATTTCTGTAGAAATGTTTGTTCTTATCATTAAAATTAAAGTAAATAATGTGTAACCTTTTTGACCTATATAACTATTTTTTAAATCTTAAACCTATATAGTATGGCATGTGCCTTTTTTACTGGGATTTTAGATACACTGTTGCATTAATATAAACTTTTTTTTTAAATGTGGTGGTGCAAGGGGTTAAGACACAACCTATGAGGCTGTCCGCAGCCACTGCAACACGAGTTTGATCCCCAGCCATGGAGCTAGCCACATGGCGTAGCAGACCTCTCCTGACTGGCCCGCTGCTCCCCTCAGCAGTGTGTTTCAGTCAGTCTGCCTGTTCTGTTCCCTATTGTGCCTCTGGTGAATCCTCTCACCCCCCACACCTCTGGCCTGTACCCCAGTTTTGTATGCATAAATAATAAATAAATCTTAAAAAAAAAGATATGTATACACATACATAGGTACACACAGGTCTCTCAGTATCTGTCTCACACCTCACCTTGTAACTTATGCATCTGAAAGATCACATGCATGGATTCAGGGAACAGTGCAGTAGTGGAACCGCCTGTGTGCACGTAATACAGATGCTACCTTGGCCTCTAACCCTCACTTAAGAAGCTTGCTCACATATAACCTCTACTCAGATCATCTGTGGTTATTTTAAACTTAGTGTGTCGAAAATGAAACTCATTGTGTTTTCTTATCTTCCTCTCCTTCCCACCTTAGGGAAACAGTTTAGCATACTGTGGTAGTTGAGAGAGCAACCTCTGAATTAGACTGAAGTGAGTCCAGCTAGTGGCTTTCTTGTAACCTGAGGCCTCCCTGTGCTCAGAGCTCTCCTCTGTAACCTGAGATTAACAAATACTTCCTTGTGGGATTGTTGGGAGGCCATGTTGGGATTTTGTTGGTAAAACAATCTCTTCCAAAGCCCTGTTGATTTCTTTTTGTTCACTTATATTGGTGAACAAAATATACTCTGCTCAGCATCTTGTCTCACTTAAGTTGCCTATTTATTGACCTTTGTGCTCTGCCCAGCTCACACAGGTCTGTATAACTGCTGCCAAGGAAGACAGAGAGAAAAATCTAGTGCAGCCAACTAGCAGCCTCTGCCACATCACACTAGCAGTTGCTTCATTCACCTGACACATATGTATCGTGTATTTACCTCATGCCCTGTAGTAATGAGCAGAAAAGAATGTTGTTTACTCTCACGAAGCATTTATTCTAGTGAGATAATAAACATATTTACAAGTAGGTAGATCAAATAAAGATTATGGCCAGGGCCATAAAGTAACTACAGGCAGTAATAAATAATGTCACCCATCCACAGTCGGCACTTGTGGAACCTGTCACCCATTTCCACATGGATTAGATACCTTCCTATAAGGCTACATAGGTATACAATAGCTTCAGGCTCTTATCTTATACTGTTTCAATTATGTGTTTATTGATTTGTCCACATGGAGCTCCTGCACAATGCCTGGTTCCTAGCATATGCTCAGTATGTGTTAAAGAAAGGCAAGGGATGGATACTCATTTTTTTTTTTTTTTTTTATCGGTTGCTTCAGTGGGCTATTTATTTTTTATTTATTTATTTATTTTTTTAATAAATTTTATTGTTATATTCCCCATACAATTGCAGCCCCCCATTCTGACCCCAATCCCTCCCCTCCCGCCCCCGCCCCCCTAAAAGTGTCTCTGGTTCATAGTTTTTTGTTGATTTTGATTTTCACTTTCTTATAGTTATTCATTTTCCTGGTCCCTTATTTAAGTTTTCTAGATTCCTGCTATGAGTGAGACCATCCGGTATTTTTCTTTTTCTTTTTGGCTTATTTCGCTGAGCATGATCCCTTCCAGCGCCATCCATGTTGCAGCAAATTGCATGTGTTTATCTTTTTTGAATGCTGAGTAATATTCCATGGTATATATGTACCACATCTTCTTGATCCAGTCATCTATTTTTGGGCATTTGGGTTGTTGGGATGGATACTCATTTACAGGGCACCTTTGTAGCTTGTGAAATCCTTCACATTGAGATTTAAAATGTACAATATGTTGGCAAAGCAGTATGTTGGAAAGGTTTTAGATCTTGAACTTTCCCAAGCTATGGTCATTGAATGTGTTTTTAAGCAACAGAGTTGATAGTGACAGTAATTGTTGCCAGTTATTGATTGTTTGCCATGTGCCAAGCACTGTGTCAAGAACCTCACATTTAATCTTTACAGCTTCAGCATAATAGGTTCTAATCGTAATTCTCAACAACACTGATTAGAACTCTTAGCTAACTCAGAGACATCTGTAACTCAGATGTTCAAAATTAAACTTCCACCCCCCTAAAAGCGGTCCTTTTCCAGTGTCCCGTCATCTCCGTGAATGATAACATCATCGCCTACACAGTCGGACTAATGCAAAACTCTCAGGAAAGACCTTTCTTTCCTTCATCTTCTTTTTTTTGGTTTGAACAATACAATTTTTTAAATTTATTTTTATATATTTTTTAATTTTTACATCATTGTTCATTTTTCAACAATATTTGCTTCCCCCAACCCCCTCAGGTATAGTCCCCATAGTTTCCTTCACCAAGGCACCCGTGTACCATCACCTCAGTCCCCTGTGCTCCTCCCTCCCTCCCTCTCATCCCTTTCCCTCCTCCTCCCCTGCAGGATGTCTTTGATTTATAATTGTCTGTTTTTGCTTTGTTGTGTTTTGTACTGTTATTATTTTTTTTACACTGATGTCTTATTTGGTTTCCCTATATTCCTATTGTAAGTGAAACCATCTGATATTTTTCTTTTTCCTTCTGGCTTATTTCACTGAGCATAATTCCTTCTAGCTCCATCCATGTTGCTGCAAATGGCATGAGTTTATTTTTTTGATTGCTGAATAATATTCCATTCTGTATATTTGCCACATCTCCTTGATCCAGTCTTCTATTTTTGGGCATTTGGGTTGTTTCCAGGTTTTACCTATTGTAAATGGTGCTGCAATAAACATAGGTGTACAGGTGTTCTTTTGAATCAATGTTTTTGTGTCCTTTGGGTAGATCCCTAGCAGTGGAATTGCCAGGTCGTATAGTAGCTCCATTTTTAGTAGACTGAGGAACCTCCAGACAGCCTTCCACAGTGGTTGGACCAGTTTGCACTCCCACCAGCAATGTAGGAAAGTTCTTTTTTCACCACATCCTCGCCAACATTTGTTGTTCTTGTTTTTTTTTTTTGTTTTTTTTTTTTGATATGTGCCATTTTTACTGGTGTAAGGTGATATCTCAGTGTGGTTTTGATTTGCATTTCCCTGATAATAAGGGATGTTGAACATTTTTTCATAGGCTTGTTGGCCATTTGCATTTCCTCTTTAGAGAAATGTCTTTTAAATTCTTCTGCCCATTTCTTGACTGGATTGTTTACTTTGTTTTTGTTGAGTCTTGTGAGTTCTTTGTATATCTTTGTGATCAGTCCCTTATCAGTTGTATGGAGTACAAAGATTTTTTCCCAATCAGTGGGGTGTCTCTCTGTTTTGGGTAATGTCTCTTTTGCTGTGCAGAAGCTTTTCATTTTGATGTAATCCCAGGTGTTTATCTTTTCCTTGACTTTCTTTATTTGGGTGATGAGTCTTTAAAGATGTAGATCCTGTAGTGTTTTACCTATATTTTCTTCTATATATTTTATGGTTTCAGGTCTTATGTCCAGTTCTTTTATCAATTTTGAGTTGATTTTTGTGCACGGTGAAAGGTAATGGTCTAGTTTCTTTTTTTTTTTTTTTTTTTTTGCATTTGTGGTCCATTTTTCCCAACATCATTTATTGAACAAACTGTCCGTGTTTCATTGCATATTCTTTGCCCGTTGTCAAAGGTCAGTTTTCTATATAAGTGTAGTTTTATTTGTAGCCTCTCTATTCGCTTCCATTGGTCTGTGTGTCTGTTTTTGTTCCAGTGCCAAACTGTTTTAATTATTATGGCTTTGTAGTATAGCTTGAAGTTTGGAAGTGTGATATCTCCTTTCTCCTTTGTTTTCATCAGTAGGGCTTTGGCTATTTGTGTTTTTTTGTGGTTCCATATGAATTTCATCAGTATTTGTTCTATTTCTTTGAAGAATGTCATTGAGATTTTTATTGGATTAGCATTGAATCTGTATATTGCTTTTGGTAGAATGGACATTTTAATACTGTTAATTCTTCCAATCCATGAGCAGGGTATGTCTTTCCATTTTTTTGTGTCTTCTTCTATTTCTTTTAACAGTGTTTTATAATTTTCTTTCTGTATGTGTTTCACCTCTTTTGTTAGGTTTATTCCCAAGTATTTGTTTTTTTTTTGTTTGTTTCAATTATAAAAGGGGTGGTTTTCTTGATTTCTTCTTCTTCAGACTGATTGTTTGTGTATAGGAAGGCTACTGATTTTTGTATGTTGATTTTGTATCCTGGTACTTTACTGAACTGGTTGATTATTTTGAGTAGTTTTTCTGTGGTGTTTTAGCATTCTCTATGTATAGTATCATATCATCTGCAAATAGTGATAGTTTTACTTCTTCTTTCCCTGTCTGGATTCCTTCTATGTCTTTCTCTTGTCTTATTGCCCTGGATAGGACCCCCAGTATTATATTGAAGAACAGTGGTGAGAGAGGACATCCCTGTCTTGTTCCTGATCTTAAAAGAAAGGCCTTCAGATTTTTGCCATTGAGAATAATGTTGGTGGTGGGGTTGTCGTATATGGCCTTTATCATGTTAAGGTATGTTCCTTCTATCCTGAGAATTTCAAGGGCCTTCATCATAAATGGATGTTGGACTTTGTCAAATGCTTTCTCAGCATCTATTGATATGATCATATGGATTTTATTTTTCTTTTTGTTGATGTGTTGGATTACACTGATTGATTTTCATATGTTGAACCATCCTTCTGCCCCTGGGATGAATCCCACTTGATCGTGGTATATTATCCCTTTCATGCGTTGTTGGATTCTGTTGGCAAGGATTTTGTTGAGGATTTTTGCATCAGTGCTTATTAGGTAGATTGGCCTGTAATTTTCTTTTTTGGTGCTGTCTTTGTTTGGTTTTGGTATTAGTGTAATGTTGGCTTCGTAGAACGTATTTGGTACTATTCCTTCTCTTTCAATTTTTTGAAACAGTTTGTGTAGGATAGGCACTAGTTCACTGCTGAACATTTGGTAGAATTCATTTGTGAAGCCATCTGAAGCCTGGGCCTTTATTTTTGGGAAGTGCTTTGATTACTGCCTCAATTTCGCTGCTTGTAATTGGTCTAAATTTTTAGGTGTTCTCTTCTTTGTCCATCTTTGGATGATTATATTGTTGTAGGAATTTGTCCATCATTTCTAGGTTGTTGAATTCATTTGCATATAAGTGTTCATAGTAATTTCTGATTATTCTTTTGATTTCTACTGAGTCTGTTGTGATTTCACCTCTTTCATTTGTAATTCTATTTATATGTGTTTTCTCCCATTTTTTTCTTTGTGAGCCTGGCTAGAGGTTTGTCTTTTATTTATTTTTTCAAAGAACCAACTTTTGGTTTCATTGATCTTTTGGATTGTTTTTTAAATTTCTACTTGTTTATTTCTGCTTTGATTTTTATAATTTCCTTTCTTCTACTGGCTTTAGGGGTTTTTTGTTGTTGTTCTTTTTCTAGCTCTTTGAGATGTGAGATTAGGTTGTTTCTTTGAATTCTTTCTTGTTTGTTGATGTGAGCCTGTATTGCTATATATTTTCCTCTTATTACTGCCTTTGCTGCATCCCATAAATTCTGGAAAGTGGTGTCCTCCTTGTCATTCAACTCAAAACATTTTTTAATTTCTTCTTTCATCTCATTAGTCCAGTGGTCTTCCAGTAGTGTGGGTTTCAATCTCCATGAAGTGGGAGGGTTCCTTGTTTTCTTTTCATGATTTATTTCTAGTTTGATGCCTTTATGATTGGAGAAGATAGTTGGAATGATTTTTGATCTTCATGTATCTGTTGATGTTTGTCTTGTGGCCCAGTATGTGATCGATTCTGGAGAATGATCCATGTGTACTTGAGAAAAGTGTGTACTTGAGAAAAGTGTGTTCTTGAGAAAAACGTGTACTAGGAGTATTTTGGGTGCAGTGTCCTATCCTTCATCTTCTTGATCAGTTAGTGTGTATTCATATCTTGGTAACAAAATATGTTTAACAGTGGCTTAAGGTCAAAAATCAAGTCATCTCACACATATTTAAGATGCTGAGGGAGATCAGCAGTGTTACTGAGGTCAAGCTCTTTTAGCTTTCATCCCCGCCATTCCCAGCATACCAACTTTTGTCCTCAAGCTTGTTTTCTCGTGATTGGAGGTGATTCCTCCAACTGTATTGATTTATCTTTTAAGAAATTTTTACATAGGTGAAATTCACATAACATACAATTATCTACTTTGAAGTGTATAATTCAGTAGCTTTTAGTGCATTCAGAATGTTGTGCAACCACCGCCACTCTCTAGTTTCAGAACTTTTAATCACCCCAGAATAACAGCCCATTACTATTGCATTGTAGGAAAAATCATGATCTATTTTTTCTATGTAAAAATGCATGATGAGTTTTCCAACAATTCATTGTAATCACTCCCCATTACACCTTGTCCTGAACCGTTGGCCAAGTCTAATCTGCTTTCTGTCTGTGTGGATTTACCTATTCTGGACATTTCATGTAAAAGGAATCATATAATACTTGGCCCTTTCTGTCTGGTTTCTTTTACTTAATGTAACGTTTTTTGAGGTTCATCCGAGTTTAACACCAGTACTACATTTTTTTTTTTTTTTAAGATTTATTATTTATTTATTTATTTATTTGTACAAGCATTGGGTACAGTCAGAAGCGCGGGAGGGTGAGAGAATTCACCAGAGCCAGAGCGGGGAGCAGAGCAGGCAGAAGGACCGAAGCACACCGCCGAGGGGAGCAGCGGGCGGCAGGAGAGGTCTGCGCGCCATGTGGGACCCTCCTCAGGTGGCCGGGGAGCAGCCAGGGATCGAACCGGCGCCGCAGAGGCCGCGGGCAGTCTGCCACCCAGCGCTCAACCGCTGTGCCACCGGGGAGGCCCCTCCAGTACTACATTTCTTTTGATGGCTGAATAATATTCCTGTGTGTGTGTGTGAGAGTGTGTGTGTGCGCGAGTGTGTGTGTGTGTGTGTGTGTGTGTGTGTGGACATGTGCCACAGTTTGTTTATTGACTCATCTAACTGATACTGATAGACATTTGAGTTATTCCCATCTTTTGGTTATTATGAATTGTGCTGCTATGAACATACATGACATTTATTTGAAAATCTGCTTTTAATTCTTTTGGGTACATTCCTAGGAATGAAATTGGTGGGTTGTTTGACTTTGTTTTTAATTGGTGGGTTTTGTTTAACTTTGAGTAACTGCCAAAGTGTTTTCAACAGTGCCTGTACCACTGTTACATTTCTACCAGCAATGTAGGAGGGTTCCTATTTTTCTACAGCCTCTAAACTGTTACTTTCTGTTTCAAAAATTGCTGTATAACCATTCTAATAAGCGTGAAATGGCTTCTCATTGTATTTTTGATTTTTATTTCCTTATTGACCAATGATGTTGAATATCTTTTCTGTGATTGCCATATGCTAAAAATATCCACTCAAGTTCTTTGTCTATCCTTCAGTTGGGGTGTGTGTTCTTTTTTTTATTGAATTTCTTTTTTAAAAAAAGATTTATTTATTTATGCATATAAGAACTGGGGTACAGGCCAGAGGTGTTGGGGGGGGTGAGGGATTCACCAGAGACAGAGTGGGGAACTGAACAGGCGGGTTGACTGAAATACACTGCTGAGGGGAGCAGCGGAGAGGTCTGCACCATGTGGGTAGCTCCCTGGCTGGCTGGGGATTGAACTCATGTTGCAGTGGCTGCAAATAGCTTCATAGGTTGCATCTTAACCCCTTGCGCCACCAGGAGACCCCTTTTATTTAATTTCTTATATTGTTTGGGCAGTAAACCCTAATTAGGTATGTGATTCTCTAGGTTATCTTCTTACTTTTAATGCTGTTTCTTCTTGCACAAAAGTTTTCCATTTTTATGAATCTAAATTTATTTTTACTTAAGTCTTTGTGCTTCGGTGTCAAATCCAAGAATCCATGTTGAGTCAAAGGTCATGAATATTTATCCTATATTTTCCTCTAATAATTTCATAGTTTTAACTATAGTTTTTAGGTCATTGGTCCATCCTGAGTTAATTTTTGTACATTGAATGAGATTTTGTCCCAAATTAATTACCTCACATGTGGTTATCTCATTGACCTGGCACCATTTTTTGAAGAGACAGTTCTTTTCTTGTGGAATTGTACTGGCATCCTTGTCAAAAATTTATTGCCATGGATGTTTAGGCCCCCCCCCTGACTCTCAACTCTGCTCTGTTGGTCCACATGTCTGTCCTTGTGCATTTACTAAATTGTTTTGATCATGTATCTGTGTAGTAATTTTTGAAATAAGGAAGTGAGAATCCTCCAACTTTGTTTTTCTTTTACCCTATGTTGTGGTTATTTGGGCCTCATATTCAAATCCATGTGAATTTGAGGTCTGACATTTACATTTCTGCGAAGAAAAGGCCATGAAATTTGATAAGGATTACGTTGAATCTGTAGATTGTTTTACTGATATATTGTCATCTTAAATATTAAGGCTTCCAATCTATAAATGTGGGATTGTCTTTCCACTTACTTATATCTTCTATGATTTCTTCCAGCAAAGTATTATCATGGTTAGTATACAAGTCTTGCACTTCCTTGTTTAAATTTATTCCTTGATGTTTTATTCTTTTGGATATTATTTACAAGTGGAATTGTTTTCTTAATTTCCTTTTCATATTGGTTATTTCTGGTATATAGAAACATAACTGATTTTTGTTTGCGTCCCTTACAACTTTGCTTAATTTGTTTATTAGCTTTAGTAATTTTATTGTTTGTTTCTTTGGGATTTTTTTCATATGTAGAGCCATGTATAGTTTTACTTCTTCCTTTCTAATTTGGATACCTTTATGTCTTTTATTTGTAATGTTGAATATCAGTGTAATAGTGACTATTCTTTTATTTGATTTTAGTGTTAAAGCTTTCAAATTTTAACCATATGATGTTAGCTGTGTGTTTTTAAAGAATACCTTTTACCAGCTTAAGAAAATTTCTTATATTCCTCGTTTTCTGATTGTTATTTATGGCAACAGGTATCTGGATTTGCCAAATGTTTTCCATGTTATCAAGATGATAATGTATGTTTTTCTATTAATATGCAATATTGCATTAATTGATTTTCTTAGGTTTTATCTTCCTTGGATTCTTGTGACAAATTTCACTTTGTCATGGTGTATAATCCTTTTAAATGTACTGCTGGATTTGACTAGAATTTTGTTGAGGTTTTTTTTTTTTCAAACTGTTTTCTTAAGGACTGTGGATCTTTGACTTCAGTATCAGATAATGCTGATACTGAATTAAAAAATGTTAGAAAGTATGTCCTCTTTTTTTATTACTCATTCAATTACTTTATTTGTTTCAGGTGTGTTTAGTTTCTTTCTTTTTGAATCAATGTGGTGAGATTATTTGTGTTTAGGTATGTGTCCATTTAATATAGACTATCAAGTTTGCTGGTTTACAACTCTTTGTAGTAACCTTCTATACTTTTGATCTCTGTAAGATAGGTAGTAATGTACCTATTTTTATTTCTGATTTTAATTTTTGCAACTATTTATTTTTCATAATCAGTTTAGCTGAATATCTGGGGTTTTTTTTGTCTTTTCAAAGAGCCAATTTTTGGTTTCACTGATTATCTCTATTGGTTTTTCTGGTCTGTATTTGTTCTTTTAACTGTCAGCTTTATTATATCCTTCCTTCTGCTGGCTTTGGGTATGGTTTGCTCTTCTTTTTATAGCTCCATAAGGTTAGGTTGTTGATTTGAAATCTTCTGTTTTAATGTAGGTGTTTACAACCTTGATTTTTGTTGTGTTTCCCCCACCCCTAGGATTCCACACATAAGTGAGATTATATGGTACTTGCCTTTCTCCATCTGATTTATTTCATTTAGCACAATGCCCTGGAGGCTCATCCACGCTGTTACAAATGGCAAGATTTCATTCTTTTTTTAATGTGTGAATAATAGTCCATTGTATATATACACCACATTTTCTTTATCTGCATGGACACTGAGGGTTTTTTCCCCTGTGTATTGGCTATTGTAAATCAAATTGCAATGAACATAGGGTGCAAATTTACCTTCTTTAGATAAATACCCAGGTATGGAATTGCTGAATCTTATTTTTAATTTTTCAAGGAATCATCCGTACTGTTTTCTATAGTCTTATGCAGTACATAAGGATTCCCTTTTGTCCACACCCTCACCAACATTTATTATTTTTTCTCACGATATAATCTTTTTCAAATTGTGTGCAGCTTTATATTCAACATCTGCATATGCTACATTATGACTACCACCAAAATCTAGTTTCCATCAATACTTGTTATTTCTTGTTTTTTTGGTAATAGCCATTGTAACAGGTAGGAGGTTTTCATTGGAGTTTTGATTTGCATTTCCCTGATGATTAGTGATTTTTGAGCCAGTGATTTCTTTTAATGCCTGGATTTATTAATAAGGGTCAGAGGGTCTCTGTCTCTTTAAATTTCTTTTGACCATTGTTACTTCGAAGACTTTTAACCCTAGGGCATTGAAAGGTGCCCAGCTTCTTTTATAGTCTCTCAGTGTATTATCTGGCAAATGGAAACACATTTCTCCAACTTTGGGTGGGTAGATCCCACCTTGGTACCACTTTAGGAACATGGATGACTATGCTCATAGTGCCTAATATCAGACTGTGGCATGTGTGATGGTGGCTGATAGCAAAATGTGAAGTTCACTGACATTAACAGCCTCTTTCTTCACCAAGAATTGTCTTGGGTACTGCAAGTTTCTAACTAGACTTAGTGTTCCAAAATAGTGATTCTGAGAGTTTTTGCCAGCACAATAGTTGATCTTGTGTAAGGACTAATTTCTGGAGCTTCTTGCTCTCCCATTTTTCATGACATCACTTTTATATTAATTCATGATTTCCATATTAAAATATTATACTGGCATATATTGTAAAAAAAAACTTTTAGGTGAAGACTGGCATGCATATGAATAGTAGATATATCACATTACTTCTTATATATTAATATTTATTGTTGTACTTTCCATCTCACAAATTAGAATACTTGAGTTGAAAAACGGAATTTTGTGTGTGTGTGTGTGTGTGTGTGTGTGTGTGTAGTGGTATCATTTATCACTACATCATATCTTGTGACTATGCAGTGAAATGGCATTTCTCCATTGTATCTGCAGTTAGTCTAGTCTTTCCTGCTTCTCTGCATTGGAGACTCACTCATAACTGAAAAAAAAAAATCCAATACAATTAAAAGCTTAGTCTGGTATGATGACTTAAATAGTCCCTTTAGGTAGTGTCCACTTCTTTTTTTTTTAATTAAGTTTTATTTTTTTATGCATACAACAGCTGGGGTATGGGGGGTGAGAGGACCCATCAGAGACAGAGTGGAGAACAGAACAGGCAGATTGACCAAGTATACTGCTGAGGGGAGCAGCAGGCGAGTCAGGAGAGGTCTGCTGCGCCATGTGGGCTGCTCTCTGACCGGTTGGGGGATTGAACTCGTACTGCAGAGGCTGCGGGTAGCCTCATAGATTGTGTCCCAACCCCCTGTGCCACCAGGGAGGCCCATAGTGTCCACTTCTCTCTGACATAAAAATATTCAGCCCTTGTCTGCTTTTTCTCTTGGATGATTTAAGGGCTGTGCTGAGAGGTATGGCCTATCTGATTTTCTGGTCACAGGGAGCTGCTTTTTTCCCTTGCTTTGATGTCTGTTTCTTCCTCTGGTCACTGGAGCAATGCCTATCTATTTCCTATTTGTGTTTGCCTGGCTGACTTGAACAGATGATGTCAGTTAAGTCATAATATATTGATCATAACCTATCAGTGCTACTAATTGGTATATTGTGGTTTTGGCTTCTCCCCCCTAAGCTTTCCAGATTGTCTGCCATATCTCTACTGGCCTGTAGCTCTAGAACTTTATTAATAGTCTTTGCTGCATGATTACCTGGTTCCATGGTGGGCTACATAGCTTGTCATTTAATTGAGGAAATCTGAGTCTCCAAGCTTATTGCCTCTCCATGCTAGAAATGCCCTCTCAAAACTATGGTCTGGCCTGTAAGACTGTGGACTTACTAAGCAATCTTTCTGTTTGTGTGTGGGTCAGATGCTGCGTATTTATTTTATTTCTTCACACTTCTTCACAAGTAAAACCTAATAGCTACCCAGGTAGATGAATGCTTCCCAGCTGTCTAGGGTAAAGGTTTTACACTTGGAGAGACAAATGACAACAACATGTCTGTAATACTTAAAGAGCCATATTTAAAGGTACACAAGCCTTACATGTAAGAAATATAGAATTTTTAGAGTGGTATATGTAGCATGCATCCATTTATATGTATGTGTGAATTTATAGAGATATGTTAAATGTAACCGTGAATATAATTAAGAGGTTTAGTTTCTATCAGCATTTTCTCATGACTGAAAAAATACTGTGATTTAACACACACATTTTCTTCCACTGCAGGACAGTTCGTGTTTGGTTAAAGAGAGACAGTGGACAATATTGGCCAAGCATATACCATGCGATGCCTTGTAAGTATCTGGATCTCTATCTTAAGAAATCAGACATGGACCCCAACTTCCTTTTCTTCCCAGATTGCCTTCTCTGTATTTTCTTCTTGAGTAGAGATGCCTGAGGGTTGGGATTATCATTATAATGGAAGGTACCATATTAAATCACTTTAGATTTTCTAAAGCTCTCAGTATGTAAATTAAGAAAATTATTCTGAAATTGACTATATATTCACAGTTTCTGAATAAGATGAATGGAAGAAAGACTACAGCAATAGACTCTCTGATTACAGCAGTCTCTCTCTCTTTTCCAACTTTTTATTTAACTTTTTTGGTAAAGTTAGACAATTCAAAATTTTGTCCAGTGATTACATTTGTGAAGTAAAATTTGTTCTTGCATTATTGTTATATTATTTATTCAAACCCAAGACATTCAACAGTGAACATTCAGTTCTCAAAAGGATTTGCTTAGAATTGAAATGTTCTAATTAGAAGTCAATCTCATTTCCCTAACATTTTATGTGAGAAATATGTCCTTGCACTGATAAGTAGCAAATCTTCCAAGTATACATTTAAAATAAAGATTTGACTGATTTTTAGATTCTTGTACTAGCAGAAGTTCTCCTAGGGAGAAAAGAGCTGACTCCCCTAAACAGGAAGTTTCTTTTCAGTCCAGTTTTTTAATCTTTAAAATTAATGAAGGGGGCCTCCCCGGTGGTATAGCGGGTTGAACGCAATGGCTGTGAAGCTGTCTGCAGCCTCTGCAGTGCTGGTTGGATCCTCGGCAGGCCAGGGAGATTCCCACATGGCACAGCAGACCTCTCCTCTCTTGCCCACCACTCCCTCAGCAGTGTATTCCAGTCTACCTGTTCTGTTCCCCACTCTGTCTCTGGTGAATCCTCTCACCCTCCCATGCCTCTTACCTGCACCCCAGTTCCTGTATAAAATAAATAAAATCTTAAAAAAATAAAATTAATGAAGTTTAAGAATTCTATTCTGTGCTTTTCTTATAGCAAATAAGTATTTCAGTTCATCAGTCATATCATTAAACATTTCCTTTCCTCTGCTTCCTTCAAATTCTAATTAAATTTGACACTCTAGAAAAATCTCTCAGGTTTGTTGTTTGGACTTATGTACTCTCTGGCTTCTATCATTCCTTGATACAAAGACCCCAGTTTGAGAATTACATGCCCCAATGTACAACCAAAATAAATTCATGCTAAATTGTAGATGTGATTATGCCTCTGGCAAGAGACTACTGTAATAAACAACAATTTCTGTTTATGAAAAAATTATAAATTATAAGGATATAATAGTTTCCTATGATTTTCAAGTTATCTTTTAGGTTTCGCATGTCTCTAGAATTTTGTACTAAATAGATAATAATATGAAGCTTAACCAGGTACTCAGTGCTACATTAGTGAAGAAGAAACTTCTTGTAACTTGAGTATTTATAATCTCCCTTTCTCTGTTGTGCCTCTAACAGATTCCATTATAAGGCAGGCTGGAGGTGAACTTTCTTTTTGAGCTGTTATAGTGATTAGGGTTTAAGTAAAAGGAAAGGGGAAGAAATTCTCTGACTGATATTTCCTTCCCTAACTTTTTAATTTTTAGTTAAAGTAATTTAATCTGTGTTATTTATGGTCTTGCTTTTTCATTAAACTTGACACTAGAAGGGATGGGAATTTTCTGTAATCCAGCAAGTTGAAATTGACCCAGTACCCTATCTCTCCCATGACCATGGGGCAGAGAGAAGGCAGATCTGGCAGAATAATGAGGTCTTAGGGGTGACAAGCAAGGACTCTTCTGTGATGAGCATTAACAGAAACCTCATAAAGACACAGGATCCTAAGCAGTTGCATTTCCCAAGCACATTTTGATGTCCCCCTCTAATGTTCTCTGTTGAGTGTCACTGATAACACAGAAAAGTCTCCGGTTGCATTTTCACCAGTCTATTAAAAGCTGTAAGCAAGAATGACTAGGTTGCCAAAGCTCCTGCACGTTGCATACATGCTCAATAATAAATACTTACTAAAAACTTGAATCTGATAATAAAGATAGGTTTCCTTAAGGGTATTATCATCTGTTTTCCTTACTGAAGACATCTTTGAGAAGGCAAGCCCTCTCCTTATTTGCATACTCTACCTATTGCCTTCCACTAAGGAGAGTAAAAAAGGAATTACTTTTCTAAAACGTGTAGTGCTGACCAGCGGCATCAGAGTTACCTGAGAACTTAGGAGAAATGCATATACTGGGTTACATCCCAGATCTACTAAATTAGAATATGCATTTTAATAAGCTCTCTAGGTAATTTGAATGTACTTTAAAGTTTGAGAAGATTGTCTTATAGTATTATAGCCAACGTGCTGATCAGTTTACACATTTATATGAATACATGTAAAGCCTCATGCATCTGTAATGTTGATTTGCAAATACATTCTGGTTAATTAGACGTTTCTGTGCAATTACTTGTGTTCAAGCATTACACAGGGTGCCAAGATTTGCAGATTGACAGTGTGTTTATAGTTAAGATTTCTGTGATCTTTCATCATTGGATGATTCCACTACCATGCAAAAGGTTTTGTTCTTCACAATTGGTCAGAATATAGCATTTGTATTCATACGAGTTGTGTATTCAGATGACACAGACACTGAATTCTGAACAAAAATTTAAGTTTTATCTAACCTAAGAGAGACAGAATCTTACTGCATAAGGAAATAAGCTCATATTTGGTCTGTTAGAAAACCTGAAGTAGCTTTAAATTTCCAAGGGATTGTTTTGCAGTCCTTTTTGTTGAAAGGTGTTTTGTTAAGAGGCTACTTAGTATTATCCTTAAATAATGGCTATGTGGTATTATTTACAAAATAAATGAAAAGGTACGGTGTATCTGGAGGCTGTAATGTAGACACCATAACTAAATATGACCCTATTGTCTGTTTATTGGAGTATAATAACTAATATTCCAAATATAGAAATAAACAGAAAATATCTTGTACACATAAAACTATGTCTTATTTTGTCCATTAAAATGTTTTTTAATATATTTGTCATGTTCTCTGTAGGATAATAATGTTTTGTAGCATTGAGAATGAATTTGAAGTTTAATGGAGAGAAGGGGGTGTGGGGCATTAGATGAGAAAGAATGAATAAATAGTGACGGGGTTGATGGCAGACAGTTGCCTGGAAAGGCAGAGTGTGGTACAGCTGTGTAAAGATGGGGAGCAGACACATCAGGGTCAATAACACACCTGCGGCTTTGGGGATGGTCTCATGCCCTGACTTTTCTGAGAGTTTCCTGCTTTCCCTATAGGAGGTTGCCAGGAAAAACAGGCTTGCCTGGTTAACACTATTGCCCCTGAGCCACTCTGATTATCCCCAGAATTTAGAATTTGGAGTGGGAAATGGTGTTCTCAGCCTAGCACATCTAGACCTAGTAAACCCTAGAATTGTGAGACATTCGTATACATAAAGAAACAGTGAAAACTGATCTGCTTGAAGGGAAGTGCAAACCAGAATGGAAGGATCACTTAGGGAGAGAGAGGAAAGCCTGATGCCTGAAGAAAACTTTTCCTCCTCATCCTTCTAATCCCCAAAAGCCTGATTCTACTTCTGCCTTTGAGTTCAAGACATTGTCCCTTCTTTTACAGGATATGCCATTGGGGTTTGCATGCATGCCGGTGGGCTCTGGTGCTTGCGGCTGCAGGTCTCGGACTCAGCCTAGTCCTGGTTGTCCACCTCCCGCCTCCTAATTCCTCTGTTCCATATCTCCTGCATCGTGTGATTTTTTTTTAAGATTTATTTATTCATGCACACAAGAGCTGGGGTACAGGCCAGATGTGCGAAAGGGTGAGAGAATTCATCAGAGACATTGCGGGGAGCAGAACAGGCAGACTGACCGAAATACACTGCTGAGGGGAGCAGTGGGCGAGACAGGAGAGGTCTGCTGTGCCATGTGGGAATCTCCCTGGCCGGCCGTGAATCGAACCCGCTCTGCATAGCCACGGGCAGCTTCACAGCGCTGAGCTCAACCACCTGCGCCACCAGGGAGGCCCCATCGTGTGATCTTTAAAGTGAAAATACTGAACGATCTACCTTTGGTGCCATCATGGTGGTGAACTGAAGAGAATCTGGGAAAGTGAGGGCAAATAAAGAAGAAAAGTAGAAAGAAATATCCTGGTAATTTCTTTGGATAGTTCACTCAACAAGTTTTAAGTGTTTCTTCTGTACTGTGTACTGCAATGTACTGGGCCTCCCTAGTGGTGCAGGGCTTATGTCTCAGCACTATCATGCTATCGTTCTATACTTCAGTGTACACAAGGATATGGTGCTTAAATATGCTATCTTTGTAGTTTGTACAGCTGGTGGGGAAGGCAGACCTTAATAAGGACACACCATTATGTGTGGTCAGTATTAAGGTATGGTACTTGAAAGTCCATTTTAAACTTTGCTGTGTCTGGAGAATTTAGGGTGACCGATGATGACTTGTTTTGTAGTTTCCTATACGCTGATTTGTATGGATGAGTGAGAAATGAGAACATTTCCTTAATCAAATTTTCATTCAAAAATGCTGTCCCCTTGATATATCTCACATAGTAGCTGCTATTGCCTGTGACAAGATCAAGTTACAAACTACCTAACAGGGACCTCTGCCTGAGCTTGGAAAGAGGGTTGGGGAGAGTGTCTCCACGAGGGTAGAGTTAGAGTTTCATCTATAGCCATAAAAGTGATTATTTGTTCCAGGCTTCCTGAGAACGAGAACGGGATACCTTTCATCCACCACATTTACATCACACTACAGGGGAAAATAACATGTGAAGCACAAGCACCCCTGTTTTCATGGTTGAGTTACTTTAGATTCACTTTACCAACTAGGATTGCTGTTAGCAGAGGCAGACAAAGGAATGGCAGAGAGCAATCTGAAGCAAGAGCCAGGGTGGCAGGTGTTTGAGATTTTTCTTCCTCTATTATAAAGTGTGGTTATTAGGTCAGCTGTTCCCCTGGTTGTAGAGAATAGGTAAAGCAGCCTGGCTGCCAAAGATGTCGTGAATAGGAGGTTGAGAGGGCCAGATCCTGAGGACTGACGGCATGTTGGACAAGTAGAAATCTCTGTGGGTTTTGTTGTTGCCAGGGCAGGCAGGTGGAATTTATTTTGGCTCCTATGTGTTTCTGACTTTATCCCCAAAGCAAAACAGAAGGCATTTTTTTCAAAGGTAATTAAAAATAAACAGGCACTCCTGACATAGCAATAAAATGCCTTGTGGTGTTTCCAGTTCTCTGCCTTGGCCTGACTAGTGATACGGCATTTGCCAGGTCTGAAGCGGTGGTTGAGCCCCCTCAGTTTCCACACACATAATGGCCACCTTACTATCTGCTTGGCTAACTTTTAAAGTTTGAGAACTCTAAACTCATTGAAAAACATAATTTTTAACTGTCTGCTGTTCAGTTTTTATCAAAAACCTGGTTGACAGAAAGTATTTATGGTGGACAGCGGTCCAACATTTATGTATATTAAGTTTTCCCATTTTGTGTTATTCCTGCAGAAACCTTTCTTTCTTTGTGCCCTGAGCTCATACTAATGTATGTGAACTACCGGTGTTTTTGAAGAAATTTTCTACACAGTATTTAGAGTCCCTAGATGGGAAGCACTTGGGAGTGAGGGGCCAGGGCGACGATGACTATTTTTTTAGATAGGCCTTCAGAAACCCTTTGTTTTAAAGCAGAATTTCCTAAACGGTGTGCAAGCACTCTGGAGCAGTCCACAGAGATTACGGGCCCAGAACTGGTCCCCTCAACTGAGCTGGAATACCCAGTCAGGTGGGCCCTTGCAGTCTTTCCCACTTACTCCAGTGGCTGTTCAAATCTAATTTTCTTTATCACAAGATGAAAAAAAAATGGGAAGAACAACTGTAAGAACCCAGTACCTGGTCCTCAGGATAATGTAAATCAGGGAACACTTTATGTTTCCCAGCAGATTTTAATTTTTTCCTCTTCACACACACATTTCCTTAAAAATGATTTTTTGCTTGCTTCTATTGTTTCTGTTTTATTGTATCTGTTTCTAAGCCATTTCAAATTCTTTGTGAAATGAGATAAAGAATGCATTAAATAAATATTTAGTTAAGACCAATAGAAAGCTATTTGAACAGTCTTATTGTTTACATTAAATTTACTCCAAAATATGTGTGAAAGTTAGAGCATTCAAAATTGTTCATAGGTTAGAACTGTACTTGGGTTGGAAACTGGACTTTTTGAGTTTGTGGTTGCCAATTTGCTCAGTCACTTTAGGCGAGTCCTTTACATTTTCTCTGCTATGAAACCTAACAAACTGTCTATTTTCTGTGTTCTCAAATTTGCAAAAATATTTTGGTTATAAGATATGTCAAATAAGTATTTGTAAAGTATTTTCAGGTTCTTGGTGTTGAACAATAAATACTGTCTGTAGGGCAGGAATGGACACAGTGCAGGTTTTCTAGGATCCAGCAGACCGGGTAAAGGAGTAGTCAGTACTTAGTGGCTTTTTGTAGGTCTTTTATTGGGATTTACCAGGTACAAGGCAGGCAGGGGTGCTGGGGGGCCGGGAGGCTGACAGGCCTCCCAGACCCCAGCAAGTCTTTACTCTTTCTGGGCTCTCCGGCGTTCTCTCTGCTTCTCTGCTCTTGGCTTCTCTTTCAGCTTCTTTCTCTGCTTCTGCTGGCGTCCCCGTGATGCCGCCCTTAAAAGCCCAGTCTCAGCCCAGGTGAATCCCATCTACCTATGCCCACACCCTATCCAGGTGCCCGCCATCAGGCATGCATTCAGGACCTCAAGGATCCATCATCTATCCTGATGGCGGGAGGGCAGAAAAGCCTGACATTTTCTTTTCCCAACACTGTCCTTGATGATTTTAACTCAGGGGGATTAGGAAAGACTGACTAATTGGCTGTGGTAGGACTGGTTTCCTTTTCCCATTGGCTGGGGCTGGAGTCAGAAAACTTGATGTCGAGGATTTAGCAAATTGAAATGATTAATATGTTCATATGCTTTATATCTGGGAATGAAATGAGTTATTTTGTACGTAAATTGCAAACATCAGTTTTCCCATTGGTGAGGTCAAAGGAGAATTTTTCATAATTTCAGACTGTGGATGGAGTTGCTTAATTTGCAGTCCCATCTCATATGCTGGGTTTACTGGAGTTTGGAGGCAAGTTCCTGTGGTTAGATTCATGATAAAAAGATACAAAATAATGTGTAATGATCATTAATATAATCAGCCAAGCAGGGGCTTATCTTTATTTTATTTTAATAGTTATTGTTTTGATGATTTGGACAGCATCTTTCACTCATCAGAGGGAGTTTCTTGGCAGGCTGGGGGATATGTGTATGACTGGGAAATCTTCATCCTATTATTTTAATTTGCATCTTTTTTCAAATAACCCCGTGGTTCTTAGTTGTGAAGTATATTGCTCCTTTGTTGGTTTCATTTTGATATAGGTTATTATATTATGGAACTATGTCTAAAAACAACTTAATTGTTTTTACTTTTTACAATTTTCAAATATAATAAAATATATATTCTGATCATTGATCTTTTGTTTTTATATTTAACAAGAAGAAAAGGTGCCCAAGGAAATTTTGATTTTTAGTGGCAATGAAGTAAAACATAAATTATCCAAACCAAAGATAACATCATTAACCAATCTAAGTAATTACAGCATCTATTGATCATACTCCTTTGAGTGTTATATGACAGAATATTTTAAAGTTTACTGTACTTCAATCTTAAACTTATAGTTTATAAAATCTGTCCAGGAGAAAATGTGCCAATACCAGTAACTCACCATAATTTTGCTGATAGTGTTCACATTAATCCAAAGAAACGAATGGCTAATTTTAGTTGAGTGCACAAAAATATTTAATTGAATTGAATTTTTTTTAACACTAGGCAATTGAGGTCCTACACTGTTCTTCATGAAATAAAGCATGTGTTGGATATTGTAAATCCTCTTATCTTGCGATAAACAGGACTGAATGAAATCATACTGCATGTTAATTCTTTGCTTTGTGATGGTGGGGTGTTTCTTGAAGGCTCTCTTCTAGGTCCTCTTATCTTAGGAAAAGGGCATTTAAACTTCATGGGGACCAGAGACACAATGGGGGCAGGAAGAGGAGGAGGGATTAGGGTCAAAATAAGGGGGGTGGGAATTGTATGGGGAATATAACCAAAATGAAAATGCATACATTGTGCAAAAATGAAAAATGATGTGAAAAATATATAAAATCAATCAATCAATTAATTAATTAATTAAAAGGAGGCAAATTAAGCTGGGGGAAAAAAGACTTCTTGAGCATAATAGAGAAAATTAATACTTAAGGATATTATTTATGATCAGAAAATATTAGGTAAATAATTCCCAAATTTAATATAATTAAACTACAAGAATATTTCATTAAAATAAAATTTATCATGTATAAGCTTTAGCTTGTGTAAAAAAATAATAAACTTCATCGGAACACCTTTAATACCTGAACTTTTATTTAGGGAAGTACCATTGTTTAAAGTTCCCACTAGAACATCCATTGAAGATGACTGTCTCCTGCCAAACAATGACTTCACATTGTAAAGCAGTCAGTGTGATTTAATCTGCCGCGTAATCTTCAATGAAACTTGTATTTATTTAACCAAAGTTCAACTGATCAGGAAAGGACAGAAAAAAAATTAGTCATAACATGAAAGAATTATAGATATATAAAGAATAGAAATCAGGAAACTTCCCCAATTAAATGTTTTTTGAGAATGTTTCTTCAATTATATATATGCCATATGTATATATATTTTAAAGCAAGATATGCATATAAATTAGGCAACCTGTGGGGTAAAAGTATTAGAAAAACAGGAATTTTTCTCTAATCCACTTAATTCAGTTGAGGTTGATGTTGGTCTCATGAGTTTCCGCTGTCTGGGGCTCATATGTCTTGGGTTTCTTTTCCCCTTCAAATTATATGGTTATTAATATAATCACCCAGACGGAACCTTCTCTTCATTTTAGTTTTTCCTAAATTTTAAACTTAATACCTGCCTTAATCTACAAAGATTTCATTTAAAAAATTTAGTATTATGAAAATGTTTAATTTTAAAGATAAGATTCGACAGGCCATCAAATTTTAAAGTTTTGATACTAACAGAAAATATTATCTCCCATCCCCACAGATCTGCACAAATTTCTATTTTATCTTATTTGTACCTTTCATTACTTACTTCCTGAAACTTTGCCATATACATTTTCTTTGACTGTCATCAGTGTGAAACAGAAAAGGGAGATGGTAAATCTTAATCAGATAGTGTGGAAAATGAGTTCTTGTACTATTTTACTGAGACACTGGTTGATTTTTTCCTAGATTTTAATGAAAACACTGCTAGGGAATGGGAATAGGAAACTAGCATAGAATATCAATAAGATTGTGACTTGTGGCAAGGACTTGAAGTTCTTTTCCTGGGTTTGTGTAGGAAAAGTTTTAGACAAACTACGCATTGCATAATGTATGAGAGAGGCCTTGTCAAGTGGGGGTCACCCCACAATGCTGCAGGGGAATTATCCTTACTCATAGGGAAGCAGTTCAAGGTGAGGGGAATAAATATATCTTCAGGTTTTGTAGCATGCTGTATTTGTTTCATCTAGACTTTAGGGATGCAGTTTTATTAGAGGGGAACTGAATTGTGATTTTATAGTCAACCATTTTACTTAGCCTTTGGAGAATACAATTTTAATGTGGGAGGATGGAACAGTCTCTTAGGCAGCTCTTACTTAACTAAACTTTCAGCTATCAGAGAGACCAGTGTTTTTGGACTTATGGACTACTAGTTTTGCATTCTTATTAACAAAACATCACCTTTTTTGCAGTCTAACTACAGTCATTGTGTGTCTCTTCCTTATTCTTCCTGCCAAAGGATTCCTTTACTGTTTGGCTATAATTAATTTATAGACTGTTTGACTATAAATACTTTATGTCTCTTCTTATTTCTCCAGACAGCTTTGCCCTTTGTTATTTTCTTCCATGGACAGGAGTCCATTTTGTATGGACTTTCAGAGGTTACTTTTTTGTTGTTGATTTCTGGTGAGTTATATTAGATTTCTGTATGAATTTATCTACTCCAACCCCCAGAAGGAAAGACATGTGCTATGACAACCAATATGGGATCAGGATTCTATTCAATCTGTTCCCTCCCTCATTGCCACCCAGAGCCTCTGGGTAACCAACCTGGTGCCTGTTTCTGTGGAATAATCATTTTAAAACTCATCTACCAAAGTCTATGCACATATATACAAACTCAGTTTTGCCTGGTATTTTAGCTTTAGAAAGGCAGGTTGTGCTTTTGGGGACTTTTGAGTTATAGCTCTTGAGCTTTGCTGTTGCCTTGTGTAGAACCATCTTGGGTTCAAATATTGTTTTCTTTAACAACAGGATTTCTGTCAAAATCTTCGATATTTATGGTGGCTTAACGGGAGGGTCTTTTCCTTTTGAATTCTGGTGGTGCTTCTTTTTAGACAAAAATTTGAAATAAAAGGGTGACACTGGGATGAATCTTACAATTCCTATATATTCTTGGTGTCACAATCTGTAAATTGCTTGATGACAGCTATAATTCTTCCTGGAGAGAAAGAATCACATGCTTGGAACAAAGTAAACATATTAAATTTTTGTTGAAAAAACCAAGTGATACAGAAATAGTGATGTGGATTTAGTGGTAGCCTATGCAGTATTAAAAAAAAAGATTGGTGGTTTTCTAACTCTGTAACATAAGCAGAAATGAATTTTGGAGGAAATCACATAGATAATATTTTTATATGATCAGCAGGCAGCTAAGTGATTAGATGATTCTGGCTATTCTGTAACTTTTTGGTGTGCAATCAAATTTTGCTTTCTATGCTCATGCTTATATCTTTAAAAAGCACTTGATATTTTAAAATATTAAACAAGAGGGCCTCCCCAGTGGCGCAGCGGTTGAGCGCTGGGTTGCGAAGCTGCCCGCGGCGTCTGCAGCGCTGGTTCGATCCCCGGGTGCTCCCCGGCCACTGGAGGAGGGTCCCACATGGCGCCAGACCTCTCCTGCCGCCCGCTGCTCCCCTCAGCAGTGTACTTCGGTCCTTCTGCCTGCTCTGCTCCCCGCTCTGGCTCTGGTGAATTCTCTCACCCTCCCGCGCTTCTGACTGTACCCAGTGCATGTGCAAATAAATAAATAAACAAACAAACAAACAAACAAATAAATAAATAAATACATGCCTCTTTAAAAAAATAATAAAATAAAATATTAAACAAGAATAGCAAAATAAAGATCAAAGACAATGTTACAGAAATAATCTTATTACTTGAACACAACTCTGTTTAGTTTTTTCTTTGTATAATTTTATGTGTATATGTACTTTCTATAATTGTAATCATTTTGCTTTTTCAAGTGACATCAATTAAATTAGATTTTAATTCTGTACATTTGTTATGGAATTATGAAATCTGGCATCTTAGCACTTGCATAGAAATTGTGTCAACATCATTTATTGGCCAAGAGGATTAAGACTAGCTTTCTTAGGGCAGTACATTAAAGATCATTTGATTGCCTTTTTTTAGCAGTGTACTTTTGATATAGAATTTAATTTTGAGGCTAAAACAACAGGTATTGTACTGATAAAAGTTTGGAGGGAAATTTTTTTGTATTTCTTTTTTCTCTATATATAATTATTGAAATTAGGAAAAAAGTCAAACTTTATATGCTGTTTAGAAGGTTGTTATTTGTTCAGGGCCTTTTAAATAGAATTAAAAAAATTACTATATGATATGTTTATGAAGTGCCTCTGTCAGTAGAACTTGAATTTTCTTTTATAGTTTAAAGATAAACTAAGTTGGGCGTTTGAAAATTGGTTTGTGTGTTTAAATTATGCCTTTAAGCCTTCTCCACCTCTTTTCCTGTATGACCTTGTGCAAGATATCTAGTCATAAATGAAAGGTAGAGGTAGAAATACTTAATGTTGATTTGATTATGATGAATAGTAGTTCATGACATACAGAGCTACTGTGAAGAGGCAGAGACTTTTAAAAATTGCATTGGACTCTTCCGAACAACTATTTCAATATAGGGTATATTGTCAAAAAGCCTCCATTCTTGGAAGCAAATGTACATGGCGATGTCAGGGACCTGGATGCTGTTTAATAAGCTCTTGTTGCTTCCAAGTATGCTTAATTTACTTAGGCTCAGGTGTACTCAGGTAGCCAGTGTGCTCAGAACAGAGAGGCCCTGTTCAAGATTAGGTGAACTGACTCATGACTCATTTGATATCTCTCCTATGGAGCCTGGCCCTCATTGAGTCGGTTCTCTTTTAAGTTGAGATATACCCTCAGCCTTTTCTCCCATTAGTAGCCTCTAGTGTACCCCTTGAATGCTGAGAGTAAGAGACTTATGTTAGTCCACATGCCCCAAGTCAATTCTGAATCAAAACACATATTTCTGTAATAGTTTTGGGAGTGGGGAGGTTGGGGAGGGGAGGCTGAGGAGAGGTGGGAATAATAAAATCTTTTATTTCTCACTCCAGAAAGGATAGATTATTTCTAGTTAAGATGGGATTTGAGTAGAAAAGACAGATTAGAGATAGGATTACACAACAGAAAATACTGTTAATCTAGTCAAGCAAATTTAGATATAATACTGACACAATAGCTGAGACCAAGTCGCTTGGAACTTGTCCAGTGTGAGAATGTCTTGTTGTATTCATTAAAGGATAACTTAAAAACTAGGGGTTGGTTGTAAAATTACTGTTTTTATTTTTTGGTGAGTGGGAGTTAAATGAACTGTTTTTCGAGAAATAAATAGCCACACACTTTTAGCTAGTTAGTCACTCCTAAGATGAGAGTCATGGTTTTGTTAATTTCATCAACATGTTCATTTCTTTCAGCTCCATGTTCATGCATGTCTTTTAACCCGGAAACAAGAAGACTGTCCATAGGTCTAGACAATGGTACAATCTCAGTAAGTACACATAAATAAGATTTCCAGTTGAAATACTTCCTTCTTGTGAAGTGTATATATATATATATATATATGTATATGTGCCTTGTAATGAGAATATTTATTAGTTTTTTTTTTCAAATTGACAAATGAATTCTCTTGTTAAATAAAGTGGAAATTACAGTGCAGGAAATTATAATGAGATGTAGAGAGCAGTTATCAGTCTTAAATGTTGACAAAATTTAGCTTGACCACGGGCACACAGTGACTAGAATAGGAACATATGAAGCCAGTGAGTGAGTCTGTGTGGTGGTGAGAGCAAGCTGCCATACTGGTGATTTTGATCATATGGTTAATCATGGTGTCATATGCTTCCCCACACATGTGGCAGAACGCAGGGAAGAAGTGTCTTAGAGCTGCATGTCTGGTCTTGTCTTTGTTACTCGGTGTTCTACTTCCCCACTTTCTTTCCCTTGTTGTCTCTTCTACTCATTCAGACACATGAATAGAATTCTCTACATTTGTGTGAATTTATAAGGAAGGCTTAGAATCTAGATTTAGTTTGTAGGGTAGATCCAGATACATACTAGACCTTGGGATTATAGATCTTGAGGAAACTGAAGTAGAGATTGGAATTTCAGATTTTATCTACCTACTTAATTACCTTTTTACGTACTTGCTATAGTTTCAACTAGTAAATTAACTAGTAACATGATCTGGTAAATTCTCCATTTCAGTAAATTATTTGCTATTGCCTTTAATTCTGCTTTAAGACCTGCGAGTTGCTACTCTGGCCACCCCTCCTCACAGGGTGATTAGTGTCTGTGTGTGGTGGGGGGGAACCAGGATGTGCCCAGGGTAATCCCTTATTTCCTCCTAAGCCCATGCTCTGGGTACCCGACTCCTATTTCCTGTCCCCAGAGAACATAAAGCCTGCTTCCAGGGCCTGCATAAGCCTTTTCCCTGGATCTGTTCTGAAGAGATATGAAGAGATAAAACCAGCAGTAAATGTACCTTTAGGTCTGAAAGGTAACTAAGGGACAGTGGTTTGAGGTGTGTAGGAAGTCTGTCCATATGCACAAAGCCTCTCAAGGTGTTGATTTGCAAATGGGAAGAGGAAGGTGTGAGTTGGGCCCCCCTACACTAATACACTATGGTATGGAACGTCAAGGAGACTAAAATTGAAAATTTGTAGTGATACTGCCAGATAGTTGAAGGTATATCTGGTAAGACTGGGGGAAAAGGCTACATTTTATTTAATGTTTAACAGTATGTATAACTTTAAAATATCTAGACATATAGAATGTGTGTCTCTAATTGTAATCTTTATACCTACAATTCTTTTTAGTTCTTCCTGTTTTATTCTTTTTTTTACATCATTGTTCATTTTTAAACAATATTTGCTTTCCCCCGCCTCCTCAGGTGTAGCCCCCATAGAATTTCCTTCACCAACGCACCCAGTCTCCTGTGCTCCTCCCTCCCTCCCTCTGATCCCTCTCCCTCCTCCTCCCCTGCAGTATGTTTCTGATTTGTCATTGTCCGTTTTTGCTTAGTTGTGTTTTGTACTGTTACTATTTTTTTTACACTGATGTCTTATTTTGTTCCCCTATATTCCTGTTATAAGTGAAACCATCCGATATTTTTCTTTTTCCTTCTGGCTTATTTCACTAAGCATAATTCCTTCCAACTCCATCCACATTGCTGCGAATGGCATGAGTTTATCTTTTGTGATTGCTGAATAATATTCCATTGTGTATATATACCACATCTTCTTGATCCAGTCATCTATTTTTGGGCATTTGGTTAACCTCTAAAAATGTTAAGAAGTAGGCCTGAAATTTTCCGTTTGCTCTTTAGTCAAAACATTTGTTTGATGATCTTTATGGAAATGTTAACAATATTGTTAAATACAAACTAGTCTATTGACAAAAATATTTATGGAGTTTTTGTAGTTTCCATTGCATATAGTAGATCTCTAAGCTGTTCCTTAGGAAGACAAGAGAAGTTCATGATACAGATCTTTGGCTGCTTTAAAGAGAACCATTTTTAAAAAGGGTGTGGGGAGATAAATTTATTTTAAAAGATAAAGGGAGAAATTGGTTTGTTTGAACTGAAGTATTCATTACAAAGGAAATCTGAAAAGATGACTGGAGCCAAGAATTCATAGAACAGAATGTATTGATATAACACTCTCCTGGAAAAGACTTATTTGTATATCAATGGATGATTCTCCACACTTTTGAAATTAGTGAAGGTGGTTAATGGGTGCTCATAAATTTGAGTCTGAAAACAGGAAAGGTGAGCAAAGTAAGTTATGGAGAGTTCTGGCTATTTATTGTATACAAGAGGCGAAACCATCTTAGCAATTATTCCTTAGTAAATGAAACTGTCAATGAGCTGGAGCATAAGTCAGGAACTGGACTGAGATGCTTCTAGGCATGTCTGTACAAAGTTGAGTTAGCAAAACTTACCTTCATAGGATCTTCTAAAAAAGATTAAGAACCTACTTTTTTAATTACCTTAAACGTACCTCTTTTATGTGGCTTAATATATTGAATTGGGGGGACCTCCCTGGTGGCACAAGGGGTTGACACGCAGTCTGTGAAGCTGTCCGTGGCTGCTGCAACACGAGTTCAATCCTCGGCCAGCGAGCTACCCACATGGCGCAGCAGACCTCTCCTGACTCACCCGCTACTCCCCTCAGCAGTGTATTTCACTCAGTCTGCCTGTTCTGTTCCCCGCTCTGTCTCTGGTGAATCTTCTCACCCCCCCACAGCTCTGGCCTGTACTCCGGTTCTTGTATGTATAAATAAATAAATCTATAAAAAAAAGATAATGAATTGTGTACCTTACCTATTGTCATCTGAAGAATTACATAGATTTCTGAGTTAGGGGAAGCTACATTGAGAGAACAGCTTGTCTAAAGTCCAGAATTCTCATCGATTGCTACAATAACAGCTCTTGATTGAATGTACTTATACAGCCTCAACTATTTAATAGTTTACATTCTGGACATGAGAAATCCTGTTCAGAGTCTATATATTCTCTCTTCCCTGAATATAGCAAATAAATTTAAAAACACATATTGGTTAATTTATTTTGACGTAAAGAAAGGACAAAATCAAAAAGTGAATCTTTGTTTCAGTTTATTTTACAGAATGAAAGAGGCAATTCACCTATATAACTGAGTAGTAAATTAGAAATGCAGTAGATAGACCATTCTTTCAAAAACTGGACCACAGAAAAAGGAGAGAGAGGGTAAGTGCTGGAACAAACCAGGTGTTCAATGTTAGACCAGTGAGAGGGTCCAGAAACAGTTTAGAGACTTTAACTTTGGGAAAGAATGGAGGACTTTTGAGGTAGGAGGGAAAGACAGGCAAGTTTTGAGAAGTAGGAGAGGATTGGCTTTTTTACTTTTCCCATAAAGTAGCAAATTAGGTCACCTGCTGAGAGAAGCTAACATGGGGTAAAGTATGTTTTCATATCTTATCTGTCACTTCTGATCTTAAAATTCAGAATTCCCTTTGCCATCTTGGTCTTCAGGGTCCCAATTATCTCTCAAGGCCTTGTTTAAAATGTTATCTCCTCCCTTTTTGGAGGGAGGAGATGTGGACACAGGTAGTTCCCAAGCTCTACCAGTTGAAATTAGTCAGCCACAATACCTAGTGGGTTAGCTATATTGTGTTCTTAGTTAACTTTCATGAGAAGTTTCAAAGTCTATTTTCTCCATTAAAGTGTCGAGTGTTGAAGCCTTGGCCAGGCTTTTATTCATCTCCTCATCCAGGGGGTCTTAGTGTGGTCCCTTGTACAAATTAGGGGCTCAATGAAAATTTTGTTAAATAAGTTGACTGAAGTAAAAACACTATTATTATTTAATACAACTGGTTTTAATAAATATCTGCTTAAATCCCAAGATAGTATATTTGTCAGTTCTATTGCTATTCAAATATTTTTTGCAATGGGTTACCTTCTGTAGAGGAAAAGTTGTCAATAATTTAATTCATTCTGAATTTTCAGAAATATCTTCTGTTTTAATATTGAAAGAAGTCAGGTTGTACAAACTGTTTATATTGAATTACGACTTTAAAATGTTCTATTGTAGCCAAACAACACATATTACATATCAACTGTGCAAAAGATTATGTTCAATTCTAACATGTGACTCATGCTCTCAAAGAATTTTTCATTCAGGGCCGCCCTGGTGGTGCAGGCGGTTGAGCATCGCGCTGTGAAGCTGTCCACAGCCTCTGCAGCGCTGGTTCGATCCCGTCCGGCCTGCGAGGGTCCCATATGGCGTGGCAGAACTCTCCCTGTCTGCCCGCTGCTCCCCTCAGCAGTGTATTTGGTCAGTCTGCCTGTTCTGTTCCGCGCTCTGTCTCTGGTGAATCCTCTCACCCTCCCGCACCTCTCACCTGTACCCCGGTTCTTGTATAAATAAATAAAATCTTTAAAATAAAAAAAATAATTTTTCATTCATTTGGAGAAAAATTAAGACAGGTTATAAAATAAGTAACTCAAAGTACAAAAAATAGTAAGGGCAAAAGTAGCAGTACACCATTGTGATGTTGGCAAAGCAATCAGGTGAGAAGAGAGTAGGAGAGAATGGTTTCCGACAGCTGCATGGAGTCTGGCTGTGAGCTGGAGTTAGAAAAAGTGCTAGAACCTGATTAGTTAAAGATAGAAAGATAGGGTATTTCAGTCAAAATAAGTGGTAAATAATAGAAAACCAATGGAGGTAAGAAAAGAGCAAGAAACGTTTGGCAGGAAATGAACCAGTTTGAGAAGTGGATTAATAGGGTATAAAGTATAGAGAGTTGTTGGGAGTAAATTGTGAAAGACCTGACTCAGGATAATTAGTTCCCATTGTGTAAGCAACAGGGAAGACTCCTCCGCACCCCCAACCCCTACATCACCACCTCCACAGGTAGACTTTCAAAGGGCATAATGGGGAAAGAAATGTCAACACAGAAATTAAAGAATTTCCATTAAACTAATTTTTACCAACCCTACAGAATAATGGCTGGAGGATAAGTATAGAGATGCATATATAGTCATCTTTATAAATAAATAATATTTCCTTCATAAAATTGCTAGGGCATTAAAGTTTTTATTAAGATCTTGCCAAGATAAGTGTATCATCATTGAAGTTTTTTTTTAAACAAGACCCCAAAATAAAATAAAAATTCGAAGTAACGTGAATTTGGGAGTATACTATTCAAATCAGTAGAACTGCTGATGACAAAGCTGCAGTAATTTTCCTAACATTTTTCTGACAGTTGATTAGGAAACAATTTTGTAAATGTGCAATACAGTGACTTCAATATTAAACTTTGAGGATGATTCAAGATTCCCCTTAAGGAGATAAGATCGTAGACTTATTTTTCTACATCTGATGCTGTCTTAGCCTAGATTAAGTTAAATATTAGTTAGGTCATATGTCAATAGTAGTACCTAAAAGTTCTCTGGACAATTGCAAAGAATTGCCCTAGGATAGTCACTAATAAATTGGAAGTTTGTGTTATTCCACACATCTGGCCATTGCTAAAAGGATTTTGATGTAAGCAGGTATTTTTATTAATAGATGAGTTGTGTATTGCTGTGGGTTATGATGAGCCTTTAAGAGACTGAACCTAGTGGTCAGGTCACATTCTATAGGACAGACAAGCTACCTGTGAATAAAGCACTTCAATAATACCCAAGGTAAGTATATAGCCAGGCTACTACTGCTAGAAAGAAAGGCTTTTGAAAAGCTTCCTCTTGGTCAGCTCAGAGATAACAGTGCTTCAGCAAACTCCCACTTGTCAGACATCATGGTGCATTCTAAGCTTTGTACTTCGAGAGGGCTTGATGTTGCTTCATGTAACTGCATATAACTGTCAATTTTTTCAGTATCTGCATCTAAAAAGTTGGCAAATCAGTAGTGAATGCAAGTGCCAAGAACATTCTTTGGTCGGAGATGATTTTGTGCAGTTCTTTTTGCCAGAATGGGTAGTAGTCTTTTTGCAATCCTGTTTTGCTTCAGTGAGCCTAAGGACCTAATACTGATAGTTTTCTTCCTATACTGAGAATGTATTTATAAAAATGTAACATTTGCTAGTAACTGAGAGAAAAGTTTCCCCCTATGTGTAATGAGGCAAAACAGTGGATTGTGGAGCCCACATACAAGGTGTAGTGCAGGAAGAGCAGTACATAGACAGGGAGGAGCACCTGCTTTGCCAACATAAACATCTCTGGGTCACCACCACCCTGAGTCACTGTAGCGCCCAATTATAGAAAAACAAAGAAACACAGGCCTGGTATTGAAGCCCAGCAATGAACCCCCAGGTCCGGACCAGGGAGGTGCGGGGTACCTAATGACTTTCCTCTCTCTATTAACGTAATCTTGGAGTCTGTTTGCAAGAATGTCTCAGATCAAAGAGTAGCTTTTATAATACCAGGTGACAGCAATCCAGCTATAGGGGTAATAAAGAATAACTGTTTCCTTCACATTCTGCCTCTAGTGAGTTCTTAAACTTTATAGCACAAGAATAAATACCAGATGGCTCTTTGGGGGTTATGTTTCATGACTGTTGTCAAGATACTCTGGGAGGGTGGTTTTCAAAGGTGATTGACATAGAAATGCCACATCGGTCCCTCTGGACTCTGCACAGAATATATTCTTTGCCCATCCAGCCTTCCCCCCCGCCCCAGCCATTCTTCATGTCTATGTTTTATTTAGTAAATGAGAAATATAATAATTTATACATGTTAGAAGATAATAGGTGCTGTGGGGGGAAATAGAGCGGAATAATGAGGATTCTAATTTGAAGATGGGATAAGTGGACAGATTGCAATTTTTAGAAGATTCCATATGTTAGGCCTCATTGAGTAATAGAGTAGGTGTTATCTGAGCTGATGAGTTGAAGTTTTGGGTAGTGAGCCACCCTGATATCTGGGAAATGAGTGTTAACAGAAACTCCATTTCTTTCAACTTAAATCTACAAGGAAAAACATCTGATCATAAATAGTTCTAGTCTAATTCATAAAATGCATAGCATAAAAATTTATGAGTCTCTTGAATTTCAACAAAGGAAAGATCCATTCTGCCCAAAGTGATCATATGAATGACAGAACATTTCAGCCTTGCCTTGAAGGATAAGTTTGAAAAATTGTGGGGATTGGGGAAAGGGAACAGTTTCCTGAGAACGGAGGACCTAATGCAAAGGCCCAGTAGTGGGAACGGGCAGGTGACTGTAAGGACAAACGTGGTTTGGTTGGAAATGCAACCAGAGGGGACATGGCCTCAAGAAGGATGGTTAGGACTTAATGACTAATTGTGTAGGAGAAATTGAGTGGAGCAAAAGGGCCAGTGGCGGGCTGAGCTCATTCATCTAGTATATATCATCTGCTGCTCTCCTGATTGGTCAGGTAGCATCTGTCCTGACTAGCCAGTGTTCCTGGTTTATCAGTTGTTCCTGCTTTCTGGTGTTAGACTTGGGTAACTGGATGTAGGGGTAGAAAGGAAATGTTCCCCTACCCCACTGGGTTTTTCTCAGGTTGGTAAAGCTTTCAAAAATTTAATTAACATCCATATAGGGGAATCAACATGGATGCACATTCTGAAGTTAATTGGGCAAAATAAGGTTATTTCTCATCAGCTAAGGAATGGGATAGGGGCCTCAAGCTTCACAAAGAGAAGGGGGGAGCTGACATGAAGATGATGACTCAGGATGAAGACCACCTTTTCTTTTTTATAAATTAATTTTTTAACCTCATTGTTCATTTTTAAACAATATTTGCTTCCCCCCACCCCCTCAGGTATAGTCCCCATAGTTTCCTTCTCCAACGCACCTGTGCACCATCACCTCAGTCCCCTGTGCTCCTCCCTCCTTCCCTCTGATCCCTCTCCCTCCTCCTCCCCTGTAGTATGTCTCTGATTTATAATTGTCCTTTTTTGCTTTATTATGTTTTGTAATATTATTTTTTTTACACTGATGTCTTATTTGGTTCCCCTATATTCCTACTGTAAGTGAAACCATCCAATACTTTTCTTTTTCCTTCTGGCTTATTTCACTGAGCATAAGTCCTTCTAGTTCCATCCACGTTGCTGCAAATGGCATGAGTTTATTTTTTTGATTGCTGAATAATATTCCATTGTGTATATATCTTCTTCTTTATTGTGCCACATCTTCTTGATCCAGTCATCTATTTTTGGGCATTTGGGTTGTTTCCAGGTTTTACCTATTGTAAATGGTGCTGCAATAAACATAGGTGTACAGGTGTTCTTTTGAATCAATTTTTTTTTTTTTTGTCATTTGGATAGATCCCTAGCAGTGGAATTGCTGGGTCGTATGGTAGCTCCATTTTCAGTAGACTGAGGAACCTCCAGACAGCTTTCCATAGTGGTTGAACCAGTTTGCACTCCCACCAGCAATGTAGGAGAGTTCCTTTTTCACCACATCCTCGCCAACATTTGTTGTTGCTTGTTTTTTTTTGATATGTGCCATTCTTACTGGTGAAAAGTGGTATCTCAATGTGGTTTTGATTTGCATTTCCCTGATGATAAAGGATGTTGAACATTTTTTCATACGCCTGTTGGCCATTTGCATTTCCTCTTTGGAGAAATGGAAGACCACATTTTCTGTAATTCCATGTTTGCTCTGCCATACAGACAGATTTTCCTGATAGAAAGGCGATTTCTGGGTACTGTCCCCAGTTTTCGTTCTTTTAGTTAGTTAAGGGATTGGTAAAAGTTTCTCTTGAGATTACAGGGTCTTGATAGACCTTAGCTCAAAATAATCCACATGCCAAAGTGGCATGATTAAGAAGGTTGTTTGAACATCTTGGAGGCCCTATCCTTCAAGGGGTAATGGCAGAACCATTAGTGATACTTGTGTTTATCTTTCTTATGTATTTATTGCAATGGACTGTCATCTAGGTTTTCTAAAGAGCAAGTGATTTCAGAATTGGCATTCTAATATTTTTCTTTAGTCATAGAAATTTAAGGAGACATTTGCTAGAGTTTCACTAGCCTTTTGAAGAGACTCTGAAGTTTTTATGTCTCAAACCATTAGTAGATAAAAAAGAGATACCCACGGTTTAAGCCTAGACTGTGCAACCAAACAAGACAGTGACCTTGGACTAGACTTTAGTGTCTCTTAACTTAAGATTCTCTAAAGAATGAGCCATTGTGGTAGGCATTCTCTGACACCCCTTACAAAATCTAAAGTTTCAGGAAATCCAAAACCAAACCAAAGTTCCAAACTTATTTCACCAGCTGTTTTCATAAATAAGAACAACAGTCACCACCCTTGGCTGTCAGACTAAATTTCATGACATCACACTATAAGTAATTTTCAATTTCAGCAGGCAGCTTTGATATTTAGGATATTTTGTCAAAAGTTTGGAACTCTTTTTTGTTGTTATTGTTTAAAGATTACGTATTATTCGCAACTAGACTGTATGTAAACTGATATTTTGTCTAATTTGTTGTTTACTGTTACAGCAGAATTTTTCTTGTGTTATAGATGTTTTGTAAAATACATGGTCTTTTTCACCATCCTTGAAGGGTAGTAGAGGCTCAGAATACTTTAGTGACTTTGTATAATACGTTAATGTACTGGCTTCAAAATAGCCTTGAACAGGACATTCCCCATTCATTGAATAACTTCCAGTTTGTCCCTAAGATTCTGAAATTTGCCAGAGGTAGTCTTGGAAGTTGTGGTTTACAAACATGTGCATCTCTTTTCTTTTACTCTATCCTTTCTGTCCTCCTGGGAAAACTATTATTGAAAAACCAACTGCTTCTGGTTACTTGTGTTCAGTAAAACGTGACCATTGATGTGAAGAAAGATCACAACAAGTAAATCTAGAGAGGGGGTGCAGCCAAACCTGTGGCTTATGTGTGGAAAGACCCAGAATTTCCCTTTATGTGTTCTATGTGTAAACTTAAATCTGAACAAGGGTTTATAGAAAGAATTTGTAAAACTCAATTTGTTTCTTTGTTCATGATAATTTGAATCCGGAGAGGTGAAACCACTGCAGTTGTTACACAAACACAGTTATCATTTCTCATTTCAGATGTTCCTTGTATTGTGACACAGGTCTGTTCTCTTAGATACATAACTAGGGGTTTCTTACCAAGTTTACAGCTGAAAATGGGGGTTTGTATTCTTAAAGTCCATGTGGTCAGAAAAAATTAGGGTCATAGGGCATTTGAGAGAAGGGAAAATACATTGACCCTCCCAGTTCCTGGGTGGAGAGAATATTCTATTGTTTGGTAGCCAGCAAAGCCTTTTTTCATGATTTATAAAATAAACAAGAATTTTTTTGTGCACTACAGGCAAATTGGCAGAATCTGAAATGATGATTAATCGAAGCCAAAAGTCCGGTCAATCCCTGAACCCCTATTCTCAAGCCATGGAGAACTATTTTAGTATAATAATACTTTAGTACAATAATACTAAAATATTATTTGCAATTTTTTACTCTCCTTTTCTAACAAAGATTGAATGTAGAAATTGATGTGAAGATTCAGTTGTTTTATACTGATCTAGACATTGATAAGATTTTGCAAAATTGAAAAATAATGCCTCTCTGTATTTATAAAATAAAGAATGCTGTTTGCATTAGCATAATACATTCATTGTTATTTCAATGAATTAATACTTTAATAGTGTTTCAGTTTTGATTTCTATTATGACAAATATGCATAGATGTTACTCATATAAATAAAAACTCTTTAGGTGCCTCAGTACTTTTTAAGAGTAAAGGAATCCAGAGAGCAGAAAGATTGAGAATGGCTGAATTAAACAAAATGACCAAGAGGTACAAATTCCAGGTCAATGTGGAAGTGTGGAGACGGCCACCAGTAAGAACATGAGCATCTTTGGAAGGTCTTCATAGGATTGGAATTGTTTTTGAACTTGTGTAGAAAGGAAAATTAACACATATTGAAAGGAAGCTCAAAACATACTGGTAGAAAAAGACAAAATAACAACCCTGTGTAAGACAGAAACTCCCTCATTCCTTACCCCATGGACTGCTGACCTCCCCTTTTCATAGATATGAAAGAACAGCTAGAGACCATGGGAAGAAAAGGCCTTCGTCTTCTCACATGTAGAAAAGGGTTAGGAAATGAAGATTTTTCTCCCAAGTAAATGTTTAGGCAGTAAATATTTAGCCATTACTTTCTTGGAATTTCTTTTTAAATTCTAAATTTCCCAGTAATTTAAAAAACCATACACTTCAGTATAAAAATGGCCTTCAAAATAATTTCACCATCTGCAAAATGTAAGGTTAAGTTTATTTTGTCATTGTGGGTTTTCTGTTTATTATGTTCCATCTGATTTCAAAAAAGTTTTCATGGTAGCTTCTTGCAAGAATATACATAATAAAATAAAGGTGAGAATAAAAATTGGAGTCAAGACCAGAAATAATATTTTTGTGTGTTCACTAAAATGTGAAGTTAAGCTCTAAGTCGGGGGGATTAGGAATATTAATGTGTGTGTTTTACTGTTCCGATCTTACTGATGAACCAGATATGTTATACAGATGTCTTTCTATACTTAGCTCGCTCTGTGGTGAAAGAACTACGCTTGATGGAAAGATGGAGGTGGTTGTAATTCATTTTTATGACTATTTTCTTTTAGTATTAATTGGTTAAACTGGAAGTGTGCTCTTGGCATAAAGACTGGCTAAGGGTCTTGTGTGCACTGGCTAGGATCTTAGTGAGAAAAAATGGTCAGATCCCTACCTTGAATTTAAACTGGGAGGAGAGAAAGAACACAGCCAGGTGAAACTTAAAAGTCACATTATAGAGAAAGGCTGGAGGGACTGCGTTGGTCACATGCAAGACCAATTTACTAGAGAATAGAAGCTGAGTTGTAAGAAAAGAACTAGTTAAGAACAGACAACAGATTTCACTTAGAGAAAAAACAGAGATACCGGGAAAGAGCCCTGAGCCCACAAGAGAGAGGAGTCAAGTACAGCTTCATTAGCCAGTTGCTTTCTTATTAGGGCCTCTGCCTCTTTACAGTAAACTCTCTCTTCTTAGTGGCTTGAGTTTCTTGTAACCAAGAGCCTGAATAAAACCTAGAATAACACATGTATGTAGATTATGAGGATTAGCATAGTTTGTATGATCAAGACTTGAATTTGGTTCAGAACTTTCTTGTAGCTAAGGCAAAAAGGAGATACTATTAATATTGAAATTGAATGAGAAAAATAGAAGGCAATTTTAAAGGTAGTAATAATTGTCTATCACTGAATTTAACATCAGCCATCTTTATTGTATGGAGGTTCCTTAACAAATTAAAAATAGTATTACCATATAATCCAACAATGAGCAGAATTTAAAACTGGATCTGAAAGAAACATTTGATACCCATGTTCATTGAAGCACTATTCACAATAGTCAAGAAGTGATTGCAACCAAATGTCTACTGACAGATGAATGGTTAAAGAAAATGTGGTATATATATATATATATATATATATATATATATATATATATATACCCAAAGTGGAATATTATGAAGCCTTAAAAAGGAGATCCTGCTACATACTGCAACATCAATGAATATTGAAGACATTGTGCTAAATGAAATAAACAAATACTATATGATTTGTATCTACAGTTGTTAAGGACATAAAAGCAAAAAGTGAAAGATAGTTACCAAGTCTTAAAAGGTGGGAAGGAATTAGTGTTTATGGACATAGAGCTTCAGTTTTTCAGAAGAAAAAGTTTATAGAGATATGTTGCACAATGATGCAGATACGCTTAACACTACTAAACTGTACACTTAGAAATGATTAAGGTGGTAAATTTAATGTTATTTTTTTGCAACAATAAAAAACTCATCCTTGTGTAAGTTAACAGTTTTGAAACATTAAGTAGTGTATCTGACAACATTCTGAACATTTTCTAAAGCAGAGGCAGAAGTGGGTTTTATGTGGAAACATGAAATAAATTTCCCAATATCACAGGATTTTGGTGTTAGATCAGTTTCTCTTTTATGAAGGCAGATGCAGAGAGAAGACACTTTGTTCCCAACTAGAAATGCAGTACATTTGTGTTCAGGAAACTATGTTTGTCTTGCAGGTATTTATGTGGCTTTGCATAGGCACACGAGTAAGAGAACCTCAAAGCTGCGTACTTTAACACCTTTGCAGGGCAGTTAAGCAGCGGACTTGCCTTCCTTTATTCTTTATCACAAGAGTTCCTGTTTATTTTTTGTATGACCTTGCTGATTGCTTTGAGATTTATCTTTTCTGGGGAGAGAGGAAAACCTATATGGAGAATGTGACTATAATTCTGTTTTCATAAAAACTAATTCATCAAGTATAAGTCACTTTATATCCCCTGATAATACGAAAGCATGATAGAATCAGTAGCTAATGCCAATTTTAAGTTATATTTCTATTCCCTAAAGTAGAGCTATATCTTAAGAAATGAGATCATTGGCAAACTTTCAAATAAAAACATGAAACTGTGTGGGGGGTTACCATAATTTGATTATTTGAATTCTTCAATATCTATATCATTGAACTTTAATAGGTGGGCCATGCTTAAAACTCTATAGCATTGTTTACTGCAGAGTCAGAGAGTTAATGGTGACTGAAGTTGTCAAGCTCATCACTTTCTAGTTAAATTATTACTACTAAAAGTTCCTATCTTTTGTAGTGATTGAACATAACTTGAGAGGGAGAGAGGGACAGATGAGGGAATAGGGGAGAGCAGAGGAGAGAAAAGAACATGGTCAAGAAATGTACTTGGCCCAGGGAGGGGATTGCCGTCCCCATGTATGTGCAGGTTGGGCATCTTTGTGGCATTGGAGATACTTGAACATCTTCAGCACGTGGTTCTTACTGTGCCCCTATTGTGCCTAATCCCCTGGATGAAGCCAGAAGCTACAGCAGAGCACTGTGGATCCTAGTCTTTCTTCTGTCCCATTGCTTTGTACATTGCACAGAAGAATCCAGGACACCCAGGAAGATTGTGATATGTAGAAATCTAAGAACAAAGCTATACTTCTCGTTTGCATGAAATCACAGAGCACTGCCAGTTGACCTCTTACTTAGACAGACAAGAAGCTATGTAATAAATTAACTGAGATAAAGTGGCCTCTGTTACCAAACAGGAGCCGAAGTATCTACTTGATAAATGTACTTTTATAAACGAGTAGGAAATAATTATTGTTACTGTGAAACATGCCACAGAGAGGGCTGAGGATGGCATTTTACAAGCTTAAGCCTTGTACATTCATTCTTTGATGACAGGGCATGTGAACAACTTAAGTATGATGTTGCCCAAAGTATATTACTATCTGATTGACTCATTCTGTAGGACCTGATTTTCATAGGAATTCAATCGAGAAAGCATTGATAAATGTATGAATAAGTATTGCTATGGTTTTATTCTTCACTGCATCTCCAGCCCAAATCACTTATGATTGATAACAGCAACCATAAACTGGAGCCTAACCAGCCTTGCATTTCCCATTCCCCCTTTTCTTACCTTCCCTTAATTTGATTTGAAGCATGCCTTCTTCCTTTTTTCTAAATCTTAGGAACAGATCAGTGCTTCATTGCCTTTGGAATTAAGAGTGTGTTAAATGTCCCCTGCAACCAGGTACACATACAGTATCGATCACCCCAGTATAGCTATAATAAATCAGGGTTTTTAGTGGGTCCATCATGTGTCTCCCAGGAACTGTGACATCACTTTTTTCAGGTTTAGTCCAAAGTAACACCTGTAAATCTTTTTTTTTTAATCAGAATTTACCAAGAAATAGAAAAATGATCCCATCCCCCAATTTTTTTTAAAGATTTATTTATGCATATAAGAGCTGGGATGCAGGCCAGAGGTGCAGGGGAGTGAAAGGATTCACCAGAGACAGAGTGGGGAGCAGAACAGGCAGATTGACTGAAGTACACTGCTGAGGGGAGCAGCAGGAAGACAAGAGAGGTCTGCTACGCCATGTGGGTCACCTCCCTGGCCGGGGATTGAACTCGTGCTGCAGTAGCTGCCAATTGCTTCATAGTGCTGACACTTAAGCCCAAAATGGTCCCATAAAGAAATATGAAAATTACTTGAAGAAAATTATTAAATTTACTAATAACACCTTACTCTCTGAATTTAGAGGTTTAGTACAATTCTAATCAAAATTCTTAATGGGACTCTTTATTGTTATACAAAAGGTTATTATACTGATCTACATACAGTTTTTTTAAGTAAAGAAATTAGGACACATGCGACCTCTGTTAACATATTTTATATCTGCAGTAATTAAATCATTTTAGTCTTGACAGCAGAATAGCAGATCAATAGAGCAGAGTTAGATAACCCCAAACAGACCCAATTATATGTAAGAACATAAAATACAGTAAAGAAGATATCACAAGCCAACTGTGGAAGGAAAAGTTATTAAATAAATGGTGCTGAAGCAACTAGTTTGCTTTTCGGAAAAAGATTGATTTTAATCCTCAATTCATGTCTCCAAAATAAACACCAGGAGCTTTAAGCTTACTTATTTGTTTGTTTGTTTGTTTGTTTATTTATTTATACAAGCACTGGGTACAGTCAGAAGCGCAGGAGGGTGAGAGAATTCACCAGAGTCAGAGCGGAGAGTAGAACAGGCAGATCGACAAAGTACACTGCTGAGGGGAGCAGCAGGCGGCAGGAGAGGTCTGCGCGCCATGTGGGACCCTCACCTGGCAGCCAGGGATGGAACCAGCGCTGCAGAGGCTGCAGGCAGCCCAGCGCTCAACTGCTGCACCACCAGGGAGGCCCATAAGCATATTTAAATATTAGAAGTAATGCCTTAAAAAAGAAAAACAAATAATACAAGTAGAATGGACATTTTAAGACAATGGAAATCACAAAGAAAAATAACATTGAAGTACATAAATCTGAAACTTCCCCACATAAGAAAGCTATTTAAAATATTATTTAAATGAAAATAACAGTTGCTTAAAATATGACAGAGAAAGAATAATCTATGAAAGCTATACAAATAGATAAGAAAGATACTACAACCCTCTGTGAAGCAGAAAAATCACAGAAGATGAATTCTAAAGGCTAACAAACATTTCAAAGTGTTTCAAAATTTTTAAGTTCTACTTTGCCTAAATTAATATTGATTTTAGAGTATATATGTTGACTAGAATGAGCTTGATAAGTATGTAGTCACATGGAATGATATACATGGTTTATTATAGGGAAAGAAAACATTGTTAGATGATATTTTTCATTGTATGTATTATTCTAATCATACTTTCCATAATCGTTAACATCTGAGAAATGTCATAAGACCTTTTAATGTTTATCTGCCTCACATTTCTTAGAATGTACGTTTGATCAGAAACATAAGAATGAATAAAATGCTGACAAAATCTCCAAGTGAACAAAAAAAAAAAGTTTAGTAATTCGGCTAACTGGTGATTGTACTGTCTCTGTATTCATTTATACCTGCCTTGTTCCAAAAGCTGAGGTACTTTTTGCCCAAGCTAGACACTCATTTCAGTATATTCAAAATAACATGAATTCAGTAAATACCCAAATTATAATTGTCTTTTTTTTTTTTTAAGATTTTATTTTATTTATACAAAAACCAGGATATAGGCCAGAAGTGCAGGAGGGTGAGAGGATTCACCAGAGACACAGTGGGGAAGAGAACAGGCAGACGGACCAAAATGCACTGCTGAGGGTAACAGCAGGCGAGACAGGAGAGGTCTACCATGACATGTGGGTATCTCCCTGGCCGGCCAGGATTGAACCCGCACTGCAGAGGATACAGACAGCCTCACAGCACTGTGCTCAACTGCTCGTGCTACCAGGGAGGCCCAATAATAGTTGTCTTTAATAAATTCACTTTGTTTGTGTTTATTAGGGTATGTGTTGTCCTCAGAAGAGAGGAGCTCAGAGTAGGCTATTGTCTGCTGGGAGGGAAGATGGAATTGAATTGTTGCTTAGACGTGTGTGTGGCTTCCTTATTTCATAAGCTACACATGGAAAAATACTTCTTAAAAATTAGTCTGCTCTCTTCATTTGTGACTCTAACTCTTCAGAAATGAGAAACGGTTATAGTGCCACTCATTGAAGGAATAATGATACGAATTTCAGGAGTAACAAGTTGAATAGGTTATTACTGCAAAAATCATGGTGAAGAAAATACATTTTGCAGATAAGCGTCAAGGGGAGGATTGGATAGAATAGTGACTACCCTTTGCTACCTTGTACTTCCCTTCACATAACCTCATAATTTACCTTTGTGGCATTTATCACTAAAACAATAAAATACTTCTAAAAAATTACATAAACTATATGAACTCAGTAAATAAATAGCAAGTAAGATGTTTACATGTGTGTCATCCCACCTACCCTTGAAGCCATCAAAGAAAAATTCTCGAAGCCTCCAGTGTTTTGAAAAGATTCATTTAATTTTCTTTTTTGGGGCCTCCTCGGTGGCGCAGCGGTTGAACGCTGGGTTGCGAAGCTGCCCGCTGCCTCTGCAGCGCCGGTTCGATCCCCGGCTGCTCCCCGGCTGCTCCCCGGCTGCTCCCCGGCCACCGGAGGAGGGTCCCACATGGCGCGCAGACCTCTCCTGCCGCCCGCTGCTCCCCTCAGCAGTGTACTTTGGTCCTTCAGCCTGCTCTGCTCCCTGCTCTGGCCCTGGTGAATTCTCTCACCCTCCCGCGCTTCTGACTGTACCCAGTGCTTGTATAAATAAATAAATAAATCTTAAAAAAAAGAATTTATTAAAAAAAAAAATGTTTAAAAAAAAATTTTTCTTTTTTGTTCTGTTTCTAAGCTCAAATAAAGGCATCAATTTATTATATTTTGCAGCTTTCCTTATGTTTGACAATTCACTCTTTAAGTATATATGGATAGTTGGCATTTGAAAGATTCTAAAGAATTCAAAACCTGGCTAGCACCTATAAACAATTGGTTGGCATCTGCATATGGGACATGTATTTTTAGATAAAGCATCCACACACACACACACATACCCCTTTTGTGTGTCCTCACAAAGAGATTATATAATGTGTTATATAGCAGCTAATTTTTTAAGTAAATTTGACATAAACTAATTTCATCAGATTAAGAC
Source organism: Talpa europaea (assembly GCF_964194135.1). Taxonomy (NCBI): domain Eukaryota; kingdom Metazoa; phylum Chordata; class Mammalia; order Eulipotyphla; family Talpidae; genus Talpa; species Talpa europaea. Next base: position 81,748,208 of record NC_140072.1, read on the forward strand.
ATGCTATATTCACATATCCATTTGATCAATATTTGTTGCTTAACTATTATGCCAAATACTGTGCTGGGTTACCTAGGAATACAGACATGAGTAAGCTATAGCCTCGAGAAACTTATAATAAGAGGAAATAAATTACTGATGTTAGAAACAAAATCATTAAAATATCTACCTTATTTCTCTAGTAGACAATTGCCATCCATTTACTCACTGGCCAGAGTTTTAGAAATTTTCACTTTGTGCCACTTTTGAAGGAAAAAAAAAATTGAATTGAGCTTATTCTCCAAATTTACCAGTATCAAGTCTGAGCTTAATCCAGTTTCTTTTTCATTCATATTGAAAAGGAAAAAAACAATTTTAGTTATAAGGTAAAAGTTAAAATGACTGCGTTGTTATTTTTAAAAGGTACAAAATGAAGAGTTCTTTAGTAAAAATACTAATGTTAGATATAATTCTGTGATATTTGCTTGATATAGTTGGGATTTATTGAAACAATTATTAGCTTAGAGTTTTTTTGCTTAATATTTTCCTTCTCTTTTCCAGGAGTTTATCCTATCAGAAGATTATAACAAGATGACTCCTGTGAAAAACTATCAAGGTAAGGATGACATTAGTATTTTCATTTATCTGGACTTTGAAATGTTTCTTGATGGCTTCCACTGGCACCACATAGGTCTTAACTTTACAATAGCCGGAAGGACGAAATATAATGCCTTGAGGTAAATATTATCTGTTTTTGAAGTTATAAGCTAAGGCTGAAAGAAACTGGTAACTTGCTTGTTGTCCTGGTAAAGTACAGAGCCAGACCAGGGCACATGACTCTCAAAACCACAGCCCTTGTCTATCTTTTCATTTATCTAAGAGAAGGAATTATAGTTTCATTGGGTCTTCAACAACAGCAGTGAAACTTAGGCTATTTCCAGAGTATAGAGCAGCAACACTTTTGGAAAGGGTTTCTTGACCTGGACCAATGATGTCATGGGTCAGAACATTATAGGAGAACCTCTTAACATACACATGGTGATTGAATCCCAATTGCTTGACTCCATTCATCTTAGATAATCATCCAGTCACACCTCTGTATCTGCAAAGACATAGTGACCCATCTGGATTTGGAAACATTGTAATATTAAGTTATTTCTAGATTTTGAACCTAATTTCATTTTCCTATAGATTTGTTCTTTAATTTTTTTCACAAACCACTTATCAAGTAGTGACTACCTGCTATCCTGTGATTACTGAGGATTGGAATAGTGAATAAGACAGTGTAGCATATCTGCATCTAAGTAGTTTATAATCATGTGGAGGATACAGATGGGTAAATAGACCATTAAAATGTTGTGTGGTAACATCACAACTAATGGTATTCACTCAGCCTTTTGGTGCTACAAAAATTAAGTACAGTCTTTCTTACACATGGCACCCTTTCAATGATTTTTAAATAACCTTGAAAGCTCCCACTTCTGTCCTTTCCTGTTCCCTTATTCTGCCTTTTCTTTCTAGCCTAAAAAGTTTATATCCTCCTTTACATAACCTAAAGATTGTCTTTTTTTAAAAAAAAGATTTTTTTTTTCATTTTCTCATTTTTTATATATATAATAGCTGGGATACAGGTCAGAGGTGTGGGAGGGTGAGAGAATTCACCAGAGACAGAGAAGGGAGCAGAACACGTAGACGGACCAAAAGCACTGCTGAGGGGAGCAGCGGGCACAACAGGAGAGGTCTGCCACGCCATGTGGGAATCTCCCTGGCCATCCGGGAATCAAACCCGTGCTGCAGAGGCTGCGGACAGCTTCACAGCACTGTGCTCAACCCGCTGTGCCACTGGGGAGGCCCTAATCTGAGTTTTGTTCTTAAAAAAAAAAAAGAAATGCTTTGTCCTGGTCACAAATCTTGATCATGTTGGGCTATTTAAAAGTGTGACACATTGTGGTAGGTAGCCTCTGAAATGGCTCTCACCACTCCTCACCTTCTAGTAGTCACACCCCTCCCCTTGAATATAGGCTGGACTTAAAATATGGCAAGTGATGAATATCACTTCCAAGACTGGATTACGAGAGCAGGTCCTCCATCCCACGCACCCTCTTTTGCTCTCTTTCCTACCTGTTCTGATAGAAGCTGTCTTGTTGTGAGGAAACTCATGTTTCCTTTGTAAGGAAACCCATGTGGTATGAGAGGAAGGCCATACAAGCAGCCAATAAGGAACTGAAACCCTTTGTTCAACAGCATATAAAAACTAAATCTAGTCAATAACTATGTGAGAGAGCCATCAAGCTCTCAGGTGAAACCGCTGCCCCATGTCATACTTTGATTCTCTTCTGTGTGACCTTTCAGCAGAAGCACCAAGCTCAGCTGCACAGAGATTTCTGACCCACAGAAACTGAGAAAATGTTTATTGTTTTGGGCCACGAGGTTTTGGGATAATTGTTATATAACAATAGATAAGTAATATATTACATATATTGTGATATGTACAAAATCATATTTCCTACTTCTCTTGGACACTGTTCTTCAAAAGGATAAACTTTCTGGCAGCCACTTTACACTGTGGGTTCATGGGGAATCGTCAACTCAGATCCCTCAACTGTTCTCACCTGAATTGTTATTCAGCTGTATCTCTTGTACTTTCAAAGCTGTTTCTTGGGTTTTTGTTAGTTTTTATCTTTAATGCTTGACTTCACATTCCGTTATTCATGATCTCATTTTATTTAGTCCATCATGTCAGCAAGATATTTTGAAATCTTAATTGTCATTATATAATAACTCTCACTTAGTTTTGTATTTTCTTTAAATATATAATCATTAAATTTATCATCTCTACATCTTTGCTAAAAAATAATGGATCTCAAAAATTCCCGAATGATGAACGCACCACTACAACCCACTTTTCGTATGCCACTATTCTTGGGATCTCTTATATTAATCCAGATTTATATACTTCTAACTGTGTCAGAATATAGTTTCTATATTTTCATTTTTTCTACAAGGGAATTATGAAAAATCAATAACTAGACTGCTGCAGAGACCCTTTTATCACAAACACATTGGGATAATGGCAAATGATCCTTTTGGTTACTGTTTTTGTTGCTCTTTCTAATGCAGTACTCATGAGAAAAGAGGAAGATTCCTATGTGCTAGAAGCAGAATGGCAATGAAACTCAGAATGATATACATATGACCTGACATTGCAGCCATGCTGAGGAGATAAAAAGAACTGCTAATAGCTAGAAGCTTTTATATGAACATTCACTTGGGGATTGGAGATGAAACCTAGGACATTAGTGAGAATGGAAACTAACAACTGAGATTTCTATATAAAGCTGACATCCACAACCCCATGGGGACAAAAAAATCTCCAGTCCTTCACTACAGGGAAGTTCATTATGGAAGACTACAGGGAAATTTACTACTGATCTCAAAATGTAGATAGAAGGGAATAGTCTCTTATGATAAAATCCCACTAGAAAACTTTTGATCTTAAAAGTTCTCATTACAAAAGAAAAAAAAATTATAATTATGGGAGGCAATGGGTGTTTACTAAACTTATTGTGGTTCTCATTTTACACCGTATACATTTGTCACATCATAGTGTTATATACCTTAGACTAACACAATGTTATATATCCAAAGAAAGGAAAGTTTTTGGATTGTACAACAAATGTAAACTAATCATGTAGTGCTAGAAACTCCAAGTTCAAAATTTAACATAGGAATTGTTCCTTGGTGTTGTTATCCCTGCTAAGGGATAAGTAAAATTGCCAAAGCTCTCTTTAACACAACAAATTACATCATGATCCCACAACAACCACAAACCCTGCTTAAGATGAATTCATAATAATTTTTTTAACTACAGAATCAAATTAAAACACCATGAGTAAATATTAGCAGATATCACAAACTGCTGGAGGGATTTCTTAGATAATGCTCAACAGTCTGAAAAGAGAATATAACATGTTTTAAGTGACTAAAGAAATATAAGGAGGTATAAAAACCAGAAGCTTTTAGATATGAAAAGGGCATTGAAAGTAAATCAGGAAATAGTGGATGGATTTGATGTTCCTGGAACATCATTGAAGTACCAAGAGAACAAAACAGCCAACAGAGTGATAGCTTTCAAAAAACGGAAGCAAAGTCAACTTTTTTGGACATACCGAACTTTAAAGAACTCATCACCATAGATGTGCAATAAAAAAAATGTTAAAAGAAGTCCTTTGGGAAGAAGAAAATCATGCCTAAAGAAATACAGATCTATATAAAAGAATTAGAAGTTTCAGGCATAATAACTATTGCGTAAGATTTTTGTCCTATTAAAAAATGACAAAGTAGCATGAGGCTCATAATATGTAAAATTAAAGTATATTGCTATGCTAAAACAAAGGGCAGAAGATGGGGAGAAATAAAAGTATATACTATTGTGAGGTTCTTATGCTGTAAATTATTGATGTAATATCATTTGAGGGAAGATTGTGGTAAGTTAAAGATGTTAGCCTTAAAGCAACCATTAAATAACAAATCAAAATATTATAATTAATAAATCAGCCAAGGAGATAAAATGAAATAAATTAACTGCCCTTCCCCTCCCCCAAAGGGGAAGCAGGGAAGGGATAAAGAACAATGGGAAAATAGAAATAGAAAACAGATAGCAAAGTGACGCAGTTATCAGTAATCACATTACATGTTTGTAGTCTAAAGCAAAATAAAAATTAAATACCATCAGATTGAGTGCATATCCAAATACACAGCATAAATACACTTTAACTATAAAGCCTTAAACAAGTTAAAAGTAAAAGAATGGAAGGAGATATACCATGCTAACAGTAATCCAAACAAAGCTAGAAGAGCTATGCTATTATTAGTCAAGGAAAACTTCAGATCAGTAAGTATTACCAGGTACAATGAAGATCATTTTATCATGATAAAGGGGTCAGCCAGTTCATCAGGAAGGTATAACAATCCTAAATATTTATGTATCTAATAAACATAACAGTGAAATACGTGACATAAAATCTGATGAAACTTTAGAAAGAGAAATAGACAGATCCACAATTATAGTTAAAAAATTTTATATTTCTGTCTCAATTATTGACTAAATAAATCAATAATTGATAGACTAAGTAGGAGAAAATCAGTAACTTATAATAGTCATGAACAACACAATCAGCCAGCTGCTCTAATTGACATCTGTAAGGCATTCCATTCAAATAAACCATAGTATATACTCCTTTGAAAAGCACAAAAAAGATTTATCAAGGTCAGTGAGAGTAGGACAAGTTTCCGTAAAAATTTGGTAGGATTCAAGTCACCAATATATGTTTTTTAATCAAGATGGAATCAAAATAGGAGTCAATAATGAAGAACTCTAGAAAATACCAAAGTATTTGGAAGCTAAATAGTACACATTTAAATAATCCATGGGTCAAAGAGAAATTACCATTTTTAACTGAAAATGAAAACAATATATCATAATTTAAGGGATGCTGCTTAAAAAGGTACTTAAGGGGAAATTCATAGTACTAATACCTATATTAGAAGAAAAGAGAGGTCTTAAACCATTGACCTCAACTTCTATCTGAAGAAACCAGATAGAGAAGAAACAAATGAAACTTAAACTAAAGAGACTTCAGAAGTCCAGAAAATCCAAAGAGAAATGTCACTAGTGGTTTTTTTCCTCAATAAATAAATAAATAAATAAATAAATAAATAAATAAATAAATAAATAAAAGATGCGCTTTTAGCCAGACATACTTATCAGGGAATACAAAGAAAAGATGCAAGTTAACAATATCAGGAATAAGAGAGTAATTTTATAGATACTAGGGATGTTTAAAAAAATAATAAATACTATGAATGACTTTATGCTAATAAATTTAACAACCTAAATGAAATGAACAAATCTTGGAAAAAGAGAAGCTTCAAAAGGTCACTCAAGAGAAAATAGAGAAACCTGTTCACACTACATCTTCCCTGCTGACTATAATTAAAGCTTTCCCATCAAGTAACCTCCAGGCTCAGATGGCTTTACTGGTGAATTTTTACCAAACAGTCAAGGAAGAACCAATACAAACTTCTTCAGAAATTTAAGAAATGATAGGCTTTCCAGCTCATTTTATGAAGTCAGCATTACCTAATACTAAAAGTATACAAAGACAGCTTAAGAAATCTATAGGTTCAGGGCCTCCCCTGGTGATGCAGGTGGTTGAGGGCTGTGCTCTGAAGCTGTCTGCAGCCTCTGCAGCACCGGTTCGATCTCCAGCTGCACTGGCGAGGGTCCCACATGGCGTAGCAGACCTCTCCTGTCTCGCCCGCTGCGCCCCTCAGCAGTGTATTTCATCAGTCTGCCTGTTCTGTTCCCCACTCTGTCTCTGGTGAATCCTCTCACCCTCCTGCGCATCTGGCCTATACCCCGGTTCTTGTATAAAATAAATAAATAAATCTTAAAAAAATCTATAGGTTCATGAAAATAGACACAAAATATGTAAACAAAACTTTAGCAAATCAAATCTAGCAATACATAATGAGCATAATATAGCATGACCAACTGAGATTTATCCAAGTCGTGAAATAAAAGCAGGGACTCCAACAGAGTATACTTGTATACCCATACACATAACATCAATCACGAAAATTAAAATGTGCAAGCAGCCCTACCTGTCCATCAGTGGCTGAATTGATAAACTGTGGTTTACAATGCAATGATTATTTGGCCTTAAATGGAAGCAGTACTGATACATGCTCCAACATGAATGGACTTTGAACACGTGCCAAAAAAGATTAACTAGATATTAAAAAACCACATATTATACATTGTCAAGAATAGAAAAATCTATGGAGAGAGAAAATAAATTAGTGGTTACCCGAGGATAAGAGAAGGGGCTCTTGGGAACACTGGTTCTTTGGAGAGTGATGGGAATGTTCCTTAAATAGAACATTTTCCATGGTCATTGCGCAACATTGTGAATATACTAAAAATTACTGAATTAGAGACTCTAAAATTGTTTAAATGGTGACTTTTATCTTGAATTTTAAAAGCAATTAAACATTATAAGAAAAGAAAACTATAGACCAATATCTCTCATGTAGATAAATATGGTAGCAGATCCAACAATCAAAACTGGTTCAAATTCAAAAATCATTGTAATCCATCACATCAAAAAGCTGAAGAAAAATCACATTGATTGATTGGTATAAAAAACCATTTGATAAAATCTGGCACCCATTCATGATAAATACCCTAAACAAGCTGTGACTAGAGGAGAAATTCCTCAATTTGATAGGAAAAAAACATCCACCAAAATAAAAACCTGTAGCAAGCAATATACTAATTGTGAAAAATTAGATGCTTCCTCCTAAGGTCAAGGATGTCCTCTCTTAAGTACTACTATTCAGAGACTATAGTCAGACTTTAAATATAAAGGTTTTCTTATATGTGTTTGTAAAGCTTAGTGTTATGTATACATATCTCTGAACCTTTTCCTTTTTCATGAAAAAATCTTGTCAGCTTAGAAAGATCCTGTGCTTTGAGTTTTGGGACTTGGTTTGTTTTTTTGTTTTGTTTTTTTTTTTCTGAGGCTTTTTTGTTGTTGTTTTACTAGTCATAGGCAGCCGGCAGCCTGACATAGAACACAAACCAACTTTGACACAGAAACTATGGTTTTAATTCTAATTTCATCGTCGATTATGTAGCTTTGAGCAAATCACTCAATGTTTTTGAGTCTCTGTCTCCTCCTCTGGCACAGCCTGGCAGCTTAGAGGACTAAACTCCCTTATCTACAGGAGAGCTGTCATTCCCTTGAATTTAAAAAGTGACAAAATACCAGGCCCCCTTATACGATAAAAAAAAACTGGCAAAGCACTGAGGACCACTTTCTCTCTGCAGTGGACTTGAATACACTCGGATCCACTAGAAAGTTCACTGTTTTTCCATCACTGGTGGAACTTGAACTGGACATTTGATGACACAGCCATGACAGGATCTTTGGGAGTTTGTACAAAAAGCACATCTTTCAGTTAAAGATAATATTTTATTCTTGATTGTGGCTGAAAGGCAGGTATTTACTGTAGAGAAACCATAGAATTACTGCTTCTATATTTCTTTAGATTCACCATGCTTCAGATAGCAAATTTTAAAACGACAAGCTTTAGTGAAACGAGGGTCCTGAGGGTATCCATTAGGGTTCCAATTATATTATTTGTGGCCATTCTAAAAGGGCTGTCTTGCCGAGGCCTGGTTGTGTCCATAAAATGAGGAAACCGGGCCTCCCTGGTAGTGCCAGGGGTTAAGCACAGCACTGTGAAGTTGTCTGCAGCCAGGGAGCTAACCCACATAGTGCAGCAGACCTCTCCTGACTCACCTGCTGCTCCCCTCAGCAGTGTATTTCACTCAGTCTGCCTGTTCTGTTCCCCATTCTGTCTCTGGTGAATCCTGTCACCCCCTGCACCTCTGGCCTGTACCCCAGTTCTTGTATGCATAAATAAATCTTTTAAAAAAATAAATAAAAGAAAACCACCCACTTTTCTGGGGTCAGTACAGTAATTAAGTGAGAGAAAAATAGTCGAGTAGTTGACACTTGTTAGACACTCAGGAATAGATGACAGTTATTGCTGTTGAACTTTTTGGTCCATCTGTACTGTGTAATTATTTTAATGGTTAAAATGGGAAACTTGCTTCACTATCGCCTCATTACACTCCTGATAAGTCTACTATTATTGCCCCTCTGACCTCGAACCCCTGGGTGCAGGGCCGAATGAAGATCAGAGTCTAGGATATCACTCTTTGTTTAGTCTAATCAGTTCTGTTCAGTGGCCATAGACCACCCCCCAACCCCGCCTACTCACCACCCCCAGAATTAAATAACAAAGAAAGCAAAAATTTTATCAGTTTTATCTTGGTAATTGAGAAGCCCATGAGATCTTAGCCATCTATTTACCTTACTGTTTTTACCTTACCTATTTACCTTACCTTTCTCAGCTTGCCCTATATGTAAAATAGGGAGATAGAGTAGAAGACATTAATAGCTTCATATAACTCTAAAAATTGCGTGATGCAGTTACACTTTGCCAGTGTTGTCCTTGCAGATGAACAATCCTGGGAAATTCGCTCTCATTTTCACATACATGTATACTTTGACATAAATGCTATTTATTTCTCTTTTATATGGCATTTGGTAATAATTCTGCCCTTTGTGAAAATGTGTTTTCTTATGGAAAGTTCATAGAACTTTGTTATGGGCTTATAAGCCAAATTTTATTGAGAAGGAGAATAATACATTTAATTTTTTAAAAATGCTAATATGATCTGACCTCAGGGACTTTGTTATAAGAAAATGGTTCCTGATGTGTTTTGCAATCACACTAGTTCTGTGCCATCTCTAGTTCAGCAGCTTAACATGTCTGAGAGAGATGGCCCAGGCCCCTGGGTAATGGAACCTCTCTCTGTGGTAGTAATCTTCATAATGATGCGGGCACAGCCAGGAGGAGAGCAGTGAAGGGAGATGGATAACTTTTATTTTCTTTATATTTCATTAAAAAAGCAAACAAACAAAAATTCAACTCTAATAGGCCCATCTACAGGAGGCATCTCCAACCTCTACAAGAACTCCTGTCCTACTTGTGTTTGTAGCAACTATGATTACTTACTTCTAGGTGGGAAGAAGAGTATGATGCGTTTCCATGGATTGTGTTTTACCAACCTCCTTTAGGATGTTTAATGGGTTGTTTTCTTGTCTCTTGAATTCAGCACATCAGAGCAGAGTGACGATGATCCTGTTTGTTCTGGAGCTGGAATGGGTGCTGAGCACGGGGCAGGACAAGCAGTTCGCCTGGCACTGCTCCGAGAGTGGGCAGCGACTGGGAGGTTATCGCACCAGTGCTGTGGCCTCAGGCCTGCAGTATCCTTTGCTGGACAGAATTCCCTGGTGGGAATTCAGCTGTTGACCTCTTTCTTTCATGAATATTTTGGGTATGTGCAACCGGAAAATTTTCTATTTTGTTGTTTGCCCTGTTGATTAAGATGCTCATAGACTTTCCTAGCACACAAGTCATATATGTGAAGTAAAGATGGGGTAAAGTCAAGTAATTTCATCCGAAATAAAAGACCCTGCAATACAGATTATGGGTCTGTACACATCTAGATGGGACATAGCCCAGGTTTGTGAGCCTCAGTTGTCAGAAGGTAAAACCATCACTGAAATTCAATTTTTACTTTCTGTACAGAAATAATTTACACATAGATATTAAAGTTTTGAACATTCCTATTGGTGCCTAGCACAAGAAGCATATGATCCCTATTCTTTTAAAAAGTATCAATATTTATTGAGAAACCAACATGCCAGGACTGAAGTGGGTTAGCTGTTATCTATACACAGTTGTGCTGTAGACTTTGTTTCTGTTCAAGACTTTTCCTGGATATGTAGAATATGAATTCTTATTCCCATTTCTGGGTCTATGTGCTCAGGGTGAATACCTGCTAGTGCTGGCTGGTCCCCACATCTGGCCTTGAAGCTGCAGCTAGCACAGGCTTGATGAGTGTGGTGCCTACATGGGCGATGCTGCCATTGTAAAGAGTAAAGGGCTCTGAGTTTCTTTATTTAAAAAGCATAGACTTTCTCTCCACCTCTGACAATGAGGAAATAGGTGGTAGCAGATCACTTGTCAGCAAAAGTAGTAAGACTGGCTTTCATATTTTTACCTCATTTATAAATGCATCTTCAGTGATTCTCAACAATCTGACATAGTACTTTGCTGGGTACTTGCAGATGTTTGGCAGTCGCTATGTTTTTGTCTAGGCTAATGTCACTTTTCTTTTCGTTACTGGAAGGGTGCACAATGAAGAAACTAATAATGGCCATCATGGAAGGTTGTAAAAGTGGCAAGTTAATGAGAAGACTAGAAGCAGGGGTGATGAGGAAGGGCAAGCTGAACCAACTTATCTTTGAGAGGGTGGTACCACCTGTTAATAGAAGCAACCGTAAAGATCACTTTCTAGAAACCAATTCAGACAAGAATAATGCTTGAATTGAAATACATGAAATCTCTTGCCAAAAGATTAATGATTTCTTACATTGTTAGAATGGATGCCTCCTTTTACATATAAGCCCACTGAGCCTAGAAAAGGCTTTGTGCCTTTTTGGAGGCCACCCAGCTAGTAAGTGGAAAAAGTGCCTCCAGAAGCCAGGTCTTTGGCCCTGGGCTCCTCTTCTTTCCCACTCTACTGAATTACCCCTTTGAGAACAGAACTGACGGCATCAATCATTCTTTCTTAATACACTGCTTTCTGTATCACCAGCTAAGCCTAGTGATATGTCTTCTGTATCACTTCAAAGTGTTGGGGAAAAAATACACATCTTGCCCTTAAGAAATTTTCTTTTTAAAATATCTAGAAACAAAAACCAAAACACAAATACACAGATTTAAACTTTTCCGGGCTGTGGCAGTCTTGGACTTCTCTCTTCAGGCATCTCAGAAGTCATCCTCATTTTCAGACTGTTTCCTTTGGCCACACTGTGTGATTTGCCAAGCAAACAATAATCATGGGATTGGTCATCAGAAGCTTTTGTGGTGTGTGAAAGCCTCTGGCTTGGTTTTCCAGTGACCCTCCAGTCCAATTTTGTTAGTTAAGTAGAGAGGGGCTCTTATGTTCCTGACAACCCTCCTAGAAGACCCCTCCCCTGCACCAGCTCTGCCTTGCTAACTCTAGTTTTAGAGCCACAGTGTCCAGCTTTGTTCCTGGGAGCACATATATCTCTGGTATTTTTCCAGTGCTGCACACGGAGAGCATAGCAGCTCTGCTTTTGCCAGAGGGTCTCAGCCAAGAACCATGTGACTTTCCCAAGGATGTAGGTTTTTTCCTGGGAGCTGCCTGAGCACAGATTGTTAACAGGCAGCCTGTGTAGTGTTGGGATTCACATTTAAATCCAGTTTTTAAGCATATTTTCTCATGGGAACACCACACTCCATCTCTTCCGTGCTCTTCTTTCTGTCACCTTAATGTTCTTTCAGTGATGAGAGAAGGAAGAAGAAACTCTACTAAACAACATTTAAAAAGATTGATAGCATTATCTTTACCCAACCCCTATTTCTCTTCACAGTGGAGAGAATGAATCAGATTGAATTTGGCCTTTTTTTCTCTTCTTTTAGGTGTGTTAGTGCAGAAGTAAATATGCAATGAAAATAATCAAAATTCAAGTAGAGAAAGAATGGAGGACAAAGAGACTGATCAGTTCACAAAGTGAATTATCAATATTTGAGTAACTTCAAAACCTTTGGTTGTTCTAACTACAGATCTGAAGCTTCAAATATTAAATGACTTACAATACTAACAACAGTGATACAGCAACACCAAGGAGAGAGGAAAAAAGAAAATATCTTAAATTTTCAGCCCCTGAGAGTTTGCATGGTGCTTCTGCATAATGTCGCATTGTTCACCAGCAAAACAATAATGTGAAGTGAAAACGAAAAGACCTAGTTCTCCATTCTCAGGGTAGAAACCAAAGCTCAGAAAGGTTAAGTGACTTTCTCAAGGTCACATGGCCAGATTAGAATGTCGATATTGTATAATATTTTCAACCAGCCAGCTGCACAAGTACATAGAGCAGAATGGAGGCTTGCCTCCAGGTCCAGCAGCAGATTGATATTAAGAAACAGAACTGTTTTTCTTCCCTGCTTCACTTGCTAGTTTTTAATTTTGTTTCTGTTTTATCTAGCCTCACCTTTCAGTCTTGTCATTTAACTATATTTGATCACTTTTTCATGTTTTCCCAAAAATCACATGCTCTGCATTTTTTAATTTGTGCTGGAGATATTTCCAATATTCACCCTTTGTAGTTGAATAGTCTTTCTACCATTGTGGTCGCTTAGATCTGTTTCTTCAGGAAGTGAGTACTGAAAAGCTAAGATTATCTTGATTTTTATGTTTTCTCATGTCATACTTAATGCCAAACATTCTGGTTTTGAGATTGCACTGTAATTTTATTTCAGCCTTCTTCAAAATTGCTTTTGTTGCATTCTTTTTATTTATTCATTTGAGAATGCTCTTGCTTAGCTGCAGTTGTAAAGACTATTGGGTATCAGATTTAGTTGTTTTTTTTTCATCTGCTAAAATAATCAAAATAAATTTAAGGTCATCTCATTCTATGTGAATCTGTTCTTTTATATACATCTGATAACTTGTTAAGAGTGTATAACTTTTCTTCCTTGTTCTTGAAACTGAAAGAACTTGTTATGCATTGTTCCCTTTCATTTTATTTTTAAAAGGGGATTTATTCTGAAAAATTTCCAACGTGCATCAGATTGGAGAAAAGAGAATGCACTCATATACCTATCACTCAGCTCCATGTTCATTATTCTAGCCCTTTTTGTTTTCTCTCTTTTTGCTAGAGCACTTTAAAGCAAATTCTAGACCTTATGTTGTTTGATCCCTGCATACTTCACTCACTTCACTTCACTATGTGCCTCTAAAAACTGTGAACTTATTAAAATTAATTATAATGCTGTTATTCTCAAAATAACAAAATACTCCCTTTCTTATTATAGAATAATTACTCAATTTTAAAATTTTACTTGTTTCAAAAATAACTTTTTGCAGTGGGTTTGTTTGAAATTCTATGCAGACAAGATCCACACATTGGCTGTGGTTCTCCTACCTCCTAAATTTCTCAGTCTAGAGATTTCTTTTTGCCTTTAATGCCATCGTGACTTGTTGGAGCTATGTTGTCAGTTCTATAGACAGTCTCACAATTTTAAGTGATCTCTTCTTCCTTATGATGTCATTTAATTTGTTACTCTACCTATACTTCTGTATTTTTCTGCCTCTAAAATCTCCATTCAGTTCAGATTCACTTTTGATGAGAACACAGAGTAATTGTGCCATGTGCTCCATTTTGCTTCGCAGCAGGAAGCCCATAGTTTCAGGTTGTCACCCTTCTGGTGAGGCTGAGAGATTGATCCCTGGTTCAAGTGGTGACAGGAGTTTCCCTTGGCGCTGCCCTCTCACCAGCATTTCATTTAGTGGTTTCACCCATTGCTGATCTTTGTCTAAATCAGGGTTTCACTGGGATTGCAAAATAATGATTTTTAATCCTGTCCTTTTTTTCCACATGTATTAATTGGAATTATTCTGTAAAGGAGAACTTTCTGTCATTAACTAGGCACTTAGTTACCCTGAAATACAATTTGTATAGGAAAAACAAAAGAAATTCTTCATTATTTCTCTTTAATTACTTATTTTCAAAGTAGAGTTGTATTGTTCTGGTGACTTCCAATAAGGATCATTTTTTTTCTTTTTATCCATTATTACAAACTCCTAGGGTTTGTAGGGTTTATTTAATAATATATTCAGTATATTTCAATAAATTGCCATCTTTTTCATTTTATGCCTAAATTGTCCCCATCTTTGGCCAACAAGAACCCTGTTATATTGGGTCCTATGTCATTTTGATATAAGCCCACTAGCCATTAGTTGCTTCCTTGCTTTTTTAGCGCATGTCTTAAGTTTTGTACCTTTCCTATCCCAAGCATGGGATCAGCCATTTCTTTTAGTGGGGAATAGTATACAAAGAGAGAGCTAGGAAGTCTTGTATGTGTAATTTTTAAAAGAAAAGAAATCATTAGTTCATCTATTTCTAATTCAAATTTAGCATCAGGGCCTCCCCGGTGGCGCAGCAGTTGAGCGCTGGGTTGCGAAGCTGCCCGCAGCCTCTGTAGTGCGGGTTCGATTCCCGGCTGCTCCCCGGCCACCGGGAGAGGGTCCCACATGGTGTGCAGACCTCTCCTGCTGCCCGCTGCTCCCCTCAGCAGTGTACTTCGGTCCTTCTGCCTGCTCTGCTCCCCACTCTGGCTCTGGTGAATTCTCTCACCCTCCCTTGCTTCTGACTGTACCCAGTGCTTGTATAAATAAATAAATAAATCTTAAAAAAAAAAAAAAACAAATTTAGCATCATAGGGCTTTTACTTTTTCATTTTTGTACTTGATTTTTTTTTTATCTCAGACTCAAAATCTTGGTTCCTGAAACATTAACATAACTCCTTATTTGCTTTAGCCTATGGTTTATTTAAATCAACTCCAAGTAAGAATAGCAATATCATAACAGCAAGAAAACTGCTGAATGAGATTTCTTTGCAGTTCTCTTTGTCTTTATAATACATTCTGCCAAAGATGTACAGTCAAAATACTGTTTTAAAGTCCATTGAAATAATTCTGTTTTAACTGTGAGGTTCTATCACCAGTTTGATGGTTGGGTTCATTCATTTTATTTGATTACTGTGGGGGATTTTTAAAAAATGTGGTAGATACTTTTAGAATGTATTGTATTTATAAGATTCCAAAATGAAAACTGTATAACAGGAAAGAAGACTTACTGCATCCCTGACCTTCCTGTGTGTTTCTCCCTTCTCCCCAGGCTGCCATATTTTAGATGTTGATCCATCTCCTTCAGTGCTTCCTTTGCTAAATATGGCACACATGCTTTTATATTTATAGTTCCCTTCTTTTCTTACACAGAGATAGCATGTAAATTCCTGTGTATCTTGGCTTCCTTCCCCCACTCCCCCACCCCCAACACTTAAGGATATATCCTGGAAATTTCTCCATGTTAGGTGTTCATTGCCCCCCCCACCCCCACCCCGCACCCCAGCTGCATAGTATACTACTGCGTGGACATATCATAGTTAATTTAGTAAATCCCCTTTTGATGGACTTTTGGGTAGTTTGCAAACTAGCTATTAAAAGAATATGGTGTACATAGCTTCGGGCATGTGTCATTTTGTATTTTTTGCAAGTGTCTATCTGGGGTAGTTCTCTAAAAGTAGGATTGCTAGGAATTATCAGCTGAATTATCAACTTGTTGAGAATTGGTGCCTGGGGGTTTTACTGAAGACTGGTCACACAGATAGGGCTGGCACATACAAAAAATTCCAGACTCCCAGAATGGAAGCAGGTATTTAGCAATAAACCATATTGTTATACAGTTAGGGCACAGAGATCCAGTCCTATCAATTAATGGTGGGCATCCATCAAAATTCAAGTTCTTTGGAGAGAGAGCAGCAGTCAGGCCTGCTTAGTTAATTCTTTTTTGTGCAACATTATTTTCTCATTTCTTCTTGAACTATCCATTTATATGTTTTGTCCCTTTTTCTACTAGGTTTGTGCATTTTTTTTCTTCTTGATTGCTCTTTTTATTGGTGATTAAGAGTGATTGTGACATATTACAAATTTTTTTTTCTAATTTGTGTTTAGTCTTTGCTTTAAGGTATTTGTTGTTTGTGTTTTTTGAGTCATAGATTTTTCCCATTCCTAGGTTCTAAAGGTGTTCTCCAATCTAGAACTTATATTTTTCACTTTTTACAATTAGATCCCTATTTTTTTAAAATTTATCCTGATAAATAAAATGAAATACAGACTTTTCCCCCAAATGACTGTCTAATTTCTGACAACATTTTCTATTTTAAAACATCAATTTTTTCCTTATTTGAAGAGCCTTCTCTAAATCATACATGTACTCAATTTCTAAGTACTTTTAGGTCTGTTTCTAAAGTCTCTGTTTTGTTTCATTAGTCTGTCTACCTGTGAACCAACACCACACTTTAATTAAAAGAAACAATAACATGTTTGAATAAAACTGGTAGAGCTAACTTCTCCCAATCATATATCATATTACTCTCATTCCTGACTCTCCTTGATTATTTATTTTTCTATTTGAACTTTAGAATTATATATCTCGTTCAAAGAAAAAACATGTTATATTTGTATAGGGGTTATATTTAGTTTATAAAGTCATATATTGTGAGTTGACATAATAATGCATCATACTGTCAAGTAATTCTGTATGTCTTCCACTTTGTTATGTCCAGTTTTGTGTCTTTCAGCATTGTCCGAGCTTTCCTCATACGGGATTTGCACATTTTTTGTTACATTTATTTATTTCAATCCTCCACTAAGTTTTGAGAGATACTCCTTAATGCTTACATGATAGATTTGATGTTGAAACCCGGCACGTGTTTATTGGTGATCACTCAGGCCAAGTAACCATCCTCAAACTGGAGCAAGAAAACTGCACCCTGGTCACAACATTCAGAGGACACACAGGTGGGATTGAAAGCAAAGTCTCCATGTGCCGCTGTGTGTTGTGTGTTCAGTTGACTCATGGTGAAAGTGGCCTGGAACAACCTGGGCTTGTGCAGACCCTTCATAGACTTGAGTGGTTCAGAAAGATGTAATGTCCAACATTTTTTTAAAGATTTATTTATGCATACAAGAACTGGGGTACAGGCCAGAGGTGTGGAGGGGGGTGATAAGATTCACCAGAAACAGAGTGGGGAACAGAACAGGTGGATTGACTGAAGTACACTGCTGAGGGGAGCAGCGGGCGAGTCAGGAGAGGTCTGCTGCACCATGTGGGTAGCTCCCTGGCCAGGCATCGAACTCATGTTGCAGTGGCTGCAGATAGCTCCATAGGTTGCGTCTTAACCCCTTGCACCACCAGGGAGGCCCTGTAATGTCCAACATTTATACATCATTTGGAACCAAAGATGAACCAATCTGTTTTTAAAACAATAATGACTTGGTTCTTGGTTCTGTTACACTGAAGAAGGCTGGTGCTGGCATATATTATTAAGAAGGCATTGAAACCGTATAACAACTGCACAGATACAAGAAGACCAAAAGGGCAGCTGCCTGAGTCTTTCCTTGCTTTCCTTGGAGCAAGAAGATAATATGTAAGGCTGACTCCCACTTCAAAGACAAATGAAATGGAAAAATACGTCCATCATGGTTAACAGGCTACATAAATAGGTTTAAGTTCCTCTTTGACTTTCCTTCCTCTTGGGCTCTTTTCAGTTTAAAACCAAAGGCCCCCTTTATGTTACTGGTCTGCTCATGTCATTCAAACAAAGCCATATAAAATATCTTTGAATTATTCAAGTCTTTGAAAGATTCGAATAGATGATGACAATTAATTTTTACTAGTGTTTTTAACCTCTAATTTTGACCCTGGAAAATGAGTCCCTGCCTGCTTTTGCTGTTCTTTTAATGGCCTTTCGTGTCTTCCGCAGGTTTCAACCCATGATTTAGCACAGGATGAGATCAGTATTGAGTTTAGACATGATATACAAACAAAGTAGGTGAATGAGGTTGTAAAATGGGATAACACCGTGCCTATGTCATAAAGAATTTTCCAAAATGGGGGGAAAGAAGGCTGAAATGAAAAACATGCAGTAAAGAGAAAACTGAATCTGAGGAAAAGATCATCTTATTATCTAGGCATTTGGGAAGAAGAACACATAGAAACATCCCCTGTGGATAGGGCTCAGGATTTTCCTGATTGGGTTTCTCTTTTTAGCCACCTATAC
Source organism: Talpa europaea (assembly GCF_964194135.1). Lineage (NCBI taxonomy): Eukaryota > Metazoa > Chordata > Mammalia > Eulipotyphla > Talpidae > Talpa > Talpa europaea. The sequence continues at coordinate 81,766,547 of NC_140072.1, forward strand.
TCTGGCCAAGCCTCGCCTGGGAGGGACCTAGAACAGTGCCACCTCAGAAATCTTAAACTTCCATATTTTGCTGCTGACCTCAGTCTCCGAATCTTTTAATCTCCTAAGCCTTTGCTCCAGTTCCTCTTGCCCTCCTTGAGAGGCCCAGTCCTGGATCCTTGTGTTGCCATTATCTTTGCCCCCTCCAGTCTTTTCTTCTCTCCAGTAGCACATTGCTTTAGCCACATGCTTCTCAACATTCTCAATTCTGGGCCCTCCTGTTCTAACTTCTTGGGAAGCTGCGTCTGTGATTCAGTCTCACTGTCCATGAGTTCTCCTTGTGCTGTCAGCTGCTGAACCTGCCACGAGTCACAAGCCATGAACCTTAGCCATCATCACTGTGGATTCGTCATTCCAGTCCAGGCTCCCTGACATGCCTCATGAGCCCACCCCAAGATCTCTCCCCAGGGCCCCAGTACATGCCTCCAGATCATGCCTTCACATGCCACAGTAAGCCCCCTCCCTATGCCACAGTAAGCCCCCTCCCCCCCCCCATCCTATCCAGCCTCCTCCAAAGAAATGCAGAGGCTTTCACATTTAAACTTTTTAGAGAAATTTATTTCTTGTCCACCACATAGTCCCTCAACAGTAAACAGGCACTTCCTCTTCCCTTTCCTTGTCTCACGCTGCCTCTGCAGGAGCCCGCTGCCCCCACCCAGGCTCATGCGCCTCAGGGTCCTCACACAGCAGTTGTTCCCCTTGGCTCCCTTCTGATGAACTCGCGGTTCTCAATCTGTTAGCTGCTTGAATTTCTTCCCTCTCTGTTACAAAACATGAATCCCATGTCCTGCTGTAGCAGTTTCCATCTGATTTTCTAACAGTAATGCTTTTTGCTTTCTTTTTTATTGTGGTAAGATACATATACCTAAAATTTACCATCTTAACCATTTTGAATGCAGTTCGTGGCAGTGAGCACACATTGTTGTACAGCCTTCACCACCATCCAGCTACAGAATATTTTTCATCTTGCACAACTGAAACTCTATAACCATTAAACACCAACTGCCCTCCTCTCCCTCCCCCGCCCTTGCAGTCAATACCCCACTTTCCACCTGTGAACCGGATGCTCTAGGTATCCTATGTGAGTGGAATCAGAGTATTCCTTGTTCCATGACTGGCTTATTTCACTTAGCTTCACATTGCAACAAACAGCAATGCTTCTTAAAAGAAGATCATTTTCCAAGATGCTTCAAATTCTTCACCTTCCATTTGCTTCCCTGCCTCTTGCAACTTGACTTGTCTCTGTCATTCCACTGAAACTGCTACCCTGAGGTCATCGAAGGCCTGCTGGCTGCTAAATCTGGTGCACATGACATACTTAATTATCTAGAGGCGTTTCACATTGTGGCCATTCCTTCTTGCTTATAATTGCTCTGCTTTGGCTTCTTTAACACATTCCAAAATTTTCTTCCGTCCCTGTTTCCATTGTGGTCTTCTTTGTGAATTCTTCTCTTCTCTTCACACTCTGTGCTCTCGCTGGTTGGTCTCCCAGACACAGAAATAAAAGGCACAGTCATTGTCCTCAAATGCCTCAGAGCCCAGTGAGAGATAGGAGCTAAGCAGTAATTATAGTGCGTCGTGGTAAAGGCAGGGGAAGCAGGCGCCGAGCATCTCTAAGAAGACAGGATAGGGTCCTCACTTGAACAGAAGTGGGAGTCAGTCAAGGGAGGGAAGATCTCCCCAGGAGAGATGTTGTTTGACTTAAGATCTTTGAGGAGGAGTGCGTGTTGAGTTCATGTAAAAGGAGTGAAAAGGGCAGTCCAAGCAGAGAAAGCCTGCACACTGCAAGGCATGGAATTTGCAAGGGCTGGAACACTTGAGTTTGGGATGGGAGGGAGTAGTCAGGAAGGAAATGCAAGTCAGTTCAGATCTCTGAGGGCATTGTCATGACATCAGTGAGAAACTGCTAAAGAGTTTCAAGCAAAGACGTTAACCTGATTGAATTTTAAAAAGGTTGTTCTGGCAGTAGACAGTATATTTGGAAAGATAAGAAGGAATTAGCCCATGAACTGTGGTGATGGGAAAGCAAGGAGTGGATGGTCAGGTAAAATTTAGTCAGTGAGTTCACAGGCTTGATGACAGATGGACAGTTCAGATTTGGTTTTGGCAGAGATGGCTCTTTGTCTGACCTTTTGGCTCTTTAGTTGTCACGCAGACACCTTCTGTGACACCTCTGAGTTCTGTGTCATTGCCTCCAGGTCAGGAAAGGAGTTAAGTAGATGCTTCTTGTTGCTATATGTTGAGCCAGATGTAGCCCAAGGGTGTCATGTCTTGAGGGTTGTTCATAGTGTTACCTTGGCATGGTTTCTTATCTTTCTTCAAGAATTTAAGGTATTTTCATATAATTTTATCATAAAATATCTTTGAGAAGCTATAATGACCCTGGAAGGGATTGTTGTTAGCTAACCTGGAGGCAAAAATAGGCGGTCGGTTATTTAACGTATTATTATTTCTAGACAGTTGTATCTACTGACCGCAGCCTGGCTATAGCACAAGTCACTCATGTAATGCTAAAGCAAGGAAGCCTAGGAGATTCCTAGGCCTCTTCCTATGTAGTAACCCATTCTAGGCTCTGGAAGTTCTCAAACTCAACCAGACACAACTCTGATAAAGGGAAAGCTTGTAAGGAGTATTTTAATCTCCTCACTCCTCTCTCTCAGTTAAAGACCTTAAGATGAACCCAGATCCATTAAAGAGTAATCTTGGGGCTTTCATCAGTCCAGATCCAAACTCAGAAGCAGACAGGCTTTGGTATGTGTATAAGGTAATAACCACTCACCCATCACTTCCTTATAGTATAGAGGTCATACAAAAAAAAAAATGTGGGTGTATGATGGAATCAGCCTAAAAGTCATACCCAAAGGCCAAAATATTACATTTACTAATCCATTGGGACTAAGAAAACTAGTTTTATGTTCTTAAGCTCCCTCTGCTGGTTTTATTTCTGGAACTAAATGCCACATTCTTCCTTCTTTGCTTTTTCTGCAGAAATTAGAATGCATTTCTACCAATTTAAACAAAGAGAATAATCAGACTTTGACCATTAGAAATTCATAGTATCAATGAAATCTGTTTTCCTTTCACTTCTAAGAATATTTTTGTTAAGTATGAACATATTGGGAACAGGAGGACTAGAATATAAATCTGCCAAAGCATACTAATTAATGAAAGATTAAATACAGACTTTCTCATTAACTGTTACAATTATTAGAAGTAGCAGTGTAACAAAAGTATCAAAAACAAGACTGGGCATAGTTCAGTGCAAATAAGCAAGTTCAATAAGTGAAAGTGAAAACTTAATTTTTGTTTATAATGAAGCCTTTTATGTCAATCCAGTTTATGTGAGAACCATAGACATGGATTTTCATCAAGGGCCCGTGAAGTCGTTAAGTCTGGAAGTGCTGGGCCTCCCCTGTGACGCAGCAGTTGAGTGCAGGGTTGCGAAGCTGCCCGCAGCCTCTGCAGCACCGGTTTGATCCCCGGCCACCAGCCACTGGGTGAGGGTCCCACGTGGCACGCAGACCTCTCCTGCTGCCCGCTGCTCCCCTCAGCAGTGTACTTCAGTCCTTCTGCCTGCTCTGCTCTCCCCTCTGACTCTGGTGAATTCTCTCACCCTCCCGCACTTCTGACTGTATCCAGTGCTAAATAAATAAATAAATAAATAAATAAATAAATAAATAAATAAATAAATAAATGAATAAATAAATAAATACATCTTTAAAAAAAAAGTCTGTAAGTGCTGAGTTCTGGGGATACAGGCTCCCTTTAGAGATACCGCAGGTTCTGTTCCAGACCATCGCCATAGAGTCACGAAGTTTTTGGATTCCCACTGCATATAAAATTTGTGTTTTACTATACTATAGTCAGTTAAGTGTGCAACAGCATTATGTCTTTAAGAAAACAAAGTATATAATTAAATGTGACACAGACACAAAGCACATGCTATAGAAAAATGACACCTTCAGTTGATGTAGACTAACCCCAAACTTTGAATTTGTAAAAAAAAAAAAAAGAAAAGAAAAAAGGCAGTATCTGTGAAGTGCAATAAAGTGGAATATGGACAGTAAACCAATGATTGCAGGTAATTTCTGAAAATATCATGAGTGTAGCAAGTACTGTGAAACCCAGTGTTGTGCACAGGCTGCTTTGGCACATTAACGTGAGGGCCTATTACGTGCAGAGTTAAGGGAGGCTTTCCTAGACAAGGCGTTTCACCACACCCTAAGGAGAAAGAAAAAGGCATAACTCAGGTGGTGAGAACGTTCTAGACCCTGGGTGTATGAAGCTCAGAGTGGGAAAGTGTGAGCAACTTAGTGAAGGCTGATGGCCCATGTAGAGGGCATGGGAGAGGAGTAAGACTGGCCTTCCAGGCAGAGTTAAGAGCTTGGGACATTGTTCTCAGGCTGTGGGAAAGCAGTGATAAGACTTAATCAGGGAGGAGCTTGGAATCCATTTTAGCATATCACTGTGGCAGCAGTGGTTGGTAGATTAAATGGGAACAAGAGACCACACTGAAGGCTACTGCTGGAGTCCTGAGAAAAATGCCATCAGTTTGGACAAGGGGAGATGGCAGTGGGCGAGGAGAGAAGAGAAAGTGTTTGGGATCTATGCAGGAGATCAGCAGGCAGCAGCACTTGGCCACTAAGGTAGATGTGGCTCCCAGGATTCTGGCTGGAGCATCTAAGTCAACAGCTGAAGTGCCATTTACTGAAAGCAGGAATGTTGGAGATTGAGCAGTTTCAAGACTGTCAGGCTGCTTTATTTTTTTTTTAAAGATTTATTTATGCATACAAGAAGTGGGGTACAGGTCAGAGGTGTGGGGGGTGGTGAGAAGAGTCACCAGAGACAGAGTGAGCAACAGAACGGGCAGATTAACTAAAATACACTGCTTAGGGGAACAGCGGGCAAGACAGTAGAGGTCTGCTGCGCCATGTGGGTAGCTCCCTGGCTGGCTGGGGCTCAAACTCATGCTGCAGTGGCTGTGGATAGCTTCATAGGTTGCATCTTAACCCCTTGCACCCCCAGGGAGGCCCCATCAGGCTGCTTTAAACTGAACATGACCAAGAGACATCAGTCACTGGGGAGGTGGGAAGAAGGCTAGAGGTCTGTTTGTAGACCTCGGGAGGAAGGTGTCGCTTACAGAGAAAGCACGAATTTATTGTAGCTTTACAGAAACATTTATCTCTTCAACCTCGCACACACACAGTAACCAAAAAGGCCAGGTATTTTATTCAGGAGACTTCATGCTCTGAGGACTTAACATAGTTGGCTCACGTTTAGCCTACACACCTTCATCTGGTAAGGTGTGATACAGTAATCTTGGTGAGTTACCAAAACACTATGGGAAACACAAACCCAGCAGTTTCCTACCCTGATTTGGAACATTCTGCATAGTCTCTAGCTTTTACAGGCTATGCTGTAAAAGTAAAAAATTAGTTTACTAAGCATTTCAGTAACACGTTTTAAATTTCTAAAAATATTTATATTCTTTGATCCAGTTCCATATTTGGAAATTTCTTCTAGTTAATCAAAAATGTGAATAAAGTTTTATATATAAATAAAAATTATCTTAGCAAAAATTATAATAGTTTAAAGCTGAAAAAAATCCAACAAGTGAAATAAGGTACATCTATATATTGGGATACTGTACAACTATTAAAAATTACATTTGGGCCTCTCCGGTGGCACAGTGGGTTGAGCGCAGTGCTATGGAGCTGTCCGCAGCCTTTGCAGCACAGGTTCAATTCCTGGCCAGCCAAGGAGATACCCACATGGCACGGCAGGCCTCTCCTGTCTTGCCGCTGCTCCCCTCAGCAGTGTTTTCAATTGTCTGCCTGTTCTGCTCCCCACTCTCTCTTTGGGGAATTCTCTCATCCTCCATGCCTATACCCCAATTCTTTTATAAATAAATCTTTTTTAAAAAAATTACATTTGAGTGTATATCATATTACAGATAAATTTTGTAATTATAAGAACATTTATTTTTAAAAATGAATTCATTTATGGTACAGATTATTTATAGGTCCTGTGGAGATTGAAGGCAGGGAGAAGCATAAAATGAAACACTGAGGAAAAGCAGAAAAATGGAGTAGTCTGAAATGAAGAAACTAAATGGGAGAATTTCTTTGCCTTTTAAAATGTCATAAACCCTGGAAACCCACACCTGTTATAGCTGTTGTTCTCTGACCCAGTTATGCAGGGCGAGGAGGGTTTTTGGAGTGTGAGGTGCATGTGTCTGCACTGTTCTGGAATGCGGGCTCGCTGGAGATGCCTGCCTTGCCCTGCTGCCGGAAGTGACCAGTGGAAAAGACTACTGTTTATCAGGAAGCTCTGTCTGCCGGCAGATGTGGGACAGTCACTTCGGTAGAAAGAAGCTGTTCAATCAGAAGCTCTCTTCTTCTATCTGTGCCCCTTCAGGTCTCAGTGCTCTGCCTTCCACTGGCCCCCCAGCCCCAGAGCTTTGCCTGATGTCTCTATAGTGATGGTTTATTTCTCTTGTTATTGTCCTAACATTCCGTCAACAGGACAATAGAGTACACATTTATTGAGCACCTATTGTGAGTAAAGCACTCTACTGTGCTTGAATACAAAGATAAGGAACTTGAAGTCTACCAATAAGGTCTGACACAAGGATGAGTGTCAGGCACTAGAGATACCGAGAGGTGGGAACCTCACCTGGGTTGACAGTGTTGGGAAGGCTTCCTGCCTCTGGAGAAAAGTCTGAGTTGCACCTTGAAGAGGGAGAAGAAGTTACTTGGGTGATCAGGGTAAAACTGGCACACCAGGCAGAGGGAGTAGCCACCTGTCCTGTGAAAGAATGGCCCCACCAAACACAATGTGCATGCCTTCCTTGTCTTCAGAACTATGCAATAATTCCATGTTGTACATTTGTGTTGGTGTCAGCAGTCTTATTGATTTGTTTGTATCAACAGAGCCTAGTATGGTGCCTGCCATATATTGATAGAAGATGCTCAGTGCATGTTTGTTGAACTGATTTGTTGAATGCTGTGTCTAACAGTTTATACGATAACCTTCAAGAGACCACATTGTTAAGACATTTATACATACATATATAGCGTCCCCAACTACACATATTTGGTGAGCAGGGATGGCGCCCCAAAGTTATGTTTCCCTCCCTAGTCCCATCCTATGTCCCTGACTAGCAGCTTTTGCTTTCAACTTTTTCGCTCCTACTGAAGCATCAGTTAAGGCTGAGCCATCACTAGATGTGATGAATATACCTTGACTTGCTTTAACCTGTTTGTCTGTTTTCTCTTCCTGACTTTGTATTACCAGTAACTCCCCTTTCTGGCTCTGGCCTCTTACAACCTGAAGTAATGTATGGACACTAGAGCTTCGTCTTATCTCTGAAACTTGAATTGATCTCATGATGTCTGCACAGCGCTCTGTATGAGTATATCACCGTTGACTCACCAGTCTATGTGACATTTAGGTTGTTCCTAGTATTTTGTAGTCTGACACAATGGTGAAATGAACAGCCTTGTCCATGTGCATTTTTGTGTTATTTGGTATGAGCAGGGACAGTGTCATGCATAGGTAACTTTGTTGCATGTGGCCTTTCTCATTTCACTGGTCTGCATTTCCATAGCAACGTGTGGGAGTGCCCGTTTTCCCATGCCTTTAAGACAATATGTGTATCACACTTTTTAACTTTCCAGCCAAGATTTTAGATAGTGGCTCATACGAGGATCATAACAATAGAAGTGAGGAGAAATGCCTAGATTCTAGATCTATTTTGGGGGGGGGGGGTAACCAATAATTCGGAGTTGATAATGTATTAGTTTAGAGGCTAATAATGCAACAGTTTTCTAATGCACCAGTTCTCCGGTTCTGTTTGAATAATAGGCATCAGTACTTTTAGTCTAAACTAGTAACTTCTTTTCACTTCTCTGATTTATGAAGTTTTGAATAACTCTTCCTTCTTGTTGGAGCCAACCTTATTATAGTAGTCTGGTAAATATATCACATAACAGGGAGCACTAACTGCAACAAATCACCTGCAGCATTTCAGTGACTTAATGCAGCAGATGTTTATTTCTCACTCATGCACAACCCAGTGCGATGTTCCTGATTTACAGTTCTTTTCCACATGGTTATTCAGGGTCCCGGGCTCCTTCTCAAATGTAATTTTTCCATTCTTGGAGAAAGTGGAATGGGAGCATCTTAACTGCCTTGGCCTCAATGCGATGCAATCTGTTTCATATACTTGCTGGGTCCCATAGCTGAAACCGGGCACATGTCCCTAATATAAGAGGGACTGGTAAATGTGGTCCCTACAGAACAGCAGTTTTCTGGGGAGCACTCCATCTATGGAAAGGGGAATATGAATTTAGGTTGTTAGCTAACTCTGTTACCGATGTTTTAAAAAGTAAGCCATTTGGGCATTGTGTGGAAATAAATAACATTTGCGGGATGGAATGCATATCCTGAAGTATTATGTTCTCAAATACTGAATGATGGTTTTTTAAAGTATAATCATAAAATGTAATAGCTAGGAAAGAAGATGAATTCCACAGAAAAGAAAATACTTGGCTTTGAAGGGCTCAGTGAATAAAACAAGACTTATGAATAAAAACAATTTGTGTTTTCATTCATCTGCTCCTTCATTCATTCACCAAACACTAAACCCTCATGCTATTTATTATAGAGGGGGCGGACTGGTGAGGAAAGGAGCTGGGAACCTCAGGGGCAGTCACCGTGTGCACTGGGGAAATCGTGTTTCTTGCAAGGACAGGGATATGTGCCAGCAGAATGTGTACAGGGAGAAGAAGGAGCTGTTTGCTTAATCCACAGGGTAGGTTTCCCTTCTTTTTATCCCGGAAAATAATCTTCTGAGACATTTAGGAGAGAAACTTTCCTAACAGCTTTAAAGTACAGCGCTGCATTACAACAAATTGATAATCTAAATAAAAAGATTCCAACAAATAAGAAGCTATTGATTGTTCTTTTCAGAATACATTATTTTTCAACAATGTAAAAACTGAGTATTTCTCACATTCGATAGTAAGGATAGGCTTTGTATTCATCTTATATGGGAAAAGTTATGATTGTTCTCAGCACACAAGTTTGATTTATAAGGGGACTGCCGGAGAGGAAAATGTGTCATGGTAGTTTATAGCCACACTAGGGTAATGCCAGCAGCCCACTCACCTCTGCAGTGCTCACTGTGGTTCACAGCGTTGGTGTTCGTTGGTCTGATCGGATTGTTACCACAGCCTGGGACACCGGTGACGGCGGGGCTACAGTGTCATTGGAATGTTAGCAGTACCAGTAGCGGCAGCAGTGCAACTACCACTCGCGGTAGTTGTTGTCACACTACTTTTGCTCCCATTTTATAGTGGAGGAGACAAGGCTGTAATTTGCCGGGATTCTGTACATTGAAATTCCCAAAGAGGGAAAATCTATTTTAAAGTCTGATGTAGTTTAATTATATCTGATGTGCAAGAATAAAAAATCTGATTGAGGTCTTTAATTTTTTAATGCTTTTTAAATCCCCGTTTACCTTCGTTGTTGCCAGGGTGGGAAGTAGAAGACAGCAGTTCAGATAATATGGTTACTATTTCTAAACAGTACAGTATTTTCTGTTGTTCTAAGAAGTATGCCTGTTGTTTGGAGATCAATTAATTGCCTTTTTCATTTCCCTTTGGTTTTTATAGTAATTGATTTTATGGTTCATTAAATTTGGAGGGAACACTTAAAGGGTGGGACTTTTATTCTTAGAGCCAATTAATTTCTCTTTAGGGGCTTACATGTTTATTCTTTCAATACGGAGTTGTTGTATGCCCAAAACTGCACTAGATCCCAATTCTTTACATTCACATTTATGAGTGAATCATACTGTTATTACGCCTAATGTCCAGCTGTGTCTGTTCTGTCAGGTGGGGTAACTGCTCTGTGTTGGGACCCCGTTCAGCGAGTGCTGTTCTCGGGCAGCTCAGATCACTCTGTCATCATGTGGGACATCGGCGGGAGAAAAGGAACAGCCATCGAGCTCCAAGGACACAAGTAAGGCCGCTGGTGCTTTTATAAAGAACGCTGGGAAAGGATTCCTGGCTGAAAGCCGGGACAGGACAGGAATGTGGTCCACTTCCCGGGGATGGCAGCGTGGGGAGGAACAGAGCAGGGACACCAGTAACAGCCTCTCCGATGTGTACCCATACCTAACTACTTTTATTTATTGATACCCATTTTATTCCACAGAGGATTTGGGAGTACTCACAAAACCCATAAAATAAAGTAATGACAGCAAATAGGTAAAAATTAGAACCAGGGAGAACATAAGAATAATACTTTGAGAGAAAGCTTAAAAAGTACAAGCCACAAAGACCTACAGACTTTTTATAATTGAGTTCAAATGTGACTTCAAGATTCCTGGCAGCTTAAGGAAAAGGGGAGAGTAATATCCTTGCCGAATACATTTTGTACTTCACCAAATATTTTTTGAGTACTCGCCTTGATTCATATCATACTTTTCTTCTTTGAGAGATAGATTTCAAGGGCTAAGAGGAAGAGTAAAGAAACCTTTGTCTTTCTTTAGAACACTTCTAAAACTTAGCAGTGCACAGAGTGCCCGAGGAGTTTGATTAAAAAGTAGATTCTTGGGCCCTGTCTTCTGAGCTGAGGGTGTGTGTGTCCAGACAACCTCCTAGTCTGTGCTGACGACCCTCAGACCACATCTGATTTGCCCACAGCCCCAGAGGCAAGGCCTGATGGTGTTGCTGACACAATTTGATACCTGCTTTAGAACGCTAAAGCTCATCTAAATTGTTTTATTTAACTTGTGAAGTTTTCACAGTGCTGTGTAGAGTGACTGTAGACAGCCATAAACAGATGTCAGTGATGCTTCCAGAACCTTTTGGCTTTAAGCAACATTAGCTCTTCCTGTAAATGTGCCTGAAATACTAGTTTTAAAATATTCTCCTAAGTAGTTAGCCTGAGAGGGTTGCCTCTGGTGTTCTAGAATTCGAAGAAGTAAACACCCTCAGCTGGTGTCACTGCTGAGATGTGAATGCTGGTGTGGGGTAGGGGAGGCACTGGAGCGGCTGAAAGGAGGATGGAAAGGAGTTTCAGGACAGAAGGAGCCAGGGCACCAGGCAGGAGAGGAGAAGTCATAAGACCCACTTTTTCTCGGCAACCATTCCTTAGCCCTGAAAATTCACCACTGGATGGGTCTTCAGTGGTTATTATATTTGAATACTGCATAATATTTTGTCAAAAGAGAGACACCTCAATTTCATCTAAAAATAAAGAGATCAGGGCCTCCCCGGTGGCGCAGCGGTTGAGCGCTGGGTTGCGAAGCTGCCCGCGGCCTCTGCAGCGCCAGTTCGATCCCCGGTTGCTCCCCGGCCACTGGAGGAGGGTCCCACATGGCGCGCAGACCTCTCCTGCCGCCCGCTGCTCCCCTCAGCAGTGTACTTCAGTCCTTCTGCCTGCTCTGCTCCCCGCTCTGGCTCTGGTGAATTCTCTCACCCTCCCGCGCTTCTGACTGTACCCAGTGCATGTATAAACAAAACAAACAAACAAATAAATAAATAAAACATGCCTCTATAAAAAAAAATCATCTTTAAAAAAAAAAAATAAATAAAAAAAATAAATAAAAATAAAGAGATCAGATAATTATTTTTTGCTTGAGATGACTGAAATACCATCCTTAAAGACCTCGGCTGACAGCTTAGGTCTCCCAAACCTTAGTGCAACAGAGACCTTTGTAGTGCTGGCCTGGGCACTGGGGATACAAAAATGTACATTGACTAACCCATGATCCCCTCCAGGCTCCAGGGTGTTTTCTATCTCTTTTCTTCTCTAGAGGCTGAAGAGTTTCTGCTTGGGCCCTGAGGCTTTCCACTTTGCTCTCCTACAATTCCTGGTTTTCCCAACTCCTGCCAAGGTGATAAATGGTGGTCAGAGTTCCAAATCAGGGACAAGATTGGTGAGCTTGGGAACTTGGGAGAACAGATTGAACCTGAGATCCCTGCCACTTAGGGTGGGGAGACAGCCTTCCCCTGGAAGCCTTCATTGTGTGGAGGGTCACCTCCCCAAGTCTGCTATCTGGGCTCTGCAGTGCCATACCCTCCTTCACTGCAGATATAAGATATTTTTGTAACTAGTTTGATTTGGTGTAGAATAATCCCACAGCAGAAAGCTTTCCTACTATGGAGCGTGATTGATGGCAGTGAGAATGTGTCCAAGTCCAGAGGGAAAAAGCTCAGAAAGTAAACCTCTATACAGTATTATCTGCACTTGAAGTATTTTGGTGTTTTTATTCCCTGCAGCAGGTGGAACATGATTATGTGTTAGCTCTGTAGAAGGAAAGGCAAAGAAAAGGTTCCAATTTCAGGGACCAGTTCTATTTTTCAAGTATCAGTTACCAGTTTATTGGATATTATAGAAACAAAAATGTGGCCATTTATTGTCCCACACCCACCTTGTTAAATCTAATAATGGTACTTTGGCATTTTAGATCCTTTTTTCTTCTTAAATAATACCTATCATTTCATAACCAACTTTATGACCATAATTTTTCTTATGTGTTTTCTTAGGCTTGTAGGCCTTTTTGGCCATTTAGATGGTAACTTGATTTGGCACTCAGGTAAAATCAAGGTCTTTGCCATCCTGTATGACGGACCCCCTCCACTGAGGCAGGAATCCACAGGTGCTCGGTCAAAACTGTGTTTCTCTCTTCCTACTCTTACCACATGAAAGACTTTTTTTATAAGCATCCTTAAAACCTTTTGATAAAGAAATAGCTCTTTATATATAAATATACATTGGGAGAGGGGCTTCCCTAGTCGTGCAGCGGGTTGAGCACAGTGCTGTGAAGCTGTCCGCAGCCTCTGCAGCACCGATTCAATACCCTGCTGGCCAGGGAGATTCCCACATGGTGAGGCAGACCTCTCCTGTCACACCTACTGCTCTCCTGAGCAGTGTACTTTGGTCCTTCTACCTGCTCTGTCTCTGGTGAATTCTTGCACCCACCTGCGCTTCTGACCTGTACCCCAGTGCTTGCATAAATAAATAAATCTTAAAAAAAAATAACATTGAGGGCCTCCCCGGTGGCGCAGCGGTTGAGCACTGGGTTGCGAAGCTGCCCGCAGCCTCTGCAGCGCCGGTTCAATCCCCAGCTGCTCCCCGGCCACCAGAGGAGGGTCCCACATGGCGCGCAGACCTCTCCTGCCGCCCGCTGCTCCCCTCAGCAGTGTACTTCGGTCCTTCTGCCTGCCCTGCTCCCCACTCTGGCTCTGGTGAATTCTCTCACCCTCCCGCACTTCCGACTGTACCCAGTGCTCATATAAATAAATAAATCTTTTAAAAAAAAAAAAAAAGTAGGGAAAAAAAATAACAGAACTGCATGAAGTAAATTTCAGGAAATTGCAAGTGGACAGAGGACAGAGGCTAATATGAACTTCCACCCTGGCCAGCAAACAGCAAAGTGGTGCTAAAACCAGTGTTCCCAGACAGAAGACTCTGGTTTCAAGGGTCAAAGGGCCCTTGGGGAGGCAAATCCTTGTCAGATCCTCTCAGCATGGGATAGCCCTAGGCATCAGTCATTTGGAAGACCTGTGTGGATGACTCAGCAGCAGCTTTCTCTGGTCCCGGAGGTTTGGAAGAGCTACCAATGTGGGCATTCTGGACTTAGAGAGCGAGATCTCTGGTAGCAGATGCACAGCTGATTGGTTTTTAGCATGTATACTAGGATTTTTCATCAAACGAACAAAAGATACTATACACTGAAGTCCCTCCTACTCTTAGGGGATGGAAGAGGACCTAAGTTAACGTTTGGGCAGATGTTAGCCCGTGTCTGAAAATCTATTTCTATAAGGAGCAAAAAGACTTCTGTACTCTTTTTCCATAAGGGGTGTCAGGCTTCATGGGCACTGCTCCCTGCGCACACACACATGCAGAGAAGACCCCGCACTTGGGCTGTCATCATCTTGTAATTCTTAATGAATCTTTAGCAAGGGACCCTGTATTTTCATTTTGCATTGGGCCTCCTGGATTATGTTGCTGAGCCTGGTTGGACATATATTGCCTCTAGGGCTGATGAGAAAGGAAATGAGGCCATCCCGCTAAGTGTAGTCTTTGTAGATGGCAGGTCCTGGTGGTTGTGAAAAGTGGGGTTTTTGTGTGCTCATAAGAACATTTGCAATGCAGGACGTGGTGTACTCATCCATGAAATAATAATAACCAGCTCTGAAATACCTTCTACTGTAAATGCTCTAGTGATGTCAGATGAAACATGAATGCAAGAAGGTTTCCTTTATTCTTTATAACTCTAATCTGTGAACCCAGGAATAGTTCCTCACCTAGTTTTTAACTGCAAGGTAGTTATACTTTGAATCCTTAAATCAAGAAGTCCTTGAACAGCTTTATTACAAAGCTTAGAATCCAGCATTCATCACTGTGTTTTACTCTTCTGTGTTGGAATATTAACAGAACTGGAGTCCCATAAATTATGTATTTGTTGCTGTGAGTTGCTGCCAGCTATGTGTGGCAAAGCAGTTCTTTCTGTAACTTATTTTGGTTTTACAAGATCACTGATATGTATCAAGGTGCCTTAACAAATGAAATGTAGTTCAAATCACAGGGTTATGAGTCAGTTCAACGAAATAGATTTTCCTTCTGCCCCTGAATATGAGAATTGGTGGCGCTCCATACTTTCAAATGTATAAAATAACAACCAGGAGAGAGAAACAATTGATTTTTAAAAAATGAATAGCTGTCAAGGATTTTATATTAGTCATTAATTAGTAACGGAACTGGTAAGCTGACAAGTAGCTCCAAGGAAAGTCAAAGACTAGACACATGCACAGGTACTAGAGAATGCTGAAATGAATTTGTAAGTGAATTAATTCACAATTGGATTTTTCCATGGGAGGGTGGGCCATGCATCTTCACTGGCAAGATTATTTTGCAATAATATCAGCCTTTGTAACCCACAGACTTATAAAATAACTAAGTTAAAGATGTGGAAAGGCAAAAAGGCCCATAGAATCAGATAACTCAGAAGGATGTGCTAGACAACACCTAACATTCCTTAGAAAAGATACCTTTCTTTTCGCCCATTTCAAAATCTTCATAGTCCACCTGATGTTTCTCCTTATTACTGTAGTTATAATAATGTCAAAAAAGACTTCTTGATCACAGAAAAAAAGGCCTTCTTGGATTTGTTTTGCCAGTAGAGAGCCACTCACAAATAAACAACTATGAAAGTGATAAAATTTAACCTCTGTCTGGATGTCTTTATAAAGAATCTTGCATTGGATTTTTCAAAGCTCAAGGCTAGGAAACCAAGCCCAAGAAATTCCACCATATTTGACCTACTTATAAGCCTGGTTGAATTCCTCTAGTTTCTGAATATGTGCTAGTTTCCTGGTCTGGTAGCTTCTTTACCTGGCTTTACTGTAAGGCAGGATCCTGCAAACCAGGTATTAGGTCAGTTTTCCTGTGAGGGCTTGGTAGCCAATGGCTTCGTGAATTCTTAAAAGTCACTAGTCCTATCTGATTCAGTTAGCAGCATCATTCTCAAATTGATACTTAGGTAAGGGCTGACTTACTTGTTTAATTGATTTGCCTATTTAGTCCTGTGGATAGATTCTAATTGAGCCTATGCAAATGTATTATGACTATTAATGGGGCTAAGAGTTATATTCTGAGGGTTAAGTAAATATTGGACATAATTTGTAAATGTTTCAATTTAGTTTATAAAGGCAGTTTACAAAATTGTAGGTTAGAGATAGTGTTGAAAAAGTAAGAAAAAGGCATCCTCATATATCCAGAAAACAAAACATTAAAAACAACGTCAACAACATTTCAGATAAATAACCACCATAAATTTTCCCTGTTCATTCAGTTCTGTGTGATTTATTCTTGTTTTACTGGTTTCTGGCTTGCAGTCCGTATTCATTCAGTCATCTGCATCTAGACTAAAGAGTCCAAAAATCCAAGGAAGTCCTGACTAGCACATTTTAAAGTGTCTCAGCAATGTCAGCCTGGTACCCTTTGCTCAAGAATTTGGTCTTTGAAATATCAACATTTTAAAATATCTGGTACAGGTCGTCCTTTTCCATGAACTCTGATATTGTCCTTTCTGGCCTGTAGCTTTTTATAACAGATCCTTCAGTCAAGTATCAGAGTAATAAAAGTTATTTATAGATTATAGAGGCTTTAATTTTTACTGTTATAATTGCAGTAAAATAAATAAGAATAGAGAAGAGTAAAATTCTCTGTTGAGATACCCAACATCATTATTTCCTATGAGATTTGATTACTATTTCCCCCAAGAATAAGAACATATTATAGACAATGAAAGCACGGGTGAATCGCCAAGGTCTTCCCATAAAACATATAATTTCAGAAATACTTAATAACATTTTACCTATAGTATTTTAAAATTTTAATATTTTTCAAAATATAAAGTTCAGGCTGGAAAGACAAAACCAAAAGAATTGTTAAAGGAGTTTTAGAGACTTTAAGTCAACGTACACTCTGGAAATAATCCTGGTGAGACACCAAATCTCTGCTAAGCAAATTCCATTGAAGGAGAAGAATACACTTTTGCATTGTCATCAAAGACACTAATCAGTAAATAAAGAAAAAGGAAAATATGCCAGAATTTATAGCTTTTTTTTAGACAAAGCAAATACAATTCATTTTCCAAATTTGTCCTTTATTCTTCTCTTTCATATTCTAAAACAATTTTACACTTTAGTGAAATTTTTAAATTTAGTAAATTTCATGTTTTCTTATTTTCTATGACATTTAGAAATATTTAGTTTACATAACCACTTTTTTATAAGCCAAACAAAAGCAATTTTTTTGTTTGCTTTTAAAATTATTTAAAAGGTGCTATAATCTAGTTTATTGATACCCTCTGGAAATTGAAAATACTCAATACACACACATGTGTATTGTGTATTATGTGACTTGTGGACACAAACATATCGAGCTTAATAGCTTCAGTTCTACAATGTCTGTCACAGGTCAAAAGATCACATTTCTTCCACAAAAAGTCAGCAGTACAGATTTCAAAGAGCTATTCTCCCTCCCAGTGAGCACAGAATTTTTACTTTAGTTAAACTCAAAAGTAGAAAAATATTCAGACAAAAACAACCTAGAAACCAGATTTCCTCTTCTCTTTTACCCAGTAGAGAAGAGATCTCTGTAATCTTTTTCTAATCTTCAATAATTGACCATAAAACAGAATTCTCCATCATGGCTGCCACCAAGAGGGAATAAGTTGTCAGCCATGTATGAACAAGAAAGAAAACAAAACACAAAATCAGTGGGGAGAGGATGCAGACTAGAGAAATAGAGAGTCAATGGACCTCTATTGCTGTTTTGGATTCTCTCTAGGAGCTGAGAAATGACATGTGTAGGCTCCCCACCTCAGAAGACAGCTTACCTGTCAAGTAAGTCAAGTGAGCGTTTCCATGGCTGACCCCCAAAACTTTAAAGTATATTTTTAAAAGGTAATATCATGATTCTTGAACAAATGTAACAAACGCAAGGCAAAAGACTTGACTTAAGGAAGGCACCAATAAGATGTTACAACAGGTTCAGCAACAAGCTTTATCTCTTGAGTGTTGGTGACTGACAAAGACTACCTCCTCCTGAAGCCTCAATTAGCATTTTGATTTTTTTTAAATCTGGAGTACTCTTCTGATTGGTAGTATGCTGACAGTTCCATCCTGCTTCTAAGATCTGCACTTGGGGGTTGGGGTACACGTGTGCATTCATTGTCATTGGGCTTCCTACTGTGGTGCTTTCATTTGCTCTTCTGAACTGTCACAACCCTTGGTTTCTTTCACAGTGACAAAGTCCAGGCTCTCTCTTATGCGCAGCACACGCGGCAGCTCATCTCCTGTGGGGTTGACGGTGGGATTGTCGTCTGGAACATGGATGTGGAGAGGCAGGAGGTAGGTGACAGGTAGCCTGGGAGCTGCTCCCTCACAGCCGCTGGACTTGGCTCTACGGAGACTGCCCTCCTGCTCATTTCTTACTTCTTTTATGATTAAACCACGAACTAAGACATCATTTCCAAATTTTTTATTTATTTTTTTTTTTAAGAATTATTTATTTATTTATTTATTTATTTATTTATACAAGCGCTGGGTACAGTCAGAAGCGTGGGAGGGTGAGAGGATTCACCAGAGACAGAGCGGGGGACAGAACAGGCAGACTGACAAAATACACTGCTGAGGAGAGCAGCGGGCACGGCAGGAGAGGTCTGCGCACCATGTGGGACCCTCGCCAGCGGCCGGGGATCAAACCGGTGCTGCTGAGGCTGTGGGCAGCTTTGCAGTCCAGCACTCAACTGCTGCGCCACCAGGGGAGGCCCTAGGCCCTTTTTCCAAATTTTTTTAATCCCTCACAAATTGGTGTGTCACATTCAGGTAATGGAGATATTAGAAGAATTGCAAGTGAGACTAAGATTTTAAATGTGTTGTATCATTCACAACAAAAGTTCAGCTGAGAAAAAGGAACCATCTATTTTCAGGAGATTAGCCCTTTTCTATAAAATGCCGTTAAAACCAAAACTTGTGTATTTTATGTTAGTGAGGGAAATGGTGGCTTGTGTGCCAGGAATGATATTTGATAAAAGTAAGAATCTTTAATAATAATAGAAATATTAGAAATAATTATTTTTGTCTTTATGAGTCATGTTCTAAACAGTTCTCCAGATACATATAGCCATTTTTAAGCATATATTTAGTTTTGTCATAGCATCCTTTTTCTTATGAACTTTCTTCTTCATCTTTGAGAATCTTAACAACTCACATGTTTACTGAATATCCCCTTGACAAGTACTTCAAAGTTAACCATTTTCTCATTTTCCTAGTATTATGCTGGGTAAACTTTCCCTTCGATAGTATATATTCTTCTCATTTATTTCCTTGCAGGATGCCAGAATTATAAAAGCAACACTATAAAAAGACAAAACCGATTTCCCAACTTCTTTCCATGCCCTCGCCCCAATCTCATTTCAAGAGAGTCATTGCTATTACCCACAATGTAATGCCTTTCAAATGCCAGTAATTAAATGCTTAAGAAGATTAAAGCTTGATTTGCTCAAACCATAAATCCCTGGGAGTTCTATTAGTAACTAATTAAAATTATCTTTACTGTTAGGAAGTGGGGAACTGCAGAATATTGCTTTGAAAGTGTCACTTGGCCCTATCAGTATAAAGGCAGGGAAACTGGTACAGTGTTCAGGCCGTAACCCCAGCTGCCCATGCGAGTAGTGGTTCTGCACCATAGACTGTTCTGAGTGCAGGTCAGCCACACCTGCCCTGTCCTGAACTCTTCCTAGCCTAACCTACCAGACCAAGGGAGAAAGGGGCCAGTGGCCCTTTTCCCTCAGTACACAACCTCCACCCTTGATGGACAAAAGCCCAAAAGATGATAAAGATGTGGTTTCCAGATACAATGCCAGGAGGTTGGTTAGGCAGTCCTCTGAGCCATCTTGCTCAAATTATGCTTTTGAAACACAAGGATATTGACACTGAGTACCAGCTTACTGGACTCTTGAGTGATTCCTAGCTCTAAATGGGTGGTGTTCATAATGTAGTATCTTATCCACATAAACCCCTGAGGTGGGTCTTTGAAGCTGCTTCCTGAATATGGCAAGTGCTGTACAGTGCTCACCTCCAGAGGTCTGACACAGATAAGGGTTCAGTGCCTGCCCTGAAGGCTGGCAGGTTTTCTAGAAGAAAAGACCTATGGGAGAAAAGCCTCAAAAAGCATTAAATAGTATAAATGATTTGGTTACAATCTACGTAAGATAGAGTATTAGCACTGGATATTTCAGAAAGGGCGTTGTCATTGTTGGCTAATGCTGAAGCAAAAGATTTGTGGAAGAACATAGTGTGGAGAGATTGAAGGGCCAGATGTGCTCTGACCAGGACAAGAAATGCCAAGAGTAAAGACCAGATGAACAGGCAAGGTGACACTCAGCATTAGCACTGGACTGTAGGGGCAGCCAGAGAAAAGAGGCTTCAGCAGAAGGGTGGAGAGATGAAGACCATGAGTGGCTGACATCCTGTAGGTTAAACATGTATTTATACTGTTAGTCCATATACACATACACATAGCTCAGTTCTCATTTCAGTGAGCATCCTTAGGGCTGTTACTTTGACTCTTCAGGTATGTTACCTACTGCTATTTCATTAAGAATTTTTTGCACTGGGTTTTGCTTTGTGCCATCATTTGGGGTGCATTTCTTTTTCTTCATTTTATTTCATAGTCTGTTCATTTCTGTGGGTTAAGCTCCACAGCTTTCTTTCTTATCTTGATGCGCTGGCCTTCTGTTAAGATTCCAGGTTATAGGATTTAGTCCTAGACTGTTGGCCAGAGATACTGGGCTGTCTTTTGCTTTCTAGAATGAAACCTCTGCATCTGTGGGTGCTGGGGGCTCTGGTGTCAGCACAGGGTACAAGATGGAGCAGTGGAAAACAGAGTATGCAGCTAAAGAATACCAAGAGCTCAAGCCTCCCTAGAGGCTGTGGATCCCTAAGTGGAAATTTGCAACTCCCCTCTCCTCAGTTCCTTCATCACAGCCTTCCTCACAGCCTCAGGCAAACATTGACCCCTCATCTACAGCCAGACTCTGATCACAAGGTTCTGCAAACCTAATTTTTCCCAGAGGCATGGGCAGGAGCAGAACATTCTGGAAGCTACAGGATTAGGCTGCAGTTCCCAATAATGGTGACAGGAGGGTGAGAGGCAGACATTTCTCAAGGCCTTTGAGTGCCAGTGATAGAAAACAACGCCACTTGCAGACCTCTCTCAGTCCGCTGTCCAGTTTGGGGCCCTGGAAGGTGCTGCCACCTGAGAGGGAACAGAAGGGGGCTGCTCCAGCAGCTTCCACAAACAGAACTTTTCCCAGAGGCACAAACTCCAAATGTAAATGTGGGGGCGTTAAGCCAAATTGGAGGCAGCTAGCACTGTAGGTTAAAGTATTAGCAAAGGCCCGAGGCACTAGTGGGGCAGGTGTTTCACTTAACTCTGAAGCCAACCATAAAGAGAACCTCTCCTGTGAGCCCTCTGGAGGGAGCCACAGGTGGGCAGCCTTCTGTTCCCCACAAATTCTACCAACAGGGACTTCCCCGAAGATTCAGACACCAGCTGTTTGCACCAGGGGCTTGTAGGCTCAAACTGCCAGTCCCTGATGGGAATCAGTGTTGCCCCTTGGTCTGGGGCTGTCTAGTGGCCTCAGGCATTACTGGTGAAGGGATCAGGATACTTCACCCTCTAACCCTCTTCTCTGGTTGATTTCTACTGGGATGGCGTAGGGAAACTGAAGTTAATCAGGCTTTTTTCTGCCCTCCTGCCTTTGGCCTCTGTGGCCGCCACCTGTGGTCTTGCCCACCTCCTAGGTTGTGGGCGCATGCGCATCTGTAAACACAGACACCTGTGCCCAGACGCGAGCGATGAAGGGCTCCTCGGCTTTGGCATGGGCTGCAGTGTCACTCCGAGTCTAGGGGACTTCGCTGCTATTTTCCTGTCTGCTGGTTTGTCTCCTGATTCAGCATTAAGTACCTGTAAAATTCTACAAAGGGCTCCAAAATTCTCTTTTCATCTGTGAGAATCGACAATGAACCAGCCTGGGATTGTTACAAGGCAGGGAGAGGGGCACCCCAGACCTCACAAACCTGCCTGCTCTAAATAGGTTCTGCCATCTGCCGCATCAACACAAAACATGAGACTTTAATGAAAAGGAACTTTGATACAATCAGTAAGCAACACAGGAAAGGCAAAGAATATAGTTTCTAAATCAAGCACCCAAAGTTACCCGTCCCCTCGTGGGTAAAATTCCACCCAAGCAGGATTGGCCCAGAGCAAAGCCCAAAAGCCTGCCACAAGTCTAAAGCACCTTCTGACGGGGACCCACAGAAAAGGATCAGAAACAACCAGAAAAGTCTGGGAGGAAAAGAGCAAAATCAAAATCAAGACAAAAGCTGCCATTGTCACCTCCCCACGGGTCTCACCCACATCTGTGTCACCCAGTCCACGACCAAAAGGCAAGCGCAGTTTCTTCACGTGTCTCTCTGCTCCACGTACCTCCTCCAGGTCTCCTGGCTCCATCCTGCTTCCTTCCTTCCTCAGTCTCCTCTGCAGCTTCTTCTCCCTATTCAGCTCCACCCTCCCTTGGGTGGGGCAGAAAAATCCAGAACCTCCCCCTTTCCTGGGGCCCACCCTGTTAAAGGATGGTTGCACAACATATGGCCTTTGCCCTTGCTGGCTCCACTCAGCCAGAGGGAGAGCCCGTGGAAGTCATCTGTGTTCACTGGAAAACAATCCCTCCCTCCTATTTCCCCACTGGAGTTTAAGGATCACCCAATGCAGACCCCTCCGTTAAATCTGTATATGCTTCCTCTATCTGCTCCCCTAGCACTTCACCCTAAATCTCTGCTCCCCAGAGTTCTTTTGTGCCCTGGAAGAAGACCCTCTGTTTTCCACACCTGGCTGTGTGAGTTCCCCTCTCAAATGCACTTCCCAGGACCTTGGGTCCCCCACGTGAGAGTAAGCCCTGCAGTCCCCAGAAAGAGACCCTATATTTCAGCCGTCCCTCCCTCTCTTGGGTCAGAGTGCCCAAGTGGTGTTCCAGGCAGGATTGTGTGACATTTTCTAGCTCCCTTTCTTGTGAAAATGCAGTTCTTCCAGCCCTCTGGTTTTTTTCAAGGACAGTCTCTCTAGATACTCTTGTGTTGTATCTGGGGAGGGGCTGAGTCTGGCGTCTTTACTGTTCCATCTTGCCCAGTAAATATTTTTTAAATGGTTGATAAATGGCACCTCTGTTACTTAATAAACACATTCTGATTTCTGTTTTATCAATGTCAGTGGTTCCATTGTCCTCACTGCTTCTCACTGTGGCCTATTATGTGCTTTGTTTGACAAGACCCCTGAATGGTTGGACAGTGATTCCTGCCAAAAGTGTGATCAGCCTTTTTTCTGGAACTTCAAGCAAATGTGGGACAGTAAGAAAATTGGCCTGAGACAGGTGGGTGAAATGGATGCTTCATCAAAATGTAATAGTGTAGAAATAACTTTCTGTGTGATCTTAGAAGAGATAGCACCCCTGCATGGGAATTCTGGTTGGGATAAGTTACCCTGAAAGCACTTGTTAATTTATTCCCGCTTAAATGATTTTACTTTCCTTCCTCACAATCTTAGTTTTTGTTGTTTAGATCTACTTTTTTTTTTTTAAAGATCCATTTTATTTATTCATGCATATAAGAGCTGGGCTGTAGGCAATAGGTGTGGGGGGGGGGGGTGGTGAGAGGATTCACCAGAGACAGAGTGGGGAGCAGAACAAGCAGATTAACTGAAATAAACTGCTGAGGGGAGCAGCGGGCAAGTCAGGAGAGGTCTGCTCTGCCATGTGGGTTGCTCCCTGGCTGGGGATTGAACTTGTGCTGCTGTGGCTGCTGATAGCTTCATAGTGCTGGGGCTTAGCCCCTTGCGCCACCAGGGAGGCCCCTATTTTGATCTACTTTTAATACAGCTTTTTTAGTCTGATTCCGTTGTTGGCTTTGGTTGTCTCCCAGGAAGTCAAATTGTGGTCACCTATCTTGAGCATGGCCAGAGTGTAGACAATGGATTGAATCAGATTTCATCCACTTCTCCTTCATCCAGCCATGTAACCTCTGGAACTGGCACTTTCTCAGTATACCTAGCTTTAAGATAACTCAAGTGCTGGGTGCTTCCTCTAGACTTCATGCTGAATTAGAAGGGGCCAAGAGTGAGGGAAGGGGAAGTGACCCAGTCAAATGTTTCCTACCAGTCCTCAAGATGCAAAAATAGTGTAGAAAGAGAGCTCACCTGCTGTGTATTTCTTCCGCTTTCTGGAGCACCCTTGTTTAGCATCCTCACCTGCACACTGTGGCTTGCCCCTCGGCCTCCCCAGAGTGGTGGGGTGGGGACGTTGCAGCAGGAGTCTCCTTTTCTCTCCCTCCAGCACCACTGCCGCAAGTGCGGGAAGGCAGTCTGCGGCAAGTGCAGCTCCAAGCGCTCCTCCATCCCTCTGATGGGCTTCGAGTTTGAAGTAAGAGTCTGTGACAGCTGCCACGAGGCCATCACAGATGAAGAGTAAGTTCCAACCATCTGCAGAATCGCCAGGGTTACGAGAGAATGTGTCCTAAGAGCTGCACCCAGCCCTGCAGCCATAACCAGCAGTGCCCCAGTTACCATGGGTTTGGAACACAGACCTTGGCAAGTGAGCAGAGCCTTCCTTCCCATCAGGAAGTCTGTGTTATCTTGTGAGAAGAGAGGGTGTTGGCAAAGCCTTCATCTCTGTGCGGGGGCCAGTGCTATATGCATTGAAAATAGATGTTCTGCCAAACCACTGTCTCCTCATTTCATTGATAGTTGGCTGGAGTATGGGAACCCAAGGTTCACCTTCTGGCCCATGCTGGTATCTTTACAGGACCTGAATCAACCTGCAGGCTCTAGCAGGTTTCACTTTTTCAGGAAAAGCTAAGCTTAAGAGACGAACACTACTCCATCTTGCTTGTCAGTCTTATCCAGTAACTAGGACCTCACGTACTGTCCCCGTGTATGCTTTGCAGGATGGCACAGGTCTGTGTCAGCAAATTGCAAGCTGTCCCAGATGTAAACAAAATGCTATTAGTGAATTATAGCAGGGGCTCATAGAAAACTTGTCTGCCTAATCCTTCCATCCCCACCTACCCCCAGCACCTGGTATAAAGTAGAATCATTTTAAGTACGAGATAGGTGTCTGAGAAGCTGTATGTAAATGTAAACATTTTAAATGCTCCAGAGGAGGTCAGCATTTAAAGGAAATGTTTGGCAAATGAATAGAGCATTCTCTTACAGTATAAATAACCATAACTTGCATTTTTTATTCTTATTTATCCATATCAAATATAAATTTAGATGCCCTTGCATGAGGAAGCTTTTATGATCATTGGCTGTTTCCCGCTCACACACGATGGAAGCAGCTCGTGAAATTAGAGAGCTGCAAAAGGCTTCAGGGATAGTCTGGTTGAATTCTTCATTTTAAAAAGACACAGACCCAGAAAGTCTGAGCAACTGCAAATTAAACCCAAATCTCTAATTCTAAATATTTTAAAGTGCTCTTTAGTATGCTGAAAATCTGTTCTACCGAGTGATCTCTAGAAAAGAAGGAAACAGCCATGTTCAGGGAGCCTGCTACCGAGGAGTGGGGACCTGGGAAAGATGATTTGGGAAGAGCTGGGCCTCCCACTGCAGTTTCCTGCCCTCTCTCTGAAAGCATTGGCACTGCCTCCAGAGCACCTGCATTTCGTACTAAAATCATGCATAGATTAAAAGGCACAAAACAAATAACAATGTTTGACAATGCCTAACTATATATTGTTTAACTTGTTAAACCATTAGAATGCTACAGAAAACCAGGTCTGCAATTAAACCAGGGGAAAGGTGGGGGGGGGGGACCTAAATGGCCCTTCTAGCAGACAATAGTAAAATCTTAGGCATTTTAAACAAGTGTGCTTTTTTTTTTTTTACAAAAAAATAAAATGGCAAAGGTCATTGACGCAATTCTTTCTGCGATCAAACTTGGGAACATTATACCATTTAAAAAAAAAATTGTCAAAAGCACAGACTGTATCAGAGCAACAAAATCTCCAGAAGGATTCTTAGAAATTTCATTGTCTGTTTCCCATTTTAGAGAGAGAAGAATTCTTTTGCCTTTTTTGTTTGCTTTTTTTGATTTTGTTTTGTTTTAATAATAGGTCACCAGGGAATAAAGGTAGAACTGAGAGGCAGTTGTAGCCATTTGACTAAACACTAGCATTAAATGTCACCCTCGATCTCCTTCATTCACATATCACTACCTTTTACTCTCGGAAACTCTGTGCTCCTTGCAGACGTGCACCCACAGCGACCTTCCATGACAGCAAGCACAACATCGTGCATGTGCATTTCGATGCAACCAGAGGATGGTTACTGACTGCTGGAACTGACAAAGTTATTAAGGTAGGGAGGAGCTTTTTTTTAATTGTCACTCTGCAATACATATTTTTTATTGAGCTATAATAGACATAGCATCCGTTTCATACGTGTAACATCATTATTCAGTATTTTTGTATATATTGTGATCACAGTAAGTCTAGTTAACATCCATCACCTTCCCTTTGTTTCTTTTTAGTGATGATGACTTTTAAGATCTACCCCCTTAGCAACTTTCAAATATGTGATACAGTATTACTGGTAGTAACTATGCTGTCCATTTTGACTCCCTTTACCCATTTCTTCTATTTGGTAACCACCAATAATCTATTCTCTGTATCTATGAGTTTGGGTGGTTTTTCTTTTTGTTTTTATTTTTTCAGTTACCCCGTGTAAATGAGATCATACAATATTGGCCTTTCTCTGTCTGACTCATTTCACTTAGCATGTCCTCAAAGACACTCCAGTTTTCACAAATGACAAGATTTTCCTTTTTTATGGCTGAATGAATAATGTTCCATTGTTCATATATACCACATTTTCTTGAGCCATTCATCCATCAGTAGGCACGTGGTTGCTTCCATATCTTAGTTGTTGTAAATAATGCTGCAGTTACCATAGTGGTGTAATTTCAATTCAGTATTTTCATTTCCTTCAATAAAAAACCCAGAAGTGGAATTGCTAGATAATGTGGTTCTAGTTCCAGTAGTTTTATTTTTAATTTTTTTGAAGACCTTCCTACTATATTCCATAGTGACAGCACCAGTTTACATCCCCACCAACAGTATACAAGGGTTCCTTTTTCACCACACCCTCCTTTCTCCACACCCTCCACACCAGTCCTTATTTCCTGTCTTTTTGATAATCGGTATTTCTAATAGGTATAAGATAGTAGCCCATTTTGGTTTTAATTTCTATTTCCCTAATTTTTAGTGATGTTGAGAAACTATGTATATGCCTTTTGTTCATTTGTATATCTTCTTTGGAAAAATACCTATTCAAGTCCTTTGCCCAGTTTTAAATCAGATTATTTGCTTTTTTTTTTTGCTTATTTTTGTTTTTGTCACTGAGTTGTATCGGTTCTTTGTATATTTTAATATTAATTATGTATCAGATTATATGACTTGCAAATATTGTCTCCTATTCTTTAAGTTGCCTTTTCATTTTGTATATATAGTTTCCTTTGCTCTGCAGAAGCATTTTAGTTTGCTATAGAACATCATCTTATTTTAGAAGCTTTCTATCTTTGGCCCTGTGAATATATAAGAGTACCAAGATTATGTGAAGTCTACTCAAAATGTTATCCTTGGCAGTGAGCGTTTTTGAGAATGTGTTACATGCAAGGCCCAGTGTTAAGAGCTGGCTATCCACAACATAATAAGACATACCACACCAGCCTGCAAGCAAGGGCTATTCTACTGGGAACACTCTTAAAAAGATAGTTAATAATAGGTCACATGTACTGTGGCCAAGAGTAACACAGACCAGAATTACTTTTAAGAGTTCAGTAGGAGATGGTGCTGCTAGAGAAGGCTTTGTGGGGAGGTGAGAGTTGAGTTGAATGAATAGTAAGACTTGAATAAGACAACAGGTAATAAACAAGATCTTTTCCCCGTGAGATCAATTAATCCAGAAGCACTCCTCAGGGGGTGCTCCAAGGACAGTGGTGACCACATGGATTCTGTACCATAACAGAGACCCAGGACAGACAGGGCCGCACCTGTGTCATTCCTTGGGAAACACAGAGGCACAGGCTCAGCAACACACTGAGACCCCTTCTGGTCCATGCTTGGGATCAGCAGTAGAATGAGGCGATTAAAATAACTCCCTTTGGAAACTACCAGGCCTTAGTAGCGATGAGTAATTTTAAAGTAAATTCTTGGAGCCTCTGTTACTGTATTTTTGAAAATGAGGCATCTAATGGGACTGGTTGGAAGATTAAATGAGATAAGATGTGGAAAGGACACGGCATGTCCCTGGTGCTCCTTTTCTGTCTAATATATGTCAGTTCCCTGCCCCCCCAAATGATCTAATCTGCCTTTATTCTCCATTAACTGGATTAAAATGTCCAACTACCCCATCCCCGCTGTAGTGTGTCTCTGGTTTATAGTTGCTTGTTGATTCTAATTTTTACTTTATTATAATTAGTCTTTTTCCTGGTCCCTTATTTAGGTTTTCTAAATTTCTGCTATGAGTGAGAGGGAGTAGGATCAAAACAAGGTGGGGAAGTGGGGTTGGGAATTGTGTGGGGACTATAACCAAGATGAAAATGCATACATTGTGCAAAAATGAAAAATAATGTAAAAAATGTATAAAATTAAAAAATAATAATAAATAAAATAAAATAAAAAAGCACAAAGTTGATTGCATGGCTTGCCTAAATAGGAAAGAGCAATGCTAGTGAGCTGCAATATCGCCAAGTTGCTGATATAAGGAGAAAATTGCATGTCCATAATAAAACTTTATGTAACAGATAAAAATAAAATAAAATGTCCAACTACCATTGTCATCTTTTTGAAATTTATAATTGAACTTTTAATTGAAAAATACTATTTTAGGGCCTCCCCTGGTGGCACAGCAGTTAAGCACTGGGCTGCGAAGCTGCCCACAGCCTCTGCAGCACAGGTTCGATCCCTGGCCAATGGCAAGGGTCCCACATGGCACACAGATCTCTCCTGCCCCACCCACCGCTCCCCTCAGTAATGTATTTCGTCAGTCTGCCTGTTCTGTTCCCCGCTCTGGCTCTGGTGAATTCTCTCACCCTCCGGCACTTCTGACTGTACCCAGTGCTTGTATAAATAAATAAATAAATCTTAAAAAAAAAAAAAACTATTTTATAGATTTAGAAATCATGTTAGTACAGTATTTAGTTGTTTTATAAAAATTTGCCTTGATTTCAGTTACAAGGATTATTTATCCTCCACACCATTTAATTTTAGTTCATTGTATTATCTTCGTTTTCTTTTGACAGTTGTGGGACATGACCCCTGTAGTATCTTGATCCTCCCAAGCATCAGAAAGATAGTATTTACTCAAGAATCTATTGTTCTAATCCAAACCATTACTGGAGCTGAAAAGCAGACATGCAAGAAGAGAGAAGAACCTCCCTGAGTTTGCATATTACCTACACATACCGTGGTGAGCAGTCAGTAAGCACTTACGCGGGAACTCTTTCAACTTGTTCATACAATATAAAAGAAGATATTTTTTTAACAAATGGTTTATACAGTCTGGCTGTGCTACATTGTTTTTAGTATATTGAACATTCTGTGTGAAATGTTAATTTTTGTATTTTTCAACACTTCTTATTCGTTGTTGCTTTGTGTGTCAGGAGAAATGAAGCAAGTATCTGTTTGGGGCTTTGTGGTCATTACAGAGTGGTTGCCATGTTTTCTTCACATGGAGTCACATGGTCAGCATCTTTTTCTTCTCTCTGTATCTGCCCTCACCCTCATCCACTGTTCATCAGAATGTATGTTTTTTACACTGTTTGTTCTCAGTGTTTCTGTTTCTTAGAAATCCTCTTCACTTGAGAGATTTGGAAAACTGTGGATTTACCAACTGACTTCTTGAATCGCCTGCAGAATGATCCGCTTATAATGTCTCACCCATCCGTGCTCTTATTGAATAGAGATGACCCTGTGTGTCTGTCTCAGTTGGCTCCACTCTTTCCCACATGGAAGTACATACTGTGAGAAAGCTGCTCGCAGCCACTGGCACCACACAAGTAGATGGCGTGACTCGGAGCTTCGACCCTCAGTGCCTGGATCATTTCTAATTCAGTTGGAGTTTTCTGAGCCCTTGTTTTAGTTTCATTGACACAACTCTCCCTCTCTCATAATATTAAGAACAAACAAAACAACAAAACCAAAACCGCTGTCTGTTTAGAGTGTCTGTGAGGTGTGTGGCATCACCTCTGAGCTTGAACTTAACTTGTTGCTGAGATTGTGTCCTGCTCTATTTTTCTTCCCTTTAAAAACTAGCTGTTTTTTCCTTCCCTTTAAAAACTAGCTATTTTATCTAATGTATTTTATTGGAATACTTGCACACTTTCATACTATAGCTGGAAGCTACATTCATACCTGAATATATTTCATACTATATTCAGGAAGCACTGAATTCTGCTGCCTGTGCTGTGTTCTTTTGGGAATATGAAAAAGGGCTTTAGAAAATGAACTTGAAGAACTCTAATTTTAAGGGAATCCAGTCCAAGTTGAAAAAGTGAAGTATTCATGTGGGTACTGACTCAGCTTGCGATATTGGAATCCTTTTTTGAAAATCTTATATTCACCTGTAAAAATGGAATTAAAATGAGTGGCAAGCAGGTACCCCATTCCAAGTATGCTCTGCATACCTCCTCATTCGGCCCTCACCTGTCAGAACAGCAAGGGATCACTTGTCTCTTGTGGCTCATCAGATTAAATAAAATTTTGCAGGTAAGCAGGCCAATTGCTTGCCCTTCCCTAGCTTAAAGTTCTGTCTCCACAATATCATGTTCACCTCTGACTTGAGGACGTGGTAGTAGTGTTCAAAATCCTATTTGTTTTTTCCTAGAAAGCAATTTATTCCTTCATGATTTTTATAACTTTTCTTTCTAAGTGTGAGAAATACTACCAGCCATACTTGGATTCCACCCCTGACATGGACCAGTGTGCTCTTGGGGATGGGGCTTCTACAAACTAGATGTGCCCCGCGCTGCAGCCATGAGATGGGAGAGCATTATCCGGGCCCTCGGCCCACTCGGTCACGTGACCATACTCTAAGCGACCGCCTGTCGTTTCACTCCCTTCCACACGACCTTTGCTTGCCTTCAGTCAAAACTTTATAACTAATCTGAGTCTTTGTCATGTGATTGCTGTATGAGAGAGCTTCAGAAAAAGAATTAAATTTGGAATATTCAAATATTTTGTATTTATTACTAAAACCTGCAGCCACTTTCTAAGTTGTACATAAGAGAGAACTGTGTGTTGGAACTGAGCAATAGAAATGAAACACTGTTTTCCACTCCTGAACTTTGGAGCTCGGCCCATACAGCCCAGAGAGCCCATACAGAGAGGGCCGTGCAGTGTTACAGAGACAGTAGGTCAGGCACCCGGCTTGAATTCTGAGCTAGGACTAGATTCAGATTCCATTCGGGAATTTGATTGTCCTCATTGGATCACATGTACATACATGCTGGGGTCATTGTGGCCTTTGACCCTGCCCTTCACTCTAGCCAGGTCCCTCCCGGCATGGCTGTCCCCCAGTCCACAGAGCCACTCAGGGGTAGCAACCACTTGACACCTCTTTGATGATGAGTTGCGATCAAAACCACAGATATGTCAAGGAACCCATTGCTCTGCCCTTTCCTGCTCCTGTGTGAATGCTTAAATTTGGTAAGTAGTGCTTAGCAAGCCAACTGTGTGTCTGTAATGCAGTAAATTCTTCATTTAACAGCATGTCTTCTGTAACTCATGGGGAGCTGTGTGCTGGTGTTGGGTGTCTGCTAAGCATTTTATGGAATGGAGGCTTCATTCAAGAAAGGAAGCTGAGGCTTCATTCGTGAGGAAAGGAAACTGGCAACAGCACTTGGCTTTTTTCCTGCCTAGGTTCCCCGTCATAGCTCTGATTTTGCTCTCTTGGATTTGCACTTTACATATATTCTTGCTTCTTTTGTTACTTCAGCCTATGAAATCTCTGGCAAGTTATGCCTAACATGGCTGTTCTGGGAAAGTGGCAAAACTGTACCTGTCACACAAAGAGCCGTTGTTTGGCGGGATAAAACGAATCACATGCTCTCTGTTTCTCCAAAGAAATGTTTACTGAAACTTTAACTGCCTGGGTATGTCTCCACAGTAGCAAATGAGATTTTAGATTAAGTACTTGGAATCATGTGTCTTTTTTATATAAGGTCAGCCCACGTGATGTATTTCTCATTTGTTTGTCTTATTCAAAGAATCATAAAATCACAAAACTGGAAAGGCTCTTCAGAGATCTAGAATGTTCTAAGCACAGAACACTTTAGTCCTACAAAGCAGTTAGATACAGCTAAGGTGTAAACAAGAGAATCTCAAA
The DNA here is from genome assembly GCF_964194135.1 of Talpa europaea. Lineage (NCBI taxonomy): Eukaryota > Metazoa > Chordata > Mammalia > Eulipotyphla > Talpidae > Talpa > Talpa europaea. Next base: position 81,798,611 of record NC_140072.1, read on the forward strand.
GAAGAATGTCAACGAACAGTTGTTTTTGAACATCACTCGTAATGGCTTGAGTGGGAGGAGTGACTTCCAATGCCTTGAGACAGGGAGTTCTCAGGAACCAGGTTTGTTCCTCTGCTCATATGCAAATCTGACACTTCCTTAGGCCTCAGCCCTGAGTGAAGAGTGGGTGGGTGTTGTGCAGTGAGACATTTATTACAGGTCTTCATCAGCACAAACTACTTCCTACACTCTTCCTCACGGACCACCCCCATGACAGACGCTAAGTGGAAAACCAGGGGCACTGGAAATGTACCTTCCCCTCGTTGAAGACTGACCCATAGCATTTTGCTCTTAGAATGGAACTTCACCTTTTTGTATTTTGAGATTATATCTTTTTAAAGTGTAATTTATTTTTGCTTAACATTAATCTTTAAAGCCCGACTTTAGACTTTGAAGCAGAGGGAGAGATCTAGACTATGTATCAATTACCGGATATATTCATTAAATGAGACCCCCTCAGTTTTCCCTTTCAGACAGTAATTTCATTGTCTATAAGTGACTTTGTTCATTAAGATTTATATTTTAAAGTGAAAGCATCTTGCAAAAAAATCCTTTTTCTCTCCTTTAAAATAATGTTAAACATTAATTTTTTTCCTGATATAAAAAGATACCTAGCAATTTGATTAGAAAACACAGAAATTAAGTCCATTTTGAACACTGAGTAATCTAGATGGTCCTTGAAGTTCTGGTCCAGTTTAGCCAGCTGCTTGTTGAATGCTTGCCATACACTAGGGTTTGAACTAGGCCCTGAGGGACAGGACCCATCCCTATCTGGAGTAGACCACACAGACAAGATAGATCCTGTCAGTACATTTGGTAAATTCAGTGATAAGACTTGTGGGAGGTGCCCCAAGGAGCTGCCCAGAGTTCCTCACCCCGTTCCTCACAGAGGACAGGCCCTCTGAGTTGAGTGTCAGAGGGTGAGTTAGGAGTAAGTCAAGTCAGGGAATTACTGTTCAGGCTGCAGAAGCAGCATAAACAAAGGTTCTAAAATCTGGTATCAGCCTGGAGCTTGGGAACTGCTGGCAAGTTGACTTCCCAGAGATTATCAAGTGCTCTAGAAATGCCTAAAATTGTTACCTTAAAATGACCCCTGGCAGCCAATTTTTGCACTTTCTGGATGAACAGCCCCTCACTATAGGTGGTGGGGCCATAAATCATTCCAGATTTGCCTGTAAGAATGTACATACTAATTCTATAATTACATAGGTGGGCCAGGCTCAGCTGCTCCTCTTTGAATAAAGAAAGCCCTTGTAATGTGGCACAAGATTGCCCTAGACAGCTGCAGCATCAAACGAATACACAGTGCAAGACCATGGGTACATAAGCTGTTACCCGCCATATCCTTCTCTGCCTTAAATCATTCTTTAAGTAATGGAGCATTTCAGCACACTGGGACACCTATAGCTCCTCCTCACAGTGGGACTCACCAAGTGGGAGGGAACATTTTTCTCAATTCAGTGATAGTAAAAAAAAGGGCTCAGGCAAGCACCCCTTGGAGACCTGGTTCTGCTGGGTAGGGTGTCCGGTGTCCCTAGGTCTTGCTTTTATATCACTTGCCTTTTCTTTCATTCCCCTAGTATACCACGTCCATAACTTAATTCAGGATGTGTCTTCACTTTGAAGCTTTAGTTCAACTTTAGAACCAAGAACTGTATACTTACCAACCCTTGGGTTTTTTAGTTTGTAATTTTGCCTTTACACATTATCATTTCCACCAAGAAATCTATTTAGGCCTCACACACAAGGGCACAGTCCAAACATCTTTGCAAAACTGGAATAGAATTCTACTTTTATGTTTCCTATGCTGGGAAATTTTTTAAGAGAATGGAGATAGCAGCCCCTTTAGAGACAAGGAAAAGAGGTTAAGGCCTGAGTATGGGTTGAATTCAGTGACCATCCTTCAGTTGCCTTCCAATCCGTCAGCCCTGTGATTCCATGAATATTGTCTACACTGGGTCAGCCTGACCATTATCAAAGAACAGTGCGCACATGGCCAACCTGGGTAAAAAGGAGCACATCTCACTGCCTTTGTCTTCTGTCGCAGCAAGTAAATTGCTTCCTGCATTTTTCCATTTAGAGCCAGGTAGGTTTTAAAAAGATAGTGAAGATGGAAGTTAGTCATGATACCATCTCATGAAAAATAGATACCTCAAAATATTCACCTCTGTGAGTCAAACAGTGTAGCTGATTTTTTTAACAAAAAGATGTCCAGAAACAGCAGGTTGAGTTAAAGCTTAGATCTATAATCTCTCCTTGATATTTGTGATTGTTATTTTTTGTTGTTGGTTCTTGGGGAAGCATGAGAGAGTGAACTGTAACACAAAAAGGGAAAGATTTTTAAAAACTATTTCATTTCTATACACTTGATTTTTGTTTTTGTTTTTTTCCTTTTGAATGGACGGCCTCCTTATGTCTGTAGCATACGCCAGTAGGAAGCATGGACCCACATATTTGTGTAGCTGCTAACCATTGTACTCACATACGGTATTTTACGCCATTTGCCTTGCTTTTTAAGTGACTTTCAGTCTACTGTCATTCTGCAAAAAATACAAAAATATATGAAGTGTACGAAAGCTGTCATTAACTGGACAACGGGGAAGGTGCTAGCCCCATGTTCGTGCCTGCCTACCACTTGATTCATAACCAGGGACGTGGACTCCATTCTGCACACCTGTCAGTCTGCAACCTCATCAGAACCTGACTGCAGCGGGCATCACTTTATGGAGATCCTTTTTCCTTCTTTTGAAATGAGCAGATTCTCCAAGAGTCAGACTGAGAATGTAGGAAGCTGGACGTTGGAACAGATTTCTCAAATGTGGTTCTAGCTGATTTCCTCTGGCCTTTGCCATGCTCTCTGCCTCTAGAGTCCACTAACCAAACCAAACGTTCTGAAATTGACTTCCTGAATGTGATTAGATGGGATTGAGCAAGAGTTTCTTACATTAACATGTCTGTATCCAGTTCTACATTCAAATGCTGCTGAATGTTGTGAATGTTCTTAAACTCTGCTCACTTTCCCACTGTGCTTCCCTCTAACTGAAATGTACATGTAGCCATTACCGATGTAAAAGACTCAATGCAAAGTTGCCTCCATGGTTTAAAATAAATCTCTGTGGAAATGTTCCTGCACCTGTGGTCCCATCATTGCTATTAGCGAGCTGTAACGTGACTGTGTAAGACCGGCTTTGGGGTTAACTCTGAGTAAACCGTGGCAAGTGTTTGGGGCGTTCCCACACCTCCTATCTAGACCCCAAACAGAGCTGCAGTCTGCAGAGAGAGGTGAACTTCCATTCACCCCCAATTCTAAGCACAGTAGATGTGGGCTGTGGCCATGTAGTGCTTTACATATTTTTATGTTTCACTAAAGTCAGCTTTAGCCATGGTTCATAAATTTTCCATGTGAGATAAAGGACTTCAGGGCAAATAAAACCAGGAAAAGCCTCTTTAAAAACTTAATGAGGCCGGGCCTCCCCGGTGGCGCAGCGGTTGAGCACTGGCTTGCGAAGCTGCCTGCAGCCTCTGCAGTACTGGTTCGATCCCTGGCCGCCTGCAAGGGTCCCACATGGCGCGGCAGACCTCTCCTGCCGCCTGCTGCTCCCCTCAGCAGTGTGCTTCGTCAGTCTGCCTGCTCTGCTCCCTGCTGTGTCTCTGGTGAATTCTCTCACCCTCCCGCGCTTCTGACTGTACCCGGTGCTTGTATAAATAAATAAAAAAATAATAATTGTTTCTAGAATTTAAAAAATAAATAAAAATTAAAACTTAATGAGGCCCATTTTATGGATAAGAATATAGGGGAAAGAAATCAATGACCTACAGAATGTAGAACAGCCGGTGGGCTGAGTAGCTGGTTGCCCTTTGCACCAAGCCTGCTGCCCCTGGTGGCATCCCTCCCACCCTCCCCCAGCCGACCTGTGCCCAAGCAACTTCAGCCACCCCAGTCTCAGAGGTACATGCTTTTCTCCCGAAAAGGAGAGATGCAGTCAAAAGGCACCCAGGATCACTGACCTTGCAAGCAGCACCCTCCAGACAGCACCTTTTTGGGGGCTCCTTGACAAGAACCCAGCTCTGAGCCCCTCTAAGGACATGCACCATGTGACTGGCTGAGCGGCGCCCACCTGGGTTTTTCTCTGCCGTGGGTGATTAGTTAAGTTTGTCACCTTGAACATCAAGAATGAATGCTCTAAATCTGTCCACTGATTTTGTTACATCTTTCCCTGGCATCACTTAGAGGTTGAGTGGTCTAATTTAGAAGTTTTACCAAACTGTGGCACCAGAATGCCCGGTGCATTGTTGCAGCCACTCCTAATCTTAAGTAAATGTAAACTAGGCCTCACGTCATTTGTTTTTGTGAACAGGCACTGTCCCCTGGTCATGCTTTGCTCCGAGGGACAGGCAGCACGGGCAGTTGAGAGCCCCCCACTTGGTGCACAGAGACACACGGCACATCTGTTCCTCCTCCCACCCGTTTCCTGGCAGTTGGGGTCATCTTAAACATCTACTTTTTAAGAAAGCTACATCCTCAAAACAGATGTACACAGGAAAAGATGCTGCTGCGGAAGCTGAAGGAAACTTGTTCCCAGACCCAGCTATATTTATTTTAAAACAAAAGTTCCCGTTCCTTGTAGGTTCCTCACAGCTGGGGTGGCATCTTCGGGGAGGGAGGTGGAGCCTGCTCACTGCCCCTACTCCACACCACATTGCGTTTCTAAGGCCATTCTGGTCCCGCCTCGGGTTGCCAGGCTATTTAAATCTCTGAGCCAGCTCTCCCAGGACTTCCATCAGTTTCTCCTCTTCAGCCGGTAGGGAGGATGTTCTAGCAAGAGGCAAGTGTGTAGGAACTGGTTTCCGATCTAAAAGTGAGAGGAACAAAGAAGTGAGCCCCACAGCGGTGTAATCTGGCCTCTGTGCCTGCAGCTGCTTGGCCCTAGGAGCAGCTTCACCACCCCAGGAGTGAAATGCCATGTCTGCCTTGAAGGGCCCCACAGATGGTGTCACAGACATCCTGCAGGTGGCGGAGGGAGGCTCTCTGGGCACCTGCTAGCTGGGTGAGATCTGGGGACTGGGTGTGGCCTAGAACTAGCTGGTGGCATCCAGGGGAGAAGATCTGAGCATCCTCGCCATTGCAATCCCCTAGCTCAAGCAAGGGTGAGTACTGACGATGGGAAAAGAACCAGAGAGAGGTGCCCTTCTGATTCCATCACCTCCCAGCCTGCCTCATTCAGAGCTTGCCCTCGGGATCCCTAGTAAAAACTACTCCCCTCGTGAAGTGCCTTGGGCAGCTTCCATGCCCTGGGCTTGGGCAGCTTCCCAGACTGTCCATCTCTGATAAGCCAATGTCCACAGGACCTGGCCTTGCCCGGGAATTTGATGACAGGGTTATAATCTGAGCCCTTTTGTCCCCCAGGGACCCACTGAGTTTAGAAAAATCAACAAGGTGCGGGGGGTTGCAACATCATCTCTCTCTGGGCACAATCATAGGAAGGGGGATATTCCCACCCCCCAAGTTTCATGGAGAGGAGAGCCCTCCTCATCAAGAGGCCCCACTGTGGTTTTGGGGAAAGAAGGTGTAAGTGGCTTTCACACGTAGGGAGGAAGTCACCTTGAAAGAACTGGCCGCTGGGCTGCAGGGGGGCGGCAGAGCTGAGGGCCAGCCACAGCACGGTGTCTGCCCCTTGGGCCACGGAGCGCAGCCTGTCCTTGAGCCTGGCATGGAACCCCGGCATCGACTGCCTCACAGCTGCAAGAAGCCAGACACAGGACAGCATTTGCAAGTGTGTGTGGCATGATGATGATGATGATGATGATGATGATGATGAATGAAATCATAAAATGCTTTCTACTTCAAAAGAGCATTTATCCAAGCTATTTCAGAATTGACTCCAAAAGCCTTGTTGCAAAGTCTTGAGGGGGTGCCCAGCAGCCTAGGTAAAAAGTGCTGCTCCCCAGAGCCTGAGAGTGTGTGGGATCCAGGTCCCCCAGGCCACATGATACCAGCACCCAGACCAGACCCTCCCCTGACAGCAAAACCCACAGAACCCCAGCAGCACTCTTTTCTATCCTAAAAAAAGTCTCTCCATGAGGTGTGGGCTGAACTGAGGCCAAGAGGGGATTGAACTCTCAAACTGCTGCCTCCTGGGTAAGCCAGCTCTCAAATGTTTAACCTCTCTCAGGAGCCTGGCTGGGGGTGTCTTGGATTGCTGTAGTGTTTTCTTCTTTGAGAGGAGGAGAGCAAGCTCCCTGCCTCAACCCCTGCACCCCACACCTTGGGTCTCAGTTTCCTCACCTAGTGTCCAGTCCCCAGGCCTGGCTGCCAGCCTGCAGCTCCTCGCATGCAACCCAGAATAAGTTGAAGGCTACACCTCCATTTGCCCACAGTCCTCAGAGAACAAAGTGTCTCCAGAGTGAGCACATTGAGAAGCAAAATCATTCTCTCGTGAAGCCAAGGGAAAGAAAGAAACCAGAGAAAACAACATTTGAGAGCCCTAATGAGATTAAAAGATTTTGGAAGTAGAAAGGATCATCTCATCTAAGGCACTCATTTTAAAATTACAAATAAACTTTTTCTTTTTCCAGAAGCAATACTTATTTATTGTGCAAAATTAGAACTACTGATGAGCAAAGGAAAGGAATCTGAAACCTTCTGTCATGGCCCTCAGAGAGGACATGTGTCCACAGACAGGCCAAGAGGCCCAGGCACTGCTCTGAGGCCTGTGAGCACAAATGGCAGACTGCTCCTACCCCAGATGTGAGGGCTGGGGATGGGCTTGCTAAACACAGGTTCTGTAAGCATCCAAGTTGATGTTGGGGACACAAGAGGCTGGGGGGTTTCCATGGCCCCATGGAGCTCACCCTGGTTAGAAGGGGCCAAGCTTGTCTCCCGTTAGGAACTGAGAAGAATCCAGAAGCCATACTCCCCGACGCCCCCAGTCTTTGTCTCTCCTAGTGTGCTTTGCTGAGAACACCCTCTTTGCACTGACAGCAGGAGACTGCTAAACCGCCTCAGCTCTGCATCAGAGGGCTAATCTGTGCCAAGTCCCCAAGCCAGGTCTCCATGGGATGCGATGCCGCACCAACATACACCTCTTTCTATGGGGGTTGTGTAACAAAAATAGGATGATACGGCATGTGCTATTCTGGAACCCGATACCTTCATTTAAGGATATAGTACAGACGTTTCCTTCCCCACTGACAGTAGTCACACGGTTTGCAGGTCTGAACAGATTTCTTTTGTACAGGTGTTCAATAATTTATTCCCTTACTCTCCTATCCAGTGCTGTGATGAACAACCTGGTTTTCATATCCCTAATTATTTCTTAGGATGAATTCCAAGGATGTATATACAGAAGTTGAAGCTTCCAGCTAGCTGGCTTTCAGAAGGGAGAGCACCTGCAGACAGGCCTAGCTGGAGTGGTCCTGGCCCCCCACACCTCAGTTTCTTCCTCTGTATATGGGTATAAAAGCAGTGCCTACCTTGGGGCTGTGAGGATGCAAGCAGCCCTGAGGGCAGCCTCGGCACTGTGGGTTACTGTGGGGTGTCTGCTGTGACTGCAATTCCCTTGTTTGGAGAGGGGAAAAGAGCTGCAGCAGGAAGCCCAAGAGATCTGACCTGCCGAGGTCACGAGTTGGCAGCAGCAGATCCAGAAGAGGGCTCTGCTCTCCTTCCCTGTTGCTCCAACATGCTTCTAGATCATTCCAGACATGCCCTTAGTGGCTATCATTTACCTTTGTGCACTCATTGTTTTCAGGAACTTGGGCAGTGGTGAGGCGGCCTGGGTCTCCCGTTGACTTCCTCCAGCCCCTGCTCATTCCTTCAAAGGAGGGAAAGCCAACACCCACCACCTCCCTCTGTCACTAGGCTGCTGGCTGTAGCACCCCAGTGCTCCCCACTCCAGCCCCCCAGCACACCTCCACCCAGCACCCCTTGGCTGCATACAGGCAGCTGAACACAAAAGCACTGCCCCAGGAGGAAGCTTCTCCTTTCTAGTCCACACTGCCCCTCTCAAATGGAAATGAAGCCGATCCTTAGTCCTCATTACACTGGTTTTAGGTCATTCCTGGGGAGATTCAATCCTGCGGCTGCTCAGATATTTTTAGATGAAGCATAAGCGGCACGGAAATTAAAGGCTACGACCTACCTGGGGTGTCGACCCAGCCAGGATGCATTGATGAGAAGTGGATGGCCGGATGCTGCTGAGCCCAGCGCTCGGTCAGAACCACCTGCTGCCTCTGGACAGGGTGAAGGTGAGCAGATGGGAGAGAGGAGGTATCCCTCAGGTGGGAAGGGAGGCACTGGCTGTGGGCACACGGGTGCCACAGCCCTGCCCAGGACTGTGCACAGTGCACAGTCTCCAGCAGGTCAGACAGAACCCAGTGCTGCGTCCTGTCCCTTTTCAGGAGGTGTGCATGTGCACACAGGAAAGCAGCAAACTGCACGGGGCCTGGACTTTCCTGGATTCCACACAACATGAAATGAAATCTCAGTGCAAGGATGTTCCTTCTTCACAAATTGCTGTTGGGACTGGAACCTTTGCTGCCTTAAGCTCAGTCAGGGCAGAGGCTGCCCCCAGCACTGGGTGGCACTGAGTGAAGGTCCATTAACATGTGAATTCAGTGTGGGGAACACCCTGGAGGTGCTTAAAGAATGCAGCAGTTGCATTATTTTTAAAACCATCAAATACCTCCATTCAAACCTCAGGCAACTGACACCACTGCCCACCCCTGGGTGGTATGATCATGCTTTGCAAACACAGGTGAATGGGCGAAGGAAATTTTATGGGGACTACACTTGGGTGGGGGGAAGCAAACATTGTTTAAAAATGAACAGATTTGGGGTCATGAGAAGTAACGCCCCCGGAATTGGTTTGGAGATAAGTGAGCAAAAGCCGGGCACACACGGGCAGGCATGAGGGTGCAGAAGCACTGGACAGAGTGCTCTGCAGAGGCGGACACCACCACCACGGCGAGCTGATGAATGCCACAGCTTCACAAACAGCAGGGAGCACCATCGGGTGAGTCTAGGAGCAGGAACTGTACATGGGGGCGCTGTACAGCAGGCTTTTTAAAATAGCTATAGCTGAGACATAGCGGCAAGACTAGCCTTTCTGTTAAGACCAAGCAGTGTTTGCTTGGGCAGCACATATACAAAAAAAAATGTTAAGACCAAGCATGGATCAGGATCTTGCCTTTGTTTTTTCAGGGCTAAATGCATGCCCTTCACACTGAGTCTGGGGAGCCCAGAATCCCCACTGTGGCATCTGTTCACTCATGGAGGGGGGTCGCCCAAAGGAGAGAGAAGTGCACCCCATCCTTAATCTCAGAGTGGATCTGGTCAGGACACTCCGCTGGGCTTCTGTTCCGGCATCACCAGCTCTCACCACTACCTCTATGGGTCTGTAAACACCGAGACGAGGTGGCAGTTTTCGTGGCTTCTCTCAAGAGGGCACTAAAGGTAGGCCCCAGTCTGAGCAGAGCCACGACTGCCTCCTGGCCAAGGAACAGCTCCAGCTGCTGCTGTGAATCACTAAGATCCAGATGAATGTGTAACCAGAGTCAGGCCCCTTGGAGAAGAGTCTATGTGGCAAGAATGAAATGCAGCACTGAGAAAACCACTCACTTTGTTCTGTGCATAGACCATAGTTCCATTAAAGGCTGTCCTTTCTGACTGCAGATCACTGATACTCAATTTCTGAACCAACATCCCTCCTGAGGAGACTGTTATCTGTAATAAATGCAAAGGAAATTTATAAACAAACATTGTAACACCCATCCATTCCTCTTCTGCCGAGCAGTGTATTGCTTTCTTGTTGCTGTACAATAAACAGCCACAAACTTGGCGGCTCAGAGCACCACCGAGGGGCTCCCTGACAGTTCTGGAAGTCAGAATGTTAGGGGGAAAAGGCCATCCCAAAGCGAATTCCATACAGGCTTTGTGGACTCCACCCCCACCCCAGGTCCTGTAGTTTGTGGGGCTAAATCCAGGGCTCAGCAGAGCTGCATTCCCTCTGCGGGTTTCGGTGATCCTTGCTTTCTCCAGATTCCACAGACGCTGTGTCCCTGGTCTGCGGTGGCACAATCCTCCCTGCGCCCCTCGTCACAACTCTCTTCCTCCTGTTGGGTCCCAAGACTCTTTGGGCCCACCTGGATAACCCAGGATACACTCCCTACCTCAAGATCCTTAACTCAGCCGTATCTTTGAAGTCGCTTTTGCCTTGTACAGGTGACATATTCACAGGTTTCAGGAATTAGGACCGGACACCTGAGGGTGGGGGCTAGTCATCCTGATTTCTCTGTTCTGTTAACCCTGTCGGAGAGGACCAGCTCCCTCAGCCTGTCCCTGCCCCTGTAGGCAGAGTTTTCTCCAGGAAACGCAGCCTCCCACAGCTAGCCCTGCTCCTGGAAGCTCCCTTTCCCGGGGCTCTGCCAACCCTCTGCCAACCCTCCCTGCCAACATACTGGCAGGGAAAACCTGCAGCCAGGGCTGGGAGCTTTGCACAGTTGTGCCTCTCCCTCCCTGCACAGAGAAACTGTGGGTGATGTGTGGGCAGCAGCCACCCAACCACGACCAGAGGCAGGAGAAAGGGTGGGGGCAGTGCCCGCGAGAGCAACAGGCACAGGATCTGGAGTGGGCTCCCATGCAGTCTCTCCCCGGTCAGAAAGACCATTCAGCCCCTGGGGCAGCAGCTCCTCACAGCATGGGGGTCCTTGGGAAGCAGCCAGGATTGAGCCTCACCTGACCTGGGTCCTCCAGTCTCCATCAGCCCCACTCCAGACCCACCCCAACACTGCCCCGGCCAGTGCTGGACTTTAGATTATTAAGCAGAAACCCTGGGGGCCCTCAGGCTGAATTTGAATGTGGGCAAAATGGCCGCTTTCAAATAGCTGGAACAAACACGTTGGACCACCGACTTCACATCAGGAACAAAACTTTATTTACAGAACATTTGTCAATATTTACAAGATATCCCAAATGTCAACTCACCACTCTGGGGTCGTGTGCCTTCTCCAGCACAGGGATCAGGGCGGTGGTGAGAATGTAGACACCTGCGAGGCACAGAGTGGTGGGTGAGGAGCCTGGAGCACTGCCTGGGCCCAGAGGAGGTAGCGGGTCTCCCCCATCGCCTGGCAAGTGGGGAGCGCTACCTGGGCTGCAGACTCCCCTCAATTCAAGTGCTGCAAATAGCACGTGTTGCTACTGCTTTCTGTTTGGTTTTTTTGGGTTTAAAGATTTATTTATGCATGCAAGAACTGGGGTACAGGCCAGAGGTATGGGGGGCGGTGAGAGGATTGACCAGACAGAGTGGGGAGCAGAACAGGCAGATCTACTAAATACACTGCTGAGGGGAGCAGCAGGCGAGTCAGGAGAGGTCCACTGCGCCATGTGGGCAGCTCCCTGGCTGGCTAGGGATCGAACTCATGCTGCAGAGGCTGTGGAGAGCTTCATAGAGCTGCGTCTTCCCTTGCGCCACCAGGGAGGCCCTGCTTGCTATTTGATTCCCTCTCGGGTCTCAGGTTTTTTTTACCCCAGGATTGGAACAAAGACTCTCAGAACCTTGTGGACTGAGAGGAAAGGATGTCCACACTTCAGGGAGGGAAAAAGCAAGCTGTAGAGCCCTCTATGCACCTACTTTGTGGGGAAAAACTCATATATACACGTTTGTGTTCATTGTGTCTACTCGTGCAGAGAAAGTAAGAATAGGAAATGGAAAATTTAGTAATATTGACTACGCCTCAAGGGTGGGGTTAAACAAAGTGTTTTCTTCCTTTGCTATACATTTCTGTACTGCTGGAATTTTAATGTTTTTATAATGCACAAGGAATATTATGATTATTTCTGTAATCATGAAACATAATATTTTAAATGAAATGAGAAAAATATCCCTGACATACATTTGACGCGAAAGATATTTGTAATACATAGAATGAGAAGTTACAAAACAGCAGGAACAACACAATTCCACTTTTTTGTGAGGAAAAATGTGTCAAAATGAAAATATCTGCCAAGGTGATATTGGGGGGACACTAACATGTTAAAAATTATCTCTGAGTGGTGGAATTATTACTTCTATATTCACATGGCTACCTGCAATTTTTAAATCATGGATAAATGTTACCTGGTGGTAATTTAAATCAAAGTCCCTTCCCCCTATGTGAAGTGAGGTGGGAAACATTAAGGGCTCCCAGTGGCAGGACCCTGGGTTCTTTATCTGGAGCTTCTACTTAACCAGCTCTGTTCCCCACCAAGTCGTATCCAGGCCCTGGCCCTTCACCCACCCCCACCCCCAGAGCAACTGACTTCATGGAGAGGGCACTGGCAGGGGGAGGGGACCTGGATCTGAGCCCTGGCTGGTACCTACCAGCACTGTGACTGTGAGCAAGGCTCCAACGTGTTTTCAGCTGTGGTTACTTTACTTCTGGAAGGGAATTACTAGCTGGCCAGCCCACCTTCTAGGACCAGAGGGTTTTGTGGTGAAATAATAGTGTGTGTGTACCAGAAAGCCCCCTGTGCATGTTGGTGGTTATCATCCTACTTCTGTTATCATTTGTACCTCTGGGTCATGACTTTTCACCCCAGACAGCATTCTTAGTTGTCCATGGCCCAATTTATTTTTGGAGGTACCTGCCTCGTTAGCACTTACGGGTTGTTAAAACTGGTGAACACTTGGTCTCTAACAGCTGTTCTCTTCCACCCAGTGGCCTTGAACGCTTTCTTTGTATTCACTGCTGGTGGCTTTCTCTGTGATTTAATTTGCAAGTAGAAAGGCCTTCTGCCAATAGCTCTCTGCCCCATCAGCCTGCCATGACGGATTGTCATAAATGACTCCTTTGAGTAAAGGAAATGAGAACCGGAAGCAGGCTCCAAACAGCAGGCCGCAGCTGCCTCCTGAAGGCCGGGCCAGGCTGAGGGCTGCCCTTCCCCAGGGTGAAGGAGCACTGGGCCAGCCCCTCTGCCCCTCTACCCTGCCCAAGAGATGACTGCTCTGTCTTCTGCTTCAGCCCCTGAGATATTTAGCCATTAACAGAGTCACCTGCAGAAAGAAAGACGGGCCCACTCGCCCACCAACTGCTCTCTCATCCAAAGCACAGCCAGGTGGTAGGTGTTTTTTAAAAACTCCTTGAGAAACTGTATGGTTTTTATGATAAGACTTACAGGGATTTTTCAATCTTTTTTAAGTGCACAAAACAGGCCCGTACTCATTCTTCTCCCAGCACCCACCACCTCCCAAGGGAATAGATCTAAGACTAAGACATGTGTTTCTATACATTTTTTGTCCTAGGCCACAGCTCTATCATTCCAAAGAACATATGTAACTGCTCACACCCTACAGGCGTGCCTCCTCCCTGAGACAGAGATGAACATCTTTCTGCAGTGTTTATATTTTTTTAAATGATTTTAATCTTTTTTTTTTTTTTAGAGGCATGTTTTTATTTATTTATTTATTTTATTTGTTTGTTTTGTTTATACATGCGCTGGGTACAGTCAGAAGCGCGGGAGGGTGAGAGAATTCACCAGAGCCAGAGCGGGGAGCAGAGCAGGCAGAAGGAACGAAGTACACTGCTGAGGGGAGCAGCGGGCGGCAGGAGAGGTCTGCGCGCCATGTGGGACCCTCCTCTGGTGGCCGGGGAGCAGCCGGGGATCGAACCGGCACTGCAGAGGCCGCGGGCAGCTTCGCAACCCAGCGCTCAACCGCTGCGCCACCGGGGAGGCCCCTTTCTGCAGTGTTTAATCCTCCACCCTCCCAGTCAGCTTTCTTGGGCCCTTCTGCACCCTCAATCTTTTCAGACCAACAAATAGAAATGCAATAATCATCTTTAAAATAACAACATAAAATATATAAATAATATACGTATTCATGTGTATATATGTGTGTATTGTACATGTGTACAGTTTCTCAACGAAAGACTGGGAGCTAAGAGAATCTCAAAAAGATGCAGTGACTTGCCCAAGTCCCCAGAAATTCCCTACAAAGTGGGGAACAGATGGCAAATCTTGTTGGAGTCACTAAACCACGAGGAGTCTCCACCCACTCCAGTGCCAAGGGAGTAGAGCAGTGCACCATTGTTTGCGAGGCATCATTCCCTCAGGATGCTCCTTGTCCAGCTCACACAAATCCTACAGGCCTCTTGTTAACATATGATCCAATGTCACTCTCCTGCCCCAAAGCCCTTAACATTCTGGGCCCCCAGCAGAATTAAGCAAACTCCCCCTCAGTCTGGTGGAAATGTGTTCTGTCCTTTCTTCTTAAGGATGGGCCCCTGCATGCTGTTTATAACAACAATAAATACACAACTGAATCGTTACACTGAGTCAGGAACTGTTTTCCCATATGGCCTTGACCCCAGGGGCAGAGCAGACTGGACTCAGAGTGACACCTGACCCAGGCTGTGCCAGTTGAACCCTCCTCCCAAGAGTGTGGAAATGGAAACCTTGAACTGAGGGCAGATGGACTCAGCGCAGCCTCATTTGGCCCAGGTTCATAGAAAAGCAGCAAAAGCAGTCAGGGAGAGCCCAGGGAACCTGCTGTGAGTGTGTCAGCAACAGCCCCAGAGAAACAGAAGCATTCACCTTGATTCTCACAGCTCTTGGTCCTGTCCCTGAACTACCCAGAGCCCAGCCACTCCTGCCTCCGAGTCCTATGAGGTTGCCCTCGGAGCCCACCAATTTATTAATTTTGTTTAGTTGGTTTGAGTGTGTTTTTGTTACTTGTAACCAAACACTCCCAAAGCACTTGACTTGTCTTAGAAAGCCCAATTTTTCTGTGCTAATCCTACCTCTTAGCATAAGACTATCCCTGGAAGGGCACAGGCAGGACATTGGTGGAAATGGTTAGAAGGGACTTCAGTCACTCACAGTGTGAACCAGCTCAGTCTTCCCCCTAAGACCACCTAGCTAGGATCAGGGAGATTCAGTTTTGATGAGGGAGAAAAGGGAAAAAAAAAAAAGGATATTAAAGGTTCAACATCCCAGGAGAGGGCAGGCTTGGGTGTAGAGAAGGCACCTTCAACTACTGGAAAATGTGCCCAAGGTTAGTCCTGCTCCCAGTAATAAGGAAAATAATTCATTATCATTATGACTCATTAGTATTTTTAATTTACACAATGCCTTCCTTCCAAGGAACTCATTATGTCGATGGAGACTCATTACGAGAAAGAGATTTGGGAGTGGAATTTATGTTGGACATAGTCCTCTAAATATGGCAACAAGGACCTTTATTACATGGGTACATGACTTGAAGCAAATCTCTTTCTATAAGCTAATTAAGAGGGATGTAAAACTGTGTCAAGCCCGGGTAATGCTGAAGGAGAGATTCAGAGTACTCTTAATGCATTACTAAAACTGTGCTTCCATTCAAGTATTAAATTCATGGTGCTACCAAAACAATACACTGTCTTTTGTATGATATATTTTAATAGCACTAAAGTTAATTATTGTTTGATGAGAAAAATACACTGCAATTTTTATGTTTAGCATAAGAAAACAGATTGGAGTTTCTATTAAAAAATCTTCGAAACTAGCTTGAATTAAAGCTGCTTCCATTACTAGACAATGGGTTTGTCCTTCCACCAATTGTACTCTCTTCTAGAGAAAATAATTGTCTCTCTACCCCTGGGAAGTAACAGGTGCAGATTTTAAAGGAGCAGACAACACATTGTTATGCCCCATTTGCCAATTCTCCGTTTGTACAGAAAGAGAAACATTCCATAGTGAGCCCAGGGACCACAAAAATTATAAAAGACCATATTACCATTTCAAAGAACATATTATTTGGGGAGACCAGCAGCAAAGGGTCCCAGGGAAAATGAAAATTTAGGGGGTGTTAGAGTCCTCAGCTTCTCATGGGGCATTCTTGTTTAGGGTCAGACGGGGTGAGTCAGATCTTTCCCTTCGCCTCTTCACCCCAGATCATCCTTCCATATCCAGTTCCATTCATTCAACAAGGGCCACCAAAGGCCAGACCTAGTGCTAAGTATTAAGGATACTCCCTGCTCTCAAGGTGCTTGCCAGGCATAGCAGGCATTCAACAGTCTGTAATATAATTAACCTATCTCACAAGCCAGGTAAGCTCTCTGAAGCATGCATGTAGACCATTATGAGCATAATGAGGTGGGGTGGTGGGGTGGGGGTGGCTCCACATTTGCAATGAGGTGACATTTGAGCTAAGGTTTAGAGGCAAGGCAGGAATAAGCCGGCAGAGTTGGGAGTGGGAGGAGGGTGTTCCAGACATGGAGCACAGGCTTTGCAAAATGGTCCTGAAGTTGGAGAGCTCAAACAAGGGTGGCTGAAACCAAGTGAGTGAAGTGAGGAGTGGGGCAAGGTGAGGCTGGAGCTTTGAAGGCCAGTGCCAACGACAAGGGATAATTTGAAACAGAATGAAACAGATCTGCATGGTTAAGGGCCCTCTTTCAGTTTTATGAAGGGAACCAACAGTGCGGGGGTACAGGGTTACACATGGGCACCCAGAGCCCTGGTGTGGGTATATACTACATCACGTCACCGAGGTGGCTTGGCTGATGGGTAGCATGGAGAAGAAGAGAAGCAGGCTGACCGCAGGCATATGATGAAGGCCGACACAAAGTCATATCATTAGATATGGGAGGGGAGGGAGGGGAGGTGTCACAGAGGAGCAAGAGGGTAGACGGTCAGGCCATCTACAGCAGTGGGGGCTATCAGAACAGTAGATTGGGGGGAAGATTAAGGACCTAATTTTGGACGTGCTGAATTTGAGATATTTGAATATGAACTTGAAGCTCAGAAAGGATACCTGGGCTGGATGGGGACCCTTGAGAGCCAGGACAGCTGGCGGCATCTGGGGCCATGAGCAGTGATGAGATCTTTCCAGAGTACAGAGGGAGAAGAGAGGAGGAGCAGGGAGTGGGCTGGGAGGAAGCCCAACGTTTAAAGGTCACGTAGAGAAGCTGCAGTCAGCTGAGGAGCTTGAGGGAAAAGGGCTTCAGAAAGGAGAAGCCTCAGTGACTATGCCAGATGGGTGTGGACAACATGACAAGTGCTGTGGAGGGATCAAATAGGACCCAGGAGGGCGACCCCTCAGGGGTCATAGGTGACACCTCAACAACAGAGCTGCTAATGACAGGAAGAAAACCAGGATGGAGCATGGCAGAGTGTTTGTAAATGAGGAGGTAAAGAGAGAGGTTAACTGTGGAGGAGAGAAGGGGGAGGGTGCATGGTGTGGAGTGGGTTGCCAGCCTCATCCCAGCGTGCTGGTGTGGGCCTGAAAGTCTTGATGCTGGGAACTTATTCAGTCCTGGAAAAACCCAGACAGCTGGTTATCCTGCGGTGTTAGAACAAATTTTGGTTTTGTTTTTTTCCCTAAATATGGGAAACAACTTATGTGAACACTAATGGCTGGATGCTTCCCCAAGAGCAGCAGGGAGCCCAGGTCACCTTCCTTAAACCTTCGGATCACTCACACATAAGTGTGATGTCGCTTCCATGTCTTCCCCAGGCCATCCAAGGTCAATGCCTCAGGGTGCCACAGCAAAAGCAGTGTTTCTGGTATGAGATGACTGAATTTGCTCCCTGCTGTCACATTGGAGGGAGGCTCCTGAGTACTACACTTGGGACACAATGACAGAGCTGCTTTACAGCAGGGAGAACAACCCATTGTGGGCACTGGGGCTTGGCTCATTAAAAACACAAAGGTGCTTAATTAGGATTTTGTTTGTAAAATTCCCCAAATGAGTGCCTGGTAGAGCTGCTGTGAAGAGCGCTCTTTAAAAACACTGACAAATCCCAGCCAGATTACCAGATCAGGTATGGGGTCTGCAGGACAGATGAGCCCAGACAACTCACAACTGCCTGGATGGGGCCACGCTGGATGGGACCATGGTCCAGGGCTGGGGGAGCCAGGGACAGCAGAGCCCACAGAGCCGGAGAGCCAACCCTGCCCTGGGAGCAGGGGCAGCTCAGACCCCACCCCAGGTAGACTAACAGGCAGGTGGGGAGACCGGGGCACATTGTGGCTCAGGGGACTCAACTCTGGGAGGTTTTTGTGTCTGATCCAAAGCAGTTTTGACATCACATTGAAAACCAAAAGTAAGAGGGCAGATGATCTCTGACTTTTGGGTTTATTTAATGTTCTCTGCTTCAGAGGGGCAGACAGTGCTCTCTAATACAGTTTAAGACCAAGAGCCTCCCCCAGGCCTCCAAAGTGCTTTGGGGGTGACTGGGGTTCCTACTTGTGATTTCAGGAGCCCTAACCCCATCTGTCTCCACCCTGTTGTCTACAATCTGCCCTTCTCACCTCCAACCTAGCAATTCTCTGGGTTAAAATGTCTTAAGAACAAGATGAATAATGAGGTGGGGCTTGCCCCAGGAGATATTATTATGTACTGTGAATAATTAGAATAATGTGGCTAGACATAGTAATCAATAATCAAATCAGAGGAAGAGACTGCGGTTTAGGAAGAGTAGTCACTTAATGAGAATGTGGTATAGGATAAAGATGGCATCACAACTTAAAAGGAAGATTATGCAATAAATAAACACTGTGACACTACTTGTTAAAAAATATAAGGAGAGAGAAAAAGAAAAAGAAATATTACCTTATACTAAAAGAACTTAGAGATGGATTAAGACACCCTTTGGAATTTATTCAAAATCACCTTTTATTCCTAATAGCAAAACAAAATACATACTTAAATGTTATAAGAAAATAGCAGCAGGGGGTGACAAGCAAATATTGAGAGTAATAAGGGATTTTTTAAGAGATTTATTTAGGGCCTCCCTGGTGGCGCAGGTGGTTGAGCACAGCACTGTGAAGCTGTCCGCAGCCTCTGCAGTGCTGGTTCTATCCCCGCCGACCTCGGAGTAACCCACATGGCACAGCAGACCTCTCCTGTCGTGCCCGCTGCTCCCCTCAGCAGTGTGTTCCGTCAGTATGCCTGTTCTGTTCCCCGCTCTGTTTCTGGTGAATCCTCTCACCCTCCCGCGCATCTGGCCTATACCCTGGCTCTTGTATAAATAAAATAAACCTTAAAAAAAATAAAAAGATTTATTTATTTATGCATACAAGAACTAGGGTAGGGGCCTCCCCGGTGGCGCAGCGGTTGAGCGCTGGGCTGTGAAGCTGCCCGCAGCCTCTGCAGCACCAGTTTGATCCCCGGCCACCGGTGAGGATCCCACATGGAGCACAGACCTCTCCTGCCATGCCCGCTGCTCCTCTCATCAGTGTATTTCATCAGTCTGCCTGTTCTGCTGCCCGCTTTGGCTCTGGTGAATTCTCCCACCCTCCCGCGCTTCTGACTGTACCCAGTATTTGTATAAATAAATAAATAAATCTTAAAAAAAAAAAGAAAGAACTGGGGTACAGGCCAGAGGTGTGGGGGGTGAGAGGATTCACCAGAGACAGAGTGGGGAACAGAACAGGTAGATTGACTGAAATACACTGCTGAGTGGAGCAGCGGGCTAGTCAGGAGAAGTCTGCTGTGCCATGTGGGTCACCTCCCTGGCCGGGGATCAAACTTGTGCTGCAGTGGCTGCGGATAGCTTCATAGTTCTGCGTCTTAACCCCTTGCGCCACCAGGGAGGCCCCGGGATTTTTTTTAACATAAAAGTGGATGAGTCTTCATGATAAATATACAGTCTTGTAACAGGGTGGTCCCCCCTTTCTGACTATATAAAAAAGTTAAACTTCCATGTGGCAAATTGAAATGCCAAAAACAAAATTTTAAAATAATTTGTTAAACTGAAGGGCAGGGAAGCATTTGTGATAAATATACAAAGAAGTTTTATAAATTGATACATACATATATATATATATATATATATATATAACAATCTCAATGGAGAACAGGCAAATGACATGAAAAGGTAATTCACAAAAGAAATATAAATGGCCAATATAATCATTACTACAAAGTTCACTAATACTAGTAACCAAAGAAACGCTAAAAAAAAAAAATAGCATATTTCTTCTCTCAGTTTTGCAAAGGTCATTCTTTTGAGAATGAAAACCAAGAATTATTTATAAGTAGAGAGATAATCACTTTTAAGTGCTGATGAGAATATAAATTACTTAGATTTTTCCAGAAAGGCATTTGGGTAATGTATATAAAAGGCATTTGTGCTCACAGACTAGGCCTCTATATTTTCATTACTAGGAATCTAAAGATGATCATGAAAATATATGTTCAAAAGTGTTTATCATGGAGTCATGTTTAATAGTAAGAATTTGTAAAAAGCTGAATATCCTATAATAGGAGGTTAAATAAATTATGGAACATTCAAAGTACAATGGGATGTATTCTAAATAGAAGTAACATTTTAAAGGATAGTAAATGGCATGAGAAAGTCTTTATAGTAGAATGTTAAATGGGAAAACATGGGACTCAGAATGATAGACACAGTGTGGTTTCTGAAGGGAGTAGGCGGCAGTATATAGAAAAAGGCTTAAAGAAAATCGATACAAATATTACAAGTAGTTATATCCAAATGATAGAATTATAGGAGAGTTTTCATTTCTGTTATATGTTTTTATTTCCCTACTTTCTAAATGAATATACATTGATTTTATGATTAGTGAAAAAGGTGAGCTTAAGTAATGTCCTCCTTCTTTATCGCACACCCCACACAGAATCCTAAGACAGAGGCCTCCCAGGTGGCCTAAGGGTTAAGTTTCAGCACTATCACTGCTATAACCTGAGTTCGATCCCTGGCCAAGGAGCTAACCCACATATGGCGCAACAGGCCTCCCCTGTCTTGCCCACTGCTCCCTTTAGCTGTGTATTTCAGTAAATCCATCTGTTCTACTCCCTGCTCTGTCTCTGGTGAGTCCTTTCACCCCCGTTAACTCTGGCCTACACCCCAGTTCTTCTACGCAAAAACAAAACAAAATGCTAAGATGGCATCTGCTAAAATAAGCATAGACCCCTTGATTTATTTAGCTGTGAGCAAGGACCTTGAAGGATGTGGCCTAATAAGAAAATGGAGACAAATGTTTGGAGGGAAGAACGGGGGTGGGGGGTGGGGGGGATGGGACATGAGGTCGGGAATAAGAGAATGGTCCAGAATGTGGGTGGAAGCAGCACTGGTCTTGCTGAGGCCCTGATAACACTCCAGGGTTCATTCATCTGATTGTCTGAAGAGATGTGGGGGGTTTGGGGGGAAGCTGGGCACTTTGGGAGAAGGAAACCTAAGGGAAGCCTCTGATATAGCTGGATGGTGGCCCTCTCTGTCTCTCTCCTTTCTCCCTGTCCCTCTTCTTTATCCTTCCCAGTCCATCTCTCCTTTGGGGAAAAGATGGTATCAAGAAAACTCTAGAACAATGATGGGGGTGGAGATACAGTGAAACCCAATGAGGCACTGGGACTGGCTATCCTTTTCTTTTGTGACTACCCAATTTTGCCCAGAACCAGTTGGGCTGTCAAGAGACAGGAAACTTGGCTCTCTGGGGTCAATGTCCCTCATGGGGTCACCTTTCCTTACCTTTAACCCCAAGAGACTCTTCTGGACTGCAAGGTTACTATTCTCTCCTTCCACAGCCTTTGTACCTGGGGATACTGGAAAAGACTTCTCCCACCTCTAGAGGCAGGCGCCTCTGCATTTATTTATTCCTCACTAGCTGATACTTCTGCAAACTTGGACTATCGGGCCTGTCACCTTTAGACAGGGTGACCTGTGTCCAAAGCTGAAGAGAACAGTTCCCCTCCTTGGAGCTCACTGATTTCTAAGGGAGGGCACAAGAAACCATGGTAATAAATTATCTGCTTCCTACTAAGAAAACTACTCACTACATGCATCACTGTGCTGAGAATTACAATGCATTTCATTCTTTTTTTTTTCTTTTTCTCATACACGTTTTTTTCACAGAGTAAAATTCTGTGTGGGTGAGTGTGTCTGTTCAGCGCCACTATTTCTGCAGAGGCACAGTGCTGGGTGCCTCTCTGCCTTAGATTGTGATATGATTCAGAACACTGGCATCACCCCAAATATTCCCTCACTATCACCTACTCCCTCTTTGGCCACACCCTCTTCCCACCTCTGACCCCTGGCAGGCTTCCTGAAGAATGTCCTCGAAACAGACAATCAGACCGTATGTATCCTTTTGTGTCCGGCTTGACTTTCACCAAGCATTTAAAATTCATCCATGTTGTTGCATACAGCAATATTTGTTCCTTTTTGTTGTAGATAGCATTCGATTGTATGAATGGACCACAGTTTATCTATTTACCAGCTGCAGACATCTTGGTTATTTCCAGTATGGGGTGATTATGAGCAAAGGTTATGAATTAATAAAGCTGCTGTAACTTCCATGTGATGTTATTATGTGAAACAAGTTATTTCTCTTAAGTAACTTAAAACTCTATCTTTAATCCTCACCTCTAGTCTATAAAAGGATTATTATTTCCAGTTTACAGAATGGGATGTGAGGCTTGGAGTAGTTTAAACATTTGCACACAGTCTCAGGGTTGGAGGAACTCAACTACTGACTGACCCGCTCGAGGGACAGCTTGGTTCAGCCAACTTGGACTGAGTTCCTCCCCAGGGCCAGCAGTGCCAGTGCTCAATGACCCTACCTGTCAACAGGTGACATTTATTGTACAATGACAGGTGCACTGGGGGCCCTGTGGGAGCTGAGGGGGTGAGCACCTGACAGAGTTCTGGGTGGGGGTATTTCCAGCTGAGTCATGGAATTTAACCTGCAAGGGATATCACAGGAAAAGGAGCAGCAGGGACAAAAGCATGCAGGTACACTGCTAGTGGCATGTTCCAAAAATAACAGGCTGACTGGTAGAGGATTCATGTGATATAAAAGGAAAGATGTTTGCACAAGTAGTGGGGTGTACCGACAAAGGACTTCAATCCCAGGTTAAGGGACTTAATGTTAAAACAATATTAGCTGATATTTTGACAGTATTTACGATCTAACCTTGAAGGCTCGAGAGCTGGAAGGAAGGATTAGAAGCAAAACGGTGCGGGTCTTCCTGGTGGTGCAAGGGGTTAAACACAACACTGTGGAGCTATCCGCTGCCTCTGCAGCATGAGTTCAATCCCTGGCCAGCCAGGGAGCTACGTACATGGTGCGGCAGACCTCTCCCGTCTCGCCCCTCTGCTCCCTTCAGCAGTGTATGTCAGACAGTCTGCCTGTTCTGTTCCCCACTCTGTCTCTGGTGAATCCTCTCACTCCCCGCACCTCTGGTCTGTACCCCAGTTCTTGTATGCATGAATAAATCTTTAAAAAAAAAAAAAGCAAAACGGTGCATGGGTAGAGCAAAAGGTAATCATTGTTGACAAGTAAAAATGCTTGGCACCAAACACACTCAGTGTCTATGGAAATATTCTACCCTGGGAGTACTGTTCTTGCTCTCCTCTGAGGCTTCGTACCCTAGCTCCCTTCATGGATGAAAAGAGAATTTACTATATAGTTACTGAAATTATTTGTGTGTCTTATTCCTCGATATATTAGGAGTTCCTTCAACATGCCCCCTATATACTAGGAGTTCCTCATCACTGACCAGTGTCTGACATGCATTAAATGTTTATTGAATGAAAAAGGTATTTTTGTTCATTAAGTATTTTGGTTAATAGTTACCACATTGGACTCAGAAAACCCATTTCCAAAGAATTAGAAAGTAATAAAACAGACCCTGGTAACAGATTATTGTTCAATGCTATTTATTCTCTCTTTCTCACCTCCCAGGGAAGAGTATGGTTTCCTAAACCCTGCTTCTGGGCTCTGTGAAATGACTTTTGTTAGTCAGTTGGATGTTAATTAGAGGTGGAGCAAGCAGGGGCTTGAAATGTGCTTGCATTCTTGATCATCTGCCACTGCCAAGGGCATGTACTCTGGCCAGCCTAATGGTCCATGGAGCATGTGAGAATATGTAACACAATCAGACCCAAGTTGCTGCTTAGGATACCTCAACTGGGTTCAGCTGAGATAAGCTTCCCTCGCCAGACTGCTTGTTACAAGGGCTTATTAAAAGTGCATGTTTAGGGGCCTCCCGGGTGGTGCAGCGGTTGAGCGCTGGGCTGTGAAGCTATCTGCAGCCTCTGCAGCGCCGGTTCGATGCCCAGCTGCTCCAGACCACCGGAGGAGGGTCCCACATGGCGCGCAGACCCCCCCCCCCCGCTGCTGCCTGCTGCTCCCCTCAGCAGTGTACCCCAGTCCCTCTACCTGCCCTGCTCCGTGCTCTGGCTCTGGTGAATTCCCTCATCCTCCTGTGCTTCTGACTGTACCCAGTGCTTGTATAAATAAATAAATAAAAATAAATCTTTAAAAAAAAAAAAAAAGTGCATGTTTAGGGCCCCGCTGGTGGTGCAAGGGTTAAGACTTCAACCTATGAAGCAATCTGCAGCCACTGCAGTGCAAGTTCGATTCCTGGCCAGGGATATACCCACGTGACGCAGCAGACCTCTCCTGACTCACCCGCTGTTCCCCTCAGCAGTGAACTTTCATCAAACTGCCTGCTCTGTTCCCCACTCTGTCTCTGGTGAATCCTCTCACCCCGCACACCTCTGTCCTGTACCCCAGCTCTTGTATGCATAAATAAATCTTTTAAAAAGTGCATGTTTATTATTATTATTTTACACTGTTTTTCATTTATGTCTAATATTTGAAACCTCCCCTCAGTTGTAATCCCAGTAACATTTCCACCACCAAATCACCCGTGAATCGTCACCACAGTCTCTCGGGAAAAACACATGCTTATTATTGTATGCCTTGGAGATTCTGGAATTGTTTGTTATTCAGCAACTGACAGATACAGCCCTTTACGAAAAATGCACCAACTATAATCCTGTTGTCCTCTTTTAGGAAGGTGAATCACAGACTCTGGTTTCAGATATTTCCACCTTTCAGTTTCCTCATCAGTAAAAATCTATAAAGTTACTACAAGGACTGACTGAACTAATCCTGGAAGAACATTCATGCATGGGAGGTGGTCAGTATATTCAGTATGGTCTATTATTACTGAGGTATTTCTGCACCCTGGGTCCTGACTTTATATTTATTTATTTATTTATTTATTTATTTATTTATTTATTTATTTGATTTTCAAGCAGTCAGTTTTATTTGTTTTATTTTTTACATCATTTTTCTTTTTTGCACAATGTATGCATTTTCATCTTGGTTATAGTCCCCATACAATTCCCACCCACCCCTTATTTGGACCCTAATCCCTCCTCCCATTTTCCCCCACCCCCATAGTATGTCTCTGGTTTATAGTTGCTTATTGATTTTGATTTTTACTTTATTATAATTTGTCTTTTTCCTGGCCCCTTATTTAGGTTTTCTAAATTCCTGCTATGAGTGAGACCATCCGGTATTTTTCTTTTTCTTTCTCGTTTATTTCGCTGGGTCCCTACTTTAAACAGCAGTTATCATCAGGTGTGTGGATGGGCCAGTGAGAAGAGCCCTCCAAGTAACAAAACATCAGATGACACTACTGTGTGCTGATGCGTATCCCTCCAGAATGACCTGCAGTGAACTCTCCCACCTCTGCCACAGCGAGATACACCACTGCCTGCTTATGACAGTCAATTAATTGATGACACAGTTGTCCTGGAGAAGGTGGAAGCAGTGTCCCAGGCTTACGTCCTGCGGTGTGAGAGGCTAAGATGCGGGTGAGAGTTTTAATCTGCTAACGCTCGGGCTGTGGCAGGCTGCCAGCCAAGCACTTAGCACAGCCTCTCCCCCAGCTGTCTTCACTGCTCACAGGCTCTCAATGCCGCTGAATGCTAACAGGCAAATGTATATGATTTGAGAAGACCCAAAATGCAGGGATAAGAACAGCAACCAAACAGAATCTGTCTCATGAGCTCACTCGGCTCCCTGTGATGATGAACCTGTGGGTTTCCCCACCCACAAATCTATCCAGAGCAGCCGGAGATGTCCCTCAGGAGGGAAAACCATAAAAATCTGTCCACTGCCCACACCCACAAAAGGTTAAGGAGAATTATTTTCAAACTTTATCTAATTCAAATACTATGTCTCAACAAAGCCGTGTGCAGGTAAGGCCTCTGACAGTCTCTCACTAATCTTTCAGCTGCCAGATCCTTAGGTTGCCTGGCCTTCCTGTGATAAATTCTGCAAATGCTGGTGTCTGTCCTAGCCTCTGAAAGCCAGAAACCTACTGATGTCTGGTTGGGAATTGGAAATGTTTCTAGAAGCCTGACTGAATCTTAGAAAATAGAAAACAACCTACTCCATGTTACATAATCAGGCTGGGAAAACATGTTTCATATTAGAAAGGCAGCCAGCAATTTCCCAGGACTCAGACAGAGGTCTGGGTTGTTTGTTTGGCTCAGGACCTGCTTAAGAACGACAATATTTTAACCTCTCGGAATCTCCTCACCTGTCAAGCAAAGACACATTTCACCGCCCCCCACCCTGCTGCTGACATGCCTCTGTATATGTACTGTCTCCTGATCTACAGAGGATGAATAACTATCAAAGCAGCAGAATTATTATGCTGCTCAGAGAGGTTGGAAGATCAATAAAATGTTTCTAACACAAATCGGAAATGAAAATGAAGAGCAATCACGGTCCTCAGAAGGGACCAGAGCCATACAAAATTACAACAGAACCAGCCCTATAATCAAAAAGGCAGTCCCAGGAGAGTCTGTCATACCTGTTCACATTCTCAATTAACACAAAGATGCCCAGATGGCCTCTAAGTCATGCCCCCTGCCCCAGCCTGTCTTCCCCCTGGCAGGGCCAGTCACTTCCTTAGCACTTATTTCAGGATAATACAATGATGAGTTTGAGGAAGGAAATGTTAGCTGGGGCAGTGGGTGGGGCAGGTTTCTGGATGCACTGCAAGCTGTTTATGAACACTGGCAGTGGATGGGGGCAGGGGCATGGTTTCAAATTCTGCCTCCTCCACCTGACCTGGCACAGTTTGTACAACCTCTTTCTGTCCTAGTTTCTTCAACTCCAATGAACAGGTAGGAACACCTCCACCAAGGGTGGTCCTGAGGGTTGAGTGGCATATGTAGGTTTACATCACCAGTGCCCAGGACATGGCAAACATCCTGTACAATTTTGTTGGATGGTGGATGGGTGGATAAGCAGCAGAGCCAGCTCCAAGCTGTGTGCCCTCACAGAGTCCTGCACTTCGAAGGGGCCCTCATTTGGTTTAATATGCTTTTGTCACTGTATTGAAATTCTCAATACTTTCTGAACAAGAGGCCCCACATTTTTGTTTGTCCCAGGACCCCCAAAATCACGAAGTCAGTCCCGCTGAGAAGCCACAAGGGAGGCAGAGGCCAGCACGGTGTTCTAGGAGTCTACACTGTCCAGTAGCATTGTAAGGCAGCCCCGCATGTGACCCCCACATTTATAGCTCTGGGTGCTCCTGGCAAAATACCACATTTGGAACAAAATCAGAGATGGAAATATTTTGTACTAAACCTGCACCATTTCATAACAAGCTTCCAGAAATTCATTATTTAAAAAGTAATGCAACCTTTCCATTGGGGCAAAAGGTTCTACCCCCCACCCCAATAATCAGTCCTCATGTGAAGAATGCAGTGAGTGTGATTCCATCCGCCCTCCACCCCTCTCTTCCTCCCAGGGAAGTGGAGCACTTATCAATTATCAGTGTACTAAACTTGGGAGCAACAAACTGGACATGCTGAGCTCTGCTCCCCATTTTACCTCTTCCCAGAGAAGGGGTGGTATGTCTGTCCCAGGCCAGGCAGTGTAACAAAGTAAGTAAATCTGTCTAATTCTGGGGCCTGATATTAGGAAACCTATTTGGCTCTCACACTGAGCCATGCCCCTCAGCTCATCTTAGCAGTAACAATAGTGGGATTTGGGCTTTCATCTATTATTCAATTATCTCTCTCTTCAATCTGTTCAGTTCTTAGGAAGAGGGTTGCGATTTAATAGACAACCTTTACCAACCCTCACAACCAAACAAACCTCTGCCATTCATCTTCTGATTTAGGACAATATTTAGTTAAAATGCTTCATGAAAAGCTAAGCTTATGATGATGAAGCAGCACAGTACTGGGAGAGAATCTTTGATTCAGTGCATCTCTAAACTGAAAGACACCACGATAACCCATTCCCAATCCCTCGGTTCAAGGAGAATACCCAAAGAGGGTAAAACCCCAGTACCCTGATTCTCAAACCTTAGTTTGAGAGTTTTTTGGAGGACTTGTTTAAACACAGATTTCTCAGCCCCATCCTACAGTTTTGCATCCAGTAGATCTGGGGTGGGTCCCAAGAATGAGCATTTCTACTTTGAATGAATTATACTAATGCCGCTATTTTGAGAACCACTGGCCTGTTACTCCAGAGCAGGAGCCAGGACCTGGGTGTCTCATTTTCTGACTGAAGGCCCTTCTTGGCCCAACTTCTTGTCTCATGGTTGTACCTTCCTCAGACTTGGCTGAAAGTTCCCTTAGAGGCAGTTTTGTATATTTGCACTGCCCACCTGAGATGGGCTTGCCCTCTGCTCCAAAATAATGTCTATAATGAGCCTTGAGATTCCTAGAAAAAAAATGCTTTCACAATACTTAGTACTTCTGGCACTAACATATGTTATAAAAATCATGCAAAGAGAGTTCTATGAAGAAAAAGAAATGTCATGAAGGATAAATGTAGAGCAAATGCTATCAGGCCACACACCAAGACCCTAAGAAATTGATCGATATTTTTCTGATCTTTCTATGATCTCTTTCTGCTTATCTATGTCTATGCTTATTTTGCTAAAAATAAATAAGAAAACTGTTTATACTTACCCAGAGTATTGGTAGCGAAGTTTTTTTCAAGTCCATCTTCTGTGAGCTCTCTTTTATTGACCATGCAACCTGCATTATTGATCTAGAAATTACAGTTCCCATTTCAGAATAGGGTCAAAAGATCCGTTTCCAAACCTCACACCTCCACTGCCACCAGTCCCACCCACATTCAAGTGATGACAATTTGGCTCAAGTGGCCCTTCACTCCAAACTCCTTCCAGGAAAATGCCACTGTGCAGAAGACCCAGCCACAGAACTGTGCAGAGATGACCAAGTAAGATGACTTGGCTGGGAAACCTAACTTCTTCACAATAAAGTGCTCTGGGAATCTGTCTAGCCCAGTGCTATCCATTAGGAGTATGCAATTGTAAGTCTTATAGAATGTAGCCACATAAAAAGGTAAAAATAAACAGATAAAATTAATTTTAATATTATACTTTCTTTAACTCATATCAAAAATAGAATCATTTCAACATGTAATCAATATAAAGTATTAATAAGATAGCTTACACTATTTTCTTTCAAAGTCTCCAAAATCAGTTTATTATTATACTTAACAAAACATCTTGATTTGTACTAGCTATGTTTCGAATGCTCCATGGCCATATTGGACGTACAAAACCAGATGATGGCCCAAAGAGATATTCTGGAGCAGATAAGAAATTACTGGATAGAAAAGCAGCTCAGTTCAAAGCGGAAGTGTGCGGGGCAGATGGTACCATTCCTAGCCCCCTCCTCCCGCTCCTGCCCTAGTCTCTTGTGTTAAAGATTTGCTTGTCTGTTTGAGGCATTCTTTTGGAATGAACTTTTGCGTTTATTCTCCCCTGAGCCTCTAATTTTAATGCATCAATCCCAAATCTACAGAACTTAGGAATACAGGGCCTCCCCTGGTGGCACAGCAGTTGAGCACTGGGCTGCGAAGCTGCCCGCAGCCTCTGCAGCGCCGGTTTGATTCCTGGCCACTGGCGAGGGTCCCACATGGCATGCAGACCTCTCTTGCCGCGTCAGCTGCTCCTCTCAGCAGTGTATTTTGTCAGTCTGCCTGTTCTGATCCCCGCTCTGGCTCTGGTGAATTCTCTCACCCTCCCATGCTTCTGACTGTATCCAGTGCTTGTATAAATAAATAAATAAATCTTTAAAAAAAAAAAAAAAAGAACTTAGGAACACGGGACCCGGGTGTATTCCTAAAACCATCTCATTTTTATAAAAAATGGGACATGTCCTTCTTCCCACAATGCTTACCCAGAGGGGTTTCCTTTCCTTTTTCCACAGATCTACCCCAAGAGGTGGTTCTCTTGAATCCAATGAACCATTGATTACATGAATAATCCCTACCACAAAGAATTCTCACTATGAGGCCCATGTAAATACCAACAAAAATATCCACATCCACCTACAAGAAATGCACACATGTGAGATTTACTCTCTACTTACAATTATAAAGCTTACCAGAACATTGAGTGTATGTTCTTGCTTGAAAGTTTCAGCAAATTTCCATATTTTCTTGGGATCAGACAAGTCCAAAATGTGCAGAAAGATGTTCTGAACCAGAAAAGAAAAAAACTTGTAAAGCTTCTTTAAAAAGATACAAACTGAGGCCTCCCCGGCGGTGCAGCAGTTGAGCGCTGGGTTGCGAAGCTGCCCGCAGCCTCCACAGCGCTGGTTCGATCCCCGGCTGCTCCCCGGCCACCGGAGGAGGGTCCCACATAGCGCGCAGACCTCTCCTGCCGCCCGCTGCTCCCCTCAGCAGTGTACTTCGGTCCTTCTGCCTGCTCTGCTCCCCGCTCTGGCTCTGGTGAATTCTCTCACCCTCCGCCCTTCTGACTGTACCCAGTGCTTGTATAAATAAATAAATAAATCTTAAAAAAAAAAGAAAAATAAGTTTAACAAAAAAATAAATAAAATAAAAAGATACAAACTAGTATTTTTTACATTAAAAAAATACATATCCTTGGTTTTAAACATCAAATAACTTAGGATGATACAAAATGGAAAGTAGTATGTGGTATGTGTACCCATCCCATGCAAATAGAACCAGACTATACATTTTTTGAGATTTATTTTTAATTTTTTTTTAATCTAAAAAACACTGGTTTATAGCATTGCATTGGTTTATAGCATTACATTGGTTTCAGCTGTACATCATTATAAATCAACATCCATATATAGTACATTATGTTCACCACTAAAAGATCAGCCTATATGTTGTTCTATATCCTTTTCACTTAACGATTATCTTTTGGAGATTTTCTTGTTGTTGTCTTCTATAAAGTGATCTTATGGCTATATAACATACTTTTCATGGATATTTCTTAGTTTCCCACTGTCAATCATTAATGTGTTCTTGTCAATACTTTCCTGTTAATACAGTATCTAAGACACATCATAACTCTAAGGCACATCATAACTCTAAGGCACATCATAACTCTAAGCTGGACAACTTCCTCTATGACTTGATCTTTGCTTAACAGGTTCTGCCTTGGGTTATGTCTCTCTCTGGACACAGCTTCCTCCCCCATTAGCTTTATAATTCCATGTTGGATGCCCCCCCCCCCTTCCTTATGGTAGCTGACACAGACACACATACAGATGATTACTGTACATTGGTTGCTTTGTCCTTCTTTTCCTCTGTACCTAGCACATGAATTAAACTCATTTTCTCAGTATCCAGTGAATGCAGGGGTTCACCCCTGACCTCCAGGAGGTGAATGTGATAGATCACCAACCCAAGCCTGAGATTCCTGCTGCTTCAGACACTCAAGAACTTAACCTACAGATGAGATTCTGAGCAACATCCACAATTCCTATAATAAAGCAGAGAGCGCAGTGCCCTACCTCAATTTCTTCATTAACTGAGTCACAGAATCTGCGGATATATTCAGAATTTCTTTCTATTAATCTTACAGCATTGTTTTCTAACGCTGACACAAAGGTTCAGAGAATGAGCAAAAAGAAGCAACCCCACATTTTTATGACTCACTTTGAATACCATACTCACTTTGAATACCATATTCAGCTTAAATCTGGCACAATTAAAAATTCTATCCTTTACCTTCAGAGGATAGGAAAAGCATTGTCTGCATATTCCTATACTCTTTGAAAGTCTGCAAAGGCCATGGTCCAGCCAGAGTGGATACAAAGGTTATATCTGGATTGGCCACGAGCAATGCCTGCAAACTGAGTCTAGAAAATCCTTTATCGTTTCTTTCTTTAAAAAAAAAAAAGACTTATTTATTCCTACATACAAGAACTGGGGTACAGGCCAAAGGTGTGGGGGGTGAGAGGATTCACCAGAGACAGAGTGGAGAAAAGAACAGGCAGACTGACTGAAATACACTGGTGAGGGGAGCAGCGGGCGAGACAGGAGAGGTCTGCCGTGCCATGTGGGTAGGTAGCTCCATGGCGGGGGGATCAAACTCGTGCTGCAGTGGCTGCAGATAGCTCATAGGTTGTGTCTTAACCCCTTGTGCCACCAGGGAAGCCCCTTTATTGTTTCTTTCTAAGGGCTTTTCTGCAACTGCCCTAAGACTCCCTCTCACTCAACAGGGCTGCCTAACCTCATACAAAATCATGATTCAAAAAGCAAATTTCAAGTGAAGCAAAATCATATTTATGTGGAATATTTCACAAACTCTGGGTTTTCTGAAAGTAACTGCAGTGTCTCAAAATTAACAGGAAGTAGCAGCAGGGAAGATAGACTCTCTGTACCAGACAAATCAAGCATGGAGACTGGTGAAATGAGGCATCATGAGAATATGAAGGAAGTCATCTGTCTCCTTCTAGGGAAAATAGGAAACCAGAGACACACAGGAGAGGCCAGCAGTCTGCTGTGAGCAGGAGAAGGAACTAGAGCAGGTACGTATGTGTAAAGCCTGATCTGCTGATCTATGCAAAGCAACATGTGTTCTACATAAGACTACATCTTACTATATAAGACCTACATGTGATGACTTATGACTGACACGTGACTACAGGGCTGGCCCTAGAAGCCACTGGGCCCCATTGCACTAGCTCTTTAGATCCTCGGATACAAATTTGTTTACTGAAACAGAACAAGACTCAAACGGGATTGAGTGCTATGGCACCCTGAACTTCCCCTGCTGTAGCACATATGCTATGTAAGGGCCTAGCAGCAACCTCTTTCAACAAAAGGAATTGAATTCAGGGGCTGGTTTCCTATGGGAAGATGAGAACACAATTGGGACTGGTGATGTAATCAAGAGATCAGCTATAGTGGGAAGCGCCTACCAGCTCTGGCTGGAGGAGATGGTGTGACCCAGGCCAGGAGTCAGGGTCCCTCCAGAAGGAAGAATCACAGAAGAGATTTAGCTGTCACCAGGGAAGCCAAATATCCTATTTTCCACTGCTTCCTACCCACCCTCTTCCTCTGACATCTCCCATTGACTAAACCCAACAGACTGATGTGGGCAAAGAAGCACATACTGTGGGGTCTCCTCTCCCACCTGCCCTCACAGTGATACGGAGCTGAGCAGACATTCAGGGGGCTGGCACAGGCTTCACCAAAAGAACTTGTCGATCACTGGAATCCTTCACAAGATAGTAAGAGGTTATCCCTGTCTCTACTATCTCCCTTTCCAGCTCCTAGCACACTTCCTATATATGATTCATAGCCAAATATATACCCAAAAGGGAGCAAGTATATAGCCCATTTTTCAGACGAGGAAACTGAGGTTCAGAGAAGTTAGGAAACCTGGGACTCAAGGTAACTAGGGCACTGAGCCCAATGAGTGCAGAACCAGGATTCAAATCAGAGCAAAGCTCCTTCCCATACCTCACACTGTCTAGGGTGGACCAGATGAAGCTGCAGAATGGAGACTCCTCACAAACAGGGAGGCACAGTGGGACCCTGGCAGAGGTTGGAGGTTACACTGAGTCAGGGACACCATACCCACAAGGATCAGTGGACAGGCCCTCTCATCCCTGGGCCCTCCCAGTTCTCCGAGCTAGAGGCCACTATAATCACCAAAGAGGCGGGGTTTCTGTGTTTGATTGTTTTTTAAGATTTATTTTTTATTTATACAATAGCTGGGGTACAGGCCAGAGGTGCGGGAGGGTGAGAGGACTCACCAGAGACAGAGTGGGGAGCAGAACAGGCAGACAGATTGAAAGCACTGCTGAGGGGAGCAGGTCTCTGAAGAGAGCTGAGCACTATGCTCAACCTGCTCCGTGTGTTAGGATCCTTTTTGTGTATCCTTGGGTGGGTAGGCAGTGGCCAAAGGGGTCTCTCACCCCACTCCAGGAAACACTTGCCTTCTTCTCTCATCACAATATCCTTTCCAAAGATGGTAGAGGGGGATATAAGAATGCGTCGAGTATTGGGCCTCCCCAGTGACGCAGCTGGTTGAGAGCAGCGCTGTGAAGCTGTCCGCAGCCTCTGCAGTGCCAGTTCAATTCCTGGCCTGCCAGGGAGATACCCACATGGCACGGCAGACCTCTCCTGTCTCGCCCGCTGCTCCTCTCAGCAGTGCTTTTGGTCTGTCTGCCTGTACTGCTCCCTGCTCTGTCTCTGGTGAATCCTCTCACCGTCCCACGACTCTGACCTGTACCCCAGCTCTTGTATAAATAAAATAAATCTTTTTAAAAAAAGGGCCATATTATAAACAAAACCACATTGTCAATTTTATCCACATAAATCCACTTTGTGAAAAATGTGGCCCACACCACAGCAGGCTGGTATCCAGAACAACCTTCTTCTGCCCATGGCCTGAGATTAGTATTCCTTGTGTGTTCTGTAGCAGCACAACTGAAAGTTATCAGCAGGCAGACAGCCAGCTTTCAATATCAACAAATGCAGCCCCCAGCACAGCGTCACTTGCAGACATTAGGGGAAGATTTAGAAACCCTCACGCTCATCAGCCCAGAGCTTCTGTAAGGCATCTGATAGCGGGAAGCTATGGAGGCCTAGGTGAGCAGGGAAAGGAACAACCACTTGCTTTGAAATGCCATTTTTTAAACAATGATAACATTCATGAGAAGATGCAGAATATTTCATTTTAGATTGCAGCACTTTCTTCCTTTGTCCATAGTCCAAGCCTAAGGGAGTGGAGTCCTGTTCACCTCTCCCTGCCAGTCCCTCAGTTGTGGACACTATGGGGCAGCAGCAAGAAGGGGGCTGCTGGAGAAAAAGCTCCATGGGAGACAAGGAGAAACTTCAGGAACAGAAGGAGGACATTCTGCAGTGAAACGGACAGCCATCGCTAGGACTCCTCTCCACTTTATGGATTTTATGTCCAGAACCAGTTTCGTGCATGTATAACCTATGCAAGTGCCCAGGCTTCACACTCAGAGGGCCCCATGCTTCATTCAATGAATGCTCTGCCTTCACTGTCTCAAGGTCTCAAATTTTACACAAGGACCCTATATTTTTATTTCCCACTGGGCCCCACAAATTATGCAGCCAGTCCTGCTTCTGACTTTCTCACAAAATTTGAGCCAGATCTGCAAGTTGTTGCTAGAAAATGACACTTATTACGGCCAAGATGTTGTTTGTTGTCACTCTATTAGAAAACCACTGGGTCAGTTTACAGCTTGGCTGAGTTACCCTTAATGTGTCTTGCTGACCCCGGTCTTCTGGGGTAGAAGCCCCAGCAGTGCCATTGTCCAGTATAATGTCTCCACAGCAGGGAATGGCCCCTACTTGCTGCCTCAGGGTACCCAGGTCAACTGTCAGTGCCCAAGCTAATTTGGGTCAACTCTGCTATTGCAAAACACAGCTCCAGGTCTCTGCTGCCTGAGGCTGCCTCCAGAGCAAAAACACAGGCACCGGCCATTGCCAGCTCAGGAAGCATGGACCCCTTTGCAGCTGACCACCGGAGGCGAGAAACCCCTGCAGGCCAGTGAAGAGCAGCTCACCTGGTTACCGCTCTCCCTGATGATCTCACCTTTGGCACCTTCAGCTCGACTTTGATCTCGACAAACCAGGTGAACTGTGCCACCTGGTGGAATTCAAGGAAACCTTCGTGAGTTATAGTGATAGCAGCCGAGAGGAGCTTTTCCAAATGAAGACTGAAGCCCACAGAAAGGAGACCTAGCATTGAGACTATTCTGGAAAATCTAGCTGATTACCCCCTGCAATGAGAGTAGCAGGTGTAATAGAGGGTAAACCTAAAGCTGCTCTCCTTGCTTCTCTGAGTAATTGGCAGTATATTTGGGATAATATCCTCTTTTTTCCCCCATAGGTATGAACATATGCAGGATAAAAAGTGCCTGCCTCGGTCACACCTGTCAAGTCGCATAGTACCTGACACGGAGGTCTGAACCTAGCTTCACTTTAGACTCACCTGAGGAGATGATAAGCTGCAGGTGATGGGCCCACGCTGGGATATGCTCTCAGAGCTCCCCAGGTGAGTCTAAGGTTTAACCCAAGCTGAGAACCACTGACCTAACATGTAGCAGGGACTCAATTAATATTTATTGAATGGTTGAATCCACAAATGGCACTCAGGCTATCCCAGCAAAGGCCATGCCATCATCAATCAAGCTTTATTTAAAGGCGAATACTCGGCGGCAGCAGTTAACAAATAATCACTACAAAGCCTGCTTTCTTCACTTAAAATAGCCTGCATTATTAAATGGGGTCTGTTTCATGGGAGGCTACAGGCTAACCATGTAACCAGCTCCTCTGCTTTGTCCTCCTCCCACGACACTTCAGAGTAACTCCCATAGTAGCTAAGATGCAGTTAATCCTGCCATGACTCGGCAGATAATTAAATACAGCTCCAAATGGTATCATATTCCCCTAGCAAATGCCTAACTTGATTTTAGAGAAAAATAAATATCTTGAGCATCTTAAGAGTGATAAATTCCCAACCTATTTCCCCACCTTCTGCTGGAACATCAATTTTGCCAGAGAAGAGGCTCTGGAGAGACAAGACAGACATTTCTAGTCACCGTGGTGCCATTCACTGACCCAGGGCAGGTGAGTTCATGCAGGAAATTTTGGCATTTACCAGAAGGAAGACTTTAGCTGACTGAATAATTTACAGGGCACCCAGAGAGACTCTTCACAGAATCAAGGTTAGGGAAGAGAAATAGGAGGCCACCCCAGCCACTCTAACCTGCAGGCCGGACACCAGGCAACCAGGAGGATGGAGGATGTTCAATGCACTCCCTTCTCGTTATTCTGGGTGCACTGGTTCTTCACTCGGGCCCACAGTTAAAGTGCAGTAGACTCCAGTCTCTGCCTCTCTCCCCTCACCCTTCATTCTAATTGAGAAGGCTGAGCTGGACCTAGACCAGGCAGTCATGTTCTATCAATAACAAGAGCTCGGGATTAAAAAAAACAACAAAAGAACCCCGATGCCCAGAGTGGGCTGGAGCCCCTCACTGCTCTTAATCATAAAGCAATGTTATGTGTGGACAGATCCTGGGCTCGCCTGCAAATTCATTAAGTGCTATGGAAAGGCTCCTTTAGCCATTCGCTCTGGCCACCTCTAGATGAAGTAACGCACAGCTCAGAGCTGGCAGCTGTGCTGATCACCAGGGACCACTGTCCAGGCCTTCTGGCCACGCTGGCTGGGCCCTGCTGATCTGCAGTGACACAGGGCACTCTCCCCAAGGCAGACCTGCTGTACGCTAGCCTTGGGGTACAGGGGACACACAGGTTAGCAGGCTGCTCACCTCGCTTGGCTATTTCAGTTGCAGTTGCTCTTCCAATGCCACTGTTGCCTCCGGTGACCAAGAAGGCTCTTCCAGGAACTTGGACTTCCAAGTCGTCAGGGTCAAAGTCCTTAGCTGCAGATTCATAGCCACTCCTGGAAGCAGCAGAGCCACAGAAGGAGTGGCAGTAAGGCGCGGGGAACACCAGCCACGGCAGGGCGAAAGCCTAAATCTGATGGACATTACTGTCTCTGCCAGCACATCACACAGTCCTTCCTTCTTTGGCCTCCAAGCTTCCTTCCCTGGTCTCACAAACAATACCTCCTCAGAGCCTACATTTCCTGTACCATTAGCTTCCTGGGGTTTTGAAAATATGTGAAGATACCAATAATTTAACATCCAAACTATCTTCCTCTGCCTGCCTTTGATACCAGGAAGCGTTCCCCTCCTTCCCCCCACCTTAAATCCTTGACTAGAAGGTTTTACATTTCCCCCATGGTGGGGGGGGGGGCGGCAATAGGAGGTGGGAGCACAGTGAGAGAAGGGAACTTGGGAGACCATTAATATCATGCTATTGCACAACAGGCAAGGTCTCCTACCTAGCTAGAGGGCCCTGGTTAGTGGGGGAGATTTGCAAATAGGGAATAGTGGAGGAAGAAGAAAAGGCTCCTTGAGGAGTGCAGGGTGTATACTGTATAACTTGAGGGGGCGCCATTCATTCGGACCACGGTAGGACAACCTTCTGGCAGCTGGCAGCAAAACCTGTTAAGGAAGTGCTTTTATTCATTTGCACAAAGGCATCATTTTAGATCAAAGCAACCCTGAGTTCCTTAACTGTTTCTTCTCTACCTTTTGAGATACCTCTTCTATCTTTATTTTTCTAATATTTCCTGGTTTTGAAATTAACTGAGAGCAGTGGAGGTAGAACGGAGGGGGATTCTCAGGAGGACACCCTGAGGGCAGACCTCCCCTCATACACCAGTAGGCTGGGGTCTCAGAACTTGCATCTCTCAAAAAGAGCTGAGTGGTTTCTCCCCTGAGACATAAAATGACTCTCCTATGAAAATTCTACAAGAATCCCAGCGCCTTCCCACATGCTGTGTTTACACACTGGCTGCCAACGGCTGGTCTCCTGCCCCACACCCTGGTACAGCACAACTGCCAATTACACGCCCTGGACCCTAGGGAAGAGGCCAAAGAATGTTTATGGGTTTGGTTTGGAAGTCGGTGCCACAGGAGCAGCCATCTCACAGTTGAGAAACCAAGAATGTTTCTGTTCCCACATCTGTAACTCACCAAGACAGTCCAGGGCAGCTCAGAGAAAGCCTTTTCCATTGCTTCTGCTGCTAGAGGCTCAGTTAGTGGGGCAAGAAGACTCAGTGACTATTCCTAAGCCTTCCTGAAAGGCTGACTTGAAACTAAAAATAATATCAATAACAAGGGCTTTGGATGGAAAACCCTAGGTTTAAACTGCAGCTCTGCCACTTAATAGCTGTGCCACCACATGTATTGGCTTAAGTTTCCTGAGCTCCTCATCTACAGAAAGGGGATAATAAGAGCTAACGCTGGGGCAGCCTAAATGAGCTAGTGTACGTCAGGCATTTAGCACCACTCTCAGAATTCCATATTTTTAAAACTGAGCTCCTTGGGCCTCCCTGGTGGCGCACGGGGTTGAGCGCAGCACTGTGAAGCTGTCCACAGCCTCTGCAGTGCTGGTTCGATCCCTGCCGGCCTCGGAGCAACCCACATGGCGAGCAGACCTCTCCTGTGTCGCCCGCTGCTCCCCTCAGCAGTGTATTTCGTCAGTCTGCCTGTTCTGTTCCCAGCTCTGTCTCTGGTGAATCCTCTCACCCTCCTGCGCATCTGGCCTGTACCCAGGTCCTTATATAAATAAAATAAATCTTAAAAAAAAAAAGAAAACTGAGCTCATTTAGTTCCCAGATCTTCAAATGACTAGGAACACTGTAAGCACTTCAAACTATAATCAAAGATGAAGCTATTTTCCCCCATAAGTGGGCTCCCAGCATCACTATGGAAGGATTTTCTTGCACAGGCAAATGGTTCCTCAGAGAGCCAAGGGCCCAGGAGTCAAGAATAGGAAGCCAGTCAGCAGTAGGTACAGGTGAGGAGCGAACGAGAGCTTTCCAAACCTTAACAGAGCCAGCAGAAGAGCAGGGCACAGAGAACATGTAGGGAACTGGCCCAAGGTCCCCTCTTCTAGGAGCATGGGGGCTTTTCTCTATGACTCCCAGCTAGAGATAACCTCAGCCTTTGGGCTTGATCCTACTCGAGGCTAAGGCTGGTTGAAGGTGGCTCCTGGAATTAAACTGCTTCCTCAAACTTGGCTGTCAGACAACTGGGCGGTGACAGGCTAGCCTGCAGGATGCGTCATACCCTTCCTCTGTCCTTTGCCTTGGGCTCTTTGTCTTTAACACTAGGATTCCATCCTGGTCCAGTCTGGGTTATTATTAACAACTTAAGGCTTCTGTATTTCCCTTCCCTCTTTATCAGTAGCAGGGAGGTAAGTGACTAGCCTAAAGTCCCAAGATGGTCGTGATAAGCCCAAAAGAGGTTTTCTTCTCTTTCAATACCCAGTCCAAGTCACCTACTACATCAGTGGTGCTCAAAAGGATGGTTTCTAATCTGGCAGCATTAGCATCACCTAGGAATCTGTAAGAAATGATTTTCTGAGTCAGACACTGAGCCCTGTGAAATCTGTGGTTTCACATGCCCATCAGGTGATTTTGATTCAAGCTGAGCAACAACTGTACTTATGTGTTCTCTAAACCCTCAAGGAGGCAAGCTCCCAGGCCTCTTTTTGACGTCAGCCCCTCCCCAAACCCCTTTACCCAACGTGGAATCTGCTTAGGTCCCATACCTACTTGCTAAGGGCTTAGAAGTCTGATTTTTTGTTTGTTTGTTTCTATTTTTCAATTGTCCTTGGTAAATCTTAGTGAACCTTAGTTTAGAAAAGAGTGACTAGATCCTGCTGCCTAGAACAGGGACCCAGTAATGGGAAACTTAATTAAAATCCTGGTGTGCCAAGAAAAAAAAATCATAAACCCAAACTATAGGCTCACATACGATGAAACAAAACAAGGTGCTATCTTACCCTCCAATTCACTAAATGCACAATAGCAGGAACCAGCTGACATGTGCTCGATCCCTTACCCCTTCACAAAAGAATCTGGGGAGAGATTTTTAGAAACTCCCTTTTCCAGGCTGGGAGCTGACTCGAGGTCGTCATGCTGTGTTCTGTGTAACATGGAAAGATCCAGCAAATAATGACCGCTGCCAGAGTACACTCCTTTGAAAGAAAGAGGCTGCCATTGTGTTCATGACTAAATCCAGTGGGCCAGGGCTGATAGCTACACTTCCCACCACTCTCTGCAGCACTGGCCCCTAAGGAGGCCTGCTTTCCCCAAAAGGGC
Source organism: Talpa europaea (assembly GCF_964194135.1). Lineage (NCBI taxonomy): Eukaryota > Metazoa > Chordata > Mammalia > Eulipotyphla > Talpidae > Talpa > Talpa europaea. The sequence continues at coordinate 81,839,411 of NC_140072.1, forward strand.
GTGGGGTGAAGAGAAGGGAGCAATAGCAGCTGCCACGCCTTGGAATTCTGCCTGGTAGGCTGGACATTTGCCTGAGCTGCCTTCCTGATAAAAACTCTACTGCAGGGCGGAAAGAAAGTGTCTGAGAGATGACTGGGGGGGCAGAGACAATCACCTGGGGAAATCTTTGTAGAATATCAGTCCAGGTTGCAGTGCAGACAAATTGAATCAGAATCTCTACATATGGGTGCATGAAAACTGGTATTTTTAACTCTCCTGAGGTGATTCTGATGTTTAGACCCGGTGGAGAGCCACAGCAGGTGACTAGTTACCTCTAGATTGAAACCTTCATCTCGCCTCCCTCAGAACTGCCCTAACCCTCACTTTAAAAATACAATGAGAGGAGGGCCAGCTCGGGCACAGCGAGGGTGCGCAGGGGACCAGGGAGGTCAAGCACCTTTCACCAGCGCGCACTGGTGCACAGAGCAACACCCGCTCTGTAACCCGCGCTGGAACGTTCCAGCAGGAACCAGAGGTCACAGTCCACACGCCACATTTTATTAGTGAGCAAAAACACCCAGCAAAGAGGGCGGCCAGAACATCCGAGGGCCATCTGCAGGTACTGGTCCAGACTGACACCAAAGGCAGGACCTCGAGGGGCGCCGGGATTAACGCCCAGAAGGCTCCGAGGCGGCCGGGTGCGCCCCAACGTCAGCGGGTCCGTAGAGCCCCCGGACGCCAGGCGGTCCTGAGTCCCAGGCTGGTGCCCGCGGCCGCCCCGGAGAGCCGGGTCCGCGCGGGGACAGCGCGAAGCAGCGGCCGGCGCGTCCCCGCCCGCCCCGCGGGCCCGCGCTGCCCACGTGACCGCCCGCCCCGCCCCCCCCGGCCGCGCCCCCGGGCCCCCGGCACCGCGCCCGCGGCCGCCTTACTTGGTGTATTCGCGCAGCCCCTTGGCGAGCCACGCGGCGCTGCGGTAGAGCGACATGGCGGGGCTTGCGCCGCGCCCGAGTCTCGCGGCCCCGCGCTCGGGGTGCCCGGCCCCGCCCCGCCCCCCGGGAGCCGCCCGCGGTTACATCATCCCCGTTATGTAAGAGCCGCGGCGCGCGGGCTTTCTCCGCCGGGAGCGCGGCGGGTCGTCAGGCCCGACCCCCTGATCCCTCGGAAGGGGAACGGCTCCCTGGTGCGCTGGAGAGCGAGCCCCGCGCCCCCTGCTCCGGGCGGGGTTGGGCTGAGGGAGCGCCGGCCCTGCGGTGGGCTGGGTGGGCTTAGCCCCCGCGGGCTGAAGCAGGGTGTCGGCACGGCTGTGAGAACTGCATGCGTGCTGGGTCTGGCTGGGATGCAAAGATGGCATCACGACGCCTATTCCTAGAATTTGGCTACTTAGAAAATCACGTGACAAAGAGATGCGGCTTGATAGTGAAATGATTTCTCCATCTAATGGGCTTTTCCCCAGGGGTTATAGGATAACTCTTTTTCTGAGTTTCTTGCATAGTTTGAGCTCAGTAGCTAAGAGGAGGTACAGCTTTCTAGCAGGTGCAGTGAGTCAGGCTGGTAACACGGCCACAGTGACACAGCTGGCAAGAGGCAGGGCTGGGTTTCCTACCCCGGAGGTGAGTCTGTCTCTAGACTTTTCCTACTAGTTTTGCAACTTCATGCAGTGTCAGGGAGGGCCTCTTTACCTTGTCCCTATCTTCATCAGCCTTCCCCTACTTCCACCCCCAAGTCCAAATAGATACATAGTGTAAATTTGTTTTTTTTTTTTTTTTTAAAGCATGGTTGCTGTGCCAACTAATTTGCCCCCCCCCGCCCCCGTTCTGCCCTGTAGGAATCAGGCACCCCCATTCACATCTCACCCCCACCCCTCCATCTGGGTTAAGGATGGATCACTTGCTAAATTCTATAGTGGTTTACCCAACTCGCCCAGAGACTGAGCCACTCTTACATAAGATGTGTAGAGACCAGCTAACCAGCTAATTTAATGGTCTCATTATCTAGGATATGAGATCACTGCTCCCCTCCCAAGTGGGTATGTTTTTACTTCAGAAGAGCTTTAAATTTCCCCAGAACAGCTTGCTCTTCTGAACAGGACTGTGAGGTTCCTCTGCATTGCTCTTATTTCTGACAGAGTGATGAAAGGAAGTTTAAACAAGTGGCATTCTGCAAAATCACCCAGCTTGGTGTGACTTTCAATGCCTGTCCGGCTAGCCGGAAGAATATTTTAGAACCCCAGAGTTATACAACAGTGCTTTGAATACTCTGCTTTGTGTCAGTGATGGAAAAGGTGTCAGTCTGCACTGAATTCCTCTCACTGCCTCAGGAAATATGCTTTTGGCTCACAGAGGGGTGAGAAATTGTTCTGAACTGCAGGAAGGGCATTAGCAGCACCTTGAAGTAACAAGGGGTTGGGGGATCCATCTCCCTCCACCTGTCATGTGGACAGGGGCATGGTGCCCCTGTCAGGCTTAGTTTTCTTATTTGTAGAATGGGACTGAATATGCTCACCTCATGGGGCTGTCATGATATGACATTGGTAGAGCACTTAGCAAAAATACCTGATTTTGGGCCTCCCCTAGTGGCACAGAGGTTGAGCGCTGGGTTGTGAGGCTGCCCACAGCCTCTGCAGCGCCAGTTTGATCCCTGGCCACCGGCAAGGGTCCCAAAAAAAAAAACCAAAAAAAAAAAAAACCTGATTTCATATGAGGTAATCAAAAGTTGTTCAGTTCCCTGTTAGTTTTCTTCACATCCCTTTCTCTCTCTACACTATAGCCATGCGGTGTCCATTCACCAAATGCTCCAGGAATGCATGAAGTTTATGGTTCGCCTCAAACCAGCAAGGTTTGCAGAGGACCTGGTGTGTCCCTTATTATAGGGCCAGGAATGGGCCACAGGGTAAGTTTTCTGATCCAGCAGACCGGGTAAAGGAGGAGTCAGAGTCCTCAGTGGTTTTTGCAGGTCTTTTATTGGTATTTACCCGGTACACAGCAGGCTGGCAGGCCTCCCAGCCCCCAGCAAATCTTCACTCTATCTGGGCTCCCCATTGATCTCTGCTTCTGCTTCTTTGCTTCTCTCGGCTTTGCTTTCGGCTTCTCTTTGGCTTCTACTGGCGTCCCCGTGACGCCGACCTTAAAAGCCCAGTCTCAGCCCAGGTGAATCCCATCTTTCTATGCCCACACCCTATTCCAGGTGCCCGCCATCAGGCATGCACTCAGGACCGCAAGGATCCATCATCTATCCTGATGGCAGGAGGGCAGAAAAGCCTGACATTTTCCCTTACCTTACACTTATATATGCTTCATAGCAGGTTTTAAGAAAAGAAAACCCTGTCTCAGTGGGGGTTTCCACTTTCCTCTGGAAAACAAATAACACACACATGAAGAGAAAAAAGAGGAGGGTTAATGGGAAAAGGCTCCCATTTAAGTAGAAGTTGGCTCAGCTGGATTTCAGCCCTATTTCTGCTGCTGATTCCCAGTGTGACCTGGGGTAACATTGACAAAATTTATAAAGGGTTTAATATGTACCAAGCCTTGCAGATCTCACTTCTCCTTACGATAACCTGGAAGGTTGCTCTTGCTCTTGTCCACATTTTAAAGATGAGCAAACTGAGACTTAAATGGGTTAAGTACCTTGGCTGAAGACACTGCAAACAGTGGAGCCAGGGTTTGAAGCCAGGCAGTGTGACTCCAGAGCCCACACTCACACGTTCATGTGCCATTCTGTATGAGGCCTAGTCACTTGGCCTCTCAGGGCTTCTCTGTCCCTCAGCTTTATTGAGGTATAATTGACACATAAAATTGTAAGACATTTAGAGTCTTCATCACAGTGATTTGTTATACATATACAGTCATCCCTCCATGTGGGAAGAATTGGTTCCAGGACCCTCAGAGACCAAAATCCACAGATGCTCAAGTCCCTTATATAAAATGTGGTGGTATTTCATATAACCTGTGCACATGCTCCTGTGTACTTTTACATGGTCTCTAGATTACTTTTAAAAGCTAATGCAGGGCCTCCCTGGTGGCGCAAGGGGTTGAGACGCAACCTGTGAAGCTCTCCACAGCCACTGCAACATGAGTTCGATCCCCAGGCGGGGAGCTACCCACATGGCGCAGCAGACCTCTCCTGGCTCGCCCACTGCTCCTCTCAGCAGTGTACTTCAGTCAGCCTGCCTGTTCTGTTCCCCGCTCTGTCTCTGGTGAATCCTCTCACACTCCACACCTCTGGCCTGTACCCCAGTTCTTGTATACATAAATAAATAAATATTTAAAAAAAAAACGAATGCAATGCAAATGGTGTATAGCTAGTTGTTACACAGTATGGTTTAGGAAATAACAAGAAAAAAGGCTGTACATACAGGAGCAACCGCCATAGGCCTAACTGCACATTTAGTATGTATTTTGGATCTGAGATTGACTGAATCTGGGGATATGGATATGGAGGGTCAACTGTGCATTGTGAAAAGATGCCCACCATCTAGTAAATTACACATCCATTGCCCCACATATTTACCTTTTTTTTTTTTTTGGTTACTCTTTGTTTTACTCTCAGCAGTTTTCAATTACATAGTACAGTGTTATCAACTACACTCACCGTGGTTTACATTAGATCCTCCTACTTTATCTTTTTTTTTTTTAAGATTTATTTATTTATTTATACAAGCAATGGGTACAGTCAGAAGTGCAGGAGGGTGAGAGGATTCACCAGAGCCAGAGCGGGGAGCAGAACAGGCAGAAGGACCAAAGTACACTGCTGAGGGGAGCAGCGGGCGGCAGGAGAGGTCTGCGCGCCATGTGGGACCCTTGCCTGCAGCCAGGGATTGAACCGGCGCTGCAGAGGCTGCAGGCAGCTTCGCAACACAGCGCTCAACCACTGCGCCACCAGGGGAGGCCCCTTCCTACTTTAACTGAAAAGTTTGTAGGCTTTTATCTCTTTCCAATTCCTCCACTTTCCTGTTTAGTTTTCTCATCTAAACAAGAAGAGGATGAGGGTCCTTCCAGCTCTGACTTTCTATGACTACTAATAAGGGAATTACATAGAGATGATAAATAAGTTAGGTCTAAGGTACTTTTAAAACAAATATCAAGTGGATGTACTTGCTTCATTTCACTCAGGTTTCTATCTCTAAAATATTTCTTATGTGTCCCTGGTTCCAATTTGCCACTCAAAAAAAACACAGAAACAAATCATCCTTCAAAGCTTCCTTGCAATTGATTTAAAGCCCTGCAGCTAATTTTACCAAATTGGAAGGAGAAGCAGAAGGTGTGGACTAAGAAATGCATGGCTTCTTGTGCAACAGAAACACATGATGGGAAGTCTGCACGGCATACACACACACACCAGTGTTCTCATCATCTTCCACGGAAGCTCTGTACCAGTTTCTCCAGCCCAGTTGTCATGGCAACACCAGCTGCCAATAAGATCATGGAAGACAAGGTTATAATGGCAGTGGTGCCTTAATATTTTACCTGGCAAAGCCACTTAGATAATAAGATGAATAACCATAAATCATAAATCCATTGAAAGTCCAGGCATTGCTCATTGTACATGTTTAGTGTGCTCTTGAGGGTGGGGAATAGAAATGAAAGCAAAGGGAAAGGAACAGAAAGGGAGGATGAGGCTGGGGGTGGGGAAGATTTTAGATGCTGATCCTTGTTATTCCTCATTGTAGATCATGCACAGGTCCTGACCCTGTCTATGCACAGATAAAGGAACTGGCATCTTCTGTAAAGACAAGAAGGGGGTAGAGGCTTCCAGCTTGATTTATTACAAAAGGCTTATAAAGAAACCCAAAATAACTGTTTTCTGGGGTTCACACTAATGGGGAAGAGAAGCAGCCTATGGAGACATGGCAGACAACGACCCTCCCACAGTCACCCAGCGGGAAGGTGGGCCCCATTTAGAAGCACCTTTCTGGTTGCCTCCCCCACATCTTAGATGCCCGCCAGCTTTTAGGCTAACGCAGCTCGGGTCTGTCTGCCGCCGGTCTGAACCAAATCCCTGAAGAGCAAATTATTTACCTTAAGGGTTTCCTTCTTTTCATAGGAAACTCATTGCATTCAGGGAAGGGAGGGTCTCTGGCAAGAGCTTTGACAGTAGGGAGCAGGAGCTTACACTGAAAAACCTTTGGTGCCTCTGTATTTTGTACAATGAGCATGAATTACTCAAAACCACACCATGATCCACTTTCTTTCCCTTTTCTGACCCCCACTTTTACATCACTTTTCTTCTCTCTTTTTTTTTTTTATTTATACAAGCACTGGGTACAGTCAGAAGTCAGGAGGGTGAGAGAATTCATCAGAGCCAGAGCGGGGAACAGAACAGGCAGACTGACGAAGTACACTGCTGAGGGGAGCAGCGGGCGGCAGGGGAGGTCTGTTACGCCATGTGGGACCCTCGCCCGGTGACCAGGGATCGAATCGGTGCTGCAGAGGCTGCGGGCAGCTTCGCAACCCAGCGCTCAACCGCTGCGCCACCGGGGAGGCCCTACATCACCTTTCACTAGCCTTGTCTACCCATCAAGAATGAACACACTGGCAGTGATCTGGACAAAAGTAGGGCAGTATCCATGAAACCAAGTTGACGAGAGAAATGACTCCCCACAAATGGGGCTTCTGTTGGTCTTAAACTTGCATACAGAGTGTTTCTAGGGCTCTCTAAAGCAAGCAGGTTCTGTTCTTAGTGCAAAAGTGGTAAGAGAATGTCAGGCTGTATATTGCTCAAGTTGGTCTGCACCAGTGCTCCCTGATGCCTTGTTCGCCTGGATGGTTCCCAAGAGGCAGAGATGTGGAGATGGATGCACAGTGGCAAGAACTGGGTCAAGTTTCTGAAGAACTGCACTTAGCTCTCACCCCTTCAGAGGAGTCACTCCACTTCTCTGAGCCTCAGTTTCCCCACTACACAGCAGCATAGCAGTCCAGTCCTCACAGCATAGTGAGGATGAATGAATGGTCCTTTTGTCTTATTTAGAAAATACTTATATGCTCCACTTGCTGTGTGCCAAGCACAGTTCTAAGTTCATTTAAATGAGGAAACAGAGGCACAGAGAATCTCAGTCCATGATCACACAAATCTAGAAAGTAGCAGAGCAAGGATTCCAACCTGACAGTGGGGTCCAGACTCCATATACTTGACCCCTTTCCTGTAAAGATGGATGCTTTCATGGTGGCTTCTTAGTTTCTTCTCTTGGAAATGTCAGTGGGGCTTAGAAACATCTGCATACTTACGCCTCCCCCTTTTTTGGTTGATTGGATCCTGTGTTGACTGAGTGTCTGTGTTCCCAAAGACTGAAAGTGGGTCAAGAAGAGCTAGTGTAAGCTACGAATGAGGCTGTTTTTAGCATTTGTGGCCTTTTTTGTACATGGAAAGATCTTATGACCCCATATCTACCGGTTTTTCCACACTGGTGATCCCATCATTCTGGGGGGGGGGGGCTTGAAGGACTAGGAATACAGTCTCTTTTTATTTTTTATCATGGTAAAAAATACATCCATAAAATTTACCATATTAACCATTGAAGTGCGCAGCTCGGAGGTAGTAGGTACAATCATGCTATGGCACAGCCATCCTGACTGTCCAGCTCCAGTACCTTTTCATCTTAGGGAATGGAAATTTTGTACCCATTAAACAATAACCCCCATTCTCTCCTGGTCCCAGCCCTTGAAACCACCTTTCTACTTTTTGTCTGCATAAATTTGATTACTCTGTTTACCTCCTATAAGTGGAATCATACAGGATTTGTCCTTTGGTCGCTGGCTTATTTCACTTGTCACAAGGTCTGCAAGGTGCACCTGTGTTGTAGCGGGTGTCAGAAACGCTGTCCTTCCTGAGGCTGGTGATGGCCCTGTCTGTACATGCCACATCGGTGTTTACTCTTCTTCCCTCCATGGAGACTGGGCCACTTCCTCCTCGGGCTATCATGAAAAATGCTGCCGTGAACGTGGGCATATAATTATCTTTCAGTTCCTTTGTGTATATACCCAGAAGTGGAATGGCTGGTTCATGTGGCAGCTCTGCTTTTAATTTTTTTGAGGAAACTCCATACTGTTTCTGTATGATAAATGGTTTTTCAGGTTTTCTGCCCTCCCACCATTGGGATCGCCCTGCCTGATGGGGTCCCTGCAGTTGTTACATTGTTGCTAACTGATTTGTTTACTTCTGTGGGCCATCGGAGTAGTATTGAGAGAAGCAAGGGAGAGGCAGGAGGGAGAAGGGGCAAAAGAAGCCAGAGAAGCCCAGAGTGAAGACCTGCCAGAGGCTTGGAGGTCTACTGGCCCCCTGGCACTCCTGCCTGCCATGTACCTGCTTGCTGCGAAGCATGTAAAGCTCAATAAAAGCCTGAGAAAGCCACCAAGGGCCCCAAGACTATCCTTTACCTGTCTGCCGGATCAGAAAACCTGCTCAGTGGCCATCCTGCCACTACAGGATAGCGGCAATACCATTTGATATGCCCTCCGAAAGAGCACAAGGGTTCCAATTTCTCCACATCCTCACCAGCACTTGTTATTTTGTTTTGTTGTTATGCTGTTGTTTTATTAGTATTCTTCCTAACAGTGATAGTAAATTATTTTCTGTCTCCATCTTGTATTCCTTGCCTACTATATCTTAATGAAAACACACACTTTTAATTACATACATGCACACACAAAATACTGAGAGGAACGCTGGCTCCTAGGCATGCTGTTTTGTAGCTGTGCGTGACAGAGAACCTAATCAGACCTAGTCAAACATTGTTCTCAGGAGTTTTAATCCAATGTTGGGACCATTGAGTTTCCCACAGGTGAATAACAGCCTTAAAAAAAGGGTTTGCAGGGCCTCCCCGGTGGCGCAGCGGTTGAGCGCTGGGTTGCGAAGCTGCCCGCGGCCTCTGCGGCGCCGGTTCGATCCCCGGCTGCTCCCCGGCCACCGGAGGAGGATCCCACATGGCGCGCAGACCTCCCCTGCCGCCCGCTGCTCCCCTCAGCAGTGTACTTCGGTCCTTCTGCCTGCTCTGCTCCCCGCTCTGGCTCTGGTTAATTCTCTCACCCTCCCGCGCTTCTGACTGTACCCAGTGCTTGTATAAACAAAACAAACAAATAAAATAAATAAATAAAACATGCCTCTATTAAAAAAAAAAAGATTTAAAAAAAAAAAAAGGTTTTGCAACTAATTTCATAGGGAATTTTGGATCACCAAGCTCATTTCATTAGGCATATGAAGTGGGTTGTAACTATGTTCTCAAACTGAGCTCTCAGTAGTTCACTTGGCAAAATACAATTTCACATTACTCTTTTTCATTTTGATAGGCAGAAATAATAGACCAGGCCCGTTACAGGCCCGTGACAATTTGGATGAGTGGTATGAGTACTAGTTATTCGTGAAGAAGATTTCTTTATCCTGATAATGGAAGGAATTTCATGACATATGAAGTGAAAAAAAGCAGGTTGCTGGAAAATACGAACAATCTGATATAATTATGTAAAATTATATATATCAATGTTTAGTATATGTAGACACGTTTTGAAAGGATACTAAAAAAGGACTACTTGGTTCCCTTTTGGATGAGTGGAGCTGGGAGTTGGGGTATGGATTGAAACCTTTTATGCTTTACTTTATACCCTGTGGCATTAATTGAGTTTTTAGACATAAAAACTATACTAAAAATAAAATTTGGAAATTGTCATTTTAGGAAAATGAAAGGGCTTACAAACAAACAGACTACAAGTATTGATATTTTCTGCTCCTTCCAGCTATGAAGAAATAACCCTAGGTCAGGTTCCCCGGAGGCAGTGGCCCAAGTACAGCTTCATGTAATTTACTGAGGGCCTGACTGCAGAAGACCAAATTCAGTGAAAGAAAAGGAACTGGAAAGGGAGAAGCAAGGAAAGGGTTAAGCTGGGAAAGGGATGCAGCTTCTGATGAAGTCTGGTCAGAATCCTGGGCATAAATGACAATGAAGTGTGACCTGCACTGAAGCCAGGGAACTGGGTTTTCTCCCGCTCCCCACATCCCACCCATCAGGTCTTAGCTCCGAGTGACTGGTGCATGGAGTAGAGAGTGGTAACTTGCATGCACCTCTTGGCAAGCGGGCTCCAGCCACCCAAGGGAGGGCCTTGTGGAAAGGCTGCAGGTGTGAGCCATTAGCTGCTACACCTGCTGCAGCTGGTGGTGGGCCCCTGGGCCAACTACAGATCCCATAGGAATCTAGGCTGTAACCCCTTTCCCCAGTGAACTGGAGACTGAACTGGAACTAGCTTCCTGATAAGCAAACTTATAAACTGCAAATTGATTTGCGAAATGCCCTTTCTTGTTTGCTTTTCTTTCTTTTTTTTTTTTTCTTTTTGGTCATGGAAAAGTATAGGCTATAGGACATTTTAGAGTCTGAAGTATTCAGTTTTCTTTTTTTTTTAATTAAGATTTATTTATTTATTTATTTATTTATTTATTTATTTATTTATTTATTTATACAAGCACTGGGTACAGTCAGAATCATGAGAGGGTGAGAGAATTCACCAGAGCCAGAGCAGGGAGCAGAGCAGGCAGAAGGACCGAAGTACACTGCTGAGGGGAGCAGCGGGCGGCAGGAGAGGTCTGCGCGCCATGTGGGACCCTCCTCTGGTGGCCGGGGAGCAGCCAGGGATCGAACCGGTGTGGCAGAGGCCGCGGGCAGCTTCGCAACCCAGCGCTCAACCGCTGCGCCACCCGGGAGGCCCAGAGTCTGAAGTATTCAAATGCAAAAATAAGATTAAAAAAAATTGGCTTCGAAGAATCCAAGAATCAGTCTGCAAGGTTTTTGCAATTGTGGAAAAATGATCAGGATGCTGAAGAAACTCTGAGCAGCCGAGCAGGGCGCTGCTCAGGAAACAGTGATTATTCTAACCTGGAATTGGCCCTTGTGGAGGGGCCTTTTTTGGTTTTTGTTCTGGAATGTCATGGACAATGTATATCTTAGCATGAATTATATTGCCCTTTCCACTTTGGTTGTTGAGAAAGTTCAAAGTCAAATTAGAATCCAGGGCTTAGTAGTCCAGGCAATATGTCCAAATAAAGGTAGTGTTGATGTTGATCTTGGGGGCTATATTGTAAGGCCTAAAATGTATTTCATGGGCTGACTCACCATCTTTGAGCTTCACAGAGAACCACAGCCCTTGTTCTCATTAATTTCCCACCCCCTGACCCCATCCAGCAGAAAGGCTCCCCACCTGCTGGTACCCTGTCAGTCAGACAGAGCACCCTACCCAGTCCTCAACCTAATGCGTTTTCATCTTTCTGCCAGCCCATGACATGATATTATTTCAACAAGCCAATCACATCCTCCACAGGAACAGAGGCTTCCCCACCCTCTTATAACCACTCATGAGCCCTCTCAACCCTGCTTGTTCACCCTGCTTCTGCGTGCCCCTCCATGGGACTTTGTAGAGTGTCCTCCATGGGCTCTCAGCATCAGCAACTAGTAAACTGCTGAGAGTCTCATCTGCTCATTGTCAGCTCATGTGTGTTTGACCGTATCACACTGTATGTAGGGTAAGGCCCCCACTCTCACCAATGGGATGAGGCAGTCAGAATGGAGGGACATTATGAATTATGAGCCTTCCTGTGAGCCTGGTTAGAACCAGCAGTGTGTGCAAACCCTGATGCCACGCTTGGGATGGTGCATGCATGCAAAGCACACGATGCCTTTTCTGTGCCTAGGAAGTGCTGCCTTGCTTCCAAGTAATGCAGGAAGAAAGCTTCAACTTTCAAACTGATCTAACAAAGGAGATGTACTTGGCAAAACAATAGGAGATATATTTGAAAAATACCCACCTTCTAGTTCACTTCTGCTAGCAATAGCAAATCGACTAGCACCCAAGTTATCCAAGCTAACTGGGCTGCTATGAGACCAGGCTGACCTGAGAAACAAATTATTGAAATTTGATCTCTATAAAAGATAAATTTGATTTTTCCTAATTCCATACTCATAAAAATATGAGAAATTACCAGTAGAATCAGTAAGAAGGATTTTCTGTCCATTCATTTTCTAAATTCTCCCTACAAACTCATCTACCCACCTGAGGATTATGAGTTTTATGGAGCAAGATTTGTCTAACATGGCCCTCCCCTCCCACTCCCCAATCCCCCACAGTTATTGGCTTCTGCATACAAATCTGCACCCTTGGTAATCCCAATGGAAGGAAAAACAGAGAAGCTTCCCAAGGTCTAGAGAATTATCTCCCCCAGGGCATTCAGGGAAGACTCTGAGGAACAAATTGTACCAAGTTTATTTCATCAACAATGAAAAATGCCCACAAAGATGCAGCACAGATTTGGTTATTAAAAAATGAAAGCTATTGACTACTTTTGCCTTTTCTCATGCTAACATAGATGGAATAATGTGAAATACTGGAAATAACATATTATTGCCCTCGTGGTTTCAAACAAGATGGAATGCTCCTGGGTCAGTCTGTGCCTCCTCTGTGGCTTGAGGGCACAAGTGTGGTTCTCTGAATCATAATTTCTGGGGGTGGAGTCTATATTTTATTTGTTTTTTCAAACAACAGTTTCACATATTTACTATGGAGCCATCCTACTAGTGCAGAAGCATACAAACAAAGCGAAAAATAATTTCCTGGACAAACATGTCCAAATAGCAATATGATAGGGCAGGATGCTCACGACCTCAGACCTTGGTGCAGCACAAAAATTGTCACTGTCCCATGGGAGACTCTTCTTACAGGCCCAGTGTGGTTTTGCTCCAGTGTCAACCTGTGGAGTTGTCCCTGATTTTATTATCAGTTTTCACTACATCCCAATAGGGAATGAGACAACTCTGCTTTTGTTCCTTGGCCAGGAATCACTTGATCCTGAGAAGTCATGGTGAGGAACAGTCAGTCAAAGAAGCCGATACAAACCAACATCGGAGAAGAGGAGAGAATGTGAGCATTCTGCATTTGAAACAAACCCTTGGCAGTTCTGATGGTTCCCTGAGATTTGAGAGCCACTGGTGGGACTGGACCCCAGTGAAGTGGTCCCACTTTTACTGCCTTCAACCACCATCTCTACAGATTCAGTCACAGAAAAGGAACAAGATGATTTTAACTTGATACCCAATGTGGCAAAAATTAAATAAATGATTTCAATGTATAGTTTATCTTTGCTGCAGTCTTCTTTCAGATGGGAGCAACTGATTATCCCTCCCAGATATATGGGATTTGCTCCTTGAGTTTTCATAACACCCAGAAAGTTCAGACATGTCCATACTCATTGTGCTACAACATTCCTGTGGAGAAGGGATGGTCGCATGTTTTGGTTGATCTCCACCAGGTGTTTTCAGTATAGGTTGATGCAGTCTACTTAAATATTCAGTGCACCATGTTTACACTCCAAAGCCTGCCAGTGACTACGATGGGAGTGTCCTACACTCATCTTCTCTCAAGAGCTCGGAGGAGGGGAATGATGCTAACAGGGAATCACCTCAAGGGTGGGCCACCCATCACTTTCCAGACTGCCTAGATGTCATCTCCGGATTAAGTCAGACCTTCAGAGAATCTGGTCATGGACCATTTGTCTTGGCCCAAAACTCCTTTTCTGAAGTGCCTTGTCATACATTCTCACATCCATGAAGGTTCTAATATTCTCTTTCAAAGTGTTCTGACAGCATGCTGAACTAATGTACAAGACACGGTCTTTCAGGCTTAACCTGAATTTCTCCCCTAAGGGGCATATTTTTTGGTTTTATGGAAAATATGCACCTCATAGTTGATGGTCTTTCTTCTCTTATTGCTTTGATAGCAAAGAGACTGAAAGCCAAAAATTTAGTCCAGTATTTAGCAATTATTGAGGGCCTATGACTGACGGTGTCCATTGCAGTGGGGTTGGAGGATGTAAGAGAATGAGCACACGCTTTCCAGTTCCTTTGGGTGAGCATCTAGTGTGTTGGTGTAGGAAAAAAAAAAAAAACAACACTGAGAACCTCGGCATTCCAGTCATCACAACTTTTCTTCTAGATCTATTTTTAAACTATATATTTTCTTTTTATTTTATTGTGTCAAATATTTGAATACCCTCCAAATTTGCCATGACATAAGATAGACATATAAAGAAAGGAAGCAAGAAAAAAAGGAAATAAAACCTTCTGCTGAGCCATTTCTGGGAAAGGAAATAATTTGCTACTTTTATAGATATTTTGAAATTCTTGATAAACCCTAGCCAACAGAATCCAATAATGCATCAAAAAGATAATTCACCATGACCAAACAGGATTTATTCCAGGGACACAAGGATGGTTCAACATGTGAAAATCAATTAATGTAATCCAACACATCAACAAAAAGAAAAATAAAAACCATATGATCATATCAATAGATGCTGAGAAAGCATTCAACAAAGTTCAACATCCATTTTTGATAAAGGCCCCCGAAATTCTCGGGATAGAAGGAACATACCTTAACATAATCAAGGCCATATATGACAAGCCCATAGCCAATATCATTCTCAATGGTGAAAAGCTGAAAGCTTTTCCCTTAAGATCTGGAACAAGACAAGGATGTCCACTCTCACCACTGCTTTTCAATATAATACTTGAAGTCCTAGCCAGAGCAATAAGACAAGAGAAAGACATACAAGGAATCCAAATAGGGAAGAAGTATCACTATCATTAATCACAGATGACATGATAATATACATAGAGAACCACAAAAACTCCACAGAAAAACTAATGAAAATAATCAACCAGTTCAGTAAAGTAGCAGGATACAAAATCAACACACAAAAATCAGTAGCCTCCCTATATGCAAACTATCAGTCTGAAGAAGAAATTAAGAAAACCATCCCTTTTATAATTGAAACAAAAAAGATCAAATATTTGGGAATAAACCTAACAAAAGAGGTAAAGGACCTATACAAAGAAAACTATAAAACACTGTTAAAAGAAAGAAATGGAAAGACATCCTCTGCTCATGGATTGGAAGAATTAATGGCTATCCTACCAAAAACAATTTACAGATTCAATGCTATTCTAATAAAAATTTCAATGACACTCTTCAAAGAAATAGAACAAATATTGATGAAATTCAGATGGAGATACAAAAACCCTCAAATAGTCAAAGCTCTTCCAACTAAAAAGAAGAGGAATGGAAGTATCACAATCCCAGCCGTCAAACTATTCTACAAAGCCATAATAATTAAAACTGCATGATACGGGAACAAAAACAGATGCACAGGCTAATGGAATCGAATAGAAAACCCAGAAATAAACCCACAGACTTATGGACAACTAATCTTTGACAAAGGAGCACAAAATATACAGTGAAACAGTGATAGTTGTTCCATAAATGGTGCTGGGAAAACTGGACTGCTGCATGCAAAAGAATGAAGCTAGACTACTACCTCACACCATGCACAAAAACCAACACAAAATGGATCAAAGAATTAGATATAAGACCTGAAACCATAAAATATATAGAAGAAAATATAGGCAAAATACTACATAATATACATCTCAGAAACATCTTTAAAACACATCACCTAAAGCAAAGAAAGTGAAGGAAAAGATAAATAGCTGGGACTACATCAAATTAAAGAGCTTCTGTACAGCAAAAGAGACATTAACCAAAACAAAGAGACACCTCACTGATGGGGAGAAAATTTTTGCACTCCATACACCTGATAAGGGACTGAACACAAAGATCTACAAAGAACTCACACAACTCAACAAAAACGAAGTAAACAATACACTCAAAAAATGGGCAGAAGAACTTAAACAATACTTCTCACTTCTCCAAAGAGGAAATGCAAATGGCCAACAGGCGCATAAAAAAATGTTCAACATCCCTCATAATCAGGGAAATGCAAATTAAAACCACAATGAGCTACCACCTTACACCAGTAAGAATGGCACATATCAAAAAAAAAAAAAAAACAGCAACTATGAATGTTGATGAGGATGTGGTGAAAAACGAACTCTCCTACACTGCTGGTAGAAATGCAAACTAGTCCAACCACTATGGAAAGCTGTCTGGAGGTTCCTCAGTTTACTAAAAATGAAGCTACCATATGACCCAGCAATTCCATTCCTAGGGATTTACCCAAAGGACACAAAAACATTAATACAAAAGGTCACCTGCACCCCTACATTTACTGCAGCACTATTTATAATAGGTAAGACTTAGAATCAACCCAAATGCTCAAAATTAGATGACTGGATCAAAATGATGTGATATATATACACATGGAATACTATTCAGCAATCAAAAAGATAAACTAATGCCATTTGTAGCAACATGGATGGAGCTTGAAGGGATTATGCTCAGTGAAATAAGTCAGAAGGAAAAAGAAAAACACTGGATGTTTTCACTTATAGGAGGAATATAGGGGATCAAGAAAAAAAATAACAACAAAAAACCCCCCCCACAACAAAACAAACCAAAAATAGACAACTATAAATCAGAGCCATTCCGCAGGGGAGCAGGCAGGAAAGGGATCAAAATGCAGGTGGGAAGAGCATAAGGGACTATGGAGATGGTGCACGGGTAAACTGGTGGTAGAAATTCTATGGGGACTATACCTGAGAAAAGAAAGCAAACATTGTAAGAAAAAATAAATATATAGATTAAAATAAAATTTAAAAAAGAAAGAAGGGGAAGTAACTGACAAAATTTTTTCAAATTATCCTAATTTTAATGGTCACAGTAAATTCTATTATACATGAAAAAAAACAGGCATTTTGATAAGCCCTCCTCTATATATCAAGGCAAAGATTTCTGCAACACTCCAGAGATACTAGAAACTGGAAATCGCCAAGATTTGTGACCTGGTTCCTGACAGACCCAAAGCCCTAACCTATATCACTCATCTGCTAATAGCTATTTTTATGCCTACGATTTTTCACAAGCCCCTCCATCTTTACCAAGGCTCAAAAACACTGGGGAAGGGAGTGTGGGTCCCTGGGCTCATGGTGCTGGAAGGGGAACAAAAGTCAGTGATACGCTTGCTCTGGGTGGAGAAGCAAATAACATTGCCACTTCCCTTCACGGAGTTAGCTCTCTGTGGCCAGACTCCTTGATGTAAGTCGCTTAGGAGGCCATCAGCAAAGCATCTTAGAGTCACTGTGACTCCGGATGAATGCTGAGATGAATTGATATTTGCTCAGTCTCCGTGACCCCAGAGTCACCCCCTGTGAGATTGTATGGGCCCCACCCCCTCCCTCGACCATGCTCCCAACTGGCATAACTCTTCAATCCCAGCATTCTCTCCTGCTAAGTCTGAATGCAGCCTCAGAGTCATTCTCATCACATTGTACAGCTAGGGCCTGAGCCAGCAGGACAGTGCAAAGCTACGCACCGTGCCAGGCTATAAGATGTGCCTGAGCCACAGGGGCAGTCCCTGTGCCCCAGGGGAGCTGACTTTTTTAGAGGGATGCCGGGCCATTCTCCATAAATGCAGAGTTTGACTTTTTCCTGGCTGTCCATACAGGCTTGGTTTACTTTTAGGCTAGAGCGTGGACATTCTTTTCAAGTCTCCTGCTCAGGAGTCAATGTCAGAGATGTTAGGGACAGTGCTGGTTGATATATGGCCTGGACTGAGCTTAGAACAGGTTCAGTTGGCGCACAGCTGTGTCCATGTGTCTCCAAACATAAGCTCAGTGACTGGGTGTGACTGATGAGTCATGGCCTGGGGAAAGCAGTAGTGGGGGGTTGCTGCTGAACGCCCTGCCTGCCCCAGTGTCTGAGCCCACAGCCTCTCCCCAGCCCCCAGCACGGACAGGACAACGTGGGGCACAATGTAAATGGCATCACAATGAAGGGAGGATCAGCAAACTGTACACCCTCTCTTTTTTTTTCCTAATTAATGCACACCCTCTTTCTGATCTTCTGTACTTTAAGTGAAAATGAAACCAGAAAATGCCCAGAAGGGCCAGCGCCAAATAAGGGCTTTCTCCCTCTTTCCCAGCAGAGGGCGCATCCAGCACCTTCCTATCTGGGAGTTAAAAAAAGTGGGGTTGTGGGGAGGACCCCTGACTCCAGGTGACATGTGGCTGAGGAGTGCTTGAAAACTCAGTGGCAACTTTCCAGGGGACCCACAAGTCCTTGCCCTTAAAGTCATTGAGAGAAGTGATCCTGGTAGTTTGAGCTGATACTTCTGATAAAGGGACGTACCTCACATTGATGGCAAACTCAGGGGTTGGTTTGATTACAAAGCACAAAACAAGGCAGATCAGCACACAGAAATATACAGAGGCTGCACATGCTTAGACAGGTGCTGAGCACCGCCCCCGGAAATGCACATGACAAGTCTTCATCTAGAGTCCTAAAGCACAGGGCTCCCCAAGAGGGCTGCCTTGGTGTCGGGGCCCCTAGGAACTTCCTCTCACAACAGCAGGAGGGAATGTTTCCAGTCTCTGGTGTCATCCAGAGAGTGCAGGATGACAAATGGGTTGACAGAAGACTTGCACAGCCTAGCCAGCGTGCATAGAATGGTTGCCGTATTGTGTTTAAACTCACCGACCAAAAGCACCTCATGCGGCCTGGCCCAACACACAACACTGGTTCACGCCATCAGTGAATCCCAGAGATGCACACAGACACCAGGGAAAGAAGCCAACTTGAGGCCAAGGGAAGACGCCCCAGCACCACTCAGGGCACCCCCCTAAAGGAACCCTACTCTCTGAGATGCCGGCAGGTGGGACAGACCAGATGCTCCAGGGAGAATCAACTTTCTTGACCTTGACAAATTTTACAGCTGTCCTGGGGATGCCTCACCTATTAAATCAAACCAATCTGATGTGGAGTTTTTTTTGTTTCCCAAAGGCAGATGGAGCTATGAAAAAGCACCTTTCTCGTTTTCATACAAGAGCCACCAGAGCAAGAAAAGCCAAGCTACGTCTTCTTTGAAAGTCTCTGCCTTTCTGACTTCAAGGTGCCTGTGGCCGGACAACAACACAGCAGCAGCAAGTGACTCCACAGGCCTTGCTCTCGTACGGCCCTGGAGCTGCATGGTGCCTTGAGAGGGTCTCCCATGCTTTGCCTCCCTTACCTCATCTCCTCCAAAAAGAATCCCTTTGAAAACTCTTATGATAGAACCAAACTTCACTCTGAAAAGAACAAAAGTGCATTTCCCAGGCCCAGGCACATAGTTTCTTTAGTTCCCCGGGTGCTTTCTTAAATGCCTGCAGGGAAGGTTTTATTGCCTTTTTGGCCCCCTGCTCCTGCAGCAGTGGTGTGTGCGCGGATGTGCCAGGACATGAGCCTGTGTGTGCATGAGTGTGGGTGCATGTGTACATGTGTACGTGTGTGCTTGGGGTGTGAGTCTCAGTCCTCATCGGCAGCAAGTCCCCACCTGGAGCACACATAGACGCACGCGCTGCACAGGAGGAGCGCGGCCAGCACGGTATGGCCAAGCACGAGAACCTCTTCGACTGCGAAGAGGTACAGGGTTTTGTCACAGTAATCCTGAGGCTGCTGGAAAGGGGGGATGAAATCAGGCAGGTAAACAGAAAAGACCCAGTAATTACCCAGAAGGAACCAGAGGAAGAGGAAGAGGCTGAGGACGAGGTGGATGTAGTATCTGTGTGCGTTCTGTCTCCAGGGATATTCATCGTCGTCATCGTCGTCCATCACCACGGCCTTGGACAGAAGCTGCCGCATCCTGGTGGAGTCGTAGAGCAGGAGTGACACCTGGATGAGGGTCGGGAGGGAGGGTTGGAGGCACAGCAGCAAAGCAGGCGGGGAGAGGGGGCATTTCCTTTTAGATGTGTGAGTTGCTTTGGACAAGGGGTTGGTTGACTGAAATCCATTTCTGTGCCCAGAGTTTCGCTCTTGCCCTGGTTTGCTTCGCTGGTCTCTGGGTCATTCTGTATCCTCCCTGGCCCCAGTGGCCTGCCCCTCCCCGCTCATGACTATACCCCGGATCTGGTCTTCAACTGAAAATGCCCCTCACGCTCACCCGCCACCCCATCTGACTGCTAGTGCCTGCTGCCCAGTTTTCTCATTCCCGCAGTTCCTTAGCATCATCCAGCCTCATAAAGACTCACCTTTTCCTTCCTTCCGCCATCTCCCAGACACTCAGGCTTACCTGGTCTCACTCTCACTGGTGGGTGGTCCCCCCTCTCCCTCCACCATGCTGGATCCTTCCAGCCCTCTCCAGCCCTTGCATTGCTGTCCTTCCACTAAACCCTCCCAGCAAAACTCCAAACCCAGATCCGGGCCAGCATCTGCTTTCCTGCTCCCTCTGGCTGCTGCTAGCCCACAGTGGGTACCTTTGCAATATTACGTTTCCAGGCACAGTAGTATTGGAGTGGCCTGGGGCAGCTGAGTTTTGCACCCCCAAGCCCTCAGGGGCCCTGAGGTGGCCTCCTGGTTTGGGGACAAACCACAACACAGCTTTTCCCCCAGAATGGGGGGCTCAACTCCAACCCCTGACATCCAGGGACTGCCTGTGAGCCCTGCTGCGGTCTGAACTCCAGCCCTGCTGTCCTGGGAGTGAGGCGCATGGACTCCTTACACTTTCATGGGGACCGTATGAAAGGCACTGGCTAACTCCCTGTTCCCAACTACAGAGCAAGTGCCACATGCCTTTACCCCCAGGCAAGGGGGGCACTTCAGTCCCGAAGCCTCTGGAGCCCCCTGCCAGCTCCCTAGCTGTAGTTCCACCCGACACCATCAGTGAGCAACCGGACCTTCTCCCTCTCTCTCTGACCTGCTAGTTCTCCCTTTCCCTCTGCTTCATAGTTAAAATAAATCTGTTTTTTTTTTCCCTGCATCAAAGGCCCTTTTGTTTTCATTTGTGGTAGCAGATGGCTGGTCCCAGAACTGGGGAGAGAGCTTCTGACCCTGTGACAGTCTTTAGAGCCTTTGCCCCATGACAGGTGGAGTCAGCACTGCCAATTGGTTCTTGTCCTGTCAGTAAGCAGTTCTTACACTCTGGAGAGACCACTTCAAACCACCTCTGTTCTCCAGTGTCCTCTGACCCTCGCCCCTCTTTTGAATTCATTTAGCAAACAGAATCACAGGTGTGCATTTTCTTCGACTTCCTGTTACCCTCCCTACATTCCTTCCTATGTCCCTACACCCACTATTGATCTTCTGTTGGCTTCAGAAGGTGAGGGGGCCACATCTGCAGCCTCTCTCAGGAGACATGCCAGATGGCCAGTCCTCTCCGCCTCCCTTCGCCACTGGTTTCTTCCTCTAGGCCTATAAACATCCTCAAGTGCTTCCTAAGCACCCAATCCTGGGCCTTCCCTGCTTTGCTCCTATATGCTACATCCTCCAAGACTCTCCACCCTTCCTGAAAGTGGCCATAATTCCCGCCTTCTCCCAGCACCATTCTGTACACGGCTCTCTCCATAGACACTGGTTAATCCCTGTTCCCAACTGCAGAGCAAGTGCCACATGTTCATTCCATTGGATATTTTGCCTCATTTCTCTGGTTCCCCTGGTTCCCCTTCAGATGCTCCTTTTCAATTAAGTTGCCATATTTTTAGTGCCCACTTGGTACCAGACACTCTGATAGACTGAACCACGTGCCCCCAAATTCATAATTGGAGCCCTAACTCGGGATGTGACTGTATTTGGAGACAGGGCCTTTAAGGAGGTCTCGGTCTTGGGTGTTCCCTCTGAAAAAGCAACCATGGAACAACAGTCTCCTTCGCTAAGGAGTCCTGGCTCCCTGCCTTCCCTTTGTCTAGGTATTTGATCTGTAATGCCCTATGCAAACCAACTGTACTTATCTGTTGTCTGCCAGAGTCCCAGGCTCCCCTAAGGCCAATTTCATGGCACCCCTAACCCATGAGAGTTGGATTCAAAAATAATCCTTCCATAACCAAGAATGTGGCAGACTGGTGGGAGGGAAGACTGAGAGAAATGGAAGGGCAGGACAGAGCCGAGAGATTGAGTAGACTGGCTTCCAAAACAAGGAAGCGAAGTTGGTGATAATATGGAGGAAAGCAGAAGTGTTCCAGCTCTGCCTTTGGGTGGGTAATGATTTCAGGGTTGGACTTAGTACATTTTGGTTTAGAATTCTGGAGGGAAGTGTAGGTAGTGGGGACCAGCAGAGACGTGGAGCCTGTGAGTCAGGAGCAAGTGGTGAGGGCTGGGGATGGAGCCTGGAGCACACGAACTGGGATACAGTGACCTTGGGAATGGGTGCCAAGGGCTAATGTCCACCATATCCATGAATCTCTCAGCAACCTGAGGTCTGAGGAGTTCAACTGCAAACCTGGAGCCAGCAGGGCAAAACATCAACAGTGATTTTCTCTTTGTGGTGGCATTTGGGTGATTTGGGTTTTCTTCCTGTGTTTGTCAATATTCTCTTCCACAATGAAGAGTCTTCATTGAACTCAATATTCTTTTCTACTTATGAAAAGACAATAAAACCTAAGTGATTAATCTAATACTTGGCTTATTTGGGTCCCATTTAACGCTTCCGCTAATGTAAAAACTATATTTTTGGCACTGTTTTATGGATGAAGAAATAAAGGTTCAGAGAAGTTGAGTCACTTGACTCAGGTCCACAGGGAGTAAAAAAAAGGATGAAATGATGTGGAGCCACACCTCTGACCACTGTCTATACCACACTACACTGATGGAGGATAAGATCCAGGAAAGGACTCCCATTTGGTTCAACTGCCCAGGTTTTCCAGAAATCAGACTGGCAACCTGGCTGGGGGCAGAACATTTCCATAAAAAAAGGAAAGTGAGGGCTTAGAGGGGTCCAGAGAGCCACTAGCATAGAAATGTCACACTCAAGGAGGGCTTCCTGGAAGTGGAGGCATTATCCAGATCCCCAAAGGGAGAGGCAAGAGACACCTCTTTGGAGGGGGGGAGCAGCCTGTCAAAGGCAAAGTATGGTGGGTTTGGAGAACAGGACAAAACCAGTTTGAAGCAAGGCAGCCAAGGGGGACTGTGGGGCAGGCTGGTTGGGCTGAACACCAGCTCTACCATTTACTGTGTAAATTACTCAAGAGAAGCAACCTCTAAGCCTGTTTCCTCATCAATAGCTACAGTTGCTTGTAAAGTTAAAGCTTCCATCTATTAGCATCCATTTTCTTTCCTCTCAGGGCCCCCATTGCTTGGGGAATGCCTCCTACCCATCATGTGTCTATGGGAGGGTAAATCCCAGTACCTGCCCTCCCGGCAAGTGCCTTTCCCACACTCTTGGCACATCAGTGGATGTGGACCCTAGGCCCACAGATTTGGTTACACTCCCGGGACAGGTTCTTAGTCACAGTGAGGCCAGGAGAAAACAGCTAGTTGGGCTCATACATTTCCCTGCTGCCCAGGCTCCCTGGAGCCAAGTGGTTCCTTTCTATTTGGCCAACCTTTGAATAAATTACCTTTTATGTTAGTCAGAGTTGATTTTTTGTACCTTCCCAAGTGACTGCCTTCAAAGAATGTTATGACGGCTGAATGAGTTCAAAATGGGGCCAAAACCCTTACTTAGCACAGCGCCTGGCAGGTAGTGAGAGCAGGGAATGCTGGCAATCCTGACTAGGGGGGATGCTGGGAGACAGGGGGGAGCACTAGGTAGATGAGCGGTCACTGAATCAGTGTTACTGACATGTCCCTCTAACAGGGCCCTCAAGAACAAATACATTTCGGGCCTCCCTGGTGGCGCAGCGGTTGAGCGCTGGGTTGCGAAGCTGCCCGCGGCCTCTGCAGCGCCGGTTCGATCCCCGGCTGCTCCCCGGCCACCGGAGGAGGGTCCCACATGGCGCGCAGACCTCTCCTGCCGCCCGCTGCTCCCCTCAGCAGTGTACTTCGGTCCTTCTGCCTGCTCTGCTCCCCGCTCTGGCTCTGGTGAATTCTCTCACCCTCCC
The DNA here is from genome assembly GCF_964194135.1 of Talpa europaea. NCBI lineage: Eukaryota > Metazoa > Chordata > Mammalia > Eulipotyphla > Talpidae > Talpa > Talpa europaea. Next base: position 81,863,154 of record NC_140072.1, read on the forward strand.
GCGCTTCTGACTGTACCCAGTGCATGTATAAACAAAACAAACAAACAACCCAGCAAACAAATAAATAAAGCATGCCTCTATAAAAAAAAAAAAAAAGAATAAATACATTTCCCTTCTGACCTAGCACATGGGTGACTATATTCTCACTGACCCGAAGAAGTCTTGGCTTAGGCTGCATTCCTGGTGTGATTACTGTTAGTGCTCCTTCGGGCTCTCTAGGGCGCCCAGCTTGAATGATAAATCACATGGTCAACACACCCAAACACACGCATGTGTCACACAGAGCTTACCAGAAGCCACAATAATATTTCCTATTCCTTTTATTTGAAGTGGTCACAACCTACCAAATTTATTTCATGATCTTCTAACAGGTCATGACTGTCATGTTTTTTGATAACTCAGGGAAATAGCAACTCACTTCTCAGCTTTCTCTTCAATAAAACGCAGTACTGGGGTGCTACCTGATCATTTCAGAAAAGGTGTGGGCATCTCCTGGCTGAGTACTGAGGGCTTAATGATGAAGTATTGACTTGAGTGAGAGATGTCACTATCTGGGGACCCGAGAAACCTGTTTGCTGTTGTTTTAATGGTTATAGACTTGCTGCATATTGCCTCCCTCTGATGAACACAAAAATTTAATTTGGCTTCAAGCAGTTTTAAATTGCCAGGGGGAAAAAAATCAATGCTGTTTATTAGGGCCCTTGTTTGTTCATTAAAATAAATTACCTGTGGGTTCTGGGCTGGCTTTCATAAAGAAAAAGTTTGCTGTTATTAAGAGGAGCAGACCCCATGGAGGATAACATCTCTGAAGGAAAGTTCCACTGGCAGGCTGAAGATGAGGTAGTGGGTGAGCGTGGGCAGGCAGAGGTAATTACTGCTGAAAATCCTGCCCATGTTTTGAGCATCTCTATGGCGCTCAATCCATCAGAGCCTTCCCCTAACACTCCGGGGACAGGGAGCCCAGAGCTCCTTGGTGCTCCAAGGAGTCCCAGCCTAATGCCACAGGGACGTTGTTACGGGGAGGATCCCGTGCGCATGTACATTCCAGAACTTGGCCCACATGCTGCTGTTGGGAGATGAGGACATTTACTAGTGAGCAAACCTCAGACACAAAACAGACATGTTTCCCAAGACAGAACTGAGCTATGGCTACTGACTGCATATGACAATAGCAACCCAGATGGCATTCCTTCGTCTTGGGTCACTGTCATGGCTGGTGACAATGGCCACCCTCTCCCAAAGGCCCCAGGAGCCAGAAGGAAGCTGGCAAAGCTATCAGACAGGGGGTGCAAAGAAAACAAACAGTATATATGGCACTCGATTCTGTTTTCTCATGTGCTGTTGTTTTGTTTTTATGAAACTATTTTGGGAAAATGAATGCTGCATTTTCTAGCTTTTATGTAGGAAAATCTGAGGGAGGCTCAGTTGGTGGAGAATGACCAGTGATCATGGAGTTAGACCGAAGGCACTTTTGGTAGGTGTGACACTTCTGTGGACCGGGGATCTTGGAAACGTAATTGCAGGCTATGGAAGACTCTCAATACTTCTTTTCCATTCACCTTCCCTGTTTGGACAAATGTCAGAACCACCCACAGACAAATCAGCTCCTTATACAGACATAAGCTCAAGAAGCACAGAGAAACACACCTAGCTCAACTTCAGAGTTTAACGTACGATGACTGCAGCCAACAAATTCAATGCTCATCAACGAATAATTAGGAGCTGCATAGAAATAAGAACCACAAGAGTCAAACACATTTAGTCAAATGCAACCCTACTGCTCTACATAGGAAACCTAAAAAAAGAAAGAAAGAAAGACAGAGAAGGACAAATACACTGGCTGAATCCAGTGGTGTGACTCTACACCAAGTATTGTTGGACCAAAGTCACAATTTAGCTGGTTGAACTCGGGGCAGCAGGAGGAAAGCTATTGCAAAGATGCAGAGTCCTGGGTGAATGGGCATCTGGAAAACTGTGTCTCTACAACAGGCCTTAGGATCCAACTCTCCCTGTAGCTTCAACAGCCCTACATTTACAGACAGTAATTCTGGCTTCCCTGGGATAACCAACAATGAAAGAATGCCTACAAAGTTAAATTTTTGCAAGAACTAAAAACAACAAATAAAAATGCTTTACCTTCAAGGCCCCAATGATACCACCCACTAGCAAATACAGAGGAATGAGGGGCTGGATGGGGCAGTCCTCCAAAAACTTCATCCCTGCAAAGGGAGAGAACAGAACAGGATTGAGAGAAATGCATTCAAGAGTCCCAGGCTTAACTGTGCTTAACCCAGGCAAAACACTGGGGTATGACAATGAGGTAAACATCTACAAAAGCCAAATGTCAATCGCACAACCAACTTGATCCCCTGCCTGGGGAGATGCTTGGTGTTCCCAGTCACTGGACCTGCAGGATGCTCTGTGGGCTGGACGGCTGTTTCCCCAGACTTCAGACAGAGCAGGGACCAGACATTGCTGCTTCAGTCACCTGATAAAAGGCGTGCTCTGCCTCACGAAGGAACTAACACTTCCACTGTGTAAACTGAGGCTCACGTTTTGTCTGCTTCCAGAGCCCAGGTGGCAAGGAGAAGCCTGCAAGAGATCTCTTCTTCCTCCATTCCCTCCAGCACACAATCATCAGTTAGATTAGTTGCAAGTACCACGTTGTCACCGTTGATTGGTTCACTTACCCGACCCCATGCTGGGTAATGCGTGTTCACTACCATCTCCTTAGCCACTAGATTGGAAAAACTACTAATTAAATCACCCCAGACCCATACCCTTTCTTAAGGATCATTTTTCTCTTAAACCAATATTTTCTCTGCTTTCCTCAAGTCTATGTTTTTTAAGGCTGTTACTAATCGATGGTGAGTTGTATGTGTTATTTAAAATATAAGGAAGAAATACGCCACCTGGCTCAAATGTGCAGGCTTGAGATGGGTTCAGCACATAAGGTGGCTGCTCAGAGCGTGCCCCTCTCATTTATCAGCTCCCTAGTGGGTACCCCTGTCCCTTGTGACTAATTCTAGCCAATGGCAGTGGGACACTTCAGGACCAAAGCATTTAAAAATGAACACACGATCCTTCATTTTCTTGCCTTTTTTTGACCATCTGGAGACCTTGGATGGAGATGGCGAGCTTTCAGGATTGAAGCAACTTGGTGTGTTAAGTCATCACATTCCCTGAGGATCCCCTGGAGCTCCTGATCCACATGGAATTTTCACAAGCAAGAAATAAACTTTTATAACATCAAGCCAGTGAGATCCCAGTATTCACTTGTTACAGGTGCATAGTTAAGTTACCCTGACCACCACATTTGTTAACAGAGCCCAAGATCTGGGATGGCCATGGGAGAACCAAAGTCTTCTGTTTAAATAATTTTTTTAAAAAAGATTTATTTTATTTATTATTTATACATGCACTGGGTACAGTCAGAAGCGTGGGAGGGTGAGAGAATTCACCAGAGCCAGAGTGGGGAGCAGAGCAGGCAGAAGGACTGAAGTACACTGCTGAGGGGAGCAGCGGGCGGCAGGAGAGGTCTGCGCGCCATGTGGGACCCTCCTCCGGTGGCCGGGGAGCAGCCGGGGATCGAACCGCTGCAGAGGCTGCGGGCAGCTTCGCAACCCAGCGCTCAACCGCTGCGCCACCGGGGAGGCCCTAAATAATTTTTTAAGCATGTTAACCCAGATTCTGTAAGATCTGGTTAAAGCAAAAACATGTGTTTATTTGGGGGGTTGTTTTTTCTGCAGCCCAGGAGATATCAATTCAAGACATCCTGGAATCCTGTTCTAGGGTTCAGAAGAGGCTTACAGGGGCTAAAATTACAAAGGAGAGGGTGCTATTCACTATGTAAATCAGGCAAAAACTTGTAAAATGTAAAATAGTAATAGATAGTTAGGTGCAAAGTTGGTCAGGCATTGTGATGGGTATAGATGTGGGTGTTTGTCAAGCAAAGATAGGTACCAGCCTCTGGGCAGCCTTAGAAGGAGGTTTCTGAATGGTCCATCTGCCTTCCTTATTAGATGCTGACCCAGGAAGAGGCGGATTGGCTTAGCTTGGTCCCTGCCTGAGGTGGACTGGATATGTCTGGACATGCTTGAGGCTGAATTCTCAATGGCCTCCCGACTTCATTTGTTACGCTGACTTAGTGACTGTTTACTTTCTTATTTCTTGTCAAGGGTCAAATTTTGATTTGATATTTTGTTTCCCATAAAAGTCTCAAGCAAAAGGAATAACCCCTTTTCCTATGACTATACCATATTTTGCTGAAATTAATAAAAAATTTCTAGGTATACAATGATCCATAAATTCGGGATGCCTAAAAGAGTCAAGTCAAATTAACAGGCTGATCCAATCATCTGCCTGTGGAGACTTGCTTTTCTCCTTATCTCTGATGTTTAGCTGAGTCTCTTATTAGATGGAAATACTTTCCAAGTCTCAACACAACCTTTTCACCTGAGTCTCTTATTAGATGGAAATACTTTCCAAGTCTCAACACAACCTTTTCACGCAAAGACCTTTAAATACTTGATGCCAAAGTTGTCGAATATAAACTGCCTTTCAATTCAAAACCCACTGTGAGATGAACATTGAGTAATGACTTATATATCTGCTCATTCCTAATGAATAAAAACAGCTGCTGCTCACAGGAGAGTCAATCAGGGCACAGATGGCTTAAGAGGATCCTAATAAATTTAATAAAATCGTCTTTCCCTTGTGTTCTTCATGTCTTGCTTAGGACCTACCTTACCTCTAGATTTTCTGTCTGATCCACCATATCACAATTACCCTTTGAACATTTTTTGGCCAATATTTTGTTTTTTTATAAATTATTTTTACATGTTGTATTGTGATAAAATGCATATGTAACAAAATATTTTACCATCATAACCATCTTTACAAGACAGTGACACTATTCACCATCTTGTGCAATCACTACCACTCTCTATTTCCAAAGCTTCGTCATCACCAGAACCAGACACTCTACAATTATTAAGCAGTTACTTACTCAATACCCCCCTTCCAAAGTGGATGTAGAGAATCTAATAGAACATCTATGGGAATTGGCCTGTGGAATCTTGTCTCATTTATGTAGCCTTGTTAGTGAATGAGCTGTTCCAGTTAACTTCATTTTCCATTTAACCACAAGCTGCAAAAGCTATCTATCTGCCTGTCTATCTATCTATCTATCTATCTATCTATCTATCTATCTATCTATCTATCTATCTATCTATCTATCTATTTATCTATCTACCTATCTATCTGCCTATCTATCTGCCTACCTACCTACCCGCCTACTTCTACCTAACTACCTACCTATCTATTAATCAATAAAAATCTTTTACTAAACGCCTAGAACATTGTCTTAAGGGTTCTTCAGACTTCCTAAGCATGGTGTACCTAACATCTTATAAAGGCTTCTTGAGATAGCACAATCATAGAGGAAATGCTAATTTTTGAATTGTACTGTAATAATGATAGCTTCAGGGCCTATTAAAGTGGTTGAATTGTTTGCCCTTACACTAAATGGCTCCAGGCTACTTGGCTATTTTAGTTCTCTGCAAACGTTCAAACCTTATTTTGTCAGTGTATTTCCTGACAAGCTGTCGACTTGCACTTGCTATAAATCTGAAAGTACCATTTTTGTATTCATTTTTGTTTCTTAGTATTGTTGTTTTTTTATTAAGGTGAAATTCACATAATATGAAACTAACCATTTTAAAATGAACAATCCAGTGGCATTTAATGTATTCACAATGTTGTGTGAGTATCATTTTGATCTAGTTCCAAAATATTTTCATCATCCAAAAGAGATCCAGTACCCATTAAGCAGTGAAGGTGCAGAGTTTTGTTTTGTTTTTGCAACATCTCTGCTTAATTCCTGCTCTAATATGCTTTGAACTTGGGACCTGGAACACCAAGCTTGCTAGGCCTCTGTGTAAATAGGGGTAACTCGCTTTTGTGCACAAAACATTTAAGGACATGAGTTTAATTTCAGTGACCATGATTTTTGGCTACTCAAGGAGGTGCCCAGCCCCTGGATTCCCCCCATAATTCACAAATCTGGATAGTTGACACTGTTTAATATATGTGACTGATGGAAATAATCATTCATTCAGAAAAAAAATGCATAGATCCCCCCCAGTTCCATAGCACAAGTTACAGTTTCCATATTGCTCCTGATGGATTTCCATGTGGGGACATAATGAATAAAAAACAGCTGCTAAGAAGGGATCTGAGAAGATCTGAGAAGGTACCTTGGGAAAGGAGTCCCAGCCAGGGCTGAGACACTAACATCATCTGCTGACGTCTGTTCCTACCCTAGACATACTACATCAATATCTCCCAGGCAGGGCCCAGGACCCTGTCTTAAAAAGATATTCACCTAGTAATTCTGTTACAATGGATACATGTTCGGAAATGACTGGTGTGGTCAGCTCTTCCTTAGCAAGCATTTTGTGTTTAAAGATGTCATATTCTATGTCTACCGTGGCTGACCTGTGGCATCCAGCAATTCAGAAGCCAGCTCACCTGTGAAAGCCATGGACAGAGGCAACACGAGGAAAGCAAAGAGCACCAAGATGAAGCAGGCTACAAAGACAGAAGGAACGAGCACCAGTTAGGGACAAGTAGACCCTTTCATTTTTGCTGCTATTTACTCATGCATTCCATGACACCTGACCTTCTCTTAAGTCAGCAGGTGGCAGGAGGAGGCCACCATCTGCCCGGGGCTTCTACTCAAGAGGAAGGGGCATAAGCCAAGACTTGCATCTCTGAGGGAGCTGACCGTCTCCTATGATCACGCTGCCAATTCTAAGACTCGGATTTCCTGTACAACCTCCCCAAAGTCTGACAGCTTGTAGAAAAGGAGTTTAAAAAACACTGTTCTGCCAGGACCAGGTTCCTGAAACTATTGGCATTAACTGAACCATGGGTTATCGACCCTTTGCTTCCTGGAGTCTGTCTCCTCTGGAGATTGTTCTTCCCTTCCCTGCCTGAGATTCACTGGCAACTCACTTTATCACTCAAAGAATTTGTTTCATGAAATCTCTTCTATCTATTTTGTTATATATCTCAGTGTATGGATGTAGCTAGCTAGCTAGGTAATTATCTTATCCATCCACACATCATTCCATCCACCGATCCATCCATCTATCTGAAACCTCTCATGACACAGTGGAATAGCATTCTGAACTGTCTTGGGGTTTTTCTTCCTGTTCACATATTCAATTCTCTCCTCTGGCAGTAGGGGAGGGCAGAGGCATGGGAGTGAGACAGGCCTGGGTGACCATCCGGACTCTGTCACTCATGACTTAAGGCAAATTAGTTGACTTCCTAAAGGCTCGTTTCCCTCTTCTGTAAAATGTGTTAGCAGAAGCACACACAGGTTCAGTGTATGGCAACTATTATGATTAGGCAGTCACTTCCCCTTGTTAACCTTGGTTTTCTTATTTGTTAAATGGTCTACAGATATAAGTTCTGCTTTCCCAGATTTTTAAAAAATTATTAATTTGAATGTCTTTGGTGTTGGTTTACATTCCAGTTTCCACTTCTAAAATTTAGATGGCCTCACCCATATGCGTTCTATGTGGTCCTGATGCCATGACAGCAAAGATGGGGTGCCTGAGGTGGACATTGTGGGAGCCTCCCCAGCATCCACTCCTTTTTCACTCAGTAATCACCTCAATTTTGTTCTGGTCTCCCCAGAGTCTTTGTTTTTAAAGATTTATTTATGCATACAAGAACAGGGGTACAGGCCAGAGGTGTGGAGGGTGAGAGGATTCACCAGAGACAGAGTGGGGAGCAGAACAGGCAGACTGACTGAAATACACTGCTGAGGGGAGCAGCGGGCAAGGCAGGAGAGGTCTGCTGCGCCATGTGGGTTGCTCCCTGGATGGCCGGGGGATCGAACTCATGCTGCAGTGGCTGCGGATAGCTTCATAGGTTGCGTCTTAACCCTTTGCGCCACCAGGGAGGCCCCTCCCCAGGTTCTTAGTCTCCAATCTAGTTTGTGTGTTCTGGCACAAGCTGAATCCTCACGGAGAAGGGCATGAGCGTTAGCCCTAAAGCAATCACCAGAGTCATCTCACTGGATAGACTATTAGTTGGAATGGGCTCAAAACTCATTTTGGACCAAGTTCTCGAGGTCAGAGTTACTGAATGTATGGGAAAAAAGCTTTCTCATTCTTCTGACAGAATTTCCAGAACCAAGTCTTCTCTCCCTCCCGGGTATCGATACTGGCAGAGGATCAAGTTCTTCTGAGGAATCTTGTCTGCCATCCTGCCACCAGGAAAGGGAACGAGGCTGACACAAGGAGGAGAGCTAAAAGAAACTAAGTCCTCAGTGGTGTGTGTTACCTATCGAATCACACCATCTACAAAGTTAAAGGACTTCTGGACTTTCCATTGACATGAACCAGCAATCCTCTTTAACCCACTGTTATTAGTTTAATCTACAAGGTCAATTCCAATTTTGGATTGTTAAAGATTTCAGATGTACTTGTGAATCTCAGTCAACTCCAGAGGAGGTGGCAAATGTCTGCAGCAAGAGCCCTGCATTCATAGCACTGCTTGGAAGCTCTGACACACTTGTCCAAGCAGAATCAGACAGGCAGGGCACTGCCCCTCCCCTTAAATGGTCCTTCACACCAATCTTGACCTTCACCTCCAGGAAATATCAAGAAGAGTAGGCAGGGCCTCCCTGGTGGTGCAGGGATTGAAGACACAGCGCTATCAAGCTATCACCAGCCACTGCAGCATGAGTTCGATCCTGGCCAGGGAGCTGACCCACATGGCACAGCAGACCTCTCCTATCTCGCCTGCTGCTCCCCTCAGCAGTGTCTTTCAGTAGATCTGCCTGTTCAGCTCCCCACTCTGTCTCTGGTGAATCCTCTCACTGCCTACACCTCAGTTCTTGTATGTATAAATAAATAAAAATAAATCTTGGGAAAAAAAGAAGAGTAGGCATACAGAGTGATTTGCCCCAATTTTCATACCTCCCCTCAAACCACCCTTCTCTGAATTAGCTAGAATACTAATCATCAGGCCAGCTTCATGGGTCTGCAAGCTGTGCAGGCACAGGGCCCATGCTTAGCAGGGTCTGGCATTTAGTCTAATGCTCTTCCCTTGTCATCTTGAAATTCTTAATGAATTATCTTTGAGCTTGTATTTTGTAAGTGAAGTTCGATGGGTTAAAAGAGTAAGAGTGTGAGAAGATAGGGGCAGTGCATGTCTGCTGCTCCTTGCTGCTGCATTTTCAAATTCTGGTGGGAATTTGAGATGAGGTGTGGAAGTTGAGCAAGACTCAGAATGAATGCCTGGTAAGTGTCACACCTTCAACTGAACAAGCTGGGGCCCCAACAACCCTGAGAGGCTACATTTTCCATTTGATCCAGAACTTGCTTCAGATGCGGACACATCCTTTCTTACAGAGAACTTCCCTCTATTAGCAGCTACCCATCCCCCAAAGCCTAGAAGGGAAGGGAGAGACAGGGCAACCGCCAGTGCTGCTCCTTCCAAGACATCCTCATTCTGCAGTAAGCAGGAGGTAGGGGTGTGGTAGAAAGCACACTCTGTCAAAAAATGAAGTAAAAGCAGTCGTGCTACTTTCACACATTTTTTTCACTGTTCTGGCAAAAACAAAATTCTGTGTGTGCAAGAGCTATGAAATTGTTACAAATGGTGCAGTTTCAGCGACCGTATACCTAAGTTAAATGTTCTAAGAACTACATTCGAAATTACACAGATTTAGGATGAATGGCAAACTTTATGTCAATAATTTAAAAGTTTATTAATGTTTTTCATTTTTCTTAAAACATATTTTCTTTACTTAAAAACAACAAATAAATAAAACTATGACAAATCAAAAGAAACTGCAGAAGAAAGGAAAACATTTGAAATTATTTCCAGTACCTTCAACAGCCTTTTTCTTGCTTTTTGAACAAGGTATGACATTGTCATTTTGCAATTGGAGCCTGCACGTTATATAGCCAGGCTTGTTGATGGCAGTGACTCAGCACTGCTGACAGTGACAATTAAAGAGAGTTTCAGTCGATCTAGTCACATCTGTTTTAATTTCCAGTTTCAAGTGGGGGACAAGGAAGAAATTTCTTGCTGGCAAATAATAGAACGGCAAGAAGCTAATGAATCCCATCTTGATTTCTAGCCTCGAGCTTGTTACCAGGATGACAAAGTGATCAGCATCCTGGAAAACCCTTCACTGTGGGGGGAACCTGTGACAGATGGTGCCACCTGCCTCATGTGCAATCCAGGTGTTCAGTGACACAGAGACAGGAGCAGCCCCTAGGAGGCCCTGTACAGAGGCTTCCTGGCGTGGAGCAAGGCTAACTGAGAAGGCCTGGTCCAGAACATTCCTAATGACCACCCTGAGGACACAGTGACACCCTGGAGCTGGGTCGCCGGCTTCATGTCCCACCCCAATAGCCCGTGGTGCCAACACAGGCCTCTTAACCCCTACACTTTAAATGCCCTCATTTAATACATGAGCATAATTATTAGACGTTTCTAACAGACTGCGAAAATGATCACATATCATAACCCATGCAAGGCACTCAGCACAGGGTCTGCTACATGATAAACACTTGATAATGTGAGCCATTATCGTTGCTGTCTTTCTCCCTTCATGGTACAGAGTGGCTTCCCCTTCACTTCAGACCCGTCCTAGGGAGCAAAAGGAGAACTAAAACAAGTGAGAGAGCTCTGTGGCTCCATGAACTTTGAAAGAACTGAAATGGCCTTGTTCTAAACTTGACAGGCCCTGGGGGGGGGGGGGGGCACAGGCTGAGACCCAGTTTCACTAGAGTCACTGCCAGCCAGGCCTGAGAAGGCTCACTTCTGCCCTCTCCATCTCAGAGCTCTTGTCACAGACTCTCAGTGGCTTCTCTACGTTCACAAAAGCAGAGTCTCTACGAACAGGGCCTGGGAATCTGCATTTAAAGCCGTTCCGCTGGCAATTGTGAATTGGTGGTCCACACACCATCTTTTTTGTAAGCAGGGCTGGAGATGCTTCTGCCAAGCATTCCTGAGAGTCTGTTTGTACAGAAAGTGTGAGGAGCTGGGGCTGGGCAGATGCTGTGGGATCTTGCTGGGCTAGAGGTAGTTAGCAGTTAATACCACTGGGGTTTCTTTATCCCTACGACCTACTAGGAACCCCCAGGCCACAGTCAGGGATGAGAAGCCTGGCAGCAGTCCTGGCTCATGCAGCTCTGTGAAACAGAGGCTGAGTTTCCCGGTGGCCCTCACTGAAGCAGGACAGTGGCCTGACAGCAGGAACCACAGCAAACAGCCCCTGCTATGCCTCTGAGTTTATTAAGGCCGTTCCAAGGTGACTCAGGGTACTGCATTCTAGGTCCTCATAAAATGAGTTTCTAACTATAATGTCAGTTAGCTACAGAGCTAAATCAACTGAGGGTCCCAAAGGAGAAAATAATTCAGAATTAGAGCAATGCTGGGAGGGTATTAGAATCAAGGGGTTGGCGCCAGATCAAACTTTATGCCAAGAATTCTGATAAACTGGTTTCTGGCTTACTGCAGTTTGCGGAAATAAAGGGCCCCCTGCCGGGGCTCCCCTCAGGACAACGCCTGCATTAGCCAGCTCAAATTCTGCTCACAATGGGTTTAACTATGCTTTCTTCACCATCGCTGGTTAAAGACTTACTAGCAGCCAGTTACCAGTCCAAACAAGTTGCAAGATATTTTTTAAAAGGGTAATCTAGGGGGGAAAGTGAGTAGCGATCAGCTTAGTCTGCTCCCCAGGATCTCCAAAACCTGCTTCCTCTGAGTAGCAAGTATATCCCCTGATCTTTTGCTAAATGTTAAGTAGCTTAGTGGGGAAACAGACCAAGATCCAGAGATACCACCTTTCAGGGGTTCCACCAAGCTACCAAAAATCCAGGAGGCATCTGGCAAAGGGTGCAGAGGCTCAAACCACACTCCTCTTCTTTCCAACCTGCGCTCTCCACTTCCCGGTGTGTGGAGCAGCACCCAAACCACAGCCATCCAGGCCGCTTCTGCCCTCTCCTGGTACATGCAGTGATTCTCTCAGCCAGCATTCCCATGGCCCTCCTCTCCACTCTCTATCAGCGCCCCCCACCCCAGCCCCATACCCGGGCTATCCCACAGCCACCCACCCACACCCAGAGGTGACAGACAATACAGTTTGTGTGAGGTGGTGTTGGTTTAGCACCTAACCTTCTTCCTTATAGATAGTCATCCATTTATTCTTGTATTCAACAAGGATTTGGGGAGATGCAGAATAGTCATGATGAGCCTCACCAAAAAAGAACTCACAGCTTCAGCAGGGAGATGTGTACCCCTGGGGCAACACAAATCAGTGTGTGAAAGGGGCCCCCTGAAGGGCATGAAACATTAAGGAGGCCTAGGACACAAAGGGGCCTGAGGACATCAAGGGACACTTTCAGAAGAAGGTGATATTAGCACTGGGTGTTGATGGACAGAGAAAGTTTGGAATTGTGGGTTGAGTTGTAAGGAGATGGCTTATCAGTCAAAGGGAAAATCCAGAAGGAAACAAGAAGTCCCAGGAAGAAAGACTCAGGGTGCTTTTGGGGGGAAGGGAATCATCAACTTGAGCTGAGCACAGGCCTACTATTATAGGTAAATGAGAGATATTGAGAATTGAGACCATTCTGCATCAGGGCATTTGGATTTTATTACTATGATAAAGGGAAGTGTAGGATTTGGAGCTGGGAAGTGACATATTTAAAGTTAAATCATTGGCACAAAAATGGGGCCCAGTGGGAATATACTGGTAGAGACACCAGCAAGGGGCTGGTCTGTAATTTAGCCAGCAGAATAATCGATCACGAAGCATGGACACAGCATTGGATACCAGTTCCACACAGTACTAAAGGAAAGAAAGGGCTATAAAATGACTCCAGCTTGGAACAAAAATGGCGACAGCCTCACAAAAATGTGAGGAATGGAAAGAGGAGGAACAGAGGGGAAAGGACTTGTGTTTATTTCAGACTTTACTACACTTAACGTGCAGGTGAGTCTGGGCGTATAGAGCTCCAGCATGGAGTTTCTACCACCATTTCCCACATTCTTGACTTTGCAAAGATTTGAGACTTTCAACTGCCATGTAACAGGGCGAGTTACCAAGAAGTACCTGAATGACACTTGTTAGGTCTCTTTCTCTGATCCCCGAGAAGCAATGGTGACACTGTGCTCCTCAGAATCCACCCAGGGCAGTACAGGACTGTCACAAGATAAACAGACTCAGGAAAATGCCCCATGGAGGAGGATCAACGGAGGGAGGGGGAAGACTCTGGCAATAATAGAGAATGGAGTTTTTTGGGGGGAACATGTGGTCTGTGACCCCCTTCCTTGCAGCATCGAATGGAATAGCTGCATGGAAGGGAGGAGACACCAAACCCCCAGGTTCATCATGACCCCAATATCCCAGGATTGACACCAGTGCTGGCCCCATGGCAAGGACAGAGAGTACTGCCCTATGGTTTAGGCAGCAAAGGGAACTGGGTGAGTCTCAGGGGGCGAGTGAAGGCAGAAACCCCTCTTTTCTGGAAGAAGAGTTGCCCTTTTTGTCCAACAAGAGCACCATCTGCTCCTGAGCTATGTGTCCTGAGCTGCCAGGAGTCATTTTCTTAAAGTTCCCAAAGGTTTGTACAAAGGATGGCAGAGGTCACGATGACCTGGCCCAGAGAGCAGAAGCATCCCATCCCCCGTCCCCAAACAGGTAAACATGATCCCCCACCTCCCACAGCCTAAACTATTCTATGACCCACCAGACCCAAGACTGATTTTCTTGAAAGAACTTGAAGTCAGATTAATTTTATCTAGAAGGGCAGAAAATCAAAGGTTTTAAAAGTACATTGAAAATGAAAGAAAACAATGTGCTATTCTTCATAGCCAGCATTGTAGAATAAAACCCTCCTCCGTATTCAGTGTGGTGAGCTGTGTGAGGCCCCCTCCACTTCTGGGGGACTGCTCACATCTGAGTCATAGTTCTCTGAGTTCAGTCTGGGGTGGGCAAGCGGAGAACCCCTCTGCCGGTGTTCCTCCCCAGCCTGGGCTTCGCTGGGCCTTTTTTTTTTTTTTTTTTTTTTTGACTGCTGTCACCATGTGGAGCTAAGGAGGCTTTCCAGGATGCCCTGACAGACGCCAGTGACCTGGGTTCACCGCACTTGTCGCATTTCATTGAGTTACCATGTGCAGGCTGGAGCACACACCACCCGGGCATTTATCACGACTCCACTGCTTCCTGCTATTAAGGTGATCCTCTAGGCCAGCGTCAGGGCATGGGGGAGCAAATGTACCGTAGCAGTGAATGTGATGAAAAGAACAGGGGGATGGAGAGGCTGATGGTCAGGGCTGGGCAGTGGCCAGGAGAGCTCCCAAAAGCTCTTCCAGGAGGCTTGGGGAGGACCTGGGGATGGCAGAAACTCCCCTGTTCCCTGGACAGATGGACAGCAGACAGCTCTCTCCTCTGAGGCCTGCACCGACTCCTCCCCTATCACTTAGCTAACTTCACATATGGCTCGGAACCAGTCACACGTCAGCCTTAGGGGATATCTGAAGGTTATTCTTAAAATACAACTTTCCTTCTCAGTACAGAAGTATATACTATTTTATAAGAAATGTGGAAAATGTAGAAAACCATAGAAAAGAAAAATGAAAAGTCATTTTAAAGGAAAAGACTGTGGTATCTAGGCATCTAGTGGAACATTTTAAGAAATTTGGGACAAAATTAGGGAGGCTTTTTTCCAGTCTGAGTTCTGAAAGGAATGTTAATTATGAAAATTCTTACACATTCAGAAAAGTAGAGAGAGTCACAGAGCAAGCACTGGGATATCTGCCAACTCAGTGTTCCGTCTATATGCTTCTTGTTCTAAGTTTTTGAACTTTTCTTGTTGGAAACAATCCCATTGTATTCCCTAAGGTTAGGACTGTTCTCTTCTATCACCTTGGAAAGTTGGCAACTTCTTACATTTACATGGATATAAGGCTTTAATCTACCATCCATATCCCAGTTTGGTTGACTAATAAAGTCCTTGGATCCAATGTAGGGTCTGGTATTGTGTTTTGTTGCCACGTCTCCTTAACCCTTGAATCCAGAACACTTGCAAAGCCATTCTTTGTTTTACATAGAATGTTGGAGTGATTGCCTGGGTCCCTCCTAAATTCATGTTGAAACCCTACTCCAGATGAGGTGTTAGGGAGGTAATTAGGATTATGTAGGCTGTGAGGATGGAGTCCTCCTGTGTGGGATTAGTGTCCCTGCCAGGAACACACAGGAGAGCTGGCTTCCTCTCCACTCTCTGCCATGTGAGAAGTCAGAGGTCTGGAAGATGTAAGAGGACCCTCCCCACACTGGTACCCTGCTCTGGGATGTTCCAGCCTCCACAATTGCGAGATATAAAGGTTTGTTGTTTCAAAGCCACCCAGTCTACAGTAATTTGCAATAGCAGCCCAAACAGACTCTTCACTCTGTTCTTTTTTAATACAATGCTCCTCCCTTTGGGTTTGTTGGATTTTCCTTTGTGCTTAGATGAAGTTTGCACATTCTCCGTCAGATTTTTTCATAGATGATGGTGCTCTGTCCCTCATTGGTGATGTTAATATTGAACCTTACTCAAAGTTTTCTCCATTTTTTTCCCCAGCTTAATTACCATTTTTCTCTTCCTTACAACCAAGGGGTAGGAAGAGTCTTTGGGAAGAGTCTAAGACAATGCAAATCCCACTGGCCTTCAGAATACCTTCTTAGATTTAGTATCCACTGAGGACAATTGCCTGCTCCTGTCTTTACCTGAGGGACAGTTGGGAGGGGTGAGAGTTCAAAGAAATGCATTTTGGAAGGCCCAGGGGACAGAGAACCTGGTGTTTTGAGAGAAACTAAAATGTTTTTGTCTGGCTGAATTTTCCAGGAGAAGGACAGAAAAAAGAGATGACAAAGAGATAAACTGGAGTCAGCTCATGAAGGGGCTTTCAAAGAATTTGACTGCCATTATGTCTTCAGGAATGGGAGTAGTGAGCCTGCAGGGAGTGCCCTGGCTGCACGTGGAGGACGTGCTGAGGGCACTGGACTGGAGGCAGGGCAAGCACCTAGGATGCCCCATCACTGACGAGGCTGGGGATGGAAAATGAAGGGTAAAAGCTCAGGCCCCATGGAAACCATATTTAGGGCAGGGCTGATGGACAGTTTCCTATCACCATACAAGGGCCTTTGAAAATTTGATGATGTAGACCAGGGGGCCTCCTGTGCAGCCAGGAAATAGCTCTTTTTCTGGAAAGCCCCAAGGATAACACTCCTCTCTTGCCAATTTGGTGTCACCTGTGCATGAGTAGGTAGGCGGTGCATGCGAGGTGGGTAGGGCGGGAGTAGAGCAACAGTGCACAGAGCGCCTGGTGTTTCCTCCCCGCCAGGCCAGTCAGCCACCTACATGTTATGACTTCTTTCTTGTCAGAGCATGAGAGTCTCTGAGATCCAGTGCCACTGCCCCACTGTGGCCCCACACACCAGGTATGCTCTAGGGGTAAAGGGGGCAACCCCAAAACTGGCCCAGGGAGTGAAATGTCAGGCTGTGTCTGAGGATGATGAGGTGGGCTGGACACACCCACTAGAAAAGCTCAGCTCCAGGAGTTGATGCTCATTTTTTACCACTTAGACATTAGAGGGCAGTTCCTGTGGACCTACTGTGTGCCAGACACTAGGGAGGTGCTGGGGATGCAGCAGTGAATGAGAAGTGCTGGGAGGAAGTGGGAGTGGGTGGGAGCACATGGGCATTCTATGGTGCCCCTCCTCAGCCTCTTTTTTCCTGAGCCCTCCACCTTAGTCTGCACTGCCTATTGAGACCTACTGATCCCACTGTCCCGATATTATTTAATCATTGCTCTATGCTTACTTGATTAAGGCTTCCCACCAGGTTCCCTTTATTTACATTTCATTTGTCTGAAAGTTAGACCATGTACCTCATTTGCCATGAGGTAAATGCTTTCATCTCAAGGAGCTCCCAGGTTTGGGATTTGCTTTTGAGATTTTCCAAATGTTATGATATACGCTGAGCCTTCTGTAACATGGTCCAGCCCCTCCGGACACACCCAGCAGGAGGTTGGATCATGACTCCATTTGCTCAAATATTTTTCCATAAACTGAAAACACAATCTAAAGATGAATATGCAAGGAGCAGAAGTAGAAGCCTCAACAGAGAGCCCGACACTGTCCTCCCCTATGCCATGCTGGGGCCATCCTGAGCCAAGCACAGATCTCTACATGGCCCACTGTGGGCTGTGACAAGTCACGTGATCCCAGAGTCCCTAATATTCCACAAGCTCTGCTCAGCGCTGTGACTCACCATTGCTGGCGATTTTAGAAATACACCGATGGCACGCCTTCTCCAGACCACCTGGCATTTTTCTTGCTCAATGACAAAATTCTGGGAATCAAAAACAATTTATTAGAAAGGCCATGGAAGGATTTACTCAGCCACATTAACCACCTTTATGTTGTATCTACACCTGCTGGATGACCTGTCAGCGGGGATTCTGGGTGCCAGTGTCAACCACAGTCGGCCTTAAGTTGTGGCTTGTTACCTGTTGTTAAATGGAGAGACACCCTTTATTTTACATATGATGGAATCAAGTTCAAGTTAAGAGGCCTTCCCACCATACTCAGCTGGGAAGACATAGGGCCTGAAGGGTGAGATAAGAATAGCTTTCATTTATTGAGCAATTGCTATGTGCCAGGTGTTGTGTTAACTCTCTCTATACATTTTCTCATATTTAACCCTACCAGGGAAGTCGTATGAACTCTGTTGTATAGCTGGAGGCGCAAAGACTCTGAGACAGTAAATTCATTCTGAAGTCAGAGCTGGCAACTGGCAATGCCAGAATTTGATCCAGAATTTGTTATGTTGACAGAGCCAGAGCCCTTCTCATTTCCTCACACAGGTGTCTGCACCCCCTAAGGACATCACTTTCCATGGCCCAAGGAGGAAGGGTGATCATGGATTTGACCATGATGGCCTGGACGAAGACCCAGTAGTCCTGGATACCCATCCCAGCTTCACTGCAGACTTGCTATGGTCTGTCTTGAGCAAATTGGTTAACAATATGAGAAAGGATTTACCTTCCTTTTTTTTTTAATACACTGCAAAAATCCAATTCATGGAGTAGGCCAGTAAATTCTCCTGCCCCCGGGAATGAGGGAGCTCTGTAAAAGCAAGAGGCAGGTCTCTCTGTCCCTTTGCCCCTAATACTTGGGTGTGGGGCAGCTCTATACTTTTCTACCATTTTGTTGCTCAGGAGAGTGTGACTCCTGCGGGAGCTGGTTGATCCTGACAGAAACTGGAGCAAATATTTTTACTTTATATACACAGTCTCTCCAGGACCTGTCCTGAATAGGCACATCTCCATCTGCAAGCATACCTTTAAAAAGCCAACAAGGCCAGTAGTGCAGAAGTCTGCAGAGCAGGGGAGCACAGTGTCAGCAGTGCTGCCCTCAGGGCCTCCCCTAGGGTGAGGGATGGTTAGTGGTTCAGGGACAGGGGCGCAAGTGAAGGAGGAACACCCATTCCTCCTAAAGCTATTGCTCACTGCGATTTGCTGTACCAAGATCACTCAATGGGCCTGCTGGCTGGAGGCTGCCCTGGCAAGCAGCTCTGCTCTGGCAGCTTCTCCTTCCTGCTGATCCTCTGTTAACTCGCAGGCAGGGTGATTCGGCCAGAGCTTTTGTCTCCCGGGATTAGAAAGAGATATGGAGTTTTTATCCCCTGTCACTTGGCTTCCGGGACATGTCACACTCAAATCCCAGCTTGGAGTCTGTAGGATCCCCTTCACAGCAAGTAAGGTCAGCATGACGGAAGCCTCCAGACAGGAGCAGAGCATGAGCACCCTGCAAGCTTTTCCACATGTTCCACATTTGACACACACACTCCCCAGTACCCCAGAAAGCAGGCGTGCCTCATTTTGCAAAGAAAACTGAGCTTCAAATCAGTTTGTTCAAAGGCACCAGCTGGTAGGTAGTTGACCTGGAATTTGAAACCAGGCCTTCATGACCCGTAAAAGCTGACTCTGTGACAGCCAAGTCCACATTTTCTCTTCCTCACCAAAAGCTGGAGAAAAGGGGAAGATACCTAAAAGGAAAGATTCCCCAGGCGAGTCAGGGGCTGCAAGGATGTCAGTGTGCCCTCCCTGTCAGCTCTGTCTGGGCAAGGAGTATTAGCCCTTTTCACAGAGGAGGAAACCCAGGGTGAAAGAGGTAAGCATTTGCCCAAGGTCACACAGTTACATAGGAGGCAGGTTTCTTAAGATCTGTGAACTTGAGGTGCCTGATCCCCCTCCCCCAGGATGGACTTGGGCAGCTCTGATGATCGGACAAAAGGTATATCACCCAGCCCCAGGTCTCCTGCTCCCATTCCCCACCCAACATGCAGAGCTGGGTGATCCTCAGAGAACCCTCTCTGAACGCGCCTCCAGATGCTGCCTTTCTAGAAGCAACCATGAAAGACATGTGTGAATCTTTATCTCGCCAGCACAGACAAGCCTTCTATATATGTTCAATGAATAATTCCACAAATTACTATTCAAATGTTCTTTAAGAGGTTCCATTTTTTTCTTTAATGTTCTCTCAAACACTGTCAACTTGATGTCCTCACAGCAGAAAACTGTGGAAACTGCAGCCCTGAGCCAACAACTGCCTCCTTTGCATCCTGCACTGTTTCCCACAAACACGCATGAACTCAGGCTGGTGGGGTGCGTGCCCTTTTGTGAACACACAGTCAGTGCTGAGTCTGTTTGAATTACACATTAATTGTTGGCATCCACATTTATGGAAGTCTGTTACCACAGGGGTGCCACGTAAGCTAAGTCACTTCAACCCCATCTAGAAAAGCAAACCCAAGGACAAGCAATTATTTAAAAGCTCAGAAGATTAAGGACCATCGGGGCGCCCCAGGATCCCCCTAACCTAGAAGGATAACTCCTTTCCTCGCGTCCTTGATGTGAAGAGCAGGTACGTGTCACGTTACAGCACAGTGTGTGCTCTGCACAGTGGCCAGAGCTGAGGCGGCCTCCCGGCTTCATGTCTGCCGAGGAGACCAAGCAGCTGTGAAGAGAAACGGGACTGCTATTCCTGGTCACATTACAAGGATGCGGCACCCCTCTCTGTGTGCCTGTCTTATCTCTGCTTAGATGTCCTACTACCCTGCTTCTCCCACAGCCCTTGTGGACTTTCACATGTGAACTTCGGTCACCCAGGCCCTGTTGCCATGGAGGCGGTATGTACATAACCTTACGGTGATGTGGACTTCACATCTGGATACAGGTCACACCTTGTCTGGCTGTGCCACAGAAGGCAAATAACAGGCAAGGGGAAATAAGGGCAAATTCTTTATACTCATGAGGTGGTGCCACAAGTTGGTAAATTTCCTGTGAAACGCATGTTGAATTGTGCCTCCTACAACCCAAGAGAGTCCCTTTCAAAACCCATAGATAATATAGGAACTGTCTATATTATCTGTGTCCCAGCAGAAAGACACAAACATTGGTACCTGAGGTCACTCAGGTGAAAGACACATGCTTTAGTTTCTAGCAAACCTTTAAGAACTATTGTTCTTAAAAAAAACTATTCTACAAAAAAAAAAGTGTAGAGATGCATAGATTTTTTTTTTAAATTCAAATATCTCAAATTGACTAATCTCCTTAGCTACTAGCTGCAAATAATGGAAAAAGCATCAATTTTTTAAAAAAATCAGTCATATCCTTATAGGTAATCATTGAAGTGTCATCTAACAGAATAAACCAAAATAATGTACAGGTCTTGGACCCATTTTAAGAGGTGATTCTTATTCCTTCAAGCCTTCTATTTTCATAAACTGACCAGATGTACAAGAACTAAAAATGAATGATATGCTGCTAATTCTGTCATATCTTAAAGAACGTTCCTTAAGACACAGGTGGCTATGACATAGGAACTGGGTTCTGGCACTCAGCCAGAAAGAGAAGACGCATTCTCCCCAAAGGCTGGTCAATCGACTTTGTAAGTTGTGGTCAGCTTCCGTGACAAGGAACAAAATGTTAATTAAGACAACTGAGAGAGAGATCATTTTTACTTATCAAATTAGCAAATAATGAGCAGTTCAGGATTTCAGTGTGGAGAAAGGGAACCAGAACTGAGGATACCTTGTTGGAGGGACTATAAAAGAAGCCACTTCTCTGGGGGGATATTTGGCACAACCTATCACAACCAGAGTGGGCAGGTGACGTGCAGAGTACCATTTTATTCATGTAAAAAATGTCTGCGTGTCTACGTAACTGCAGGGAAAAGACAAAGTGCACACACCAGCCTGTGGTTGGTGACCTGTGCAGAGAGGAACTGTGAGTCAGAGCAGGGCCAGAGGGAGTCCAGCATGAGAAGTGTTTTCTTTCCTTTTTTTTTTTTAAGTCACCTTTTAGGGTTTTTTTTTTTTTTTTGGTATTCCATATATTTATTTATTCATTGTTTTTAAAAAATATTATTTTTTTAATTTTTAAATTTTTTATATCATTGCTCATTTTTTAACAATATTTGTTTCCCCCCACCCCCTCAGGTGTGGTCCCCATAGAGTTTCCTTCACCAATGCACCCGTGCACCATCACCTCAGTCCCCTGTGCTCCTCCCTCCCTCCCTCTGATTCCTCTCCCTCCTCCTCCCCTGCAGGATGTCTCTGATTTATAATTGTCTGTTTTTACTTTGTTGTGTTTTGTACTGTTATTATTTTTTTTTTTACACTGATGTCTTATTTGGTTCCCCTACATTCCTGCTCTAAGAGAAACCATCCGATATTTTTCTTTTTCCTTCTGGCTTATTTCACTGAGCATAATTCCTTCAGGAACATAGGGGAACCAAATAAGATATCAGTGTTTTCATCTCCACTTTATCCCTCCTACTGCTTGGCCCATGAGCAGGTTTCCTTTATAATTTAAAACACTGCAGAAGTAATATTGAAAAGTGGTTCTCCCAAATTCCAAAGATAAAAGCAACTTGTAAGGACATCAGCAGAAATGAGTCAGCTGATAGAAGAAAGGAAAAGGAGAAGTATGATAGGATGGTGGTGGGAAATATTCTCTCCTTTGGAATACCATCTGTAAAACTATGAAAGCAAATTAACAGGAAAATTAGATCATGATAAACAACTGCAGAACTCCTCAGCCAAAACTGCTAGTATTTCTGAGCTTTTCTTTCAAGTAAGTGTCTACGTATTTCATGTGTATATATATATAAGCACACACACTCACATTTTAGGTGGTTGTTTTCACTGGACTCATGAAATTAACACTTGATATTTTGACATAAGAATTATTTGTGTTACTTTGTGGTCTTCATGACCATTATTTTAACAGCTTTGTTACCTTTCACAAGGCAGGATATACATCACTCTCTATTAAACCATGTTTGTTGATATTTGCTTACAATTTTTAACTATTTTGATTAATTCTAAGAGATTTATCTTCCATGAAAATTGATTATTTTCATACATTAGAAAGTTCCCTAAGAATAACTAATTAGATGGGGGAATTACTGAATTTGAAAATGTGAGTCATTTTTTGACTTTGGAGACAAAATTAATTTCCAGAAGAGTTGAATCCATTTATAGTGCCACTAGCAATATATGAAAGCGCCAGTTTTACCACACTCTAGCCAGCACTGGGTGCTAGAAAAACAAAAGCAACTTTATTACTTTAATAGACAAAAATGTAATTTCATTATCACTGTAATTTGCATTTTTTATTACAGTGATATTGCACATTCTTTCTTTGCTTGTTTTCTGGTTGTATGTACCCTTTGTGAATTACCTTTTCTGACCTTTGATAGGGATTTGTTCCAATTCAAAGCAAAAATAGAGATCTTTTGAGTACAGTCTACAAAAACCCACTGCAGTTTGAGAAAATAGTAGTGAACAGGCTTGTTTATTCACACAGAACTCACTCAAACTCAAAATACTATGAAAGAGCTATTCACAATTGTGGTGAGGACGTGAAAACTCACAAGAGCCAATTGCATGCTCCCCTTACCCCTTCAAATGAAGCCTTCAGTAAGGGCACCCCTCCAATAGAGGAGGTGCTCAAGAGAGGGGAGCCCATAGTAATTCATCATTCCATTTAGTCTATTTCTAAACTTTCTAAATACTAAGAAAATGAATTTTTTTTTCTAACTTGGTAGAAAATTCTCTTTGTATATATATAAGCACACAGACTCACAGGAAAAGATGGGGGAAGGGAAATACGCAGTTACCTTCTCTCCAGTGTGACTCAACAGGGACTTAGAAGTCCTTCCTTGTGTACGACAGCAATGGAATTATCTGTCTCACATTTGCTTCTGCACCCAAAACAGTGATCATAGCTCTTGTTGCTTTCTTTCCTAGAAGTTTAGTAATAATAAAGGGCACGAGGGAGTGAATTTATAATTGCCAAGTGACTTTCTTAACACATTTTCCATATTCAATTCAATTGATCTCAATGGTCCTCAACCAGGGGCGAGTTTGTCTCCCCAAGAGACATTAAAGATTGTCATGACTGGTGTGGATATGGTGGCCAGTCTCAAGAGGATGCTGCTAAACATCCTACAAAAAACTGAACAGCCCCCGCCACCCTAACAAAGGATTATCTGGTCCAAAATGCCAATACTTTGAAAAACCCTTTTATGTCTGTCTGATGTTCCAGTGCTGGTGTTCAAATCTACACTATTTTATTTTGAACCTCACGATGTGTCATATTTCAACAGCAAGCCTGTATCTACAGGTATCTAAGTTTTTGTTGACGTTTAGCACTGGGTCAGAATTTAGCATTTCTTTACCTTTCACCCTGAACTCCTAACCTGACAGAAGAACAACACATCTTTGACTCAGTGATTGTGTTGTTAGTGACTGAGTTGTTGAGGAAATTGCTTACTCCTAAATTAGATGTGGGAGGACCCCAACTTACTCCTTGGTTTTGAATAACATTGAATGTTAAACACAAACCATGCCCATACCTGTTCCTCCAACAGCAGATGTTAAACAATATCCTTGAATATGTCAAGTGCTCAGGACACAAAACCTTAATTATCTGCAGCTCTATCCATATTCCACCGTTGAGTTCCTCTCCTCACAATTCCATCACTCATGAAATCACCCAGTGGTGGCACACCCACTGTGTGCCAGAGTCATCCCACCACCTCCCCATGTGCCCTTGCTGGCTCAGTTCCTAGGAAGTGGAAGATGTGCCCCTTTGGAGCTCTACCACGTTTACATAGTGACCAAGTCTAAGCCGCCTGCTCAGAGCCTCAGGTGGTGACCCCGCTCCCTGCCCCTTCCTCAGCAAGTTGTTCCCAACAGTCTCCAACAGCTTCCTTTTGCCTGGTAGGTCTTTGTTCCTTTAGGACTATTCTTTCTGTGGGAAAAACCATTTTCTTTAGACTCAGTGAAGATTAAGCTTTTCCCTCCCTCCACGCAATTAAGAAAAGCGCTTCCACACGCAGGCGTTTTCTTTCCAGGAAGCATACATCAGCATACTGTCATCTTCCTCTGAATAATTCCGAGAAACCTACACCTAGGAGTATTTCTGTAGAGACTGTCCTGACTCACCTTTTTAGCTGACGAAAGAGCCAGACCAGAGCCGGGTCAGAACTCAGCCACACTGGGGTCCCAGTGGTCCAGGTCTAAAAATCTGTGGGACTTCTCTCTTCCTTTGTGGTCCCCCCTCCCTGCAGCACACTTTATTCCTGTTTCTCGCTTTGGATTGCTCACCTGCTGCGTGACAGCAGCTCGCGGCTTTTTCCTTGGAGGGGCGGGTTATCTGCGTTTCCCACTCCCACGTGTGGGTGATGCACCCCGCCCCCTCCCCGCCGGCTTTCATGCCCTGGAGTACTTCTCAAGGCCGGCAGGGGGCGCAGCAGAGCACCCCCGGGGAGCTTTTAAAAGGTTAGGCGTTCGGATGCAGAGCTAATGCGTTTCCTGGCATTTAAGTTACTGCTGGAGATACTTCATTTCAGTGACTTAGCTTTAGTTGGTAGTGCAGGCCTGTTTATGGAGAGCTGCTTCTCACTTCTTGCTTTCCATACATGCAGATGGCATTCCAGGAAGAGTTCCATGAGCAGGGACTGGTGAATAAAGAGGGTAAAAGCCCTGGATTTGGGGTTTCAGACATGAGAGGAAGCTTAAGGAGTTGAGGACTGACATGTAGAAAAGGGATAAAACTTATTCAATGTCATTCGAACATTAGATAGACGATAGGGTGTGAAGTTACAGCAAGGCAGAATAATAAGCTTCCTGATAGTCAGTGTCTTGGATGGGAAGCAAACCACTTTGGGAGGTTGGGCTGCCTGTTGTAAACATCAAGCAACAGCGATTCTTGACTGTCAATTTACAAGGGCCGGAAACTCCTTATTAAAATATAGATTCCTTCCCCGCTTCCCAAAGATTCTGGATCTGTAGGTCTGGGAATGAGCCCAGGAATCTGTATTTTAGACCCCGCTAAGTGGTTGAGTCCTATGTCCAACCCTGACATTCTATGTTGTTTTGTGCTTTTATGGCAAAGGCTGGTCTACAGGGGTGTAACTAGCGTGGGACAGAAAGGTGACTATTGTATAATATGTAGGGGGGTGTTCCTAACTGTACTTGCACAGCCCTGAGGTGATTATCTCCTCAAATCCTGTGCCCCAGGTGCCTCTCTTGTCTCATCCTCATCCTGGCTCTGCCAGTCTACAGCCTTGAATCCCAGGTGACCACCTCAGACCCCACAGTGGGGTGTGGCAGGTTGGTGGAAAAACAGGTGTTATAGCAGATGACTTGAATCTTCTCCAGAACATCTGGCCACATGCCCCTGGAGCAAGTTGAAGAGGACGATTGTGAGCAGGAGGCAGGGCCCTGAGACTCCTGGATCCCCCGAGTAACTGGAGCTGGCCAGAGGACAGCAACCTTCTGGGAGCAAGTGTGAATGTATAGGGCAGTGTTCCTGGGAGCCAGTGAGGAAGGAATACTGGCTGGGTTCTCAGAATTTTCCAACTGTTCCTGTCAACACAGCAAGGTGTCAAGGAATATTTTCACCTACACCAGATAAAATCTATTTTGTACAGAAATAAGGGAATTTAAAAAAAAAAAAAACAGGGCCTCCCCGGTGGCGCAGCGGTTGAGCGCTGGGTTGCGAAGCTGCCCGCGGCCTCTGCGGCGCCGGTTCGATCCCCGGCTGCTCCCCGGCCACCAGAGGAGGGTCCCACATGGCGCGCAGACCTCTCCTGCCGCCCGCTGCTCCCCTCAGCAGTGTACTTCAGTCCTTCTGCCTGCTCTGCTCCCACTCTGGCTCTGGTGAATTCTCTCACCCTCCCGCGCTTCTGACTGTACCCAGCGCATGTATAAACAAAGCAAACAAATAAATAAAAAAAAACGCCTCCATTAAAAAAAAAAAAAAAAAAAAAAACCTGGAGTTTTTTGAACGTGCTTATAAGACTTGAGACTAAATAAAAGTAATAGCAGCTGTATAACTTAAGAGGACAGAGGTAATGTAATATGGAGAATTAGTACAAAAGTGATGAATTGCTGAAAAGTTCATAGAAGACAAGGTGACAGCGGTGATGGCAACCCAGAGATTAGTGAAGGTGGAAGCAGTTGCTATCAGAAATGAATGGAAACCATGGTTGGAAATGCTGCCCCAAAGCAAAGAAGGTCTTATTAACATTCCCATTTCACAGATGAGGAGTGAGGTACAGCGAGATTATGTATATCCCCACGGTTGCTTAGTTACTAGCTTTGTAACAAATTTAAAGTCCATAAGCAATGTGATCTAGAGTCCATGCTCTTGACCACGATACTTATTGCCATATGAATAAGGCCACGTTGTCAAAAATATCAGTAAAATTGAGTTAAAGTTGAATTCAGAGGGTCTCCCTGGTGGCGCGGCAGTTGAGCGCTGGGTTGCGAAGCTGCCCGCAGCCTCTGCAGCACCGGTATGATTCCAGGCCGCCCGGCGAGGGTCCCACATGGCGCACAGACCTCTCCTGCCGCCCGCTGCTCCCCTCAGCAGTGTACTTGGTCCTTCTGCCTGCTCTGCTCCCCGCTCTGGCTCTGGTGAATTCTGTCACCCTCCTGCGCTTCTGACTGTACCCGGTGCTTGTATAAGTAAATAAATAAATATTTTTAAAGAAAAAAAGAAAGTTGAATTCAGAGTATAAATTTTGTTGTGCATGCTGTTATATGTGAGCTTGAGGTGTCTAACCAGTGCAGCTGTGCTGGTAAAAATAAAATCATTCATTCATTGAACAAATAGTGCTACTCCAAGCCAGAAACAGTGAAAAAAAGGAGGTGTGGGGGGAAGATTATTTCATAAAATCCAATGTATTCGTGTATCCCATCAGGAAATTTAATTCAAAAGGGTAATGAGCTAATGAGTATATGTCTGAGTCTAATTACAAAGGAATCTGTGAGTTAATGAGAATGTTCCTGACTTCTTGACAGGAGCCACAGGAGTGAAGGGAGGTATTAAATTTGGCCAAAGACCAAGCTGAACATCACAAAAGCGGCAATCAGATCAACCCGCCTCCCCTGGGCTCAAGAGTTCATTCCCACTCTCCCTGCCCAAGAAGGTGCCAACCTCGTCTTTGCTTTTCTTTTATTGTGTGTTACTCTCAAAGAAATTAGTTCTGTGTAGCCATTCTCATTCTTTTCATGCTTTCCTTGGAGAGCTTTCCATTCTGATGTCACTCTTCTATTGCAGTCACTCTTTCTATTTTTAACATCTAGTCCTGACAGCCTCCTAATTTGGGAGAAAATCTTCAGGGTCCCTTCACTTCAACATCCCTCTGAATCAGAAAGCATTTTCAAGAGCAGCTTTCATTTTCTTTTTGACTTTTCTCAGCATCATAATTTTCCTGAAGGTAATTTAAGAAAAGAGAATCAGGCAATCTGAATTCTGAGTTTTAGTTCATAGAAGAAGAATGAAAACAGTCAACCCCGAAACACACTAAGATCTGGATAAACCGAGGCCATTATGCTAACTGTCATAAGTGAGACACACAGGACAGATAAGGCATGATTCCACTTATGTGACTAGACCAGTCAAAATCATGGCAACAAAAAGCAGGGTGGTGGTGGCCAGGGCTGCAGGAGGCAGGGTGAGGTGTTATTGTTACTGGCTAGAGTGCTTCAGTTTTGCGAGATGAAAATGTTCTAGAAATGGGCGGTGGTGATGGCTGCACAGCAGTGTAAATGTACTTCGCATTACTGATCGGTGCACTTAAAAATGGTTTAATGGCAAGTTTTTTTACTACAATGTTATAAATAAATATTTATTTACTGTAATTTTATAAATAGATAAACTCCCGGGTCTAGGAGAAGGAAAGAAAAGACAGTTAATCCTAAAGATCCTGAAAGCCCCATAGATTCGGGAAGTGCTCCAAGAAAAATCTGAGGTGTTTTGAAGCCCAGTTTCAGCAGTCCCACAGTCTCTGGGGGAAGATATCAGGGCACATCCCTGAACAATGGCTCCTGACTTCCTGGAGGTTTCCCTCCCCCACCCTTCACTAATTGTGGTTGGTGCCCTCCAGTGGGCTGGAGGGGAGGGAACACCCCTTTTCCTGTCCCTGCTCCTGGTGGCTAAGTCCAGGGTGTCTCCAAGTCCCGGGGAGTGTGTCAGGGTTGGACAAATGCACAGCACCACCCTCGCGGACTCCCTCCTCCCCTGCCCTCCTCCTCCTGCCCTCTGTCAGCCTTTCCTGTGAGTGGCATCTCACAAGAGGCAGAGTCTTCCTATGGTCTTACTCCAGCCTGGCAACTGCTTCCCTTTCCTCCCCTGGAATCCTGAAGCCAAAAAGACTGCGGCAGGTTGCTAATCTTCCTTATGGATTTATTTTTTACAGATAACTTTTTTTTATTTCAGTATTTTATTTTATATAATTCTTACATCTTTTTTCATCTTTGCACAATGTACGCATTTTCATTTTGGTTACAGATAGCTTTTTAAAAGGTGATTTAGTCAAATTTCATCTGGGAGTGGAGGTGGGAAATCCCTGGCCATTTTGTTCCAGATTTCATTAAATTTACAAATAAATTTGGAGAATTGATTATTTTAAAATTTCAAGTCGAGTCTCACTTTTTGGTAAAAAGCATAGCACTAGAAATAATGAGGGTTCTATTCCCTCCTTTCTAATATCTGTAACTTTTTTTTCTTACATTATTGTAGCCCCTATTGGTGTCCCCCCATTATATCACCTGTGCACCATCACCATATTCCTTTGTGTTCTTTCCTCCCCTGTTTTGACCTCCCTTTACCACCTCCCTTGCTGTATGGCTCAGATCTTTGTCTTTTTCTTGACCTTTTATTTGGTCTCTATATTCCACATATAAATGAGACATCCCATATTTATCTTTCCCCTTCTGACTTTATGTGGCTAGCATAATCTCTTCCTCTAATATTTGTAACTCTTATTTATTTCCTTATAATACATTGGCTTATCTCATGTAATAGTGAATGTTCTTGATTCTAGTAATGTTTTCAGGGATGATATTTTTAAAATATTTACAAACTGGAAAAGGGTCTTGACCAATCGAAATGCAGACACCCACTAATCAGAGGCGATTCCAGCTGTCAGCACCTGGTCCAGCTCACTCAAAGTGTGATTGCAGGCCCACGGTGAGCCTGGGCTATCACAAATGATGTTAGTTGATTCGTAATAGGTTATAAATCATATTTTAACTCTTATTTTTACCAGGAATTTTTTTCAGCATAGAGTCTTCATAACTTGGTCTCACTGTGTCTTGTATTTCTGAACATACCTCAAAATGCACTTGCTCACTTTTAATCCTTCAGCAATTAGCATTAATGGGGCACTTCCGAGCTACACAAAACAAAGTCTGCAGGATCCCACTGTCTTATTCCTTCTCACGAGCTACTCTCTGCCCAGGAAGCCCTTTCCACCAATAGCCTGAATAACCACCCCGTTTTCAGGACTACTCCAGACATCCTTTCTGAAGTCTCCCTCGACGGTCTCCTTTTTGTGTGCCCCTCCGCACACCCCGAGAGAACTCGGACACACTTCCAGCACAGTGCCTGTCACACTTTATTGGTGGTGTGTTGTTTCCATATTGTCTTGATTTGTGTATTAGAAGTGCCTGTCCTTTCCACCAAGTGAATACAGGGTGTAATGCTTAATTAGCACTCAGTAAATATTTGTTGAATTGATGAATCTCACTGAGTGTGAAGATTTATCATGTAAAACCGATATAATAATTTTTTTAGGGTTCAATGGATGTATTTTCATTCCCCATTACTTTACGATGCCCTGGTGAAGAGCAGAGCAAGCAGCACTGCTCTGATGATTAACTGCTGTGTAACTACATCAAGCTCAGTGACATCAGCACTGGAGCTCAGCTCTGGGCTTGATGGGGCTCAGCGAGGAGGCTCGCACATGAATCTGGACAGATGGCAACTGGGGCAACAGTCACCTAAAGGCCTCCTCACTCACATGCACAGTGGGGGCTGATGCTAGCTGTGGCTGGTACCTCAGGTGGGGCTGTCACCCAGAATACTAATGTGAACTTTTCACGCACCCTGGTCTTCCTCAAAACATGACAGCTGAGTTTTGAGCAAGTGTACTAACAGGGAGAGACAGAAGAAGCTGTATCCCCTCTTATGATCTAGCCTTAGACACAAGTTTTCTGCTAAACGTTTACCAACCAGATAGGGGGAGGGGAGAGGAAAGAGAGGAGAGGAAGAAAGAGAGGGAGACTCGTAGCATTTTCTTGCTTCTGTGATATGAATAATCCCACTGTGGCTGTTCTCAGGCTACTGACATAACTCTGCTAAGCGTGGAGTTGGGGAAGATGCACACTGTCACTGGCTGGCTGGCAACAAGGGCCCAGCACATGCCTGCTTTGCAGTCACAGAGCATCATTTTCTCTGAGCCATGTTGGCTGAAGCAATCTGAAGGTCCACCCACAAGTAAAGGAAGAAGATACCGTCTCTTGATAGGAGAAAGGCACAGTTACAGAGCAAGCACAGCATTTGGGTTGGGGGAATCTTGGTAATGCTATCCTTGGAAAATCCAGTCTGTCAAAGCCACCAAGAACAAAGAGACCCAAATGAATGCACAGAGGAAAATACGAGGTACAGATAATGCCCAGAAGATGAAAACCTTCCACTGGAAGGAGAAGATGGGAGCGAAAGGCCAGAGGAAAACTTCTTCTGGAATAAAACATATGATGGGAAAGAGCCAAAGAACAGAAACCACAGATATGGTGATGTGTGTGTGTGTGTGTGCATGCGTGCGTGCATGCGTGCATATTCACGACATGTACATGTACATATCTCTGTGATAATATATATATATGTATATGCAAGGAGATATTTTTCTGCTTTCAATAACTATATTTTGACTTTTGCCAATCTGATAGGTAAGAAATGTAATATTTATTTATTTTCAATTGCATTTGTTATTAGTATTGTTGGAAAATTTCCCCATACGTTCAATAGCCATTTTTATTTGTCTGCAATCAGTTTATTCATATTGTTTGACTATCTGTTGTGTTGCTGGTCTTTTTCTGCTTGATTTCAGAAACTCTTTGTAATATTGGCACTGTGATGTAGCAGGAACAAAAAAATCCCCCCTGCCTTCAGGCAATCAAATTCCCAAGGATGGTCCCTTTACATGACTGGTGCTGGTAGAAAAAATTTTCTTTTTTTTTTAATTGAAGTAACATTGCATTATACTATTATATAAACTTCAGGTGTACATCATTGAAAATAAGAATACTCTTCTTTCAGTACAGAAACTGATGGGCAGTGATGATGGATTATGAAGTTTTTGTCTTCACCTGTGAGCAATTTTCTAGTTTGACCTACTCTTCCTGGAAAATAATCTATATTCCTGATGGAATAAATTAATTTCTAAAAAAAATAGGAGAATGTGTATTATCACAGTTATTAAAAATCATGTCCTTGGAAATATTTAAAGAAATGGCAAGTATTATGTGAAAAGCAACTCAAAAAACTGTATCACAACATGAAAACAATTGTATAGAATATATCTCAGGCATTAAGCACATGAAGAAGATTGCAACCCTATACCTCCTCACTGTTTACAGTGGTCATGGCTGAGCACTGGGATTATGGATGATTTTAATTTTCTTTTCCATCCTTGCTCTACTTTCTAGTTTTGTTTTTTTTTTTTCCAATAAGCATGGGTTGCTTTGAAAGTTGGCAAGAATGACAATACTATTTTTCTAAATAATGGTATTGAACAAAATTTAAGCTAAACCTTCTATCTTGAGTGAACAGTAACTGTTGACTTAGTACAACCTATAAGGAGAGGGAAAGCGTCTCTTTTTCAATCCTGTGAGCTCACTGATTTTTGAGAATCACTTTATTTTCAGCATTCCATTCACATTCAGCAATGATAATCTCATTTCCAATTTCCTCCAAAAGCTGTAAGGTTTATTTGGAATAGCAGACTCTTTATGAATTATGAATCACTGAGGAGTTCAAGGTTTCACTTAAGAGTACTTTACCAACTCATCCAAACCAACTCCATCCAAACTTCAAATTTCTAATCAGAGCATGCACAGTTTAGACACTGGGGCCAGGCACCTGAAGGACATGCAAGCGCCACAAAGGGGAAAATTAAGAGGTAGAGAAGGGGTGAAAAGAAGCCCTGGTCGAAATTACTAACACAGCACCCAAACCGGAAGATCCTTCCTCTGACAAACCAATTCTGACCTTTCACTGACGAATCCAGTGCTTATGAATTATAGTCAGTCTTCACTGGAGAGGTCTGGCTTGTTACTGTAAACTTAGATTGCCATAAGTAAACAACAGAATATTTGTCTTTTTTTATATTTATTCATTCATTCATTCATTCATTCATTCATTCATTCATTCATTCATTTATACAAGCACTGGGTACAGTCAGAAGCGCGGGAGGGTGAGAGAATTCACCAGAGCCAGAGCGGAGAGCAGAAGAGGCAGATTGACGAAATACACTGCTGAGGGGAGCAGCAGGCAGCAGAAGAGGTCTGCGCGCCATGTGGGACCCTCACCCGGTGGCTGGGGATCCAACCAGCGCTGCAGAGGCTGTGGGCAGCTTCGCAACCCAGCGTTCAACCGCTGCGCCACCAGGGAAGCCCCCAGAATATTTGTCTTTAGATCTGGTCATGCTGCTATTTGAATTTGCAGGTGAAAGTCAAACTTATGCTATCGAATCTCAGCTCCTAATACAATAAATGTCACTAGAGTATAGCCAAAAGTCTGACCTTTTCTGTGGAAATGTGAACTACTTATACAAAATTTCAAGAGCTATGTCTTGTTGTGCATTATGTCCTCAGTCTCTAGAATATGGACTCGAAGTTGGAAGATGTCAGTTAGAGGACCATGAGCAAAACATAACTGGTAAATCCATGTTCTCATCTGTAGGTGAAGAATATTATATAGTAACTCCCACAGGGCTATCACAAGAGTCAGCAATGAAGGTGTAATGTGCAAAAACTATCAATTCCTACATGGTATTCCAAATAAAATAATTTAGCAAATTTATTATTACTATTGAGGTTATTAAAATAACCCAGAATTGTTGCTATTGGATCATGTCATCCCCCCACAATAACTTCAACAACTGTTTTGTTTATTCTAAGTGCCAAGAGCAGACTTTCAGTAAATGTTGACTGAATGACTGACTGAATGGAGCAAGTTTATTTCAAAAAAAAAAAAAAAAAAACATGAACTTAAAATGAAGTGAATATACTAGTCAAATGATCTGATAATCTTCTGAGAAAGGAATCAACACAAAATTTGCAACAATGTGTAGGAAGGAGGTAGTAAAGGGAAAAACAAAGAGGAAAGAAAGCACAATGGTCTACAGTGGTGGAATATGGGTGAGTTGGTGGTGGGTACACTATGCTGGCAATACCAGATGGGGGTACCCCAATATTACCTCAGTTAAAGGTAAATAAATAAATAAATAAATAAATAAGAGACTCATACAAACAAACAAAAAATTCCATGTAAGAGATGTGACTTTTATAGCAGCTAATGTAGAAAAAGCATACTACTTAAAAACAAAACAACTAAATTGATAACTTATCAACAGAAACAGTTGAAGTTATTTCAGATGAACTGAAATAACAAATAATCTAAAATTCTCTAACCAGTGGAAATATACTTTGAAACGAAGGCAAATCACAAAGGGTCATATATCTGAGAAAGAAAATAAAGACACTGCTATTTGAATTTTAGTGTTGAGAAGCCCCAAAGTATACTGACTTCCTTTCTATTAAAAACTAAGAGCCAGTGTCATGACAAATTCATCAAAGACAAATGTCAATGTTGTCATCAAATTATTTATAGAGATTAAAATTCAATTCTTATATATGTTTTTGAAATCCATTTTCCTTGAAATTCTCAGTACTGTAAAGAATAGGGAAATGAAAGCTATTTGTTTAAACTGCAGTGGAAATATGCTCTTCTACCAATAAAATCTGCTAGCCGGCATAAAAAATGAAGGCAAAATTAAAATATCTTCAACAAGAAGACTCCCTGGTGGCACAGGTTGTTGAGCGCCACACTGTGAAGCTGTCCACAGCCTCTGCAGAGCAGGTTCGATCCCCTCTGGTGGGCGAGAATCCCACATGGCGCCACAGACCTCTCCTATCTCACCCGCTGCTCCCCTCAGCAGTGTATTTCGTCAGTCTGCCTGTTCTGTTCCCCGCTCTGTCTCTGGAGAATCCTCTCACCCTCCCGCGCATCTGGCCTGTACCCCGGTTCTTGTATAAATAAATATATCTTTTAAAAAAATAAAATAAGATATCTTCAACAAACAAACACTGAGCGAATTCATCACAGGATCCATACTGTAGGAAACCTAAAAGGTATGACTTTTTTGGATAAAGGAAATTATCTTATAAGAAGCATAGCAATGCAAGAAGAAATCAAGAGCACCAAAGGGGAGGAGGATAAGCACAATTATACATGAGCAGTGCTGTGCAAAATAGTAACAGCGATGTCTTTTGGCATTTTAAATATCTATATAATTAAAATTCATGACAAAATGAAAAAATGTGGGAGAGGTATAGATGGAGTTATCTGGGAATGGTAATAGTAAATATGATATATTAGGCTCTACAAATTCAGAATATTCTAGTCCCTAGAATAATTACTAAAAGAATATATAATTAAAGAAATAAAAGAGGGAAATGGAATAACAAAATTTTTTATTAATCTGAAGGAAAAAAGAAAAAGTAACACTTAGCTGGTAGCCTGGAAAAAATTGTAAGAAAACAGACCCAAATCTAATTTATTAGTAATTACAGTAAATGTAAATAGAAAGTAATATTTCAATCAAATGACAAATGTGACAGAGTGGAAAAGCAAAAATTCAACTGTATGCCACACACACTTTAAATATAAGCACAGCAGAATTAAAATGAAAAGATATAGCATAATAATACTAAGGAAAGTTGGTGTGCTTTTACTAACATCAAAGTAGAACTTAAGGAAAGAAGCAACATAAATATATAAAACAAATATATATAAAACATAAATATATACATAAAACATATATGTATATAAAATATATAAAACAAAAACTGACAGAACTGGGTGGAAAAACAGATCTGCTAGTATATGTCCCTCAGGAACTTACAAAACAAGCCATAAAAAATCAATGAGAGGGCCTTCCCTGGTGGCGCAACGGTTGAGCACTGGGCTGCGAGGCTACCCACAACTGCTGCAGCACCGGTTCATTCCCTGGCCACCGGCAAGGGTCCCACAAAAAAAAAAAAAAAAAAAAAAAATCAATGAGAACACTGAAGGTTTGAACAACATAGTTAAAAACTTAACCAAATTCTTGTATAAAGACAGTAGCTCAAACAACTGAAGAAAGTAACTATTTTCAAGTGAATATGGAAAATTGAATATATGCAGAGCCATAAGCAACCATTAAAAAAATGAAATTACTAATATCATACAATGTAAACAAACCATATACTTTGTGCAGAGATAGACCATAGTGGAACTGAACTAAAAATTAGTTATAAAAAGGCAATTGGAAAATCTCCACATATTTGGAAATTAAACAATATGCTTGTAAATATCCAGCAGCAAAAAGAAGAAATTATAATGACTATCAAAACTTTTTCAAATGAATAATTAAAATTTTATATAAAAGTATGTGAGATCCAGGTTAAGTGTAGTCTTCAGTACATATATTTAAAAAAAAAAAGAGTTAAAAACCAATAACTGGGACTCCAAAAATCGCTAAGCAAGGGGGCAAAATATGGGTTTGGAGCCCCACAAATCCCTTATCTCCAAAGAATTACTATATGACTTCTCTAGCAGTTCATTGAAAAGTTCCATTCACAGTTGTCTTAACTTGATGTGACTCAGTGCTTACTTTGTACAAACAGTGTTACCTTCATGTATTTGTCAACAAAAATTTAAATTGTTTAATATCATAGCTACATAGGCAGTGTTACCAGTAGGGGCAAATAAAAGACTGACCAATAACTAAAAAGGAAAAACTGAAGAACAAGAATAGCTCTGACATATCTGGGGGGATCTAGAAGGTCATATACCTGGAAAAACCCTGAGAAAATCATAACCTCTCACTTCAGGCTGACCTCGAGGGCCTGGACAAGCAGGAAGTGAAGGATATGGCAGAATTGTGTGGGCAGTGAAGGCATATCCTGGCACCCCAACAAACACTCAGCAAAGGGAGACTTATCAGTTCAAGGAAATCTCTTAATCAGTAGGTGTCCACTAATCTATTCAAGCCTCTCTCTTCAGTGGCCATAGATGGCTTAGCAGAAATAGCCAAGGAAAGTCAATAAACAAACAGAAACAACAACAAAAATACACCAACAAACCTGAGGAGGGAGGGTTTAATTTCCAGGGCTGCCACATCATATTATTTGTAATGTAATTATACTGTTCATTATTATGTTACTTAAAATAACATTATGTTACTATTTAATGTTTAATGTTTAAATAACATTATTTCAATGTCTAATTTCAACAAAATTTGAGACAAAGAAATGGGGAGAGAGGGAAGCAGTCAATAGAAATTATCATTCTGAGTTATTCTCTTTTTTTTTTTTTAATAGAGGCATGCTTTTTATTTATTTGTTTGCTGGTTTGTTTGTTTGTTTTGTTTATACATGCACTGGGTACAGTCAGAAGTGCGGGAGGGTGAGAGAATTCACCAGAGCCAGAGTGGGGAGCAGAGCAGGCAGAAGGACCGAGGTACACTGCTGAGGGGAGCAGTGGGCGGCAGGAGAGGTCTGCGCGCCATGTGGGATCCTCCTCCGGTGGCCGGGGAGCAGCCGGGGATCGAACCGGCGCCGAGAGGCCGCGCGCAGTTTCGCAACCCAGCGTTCAACCGCTGCGCCACCGGGGAGGCCCCTGAGTTATTCTCTTTTTGGTTAGAAATCGTCCCTGAGGAGGTATAGATGTTGAACTGACTAGATCAAAATTTTTAATCTGTTGTTATAAATATGGTCAATGAACCAAAAGAAATCACATGTAAAAAATTAAAGGGAAGCATGAAAACGATGTCTCATCTAATGGAAAATATTTTTTAAAAGAAATACAAATTATATTTTAACAGGACCAAATAGAAATTCTGGAGTCAAAAATGAAAACTAGAGAGGCTCAACAGCAAACTTGAACTGGCAGAACAATCAGTGACCTCAAGGACAAGCCATTAGATATGATCCACTCTAAGCAATAGGAAGAAAAAGAATGAAGAAAAAAAAAAAAGAAAGAAATGAACTGAGTCTCAGAGATCCTGGCACACCACCAAATACTAACACATACAAAATAGGAGACCTAGAAAAAAGGAGAGAAAGAAAGGGGAAGAAAGAATATTTGAAGAAATAATGGCACAAAACTTCTCAATCTTGAGGAAAAATTGTCTCAAATTTGCATAACTAGAAAGAACAATAAATTCCAAGAAGTGTAAATGCAACGAAATCTACACTAGATACACCATAGTCTAACTGTCAAAATCCAAAAAGAGAGACTCCTGAAGGCATTAAGAGAAAGGACTCACTACATCTACCCTCCCCCACTGAATAATTTCCCAGAAGCCTGCTCTGGGACACGATCCAGGTAGAATGTGAGGTAACAATCATCTGCGAGTCATCAACAGTGCCACACTCACTATTGGTGAAGTCAAAGATGGAAGGTGGAGGAGTCTTTCAGGTGCTCCCCCTACTCCTTAAAGTCTCTAATTTGGGGCCCCATCTTGGCTCTCTCCATCCTGTGACTCAGGACTGAGAGGCAACAGAGGGGTCCTTGGAAACAGTGTTAGAGTTGCCTGTGAACTACATCACTAGGGACGTGAGGTGACAATGACCTCTTACCCTCAGAGGGCCACAGGACTTGTCCAGTTGGGAACAGCTAAGCAGTAAGTAACTGTTGGCTTTAGATTGGATAGTATTTGTTCTAAACATAGAGTTATGTATTACATTTCCCTTAAAAACTGCTTTCCTAGTCTTCAAATATAATATTGAAGACTGGTATGTTTCTTTGATTCTTGTTTTTATACCGCATAGATATATATTAGTTTTATATTATATTTCATATCTAAATACACATATACGTATTTGGTATCTTTTTCAAAGATAATTTAAGTGGTAATGAGAAAACTTGAAGAGTAACTCTTTCTAACATTCTACCCCCAAGAGACTGCCATTCACTCAACTGACATTACTTTGCACCTGTCATAGACCAGACACTATTCTAGGTGCTGGACATAGAGATGGGAGGCCACATGTTCCTGGTAGGACAGGAGGGGCATATGAACTTGGTAGGGAGTGTCAAGAGAGTCTGTCTAGAAGAGGTGACTCCTTATTTGAATTTTGTGGGGTTAGCTAGGTGACGGACGTGAAGTGGGATTAGGTATAGCTATCCAAGGAGAGAAAACAACATGGCATGGAAAGGAGGACACCTTGGCATGTTTGGGGAATTCCAGATGACCAGAGCATAGGTGTCAGGGAGGATGGCTGAGGGATAAAACTTAATGCTTTGTAGGAGCAGATTATGATTGTCCTGGCATGCCTCCCTCAACTAAGAGGATAGAAAAAGACACAAAATAGTAATTATAATTATTCTTATTTCCTATTTTATTGAGCACTTTTATGTGCAGGCACTGTACTATCATATGTCGTCTTCATAAGAGTCCTATGAGGAAGGTTCTGCTTTATAGGGATGAAAATACACTCCAATTGGAAAAGGAGCCACAAAGAGACTGAGAAAAACCAGGGAGGCAGGAGGAGGACAGGATGACTAGTGTTTAGAAGTCAAGAGGAGTATCAAAAAGGACTTGTGCCACATTCTGCTAAGAGGTCAGGAGTAAACAACTAGCAAGTCATAGCAATTGGAGGACAAAAGACATTTCAGTAGCACATAAATGGTGACAACTTTTATGCTTTTAAGGAGGAGAGGGCTTGCAAACAGGTGGAAGGAGTTGGAAGACTGTTTCTGGCTGGCCGGCTGGCTGGCTGGCTGGTTGGTTGGGTGGTTGGCCGGCACATTGTTCTTAAGATGATTCTTGAATGTGATTGTGTAATAAGGGCAGAATAAGCAAGAGAGAGAGAGAGAGATGTGGAAGGAGATGTGAGGGATCACTGATGAAACAAGGTCATCATACAGGAGTGAGCTGATGTGGGGAGGGTGTGACCTGGCCTAGGAACCCAGAGTAGAGTAGGGCATTTGAAATGGATGTGGCTGCTATGAGGGTGATCCAGAAGCTGAGGAAGTTTCTGTCTCACAAGTAGACACCCAGATCCTCAGAGAACAAAGGGGAGTCCCTGAATACTTGATTTATAATTATATTTATCTCTTGTCAGTAGGAGCCATCAGCAGATTTCTCCAATTGTGCCCCAAGTGGGAAGTTAGATTCAGAGGGGAGATTGTGTGTGGTGGACACTTGGTGCTCACTGACTTACAACTTACAGATTTTCTGTTCTCAAGGACTCTATGGATGGAGCCACTTACCCCAAACTAACTTCCCCACTTAGTTTCATGGCTCTTTCCTCCTCATGAATGCAGACACTCTGTTTCTCTGGAGAGCAGCCCTAAAAGGAAAGCCTACTAGCAACAACTGCAGAAAGGGTGAGGCTGTAACAAGGACTAGAATAACGACTGGTGATAAGGAGTGAATGTGCAATGTGCAACCAGTATCTATAGCAAAAAGAAATTGATAAACGGCTTCAGCAAGTTCTTGCATTAGTTCAAACATTGCTCACAGAGTCAGAAATAAAGCTGTAGTGTAAGTGGGACAATAGTTGCTTTCAGTGCTGGGCTAGGTCCAGAAACACTTTAGAAGAGGCAGAAACCCGCATAAATGTTTCTACTGCAGATTCAGGACAGAGAGGCCTCACACACGACAAGGCACTTCTGTCAACTGTAGTTTATTGTTTGTTGAAAGACATGGTTATTTAATGAAAACATTCGATGTTTTCTAATTTCCTTTTCAGTGGGGGTGTCTATATTTTCCTTCAATAGTAGAGTTGGATGAGGAGATTGTTTCATTTAAAATTGGTGGTCAAGTTGCAAATGTTATCAGTAGGTTCATTCTCTTTCACACTCATACACACCCCACTTCACAGTGACACTATCAGCAGCGTGGTGACAAAGCAGTGCTGCCTGACCACATAATGTTCTTCAGACCATGACCTCTAGCTGCCCACAGTCTTGACTCCTCTACTAAGCTTTTTAAGCCTTGGTTCTCTGGGATATAAAACGGAGTTCATCCTGGTACCCATCTCCTGGTGAAAGGATCAAACAGATAATGCAGGTAACGTGTCCAGCATAACATGGCTGAGTAAATATCCAGATGGTAACTACTGATATTATAATTAGAAAGCTGATTATTACTGGGAGCTTCCTTGCAAATTTAATTGCCCATGAGGCTTTGTTCATAAAGAATTACCCAATTCAGTTCAACAAATGCTTTCTGCGGGTCTCTACGGTCAAGGACTCTGTGGAGGGAACCACTTACCCCAAACTAACTTCCCCACTTAGTTTCGTGGTTCTCGCCTCATCATGAATGCAGACACTCCATTTCTTTTTTTTAAAATTAATTTATTTATTTATACATGCACTGGGTACAATCAGAAGCGCAGGAGGGTGAGAGAATTCACCAGAGACAGAGCAGGGAGCAGAACAGGCAGACTGACAAAGAAATACACTGCTGAGGGGAGCAGCGGGTGGCAGGAGAGGTCTGCACGCCATGTGGGACCCTCACTGGTGGACGGGGATCAAACCGGCGCCGCAGAGGCTGCGGGCAGCTTCATAGCCCAGCGCTCAACTGTTGCGCCACTGGGGAGGCCCCAGACACTCCATTTCTGTGGAGAGCAGACAGAAAGAGATAAATGTGGAGACTTCAGAGAAGAATGGGGCATTTTCTCCCACTTTGAGACACTAATATTTACATAATTAGTAGGAATAAAACAAATAACCATGATACCACACAGAAAAATCAAAGTTCCAAAATCCAATGATATTTAATTTAATCAATATTTTTACTATTACCTCTTTATTTGCACAACCTGATATGCGATGCTGGGTTACAGGGATGACATGTCCACACCTGATCCCAATCAAACATGACGAGGCAAGAGTGGGGACATGACCGACAGGCAGCTGTGAAGAGGTGATGGCAAACTTTGTCAGGTCCAGGTAGCTTTCCGAGGAGAAAGGAGGAAAGGGAATTTAAGCCCACAAGAGAAGGAAAATGTTCTCTCAGGAGAGCACACAGCATGTGCCTTGGCACAGAGTCAGAAGCTGTGGTTGTGTCTAGAGAACTGAATGTAGTTCACTGTCACTGAAACAGACCTGGGCTCTGTGTGT
Source organism: Talpa europaea (assembly GCF_964194135.1). Lineage (NCBI taxonomy): Eukaryota > Metazoa > Chordata > Mammalia > Eulipotyphla > Talpidae > Talpa > Talpa europaea. The sequence continues at coordinate 81,905,001 of NC_140072.1, forward strand.
GTGTGTGTGTGTGTGTGTGTGTGTGTGTGTGAGAGAGAGAGAGAGAGAGAGAGAGAGAGAGAGAGAGATCTATCATCCAAGTTTATTTTCCTAAAAAATAAAATTTAGTTTTGTCTATTTGGGAACTTTTTTCTTTGAGGCTCTTTGATTCAGCTTCTGTCAACTTTATGTTTTCTCTGGTGTCCCCTCAGGGTTTGACCAGCTGACCTGGACTTGATTAACAGCCCCGCTTAACAGCCCTGTCCCCCATCATGTCCACCCCATGGCTGACTAGGAAGGTGCTTCCCTTCAAGTTGAGCAAATGGATAGGACTTGCTTGCTTCCGGTCACTGATGGGCTCCTCACCCAATATCCGCCAGAAGAAATTAATCCATAAGCTTCAGGAAGAAAAGGCTTTTCGGGAAGAGATGAAAATTTTCCGTGAGAAAATAGAAGACTTCAGAGAAGAGATGTGGAATTTCCGAGGCAAGATCCGTGCTTTCCAGGGCCAGATTTTGGGCTTTTGGGAAGAAGAGAGACCTTTCTGGGAAGAGGAGAAAACTTTCTGGAAAGAGGAAAAAACCTTCTGGGAAATGGAAAAATCATTCCGGGAAGAAGAGAAAACGTTTTGGAAAAAGTACCGCATCTTCTGGAAGGAGGATAAGGCCTTCTGGAAAGAGGACAATGCTTTATGGGAAAGAGACCGGAACCTTCTTCAGGAGGATAAGGCCCTGTGGGAGGAAGAAAAGGCCCTATGGGTAGAGGAAAGAGCCCTTCTTGAGGAGGAGAAGGCCCTATGGGAAGATAAAAAGTCCCTGTGGGAGGAAGAGAATGCCCTCTGGGAAGAGGAGAAAGCATTCTGGGTAGAAGGTGGTGGCCATATTGCTGAAGAGCAGATACCCAGAGAAGGTCACTACAATGTCAATGGAGGCCTACAATTGCCAGCCTTCTCCCGAAGCCGGGCATGAGCACAGGAGATAAAGAGTCATGGGGTCCAGTTGTTGCAGGACTGCATTCAAGTCCAATGTAACCCCATGTGCTGGAGAAAATATGCATTTATTTGTCTCCTTGCCTCAAAAACTTGAATAAAGTCCCACGGAGAGGTTTGAAAAACAATTTCTTCAAGGAAGACCAATTATATTTTTCCAAGTTTTGTGATTCGCCGAGGTCATATTACCATCCTCTAGGCTTGGTACCAAATCTAGAGTACCAAGCTTGGTTCCAAGCAGTTCACCATGGGTGGGTGTTTATGAATAGAGACCTGGTGGCTCTCCTTTAAAAGGGGAGCAGGGTGGGCTCAGACAATGCCAACCAGGGATGAGAGGAGCTGAGACATTTCTGCCTCTCTCATGCTAAATGGTAATCATTTCTCTTCCACTCTGGACAGTGTTGGAGGCCCAGATTGGACTGTTGGCCTTCCAGAAAATGCCATCATGCTGTTAACAATTCATTTATACCTTATCCTCGCCTCTCAGAAAATATACAGGCAGAACTCCCTAATGGACTACTTGCTTGTAGTCTCAGTCTCCCACCAACTGCCCATTTCTTGTAGCTTATAAAAGCATGGCATTAGACTGAGACTCTGGACGGTTTGTCTGTGTGGGAGGCAGCATGGAAACGACCACAGGTGGGTAGAAAGAAATGTCAAGTGAAATGTCTGCTTTCTCTTTTCTTAGGTCAGACCCTCTTTGTCAGTAACACATCGACTTAGCTCACCTTTGTGCCTTCAAGTAGACTGGATCAGGGACTGTCTTGTGCATTTTTACATTCACCAGTCATGAAACCACCACACTCTGTGGGTGGACGGAAGGTACAGAAACACATTGTACAAGTGAGGAAACAGATACCTGGAGAAGCAAAGTGACTGGCTAGACAAATAGCAGATGAAAGGGCAAGGACTAAAACCCATGCTGTCGGCCTCTTGATCCAGTTCCTTTTCTTTTTTTCTTTTTTTTTAATTGCATAAAGATTTATTTATTTATACAAGCACTGGGTACAGTCAGAAGCGCGGGAGGGTGAGAGAATTCACCAGAGCCAGAGTGGGAAACAGAGCAGGCAGACTGACGAAATGCACTGCTGAGGGGGGCAGCGGGCGGCAGGGGAGGTCTCCGCACCATGTGGGACCCTCCTCCAGTGGCCGGGGATCCAACTGGCACTGCAGAGGCTGTGGGCAGCTTCGCAGCCCAGCGCTCAACTGCTGCGCCACCAGGGGAGGCCTGATCTAGTTCCTTTTCTAATATGCCCTGGAATATAGCTTTAGAGCTGAACCAATAGTGGCATCAGAACTGGATGGGCATTAAAGCAATTTGGGAGCCTACTGTGGTTTGGGATGGTAGTGGAGAGACTGGGAGAAGAGAGGACAGGGTCCCTGTAAGTGTGCTGAGCACACATTTCCAGGATCAGAAGAATGGGTCAACTCCAAAGTCAGGCTTCTATGACTCCATATCACACTGGGAACTTTTGGGCTCCTTGCAAGGCCTCTAATTCTCAAGGGTCAGGGGTGTAGGAGCAGCTTTCTCCTTTGTCAGATGCCCACCCTTGTATCCTCAGCTCCCAATGGGACCCTGGAAAAAAACTTCAACAAGTTGTAGGAACAAGATGCTGGTGTGGAGGATCATATTTTAGGGGGAGACAGCCACGTGCCTTTATGCAAGAAGACCCATGCAATGGATGGTGTGCAGGATGCTGGGAATCCCACAGCAGCAATAGCTGCGGATTCAGCGATCCCAGCGATTCTATCCAAAACACAATCACAGAAGATTGTGATCTTAAGACCAAAAACAATGTAAAACAGATAAACTCAGGAAGTGGGAGTGTACCATGACTAGAAAAACACCCTCTGCCCTTAACGTCGTCCCATAGAAACCACTGCGACAGACGTGTCATCTGAAGGACTAGAAGAGCTGCCTGGGGAGGATGGGAGGGTTCCTCTGAGTCCATCCTTCACCCAGCAGAGTTAAGAACTTCCATTGCTCCAGTCTCTGTCCTCTTGGGTTGAGGTGGGAGGGTGGACAGGAGGCAGTGGGTGCATCCCAAGGTGGCGATGGCCAGGGGAGGGCTTTAGAGGGTTCTTTTGGGGTATTTTAACTGAGTTCGCAGCGGGAGATTAAGTGGACTGGATCAGGGACTGTCTTCTGGAGGACATGACAACTGGGTAAATTAGCTGTGGATTAGCTAGAGCAGGGGGGCTAGGGAGAGGCCTTTCAGAGGGATCAGCTTAGGGAATCCAGAGTTTCAGAGCTTCACCTACTGAGTCAACCTCTGCATTGTGGACTTTAATGTTAGAGGGACATTTCTGTACAGGAGTGAGTGGAGGAGGCTGGAACAGAGGATGTGGAGATGATCTGAAGAGGGGGAGAGGCTTGTGGTGGCAGCAATCCTGGTAGGAGGCGCCGGGACGTGCCGAAGGGTGTGAGCGGAGAGAAGCCACTGGGAACTAATGGGAAGCAGGTCAGAATCCACTGGCTGGGGGATGGATTGGATTGGGTGGTGCAGTAGAGACAGCATCAAGGATCACATGTAGGCTCCTAACTGGGTTGCTGAGGAGGGAGAGGAGGTGGCAGGAGAAAGGGAGGGAGTAAGAGGAAAGCGGGGGCGAAGAGTGGGAGGAGGAGAGGGGATGAAGAACACAGTCTGGGACGCAAGGATGTAGAGCGACTTGTCCAAACCTGGTCAGCATTAGGGTGAACTCAACTTTCTCCTAGTTCATCCACCCAACAAATTGTGCAGCCAGCACCCCTTTGTGACATACACCATTCAGCAGCTAATTCATCGTCCACTTGTTATTTGACCTTCAGACGGGCCCTGTCTAGGAATGTGAGGCTTCGGTCCACGAGGGGCTTGTGTCCAGTGGGGGACATAATCAAATAACCAGTGTCATTTATAAAGCTGAGCAAATACAAGGAATGAGGAGGTAGTGAGGGTGCCTATTGCAAACTCTCCACCAGTGCACCACACGTGCATGTGTTTTAAACACAAAACAAAATCTGTAAAGTTATGAAATAGAACCACGTTTTAGGCAAGAGAAAACCTAATCCCGAGAAGACTGTGCGACTAATAACTGGGACCACGGGAACTTTGTGTGGGTTTGCAGATGAAAGGAGGCGGATAATGTCTATGAAAGCACCTCCTAAGCTCTGGGTTATTATTACTACTGTTTAGCACAAACAGGGACAGATTTCCCCACAAGCACAGCCACAGCTACCCTTGTTTCCCCCTTGAGATGGCACCGATGACGGCATCTCCCCGTGTTCTCGGCTTGAGGCACAGGCACACACCTCAGCAGCAGCTCAGCCCCTGCTCTGATCCCCTGGCAGGAGCAGAGTCACCTATGCTGAGTCCGGCCCACTCAGCTGGGCCCCACATTCATCACCATCTTTATTCCAGAATCATCTAACACAGACTCTGGAAAGCCCAGGAGCTCCAAGAGCAGCACCTATTAACACAACTGTCACTGCGCCGCTGACTTCATCCTGAGAAAATTGTCCTTTTCCCCCCAAAGCCTGAGCCTGCCCAGAGGCTCTTGCCTGAAGCTGTCAGAAGAGGAAGGGTAGTATGTCTGTAAGGCAATGGGCTCCCCCAGAGAAGTGTATTCTGCTCATGGGAGCTGTAATAGCCCTAAGACTGAGCACGGGCGGCAGACTCACCTCGATGTTCCCTAACGCAGGTGATCCGGCTCCTCCCTGAAGCTCACTCTCCAGGCCAGGGCTCAAAATCTGTTTTTTAACCATGTTAATGACCGCATGTTTTTTTGTTTTTTTTTTTGTTTTTTTTTGTTTTTTATGGCTTTGGACACTTTTCTCCAGGTTTTTTTTTCTTCAAGATTTATTTATATATTTATACAAGCACTGGGTACAGTCAGAGGCGCAGGAGGGTGAGAGAATTCACTAGAGCCAGAGCGGAGAGAACAGACAGAGTGACGAAGTACACTGCTGAGGGGAGCAGCGGGCGGCAGGAGAGGTCTGCGCGCCATGTGGGACCCTCCTCTGGTGGCCAGGGAGCAGCCGGGGATGGAACCAGCGCTGTAGAGGCTGTGGGCAGCTTCGCAGCCCAGCGCTCAACTGCTGCGCCACCAGGGAGGCCCAATGACCACATGTTTTAGCATGCAGACTAAATTCTGGAAAACACTGTGTATAGTAGAAAAAGCACTGGGGTTGGAATCAAGGACCTCAATTCTACTTATAGTTCTGTTCACACATGACTAAGAACATGAGGGCACAGGTTAAGCCTGTTTCCTCAGCTACAGAACAGTGGACTTTCTAACTGAAGAAATCCCTGATTTGGCAAGTGTGTTTAAACTTGTTTGAAGGACTGGGGCGGCTCTTGAGAAGTTAGGCTGAGGAATAACAGTTCAGAGGTCTTGTATCCCTCCTCTGCAGCCCAGGCATGCACTGCAGTTGGGGTTACGGCCCTGGCTATATTAGCTGGACATGCATGAAATGGGGAGGACATGCATCAAGGAGGTGGAGACTGGTGTGATCACTGACTTTTCTGCATTGACCTGAATTGTCTCTCAATAGCATGGGCCCTCCTCTAGGAGACAAAGTTATAAGAGACACTTAGAGTATCTCTTTGAGTAAGGGAAAAACATCTGGCTGGTAAAAATGTATAGACCAACGACACATAGAACAAAGCTTGCTCTAGTTAGTCTGGAAATTGCCAGAACTTTCTTGGAATATCTGTAAAGCCCTGTGAGCTAATGGAGGCCCAGAAACACTGAACAGCATTTTCTGTTCTTTCAAAGAGCCATTCAGTATGATGCATATCACTCATTTAACTCAGCTCCTGAAGAGCAAAGGATAATGCATAACACCCATGACAGTTATAGTCATGAAGTTGCACAGGCTGGTGGAACAGACCTGGTCATACAAAGCCCAGGGGTCAATGCTACGCCATGTCTCACTAGAAGGTGGAGTTCCCAGGTCTGTGCTAACAAATGGCCACAAGCTTGCGGACTTAAAATGACAAATCTTTATTCTCCTGCATCTCTGGAGATCAAAGTCCTAGATGAAGGTGTTGGCAGGATGGGTTCCTTCTGGAGGCTCTGAGGGAGGGTCCTTTCCTTATCTCTCCTAGCTTCCCGCGGCTGTTTGCATTCCTTGGAGTTCCTTAGCTTATGCAGAAAGCTCATCTCTGCCTCTATCTTCTATGTCCTTGTCTGTATGTCTCCCACTCCTTTCTCTCATAAGGAAACCAGTCATTGGCTTTAGGGCCCACACCAAATGCAGGATCATCTCATTTGTGATCCTTAATTATAGCTGCAGCGATCCTAATTCCAAGGAAGTTTACTTCCACAGATCAGGACTTTATAGGACACAGTTCAACTGACCACTATAACTTTAAATGTGTTTTTACTCTCTGAACTTTAGTTTCTTGATCTGAAAATGAGAATAATGACACTTGTATAACCACAAGGGTAAAGAATACTTTAAATAATTTTTGACAATTTTTCTTTGACAAAAATTTTTTGACAAAAATTCCTTAGTGACTTATACTTGTTATGAGGCTCAATAGTTCCCAGCATGCTATCTATACATCATTTAGTAAGTGTTGGTTTCCTCCATCCCCTTCTGTTTCAAGTTGTTAATTTGGATGATTCAGTTCTTTTTTTTTTTTAATTACTTTGCTTATTTATTTTATACAAGCACTGGGTACAGTCAGAAGCCCGGGAGAGTGAGAGAATTCACCAGAGCCAGAGCAGGGAGCAGAGCAGGCAGAAGGACCCAAGTACACTGCTGAGGGGAGCAGCGGGCAGCAGGAGAGGTCTGCGAGCCATGTGGAACCCTCCTCCAGTGGCCGGGTTGTAGCCGGGATCAAACCTGCGCTGCAGAGGCTGCGGGCAGCTTCTCAACCCAGCGCTCAACCACTGCACCACCAGGGAGGCCCTGGATGATTCAGTTCTTATTCTGTTAGTCAAAGGGTCTAAAAACTGTCACCAGATCTGAACCTCTCTCGCCAGTTCTGGGTCCACAGTCACCTGCTGCCACAAATACAAACAAAAGGGCCTTTGGTGCCTCAAAAAAAGCAAAGGAAAAAAACCAAACACTATTTTAAGTAATAGGTTAAAGGGAGAGGGAGATCTCACAGGGTAAAGGGAGAGCGAGAAGGTCTAGTTCCAGTTACTAATTGATGGTGCCAGGTGAAGCTGCAGCTACAGAAGCAGCAGGCGTGGCAGGGGTGGGGGTGAGGCCCACTACCCAGTGGGGGCCGCTGCCTTCCACAGAAGCTCCAGCAAAAAGAAGAGAGTCCATGTGCCCTTCAAAAAGCCTCCAAAAAAATGGCTGCTCAGCTCCAGTCCCTTCCCAGCAACTCCCTTACTCAGGAGGTTAGGGGCAGATTCAAACTATATATATATATATACGATATATTCAAACCATATATATATAACACATATATATATGGTTTGAATATATCATATATGTGATTTATTTATATCATATATATTTATTTATATCATACATATATGATTTATTGTAAGGAACTGGATCTATATATATGTATTTGTGTGTGTGTGTGTATATATATATCAATCATATACCTATGATAGTCCTTACAATAAATCATATATATACCATACACCTATGATTTTTATATATGTATATAAAATCTCCTTGTTTATTTCTCTGGAGAGTCCTGCCTAACACAACAACTATTTGGTGTGCTCCAGGGCTATGGAGCACTAAGAGTTCATTGTCAGTCTCTGACTGGCACACCATCACAATCAAATCTCTGGAGACATCAGACCCCATTTTTATCCAGGAGTAGAGAGCCAAGGGGAAAAGGGGCCGCTTAATCTGAAGATTAGGATATCTCTGAGAAGCACCATCTTCTCATACTGTACAGTAATCATTAAGCAGGCACATTTAAGGCCCAGCCTAACAAAAGTGAGGCTCCCAAAGAGGACTCCAAGGGTTGTATTTTAAATATCATCTCTGACTTAAATCATGGCCAGGAAAAGAATTTCTCAACCAATCCCTCTCCATCTGACCATCCCCAGGTTCACTTGAGAGTTTAGACAGCTCTATCTCACTAGCTGTTTATTTGAATCCCCTCATTTTTGTAGATGAAAAATGGGGCTCATTGTGGGGATATCCTCAGGCTGTAGTATGGGTTGAAGGACCCTGACCACGGTCAATAGCATTTTTATTGCTTCAGTTACTTTCCTTTACCTAATACCCTTTCTGACTGAGGATGATAATGCTACTGTGGTTAAATAATAATTTGAAATGTATAAAACATTTTTTTTTGCTTATGTCTTCCTATTTAACCAGATTCATTCATTTCCTTAGGAAAGATTTAAAATGCACTTAGAAAGAAAGAACATTCAGGTTTTGGCTTTTAAGACATGTTCTTGGGACATTTCAAAAGCTTTATGAGAGATGTGGGGTGGGGTTAGGGGGCAGGGAAGAAAAGAGAATAATTTTCAAATCAAAGGGTAAAACCCAGAAAAAGCAGGAATGAAAACAAGAGGGGATTTCCAGTTAAAGATTACAAAACAGATGCATGCACCAGCATCTACTCCCTCCCTAACTCCCAATAAAACACAGTAAAGAGATTGTTAAAAAGACATAAATTCACAAGAACAAAGAGAATAGGAGAGAAGCCAATAGCAACAAAAATTTGAAAGCAGAAAAACAGATGGATGAGAGGAGCTGACTTAGCAGAAACAAAGCTGAATTTTAAATTGGCAGTGTAGAAAACCAAGAACCAACCCAATTTATACTAAGAACCATTTCCCTACCCCAAAGACAAGCAAGCCAGATACTTCTTAAAGCACAGGTAAATATGGTGAAAAAGAGGAGAAGAATAGATTAGCTGATCTGTGTGACCAAGAAGGTGTGGAAAACAACAGAGTACAAATTATGAGATAGGTCATAAAAGACATTATGACTTCTGTCTTGCTCTTTCTTGAATCACTCACTGGGCCAGGGGGGCCGGCATCTGCCATGTTATGAGGACACATGGGAGGAAATGAGGCTGTCTGCCAACAGCTAGCAGCGCTTGCCAGGAATGTAAGTGAATCATTTGAGAAGCACAACCTCCAGACCCAGGTAGATGACTGTAGACCTGGCCCACATGTCACTGTAACCTCATGTGAGACCTTAGCCAGAACCACTCAGTTAAACTGTTCTTGAACCCATAGAAATAGTCAGATTACACACAGACACACACATGCATACATACATGCATTGTATTGTGTGTGTGTGTATATACATATACATCTTTTGAAATTTTTATATAACAATAGATTAATAACATATACACACACCACCTTTCCCCCCTCTACTTAGCTTCCACAATATTGGCAGTCATGCTTGTACCTTCCAGGCAGGAGACTAGAATTATCTTCTCTGAGGATTTTGACCATCCCAAGAGAAGATAGCTAACAGTGTAACACTGTAGACTCGCCAAGCATGGAGAGCTTCCAATCACCTTTTTATTGCCTCCCTCAACTCTGAGCATATGTCTAAGGATTACCAGGCACTTTAGGAAAACCTCGGAGATGACAGGCTAAAATAAACATTAACTGTAATCTGGAAGAAATAGAGACTACACAGGGAGAGGAAAGCTTTACAAAGATAAATTATTATTAATATCTTTAGATAAATAAGATACTGCCTCCTAAAACAAGAATAAAACACAAAGAATATTCAGAAAATTAAAAAAGTTATTGGCAATATGACATAGCAGGGATGAAAAATGCAAGTAGATTGGAATATAAAATTAAATAGCTCTCCAGAAAGGTGAGTACAAAGATGGAGAAAATAGGGCCTCCCCTGGTGGCGCAGGAGGTTGAGCATAGTGCTGTGAAGCTGTCCGCAGCCTCTGCAGGGCCAGTTCAATCCCGGCCCACCAGCCCATGGGCGAGGGTCCCACATGGCGAAGCAGACCTCTCCTGTCTCGCCCGGTGCTCCCCTCAGCAGTGTATTTCGTCAGTCTGCCTGTTCTGTTTCCTGCTCTGTCTCAGATGAATCCTCTCACCCTTCTGTGTACCTGACCCGTGCCCCAGTTCTTGTATAAAAATAAATAAATCTTAGAAAAAAAGAAAAAAGAAAAGGAAAAGAAGGAAGGGAAGAAGTCATTAAATAATTCAAGAATGTGTCCCAGTACACAATTTGAGGTTGGGAAAGGTACACAAGTGTCCAGAACATGGATTAAAATAGATCAACTAAGACATGTCCCTATAGAGTTTCAGAATACTGGGGGTAAAGAGAAAATACAAAAAGCTGAGAGGGAGGGAGGGAAGTCTGAGGGAGAGAAGAGAGAAAAACCAGAAATCAGAAGAGCTTCAGCTCTCTCAGCACCACCACGATGGCAAAATGCAGCACAAGGGAGCAATGAGCCCAGCCGTCTGAGAGAAATGATTTCCAACTACAAGTTCTACACATAGCCAAACTATCAATCAATCCTGAATAAAGGATTTTCGGACATATTGGGATCTTAGCACTACTACATCCTTTTCTGGGAAACCTCACCAAAATGAGGAAGTTAAGCAAAACAGGAGCAGAAGTGGGACCCAGAAGATGGGAGATTCAACACCGGATTAGGGGAGGGAGACCCCAAGGAAACAGCTGTGACTCAGGACCCCAGTCCAAGTGAAAGCATTGCAAAGACTTCTCTGGGAGATAAAAGTGGTGGAAAACTTGTTAGGGGACACGGATGTCTTAAGCAAACTCCATACAGGCTTTGAGGATGCCAACCTCACTCCATCAAGACACTGGGAACTACAAATCCCATGATCCCCAAAGGGAAGTTCCGAGGACCTAAGGGTAGAGTTAAGCAGCCATTTTCTCTGTTTGTAAATAAAACCAGCCATATTAGCGGGGTCTCGGGCACTTGGCTCATGCTCTTGGCCAAGCAGGTTTGGTCTCCGTGGGTCATTTGGGATTCCAGGTCGGTGGAACGGCTAGGATGCATTTAAGACTTTATCTCGCTCTTCTTTCCCTGAATTATACATTTTCTCATTTCCTTCCCCTTGTAAATAAACCTTTGTTAACCTTTTGTGTGTGCCTGCAGTGTAAGTCCCTTTTAAGTGCGTGGGTGAGGACCCACAGTCAGGCAACCTGTTTTAGAGCAGGGTTGTCCTGTAACATACTTAGTGATAGAATATACTGAGAGATTAACACTGTTGGTGGGAGTTTGAAGGTTAGCAATTGGTCAATACAGAGAAAACTAAGCAACTAGGGAATAAACAATATGTGTATGTTAATATAAAACAAAGATGTGCAGAAAAGGAAAAAAATAGCTGTGGTATATACTACATATTCAGCTATGAATAGCATTTACATCATTATATGTACACACCCACACAGATACAGAGACAAAGACAGAGAGACAGAGGTATATATAGTGATTATTAACTACTTTAACCAAAATTACAATATAAAATACTGGAATGAGAGAGAGGAAGGGAAAAAAATTTTAAAAATAAAATTGTGATAAATCAGTATATAATGCCTAATAGTGAGAACTTAAAAGCACCAATATAAGTTAACTTAGAGTCAATTTTCTTGCACTTTTGCATACATCACTCAGCCACAAGGCTTGCTGAATTACCAATGGTTCTGCACCACTTGTTCTGCTCCAGTCACATCTCTCCTCCCCTGAACTTGAGCTCCCTAGTGAAACTGGGCTTTTGTACCTGTAATTTCTGTAATCAACAGTTTTCTCCTGTAAGTGAAACCATCTGATATTTTCCTTTTTCTTTCTGGCTTATTTCACTGAGCATAATCCCTTCCAGCTCCATCCATATTGCTGTGAATGATGTGAGTTTATCATTTTTGATTGCTGAGTAATATTCCATTGTTTCACTTATGAAAGGAATGTAGGGGAACCAGATAAGGTATCAGGGAAAAAAATACAATAAATTAAAAAACAAAATTAACAGGCAACTTTAAATCAGAGACACTCTGCAGGGGAAGGGGAGGGAGAGGGATCAAAACAGCAGAGGGAAGAGCATAAGGGACTATGCATTGGTGGTGGGAATTATATGGGGGCTACACCTGAGAGGAGAAAGCATACATTGTACAAAAAGGAAGAATGATGTAAAATATATATACATAAAAAAATTTTAATTAAAAAAAAAGTTTTCTCCTTCCTCATGTTCATCCTTCAGCCTAGACACCATTTACCTTGGGTTGCCGTCCCTGATCCCCTTGTCTGCTGGAGGATACCTCTGAAGGTCTTGTGTTTTCCCTGGCATGGCACTAATCTTGCTGGGCTGTCTAATGGAGTTTGTTTCCCCTAATCCTCCAGCAGAGTGTAGATTAAGAAGCGAATGACAATGCAGGGAATATTCCAGGGCTTTGTGGCTGCCCAGCCCCTTTGGAAAACCTTCTTGGTCTGAGGAATTTCCCACCTCATGAGAGGCTTCAGCAAAGAAAATGAGGTGGGTGGCAAGTGGGTGTGAGAATAGCAGGAGACGAGCAATTAAGGCAGTGGGGCGAGGCCTTAGCAGAGGGATCCCTGCCGGGACAGTGTGATGTCCATAGAAAGAGGAAGTTCCAGATTCCCTGCTTCACCCAAGGAAGGGTGGAGATGACAGGGAGGTGAAGCTAGAAAAGAACTGAAAAAGGGAGGAAGAAGTGGTGAGAGATGGAGAAAGAAAAATCCTGGAGAGGCACATGAAGCAGAGAGACATGAAGAAAAGGCTGCTTCTCGGCCTTGGCCTTGTACCAGGGACTAGGGAGACAAGAAAGGCGACACCAGAGAGAGAATGAGAGAGACATGGGTGAGAGACCCATGGGGACGCTGAAAATGGCAGCCTTTATCTTGATTTTTATTTTGTCCCTTTACTTCCAGACTTGCCTGCCCCTTCTGCTCTTTTCCTCAGTGGTCCTGCTTTGGGCCACGCCTATTTGGCTGGGCAATTTACCCACAAGGGGATGCGTAACTTCGGGTATCTCATGGGGAAACTTCTAATTATACTCTTTCTCTCTATTACACACTAGTTGGATTAAAATTCTTTTCCTTCAAAGGTCTTACACACTTTATGTGGCAGATGGCAGAACCCATTTAGAGCAGATTTGGGGGGCGCAGGGTGCCTCTCAACCTGCTTACGAATAGTGCAATGAGCTGCATGAGCCCACTGCATGGACAGTAGGTGCTCCTCCAGAGCTATATTCTGGGTCATGTTCCTGGCTTCTTTCTAGTGTATCCCCAACTGCACTTAACTTGGCTGTTGGGGGAGTTCTATGAGCTATCTAATATTCTTTAATAAATACTTTGTCTGATAAACCAGTTAGAATGGATTCTTTTTTTTTTTTTTTTAATCTAAGCACCAGATAAGTCAGAAAACAACTGTTTTGCTTTAGGCTTTATTTTCAGTGCCTAGCAAACAATGGGCACCTAGGACTCAATACATATTTAATGATAGAGATGAATGAATGAATGTTTGAGGGAAGAATGGTTCTCCTGAAGTCAGTGACTAGGACGGCTGACTCCTAAGGAGGGCGAGAGGGACCACTGTAGGGGTGTGCCTTTCTCAACATGGAAACGCATCCAGGTTTGCACGCAGGACATGCAGTCCCAAACCCAAATGAAAGCAACAGGGAACTATCCCCTTAACCTATGGAGGATACCACTCTCTTTAACCCAGAAAAGGGTGACTCAAATGGGTGTCTACTCTCACTCCTGCAGGTGGTACAAACACACATCACTCTTATCTTCTTATTTTATTTATTGATTTAGTCTATTGTGAGCCCTCCCGCTGGGAAGATTGGTGTTGCTTATGCAGTATGAGTCTGCTGTCTATGCAGGCCTCCCTCCTCCTCCACACTTTGAAATGAGGTTTTAAGTCATATAAAGTAATGCTTAGCAACTGCCTGACTGGATCTTGATTGCTGGGGTAGGGGGAGGGGGGGTGGTGGTCACTGCATACTGTGATGCACATTTGCAGAACTCAGAGCTGGTTGCTTAGCAACAAAATGAGATGCTGATTTAACTAGTTCTAGATCCATATTTCCCTAATCAGTGTGGAAGAAAGACCCCAGCAAAGCCTTGAGAAGAAAGAACAATCACTAACGTTGGTTGAGAGCTCGTTCTGCTTCAAGTACTGCTCTAAATGCTGTACACTGAGCAATATTTCAATTCTCATCACAACCCAGGAGGTAGTATTGGTACTAGCTTCAACCACAGAGGGTACTGAGGCATGGCGAGCACAAGGTGTCACAATCAGTAAAAGGTGGAATGGCGATTTGGACCAGGTCATCTCTGCTCCAAAACCCAAGCTTTTCCCAACTCAGTGAAAAGGCCCCACTCACTAGCCATTCTCAAGTACCCTTCCCTTAAAGCAGTGAGGGTGAAGGTTCTTCCAATGGACACATTTGAGTTCTTCAGTCAAACAGAAAGTTAAACTTAGACTTAACACACTCCTTGCATCGCATGTAGTCTCAGCAATGAATGACCTGGGTTTGATGGCAAATCCCTTTCCACACATGACACGTCACCTAGAGGATTTCTGATGACAATTCCCTTGAGCCCCTGCCATCATGCCCCTCTCCAAACCTGGTACAATACAATCAAATTCTGATTCAAAGTCCCTGGAGGTTAGCCACAGTTCAGGGTGATAGGAGTTGTAAGGTGGAGGGGAGTTTGCGGGGGAGGACAGAGAACTGGAAGGAGACTCTCTTTACAGGAGCTGCTGATCTCAGGTGACCTCACCCCTCCCCTGCGCCCACTGCAGTCTCCTGTGCTTGCCCATGGAAAACCACTGAGGACACCCCTTAATGAAGCTCCTGTCTCTGAGATCTCTGTTATACAGTTGTCTCTTCCTCCTCAGACAGAAATATCTGTTTAGACCCTAACTCCAAAATCAAAGCCTTTTGTCTTCCCCCAGACCCCTCCACCAGCCCAAGGTCTTCTAGCCCCAGTACTTTTTAGAGTCTACTAGGCTGCTGTTTTTCAACACAGGTCTCTTTTTCTATTGGGGCTTCTCTGGCTATCTCTTTTCCATTCTCAACCCTCTGGTCTTTTTTTTTTTTTTTTTTTTGCCACTCTTCTGGGGGTCCACTGGGAAAGAAGGAAGTCAGAAGATGACAGGAATGCTTTGTCAGAGCTTTGGCCTCTTGGCTTCTGGAACATTTCCCACATTCTCTTTATACTCTACCGCCACCTCTGTCCCAATTATATTCTCTTTTAAAAGTCTCTGTTAGATTATTCCTTCAGGTGTGCTCATTGGGATCATTGTCAGCCCCTTGTGGTCTATGAAGAGATTCTCAAGCAGGGGATTCAGAGAGTCAAGATGTCCTTCATTAGCACACATTTCACCAGCTTGAAACAGCTTAATTGTGAGACCAGAAATCATGTTATCATTACAGATGTACAGATTTACACATGCTGCAAAGATTATCTGTTCATGTCTTCATTAATATTCTGTGAACTTCTTTCACATCACTTGCATGTATGTTATTTACTTTTGCCACATTTTCATGCTCTGATTTTATTATTGTGTTGTCTGATATTCTTAGTTCTAAGACTTGAGTCAGTGGCTCCAGATTGACTTTATATTAAGTGAAATGTGATAGAAAGGAGATGGTTTTTGGGGAAGTAATGGGTGGCGAGGAAGCAGGTAAAGAAGGGCCTGGAAAATCAACTTTCATGTCCAAATTTCTTTTTAGTTATTGGAGAACCATTTGAGTTTTTATTTAGTTGCTTGGTTTGTTAGTTTTGTGAGGGTTTTTGGTACTTGAAAATTTCTTTTGCTATTTATTAGCCTAACTAGTTTCTAAGAGATGGAGTTCTGCTACATAAAGCAACATTTGCTCACAGAATGCTTAACTGAGTTTGAGATAAAAAGTTGGAGGATGAGGCAGGGAGAGACAAATGCCTCCGGATGCTAAGAGGTAAGATCTTTGGAATTCTTAGCTACTTGCTGGTGGCTCCAGAATTTCTACACTGCAGGGGATTGGAGATTTGGTTGGCAGGGCTTCATCTTCTAGCCAAAACTTGACATTCACCATTGTTTCCAGGGGTGACCTGAGAGGCAGGAGGTGGGGACCAGGATGGGGGAGAAAAAGGGACCTGACAAAGTGTAGACAACTCTGTGTGACAGATACAGTGTGACCCTTCTCTGTTGGCCTCTTCCTGCCCCAATTTATCACTTAAGTCCTGTGTGGCTCAAGACTTCAGAGGATTAAATGTATGATCTATGAAAAATGCAGAACATAGTTTTCCATAAATGTCTAATCCCAACTTTTTCTCCCTTCTAGTTCATATAAAATGCCTCATTATGCTGTAAAATAGGGCAGAGATTATGCCCGTTCTACCTCTGTATCCTCAGCTTCTGAGGCTTATGGTGGGTGCTCAGTGAATGTGTGTGCATGAGAGAAAGAGCCATAATGTACTAAGCCCATTTACCAGCATTGAACATTTCATTTGTTTTTATCTTTTCTCTCTTATAAATACCCCTACAATGAGTCTATTTATACCCATTTAGGATTATTTCTTCTGTTTAGATCCAAGGAAGTAGATGTAGTGAGTTTAGGAAGTAGACATGGTAAGTTAAGGAGTTAAGCACAACACTGAAGCTATCCACTGCCTCTGCAGCACAGGTTCTATCTGCAGCCCTCCAGGGAGCTACCCACATGGCACAGCAGACCTCTCTTGACTCGCCCGCTGTTCCCCTCAGCAGTGTGTTTCAGTCTGCCATTCTGTTCCCCATTCTGTCTCTGGTGA
The DNA here is from genome assembly GCF_964194135.1 of Talpa europaea. Taxonomy (NCBI): domain Eukaryota; kingdom Metazoa; phylum Chordata; class Mammalia; order Eulipotyphla; family Talpidae; genus Talpa; species Talpa europaea. The sequence goes on from NC_140072.1 coordinate 81,921,654, forward strand.
ATCCTCTCACTCCCACCCCACATCTCTGGTCTGTACCCAGTTCTTGTATGCATAAATAAATAAATCTTTTAAAAAATAAAGATGTAAATACATGAACATGAGGTCTTATTTGTATTTAAAATTTGCTGTAATTTTACTTGTGAGACTACATATTTTCTAATGACTGTTTATAAGTTTCACTTCCTCTTTGTGTGGATTGTGAGTTTATATCCTTTTATTAAACTATAGATTTTTTAGCATTTTTTTACCAATTTATATGAAGTATTTATATACTCAAGATATTAAATCCTGTCTTATTTATTGCAAATTCTTCACCCATCGGCTGTTTGTTGTGCTGTATGATTTTACTCTCCTGTATAATTTTATTTCAGTTATACTATGGTCATTTTTAATTTTTAAAGAGTCTGTAGTTATGTTCATTTTTTTTCTCCCTAGAAATTTATATTTTGAAAGTTCTCTTCCATACACAGGTTTGATAAATATTCATTTGTCTTTTCTTTTGTTTTTCCCCTCTTTGATAGTTTATAAAGTGTGTAACTCTGGAACATACATGGAATTAAATCACCATTTGGTACATAGAGAGAGGTAAGGACCAATGATATTTTCTGTATTGTTAATTAGGAGTTCTCTCACCACATATTCAGTAACTCTCCCTATGTGAGCCTCTTTAGTTATATATTAAATTTATATAATATATTTGTTTTTCTTCTGCTTAACATTTTATTGTATTTGACAGAATTTCCTAAGGGACACTATATAAAAATGGTAGCATTGAGCTCTCTGGCTTTGCTCTTGCCTCTAGTAATGGCTGATAGGTATTTACTGAGAGATTCTGGGATTTTAAGGCTAACAGCCGAATCTCCCTTACCCAGGAGAGAGGCTTGGCTCTAGAACCTACAATACTAACAGACAAAAACTTTAAAAAAAAAAAATTTAAGTCTCATTGGAAGGATGTTTGAGTTTCATAACTACTTTTGTCAATGAGAACTAGGGAATAGAGCTGTGAGCAGAACTGGGTCTCTCAGGATGAGACAGCGAGTGTCCAGGCCTCACACAGAAGAGAAACTGTAAAATCAGCAGTTCTTAGCAATGGGCATCTCCTGTTCACGTGAACTGAGAAAAGAGAAAATTGTCTATAGCAGGGGAAAGAAAGGAAACGTGTACACAGAGAAGTGGTGTGAGAGCCAGGCCGAGGGGCTTCTGGGCTCTTGCACACTAGTTTCCCCTGTCAATGGACCATGGTGCTGCTTTCCCCACATGGTGCTCTGTGAGACTCTCCCGTGTTCTTGTAAGACTTTTTCTTTTTGCTTATGTTAGCTCAGGTGGGTTTCTATTTCCTGAAACTGAAAAGCCCTAAGAAATAAGAATCACCATCATGAGTGACCAAAGATTTTGGGGTCTCCACCACGCACTAGATGAACTATCTACAGCACCCTACACAGAAGCAATCCATCAAATGATGGGAGGGAACACTGGGGTGTTCCCTGGGTCATCCAACGGAGAATGTAACCATCAAACATTTCTAAAATTCAGGGAAAGATTTGGTCTATGGGTTCAAGCTAAGATAGTGGTGGCCTTTTAAAGGCATATGAAATATGCGCCCTTCACCTTTGCCAGGTAAATGATTTTCAGGCTTTTCTGCCCTGATTGCATGCCTGATATGGGCACCTGCATTTGCTACATTGTTATAAGTTATATTGTTTACTTCTGTGGGCTATGGCAGCAATATTGAGATATTGCCCCAAGAGAAACAGAGGCAGAAGAAAGCACTGAAGAGAGAAGAGAGAAGGCCAGGGAGCCCAGAGTGAAGACTTACCTTGGCCTCGGAGGCCTACTGGCCCCCTTCGCCCCACGCCCACCTGTGTACCTGGTTGCTGCATTACATGTAAAAGCTCAATAAAAGCCTGAGAAAGCCACAGAGGGCTCCAGGACTCTCTTTTACTCAGTCTGCTCGAATCATAAAACCTGTCCTGTGCCATCCTGCACCTACAGCCTTCTCACTATACCCCCACCCCCACCCCTGACATATCCTCCTAGTTCCACCAGGAATTTCAGATCACCTGATTTGCACCAGGCACTAAAAATGAGGCTTCATTTTAACAGAATATGCCAGATGCTCAAAGAAAGGTTTCCTAAAGGTGTTTTGGAGTGAGGACATGGGTCCTTGGCCCAAAAGGGGTGCTCAGGAAGAGCTTTCTAAAGAATAAAGGCAAGAGGGATAAAACAGGCTGTCAAGTCATTATGGATGCCTCAGGCTAATCCTCACTGACAAGTCAAGCTCCAAAAGTCCTTTTGTAACAACTGGAATTAAAGCTCTTTCCCCTCTATTAGCTTGCTTTAACATGCCATAGGGGGTGGGGGCCAGGTCAGGTGGTCAACAAAGCTGTGGAGTTTCTATTTTAAATTTTAATGTGATTTGAGAATATTAGTAATAGAACAAGTATGGGTAATAAATAACAGAGCCTGTAGACTTCCTGGGTGCTTATTTCTGGAAGGCAGTGGGCGTCTGCTGTAATTTTGAAGTACCTAGATTATTGACTTTTAAATTCAATTCCTTCTACCCCAAAGAAGTAAGAATTCCAAGCAAAGCGGGAAACAAAGAACTGAGAACCAACTAATTGTGGCAGCTTCTGCCCCTGCTGCTGGGCTGGTCCACGGCAACTGATGTACTTGAAAAATTCTCTGTAATTATTCTTCTCCTCCCTGGATGTTATTACTCTGAGGCATGGACATAGAACACGAAAGTATTTGGGAATAAGAACTGGTTGTTTGTGAAAGCCTGATAGAGATGTCTGAGAGATTAAGTAATGATGATATGCATAGGGGAATCATTTTTAGAAGGTAACATTTATTGTTATACAAAGTTGAAAAACAAAGGAAAAGAGTCAGTCCCTACTCTACCTCCACCTTAGACAAAATACATAACTAACCGTTAAAAGGAAAGTTCTATGTGTGGAAAGGCTCAAGAATATTTTTTTTCTCTACTGTGATTACACCTTAAACTTGAGCAAGAGGCCCCACAGTTCATGGGTGTCATGGGAAAATAATGAGTCCTTTTGGTTAATGGAATCTAAATTCTAGCCAAGGTCTTGGAGAAAGTTGGGGAAAATGGCCTGCAATGATTAAGGCCCAGGCTGAGAAATTAGACAAACTGTGACTGCTTAGTCTGAGGAGGCTGAAGGTGACTGGATAACAGTCTAGTGTTCTGGGACGCGCCCCCATGACTGGACATGTCACATGAGACTGGAGACAGCCTCCCACTCAATGGTGGCTTTATCCTGGAAAACATGGGAATCTCTCCTGTGGTGTTTTAGGAACAAAACAGATTGTCACCCTTGTCACTTACCATCAAAGTTTTAACATTAAGAACCTGAAAGGGTATAGAGGACAAGGTGAAAAAAATTATTACTCTTCCTGCCAACAACAAACTTTTTAAAATCAGAGAATGGGAAATGAATGGACTAGAAAGGTGGGCAGAGGAATGGAAGAATTTGGAACCCATCTATACTATCTGCCTGGGCGGAGAAAGGGAGGAGAGAGGCATATGGGTTGGCTCATCCAGGGCTGGAGCAGTGCTGGGAGGGGCATTAGTGAGTGAGATGTGCCAAAGAGCAGGCCATGAGAGAATAACAAGAAAAAGAAGAGAGGATGGAAAGCATTGTCAGGGGGTGTGTGGTAAAAGAGTGGGTCATCGTTAAACTTAGACTCATCATTTAAATAATGAAAAGAAAAATAATGAAAATTCATTTTAAATGATTGTATACCATTGAACTGTATTTCTTTGAATGTGATATTGTTCTAGGACTGAATCACATGCATATATGATCTCATTAGAGTTATATAAGTAGTCAGTCACTCATCAAAGTCTCATTAAATGTTTAATACGTGCTCAGCCTGTGATTCTGTGATTATTTAGTTGCCCTTGGATGCAGTCAATAATTAATATTTATATTGCCAAATGTATGATTGATTGGTAACATTTATGGAATAGGACTGTTGGACTTTTATATTGCTGCTTCCTATCAATTTCGTGAAAGAGAATATGGGGACATTATCCACAAGTGTAAGATAAGTCTGTTGTATGATTTCAAGGAGTATTAAATAATAATAACATTGAAACATTAGCATTTGCATGATTTTTCTTAACTTCTCTTTAACTTGGGTTGTATAAGTTGCTAAAGGAAAAAACTAGCATCCTAAGAATTAAAAGTCAAACAGGGGCCTCCCCGGTGGCACAGTGGGTTGAGCGCAGTGCTGTGAAGCTGTCTGCAGCCTCTGTATCATGGTTTCGATTCCCCGCCGGCCAGGGAGATACCCACATTGTGCAGCAGACCTCTCATGTCTCACCCACTGCTCCCCTCAGCAGTGTATTTCAGTTGATCTGCCTGTTCTGCTCCCTGCTCTCTCTCTCTGGTGAATTCTCTCACCCTCCCATGTCTCTGGCCTGTACCCCAGTTCTTGTATAAATAAATCTTTAAAAAAAAGTCAAATAAGCAGAAATACCAAAACATGGTCAGAATATGTCATAATCCATATCCAACTCTGGAACAACTCAGCAGTTATAAAAGTGTTGAAGGGGCACCACAGTGGGGGAAACAACCACCATTAGAACCATGAAAAAACTTCCTACCATCTATGAAAATAACTTCAGAAACTGTAAAACATACATGATGGTTCTATTTATTCTTTGAAAGTGTAAATATTATAAAGTTTGAAGAAAGCAGAGGGAAAACTATGAGCAGTTTATGACACAACAGGTAATGACATCTCAATGGAACTTGGTCTGGGTTGATTAAACTTGCAGCTCCCCACCCCCACTCTCCACCATGTGAGCTCTGCTTCCCTTGATACAGTCATTCCTTTGCCATTTTATATTCTAGCTCTTGTCCATTTTGCTTTTTTTTTTTTTTTTGGTAACTGAAATTACTTATAAATAATTACAAAGTTAAAAAAATTGTGTAGTCATTATTCTAGAAGTTTTAGAGAGAGATTAGCAACCTGGAGTAATAGGTACTTAATCACTATCAATTAGTGACAACATTAGTATTTAGTCACATTGGTTACTGACTACTGTAGATGCAGGACTGATCAAGATGTAGGGAAGGACAAAAGAATTTCTCTCAGGCCAGAATTTTACCACTGTGACAATTTGTTTATGGAAAAACCCACTTACCCCCAACATTTCAACAGTAAATAAGGAAATTACCCACAACCTGTATTGGGAGAAACTCAAAATTAAGAATTGATCTCATGTTATCCCAGGATGATGGCGCGTCAGGACAGGGAAAGATGGCTGTGGTAACTAGAGTTCTTGGAATCACATGACCTGGGTTTGAGAGTGACTTCTGCCCTTATTAGTGCTTATTACTCATACACAGGATCCCAGCTTGGAGTCTGTCCCACCTGAAACTAAGCCAACACATAAATGTCCAATGAGAAAAAAGAATTTAAAAAATATGGCAAGGAGAGTTTGAAAATTCCTAAAAAATTAAAAATAGAAATACCTTATGCTCTAGAAATTCCATTCTTGGAATTTATCCTAAGGAAATGAAATCACTATGAAAAAATAGATAAAGATATCTGTATCCCCATGTTCACTGCAGCTTGACTGTTAAAATAACCAAGACAAGGAAACAACCTAAGTGTCTATTGATGGAAGAATGTATAAAGAACATGTTTTATGTATACATATGTGTGTGCACGTGCTTTATATATATACTACATATATGTGTGCATATATGAAATGTGTACACACATACATGTAATGTATAATGGAATATTATCCATAAAAAGAAAAAAAATCTTGCCATTCATGACAACGTGGATACATATTGAGGTCATTATGCTAAATGAAATAAACAGAAAGACAAATACTGTATGAACTCACTTATATGTGGATTCCACTTATATGTGGAATCTACTAGGAAAACAAAACTCATAGTGTTAGAGGGAAAGGATGTCCTGAGCAAACTCCATACAGGCTTTGTGGACTCCACTCCCACTCCATCAAGACACTGGGAACTACAAATCCCATGATCCCTAAAGGGAAGGTTGCGAGGACCTGAGAGTAGAGTTAAGCAACTAGGCTAGCCCTCTTGGCCATGCGGCGTGCTCGGTTTTTCACCAGCTCGGCAGGTCATTGGGATTCCAGGTCAGCGGAACGGGTAGGACGCATTTACGAACTTATCTCCCTCTTTTTCTCCCTGAGTTATTCATTTCCCCATTTCCCCTTCCCTTGTAAATAAACCTTTTGTGTGTGTCTGCAGTTTAGCATTAATAAGTCCCCTTTAAGCGTGCAGTGAGGACCCACAGTCAGGCAAACCAATTTATATCTGGGTTGTTCTGTAACAATAGTAACAAAGAAGTTTGGCAGTTCCCAGAGATGGGGGTTGTGCAGAATGGATCAAGGTGGCCAGAAGATACAAACATTCAGTAATAAGATAAAAAATCCTGGGTATATAAACAATATACAGACTATAGCTAACATTATTGTATTGTACATTTGGAAGTTACTAAGAGAGTAGATTTAAAAGTCTTTATCACATACACACACACACACACACAAAAGATATAACTATGTTTAGTAATGAATCTTAATGTTGAATGCATAACAAGAACTTGGGGGTCATGATGCTACTTGAGTCACTCAAAACTCCCTATGGGAGAACCTGTTCCCCTTCAGAAGATTCTTCCTGTGTGTTCAGCTTTACACCTGGTACCTGGATATTTAATGGCACTTATTACTCTCCTCTCTTTGCTGTAAAACTTCTACACTAAAGATGCTAGTTTGGGAGAGTGTCTTGGATAATCTAGAGAAAGAATAGAGTAAGACTGACACAGGTGACAAGTATCCAAACGATTGTAGACTCTGGAGAAAAGGAAGAAGCACTGATGGGGCAGCTGGGGTTAAAGAGCCAGTCAATGGAAGGCTTTGTTTTAAATAACTGTCTAGTTACTACGTAACAATATTTACATTTGTTGAACAGTTAATACATGCCAGGCTACAGTGTAAATTTTATATGTATATAAATACATATATCACTTTTTTAAAAAGATTTATTTATTTATACAAGCACTGGGGTACAGGCTAGAGGCATGGGAGGGTGAGAGGATTCATCAGAGACAGAGTGGGGAGCAGAACAGGCAGAAGTATGGAAATACACTGCTTAGGGGAGCAGCGGATGAGACCGGAGAGGTCTGCTGCACCATGTGGGTATCTCCCTGGCTGGCAGCTGGGAATCAAACCCGCACTGCAGAGGCTGTGGACAGCTTCACAGTGCTGCGCTCAACCTGCTGCACCAATTCTCAATATTTAAGGTACTTACATTATTCCCACTTTGAAGATGACGAAAATAAGACACGACACTTAAGTCACGCAGCTAGTGAATGGCAGAACAAGGATTTGAAACCCATCTATCTCCAGAACTAATGTTCTCAACCTTCCCACTGCTGGCATCTAAAATAAAGATTAGGACCTCCCTGGTGGCACAGGCAGTTGAGTGCTGCACTGTGAAGCTGTCCACAGCCTCTGCAGTGCGGGTTCAATCCTGGTCGGCCAGGGAGAATCCCACAAGGCGAAGCAGACCTCTCCTGTCTTGCCCGCTGCTCCCCTCAGCAGTGTATTTCGTCAGTCTGCCTGTTCTGTTTGGCACTCTGTCTCTGGTGAATCCTCTCACCCTCCCGTGCATCGGGCCTGTACCCCGGTTCTTGTATAAAAATAAATAAATCTTTAAAAAAATAAAATAAAATAAAGATTAATTTTTTCTGTAGATAAAAAGTTTTCTAAACTCCCTCTGTCAATGCTAATTCAAGTCGTAGATACCACAATACAATTTATTGCAAGAAGATTTTGGACAGTATCTTGGAATTTATTGTCATGTGTTCCATCTACAGAAAGTTTTCATTTACTAAAAAGTTTAAGCTGGCAAATAATTAAATGATGAGAACTGAAAGCAAGATAGGTTCTTGTCCCTGTGTTACACAATCCTGAGTCCAAACAAAAAAGAATTAGCTTCTGCTCTGGGAAGAATTTGTTTCTAGAAGATAAGATTGTCAATCTACTAAAGTAGCTGATTTATCAAGACTATGACCTGGTTCCTCACGACTAATTTCAACATTGTTTTTTTCTGTGCCCACCAATCCAAAGTCATTATATCAGAAAATCTGCCCAATTCCAAGTTTCCCATTTGCAAGACCATTTAGCCCAGGACCTAAAACTCTATGAAGAATTTTTGCATTTCAAACATGAAATCCATTCTATTAAACCTGCCTTACTAGCTGAGAACCCAACCAGGTTAGACAGGACATTCTAGACAATGGATATTTCTGTTTTTAAAGTCCCTGGCTTTGAACTTCTCCACTAATTTTCCCTTTTCAGACACTACAGAGTCTTATAGGTGGTAAACTTATTGCAGAGAGCCCAATAAACTTTACTTTGCTTTAAATATAGGTTTGTCTTGTGGTCTTTTGGTTTAATTAATGGTTGCAAGTAGGAATGCTTTCTACCAGCTGGCAGTTGGTTGGCCACCCCCTTTAGTTTTTTAATTAACACAATTAAGTAAGAAATCTGGACAATTATTTGACAATTGCCTGAGCACTGCTTCCAAATGCCTTACCTGCATTTGCAGGTGAGATACATTCCAACTGTGTTTGTGAGCTCTCAGTCTTTTCCCTCCAAGAAATTGCAAGATAATCATTAGTCAGGATCTAATGCTTTTTGTTTAGCATGGCGTCTAAAGGTCAGTGTGGTGAGCCAAATTGTTTGGACAGGATGTTGTGATCAGGCTTGCTAGTCCATGATTTTGTCCACCTACTCAAACATGACTTAGGACAATTCATCCTACCAGCTTGCAATTTCTTGGCCAAGGAGAATCAAGGTACACAGTAATTCAAGCCTTCTTGATTTTTGTTCTCTTGGTAGGTTTTCTTTTTTTGAATAGCAAGCAATGACCTTAACAAAATCTTTTGCATTTCAAACATTAAATCCATTCTATTAAACCTGCCTTACTAGCTGAGAACCCAACCAGGTTAGACAGGACACTCTAGACAATGGATGTTTTTGTTGTTAAAGTCCCTGGCTTTGAACTTCTCCTTCACATTAATCCAGTAATGCATCTCCTTATGTAGCTCATTTTCTTGCCTACTTAAAGGGAATTAGGAGTATGTGTTTCCGTAACCAGACCACAACATGAGAAAAATGTGAGTCTTCTGGGACAGAAATTCTTGAAGACTTTGTCAATGATTCTCAATTCTATAGTTCTTTCTCCTCATTCTGGAGGCTTTCTGGTCCCTGGGGGAACAAAGGACTGCTTAGTGGAAAGGTGAGCTGGCCTATTCATCTGCTTGCTCTCTTCCTAGGCATCTCTTAACTCTGTAATGCCCAAACAGTTGTAGCTTTCCAGAACAGATCTGAGCTTATTTCTTTTAATTTTACTTTAAATATATACATACATACAAATATATGTGTGTATATATACACTTGTAAACACACACACACACACACACATTTATCTCCAGGGATTTGCAGGTGAGTTACATTCCAAATGTGCTTTTTTCTATAGATTAAATGTTTTCTAAATTCACTATGTCATTCCTAATTCAAACTACAATATAATTCATTACAAACAGAATTTGGAGAGTATCTTGGAATTTACTGTCACGGATTCCATCTACAGAAAATCTTCATTTACTAAAAATTTCAGGCTGGTAAATAATTAAGTGATGAGAACTGAAACCAAGACAGTATCTTGTCCTTGTTTTACACAATCCTGAGTTGTTTTTATCACGTACCCTTTCCAACATAAAAACTGAATCATGGACCCCACAAAAATAAAAACCGCAAAATGTGATGTCATCAAAAGGGCCAAGATTTTTATTTTTCCTTCTTAATCGAATCTCCTGAAATCAAAGCAGAGGCAGGAGCATTGAAGGCCTATGTACTTCTGATTTAGAAGGCCTTGAAGGAAACTAGTGTCTATAGATTCTGGAGGGTAGCAGAATATGTCACCCCAAAATATGCCTGTTGTGGCATGAGTATTTTGAGCTGATTATTTTGAGAAACTGCAGACACAGGAGAATCTGAAGGCAGAGTTGATGTTACCCTTTCATAAGGGAAAGCTACATTTTTTAAGTAAATTTGCATTAGAAAAGAGGTTTGTACCAAGAAGAGCCTTATCACCAGAGATAATTTTTCACCTGAGAAATTTAGATGACAGGGCAACCTTTGTTTACAAAACATTTCTTCATCTTATCTTCCTGTAAATCACCTCCACACAATACACATCCCAATATCTTACTTTGGTTTTCAATTGAAGATGGTATTTAAGGTGGTAACTGGGTACACTTGGGGGAGTTTTACTCTTTTTTCCTGGATATTTTCCAGGTATATATGAGCTAGATGTGAACTAAAAGAATTCGGGGCCTCCCTGGTGGCACAAGGGGTTAAGCACAGCACTGTGAAGCTATCCGCAGACTCTGCAGCAAGAGTTTGATCCCCCACCAGCCAGGGAGCTACCCACATGACACAGCAGACCTCTCCTGTCTCGCCCGCTGCTTCCCTCAACAGTGTATTTCAGTCAGTCTGCCTGTTCTGTTCCCCACTCTGTCTCTGGTGAATCCACTCACCCCCTACACCTCTGACCTATACCCCAGTTCTTGTATGCATAAATAAATAAATCTTTTAAAAAAAAGACAGAGAGAAGAATTCTGCATTCTGCTGGAAATGTCTCCTTTACCCTGACCGCACATCAGGGCCACCTCGGAGGTTAGCATAAGCAAAACAACAATCTTTGTCTACTATGAAAAGCCCTGTGGGAAGAAACAAAGACACTCTTAGAAAGCCCTCATTCCATGTCCACCCCTGTCATGTTCACAAGTTGCTGGGAGATGGAACATAAGATTGAGTGCAGCCCCATATCCATGGGGGGGATTTCTCTAGGATAAGAGAGTCAAATAACCTTCCCATCCCAGATAGTTTTGTTTTTTTTTTTGTTTTGTTTTTTTTTTTTTTTCAGATTGCTAAAATTGTTTATCTTTTATGTAAACATTGATGTCATTTTACCTGCTTATCTACCTTCATATTACTGTTTTTTTTTTCTTTTTTTTTTTTTTTTATAAATTTTATTGTTATATTCCCCATACAATTGCAGCCCCCCATTCTGACCCCAATCCCTCCCCTCCCGCCCCCGCCCCCCTAAAAGTGTCTCTGGTTCATAGTTTTTTGTTGATTTTGATTTTCACTTTCTTATAGTTATTCATTTTCCTGGTCCCTTATTTAAGTTTTCTAGATTCCTGCTATGAGTGAGACCATCCGGTATTTTTCTTTTTCTTTTTGGCTTATTTCGCTGAGCATGATCCCTTCCAGCGCCATCCATGTTGCAGCAAATTGCATGTGTTTATCTTTTTTGAATGCTGAGTAATATTCCATGGTATATATGTACCACATCTTCTTGATCCAGTCATCTATTTTTGGGCATTTGGGTTGTTTCCAAAGCTTAGCTATTGTAAACAGTGCTGCTATAAACATAGGGGTGCAGGTGTTCTTTGGAATTGATGTTTCTGTGTCCTTTGGGTAAATACCTAGGAGTGGAATTGCTGGGTCATATGGAAGCTCTATGTTTAGTAGGTCCAGAAATCTCCACACAGCTTTCCACAGTGGTTGGACCAGTTTGCACTCCCACCAACAGTGCAGAAGAGTTCCTTTTTCTCCACACCCTCGCCAACATTTGTTGTTGCTAGTTTTTTTAATATGTGCCATTCTCACTGGTGTGAGATGGTATCTCATTGTAGTTTTGATTTGCATTTCCCTGATTGCAAGTGCCGTTGAACATTTTTTCATATTCATGGTGGCCATTTGTATTTCCTCTTCGGAGAAGTTTCTTTTTAGCTCTACTGCCCATTTTTTGACTGGATTATTTTCTTTGTTGTTGTTGAGACTCATCAGCTCTTTGCAGATTTTTGTGATCAGTCCTTTATCATTAGTGTTGGGTGCAAAAATGTTCTCCCAATTGGTGGGGTTTCTCTTTGTTTTTGTTATTGTCTCTTTTGCTGTGCAAAAGCTCTTTAATTTGATATAGTCCCAGCTGTTTATCTTTGCCTTCACTATCACTGCTTTGCCATCCCAGATAGTTTTGAATTGACTCTGTAAAATCAAGAGCTCACTCTGAAGTTATAAATAGTGCTTCTCCTTTATCAACTTTCTGAGAATGCTATGACTCCTTTAGTGATCTAAAAATGTTAGAAATTAACTAGATGTCTTTTCTTTTTAGAACAACAGTTATACTTTCTTTATGTGCATGTAACTTATTTATATAAACTGAGGCCAAAGCTCTGAGGGGGTGAGCGAATCACTCAGAGAAATTTGACTATGGTCTTCCAGGCTTAAGTCCTCATTGGGCACTTTGTAAGTTTCTCTATTATTAAGCTTTGAAATTACTTCACAGCAGTGATTATTTCAGTCAAGATATACATGTTCTTTAATTAAATAAGGAGGCCATTAGACTGCGATGTTTCTGATGCCTTAGCAACTTACGGGCAAACCTAAGGACAACCAATCACAAAGAGCCACCTAAGCTTTCCCAAATAAGGTAAATGCATAAGCTACAGCCAATGAAATAGTTCCCTTGCTTTGCTTCCACTTTTATTTTCCCCTGGAAAAGTCTCTTTCCTAGCTTTTGTTGATGGAGTATCCCCAATCACTTCTTGTTTGGCACTGCCAGCTTCAAATTGATTTTTGCTCAAGTAAATGCTTAAAAATATTAATATACCCAGTTTATCTTTTAATTAATGTCTAAAGACATCTGCTAACAAAAGAGAAAGTTAATAAACTTGTTTGCTTTTCTCATATTTTATTATAGAGTTCTCAGCTAGGAAGTTAGAATGGTGGAGGGAAAATTATTTTTCCTCCCCTATGATTCTTACTAACCAGAGTCTAGAGAATGTTAAATCTAAATTTTATAGCACAATGCTAGAGTCATACAGAGAGGAGATTTAGAAAGAAATAAATAAGCAGCAATAATAAATCCTTCTGGGGTCAGAGGGCAGAGCTGGGGGAGAGAGAACGTGAGAGAGGAGCCTATCTGGGGAGGCATTCTTCCCTGCGTTGCACCCCACTGTTCCATCCGTCACCTTGAGGAAGGGTAAAGAATCTTAGAAAAAGTATACTTAATCCTCATCCCAAGATGTGATGAAGCCCTGGATCTGCTACGTTGTCAGAGAGAGAGAAGCAGTGATGAATGAGGGGTGACGATGGGAGGGGGGGTTCTTCTCAGAGTCCATCTCCCCCACCATGGTGTAGGTTAAGTGTCTGGATGCACTTAGAAAGAATGACTGAGCATAAACTAGGTCTACACCGCCCGCCCCTCCAAAGTTGAGCGCACAGCACTTTCCTCCCGCGAACCTCATGCACAAGTCTCTTGGGATAAAGATGAAGGCCCACTCACGGTGGCCCTCACTCATCCAGCAATCAAACTAACATCAAATAAATTAGTAGGAGAAAATTTAAAAAAAAATTTTAAGATTTATTTGTTTATTTATACAAGCACTGGGTACAGTAAGAAGCGCGGGAGGGTGAGAGAATTCACCAGAGCCAGAGCGGGGAGCAGAGCAGGCAGAAGGACCGAAGTACATTGCTGAGGGGAGCAGCGGGCGGCAGGAGAGGTCCGCGCGCCATGTGGGACCCTCCTCCGGTGGCCGGGGAGCAGCCGGGGATCGAACCGGCGCCGCAGAGGCTGCGGGCAGCTTCGCAACCCAGCGCTCAACCACTGTGCCACCGGGGAGGCCCAAAATTTTCAAAATTAATAACACACATATGGAGACTTTATAGGGCTGTTAAATCTAAAATAAATGTGGGCAAAAACAAAGCTAAGAATTAGACTGGAAATTCGAGGAGAGGAGACAGGCTCACAGGACAACAGGACCGGATTCGTTATAACCAAATGCCTCCCCTGCCATATAGATTGGCTTCTCTCGTAGAAAGGTTATTTTTGGAGATAACCCAAAATCTGGGTAACACCCCCACTTTTCATTCTTCCTGGTAGTTAAGGGAGTGGTAAAAGGTTTCTCTTCAACCCACAGGAACTCAATCACATTAGCTTGAAATAATGCATATGCCAAAGTGAAACATTTTGGGAAGACCTATTTTGGACACCTTGGGGAGACTTATCCTTTAGCTGTAACAAGGGAAGTAGCAGGTCACTGGGCAGGCACAGATTATAAGTAACAGACCTAATGTTCTAAACCTATATGGCAAGCACTAGCAGCCATAGCAGCCAGAAATGTTTCAGCCAGTGTAAATCAAAGGAGAAGCCACCAGTGTGAAGTTCTTTCTCTTCAATATTCTTGGAAATGTCTGTCAAAGAAGGGGCATTACCAAAGGAATACCTTTCTATTTGTTTAGAGTTTACACTTTGCAAACCACATTCAAATGAATTATTTCATTTGATTCTTTCCTATGAAGCTTGCCACATGCATAGGGATTAGTTGCGTCAGCCATCAGACTCATATTTGCCAAAGGGCACACAGATAGTCAAATTTAGCAAATTTTATGACAAGTCTAAATTATGTTCTTTGTCTCCCAACAGATTTGCTAAGGAGTTTATGTTCTTTCAGGGATTGTCCTGGAGCAGGAGTTTGCAAGCTCTCTTTGCAAAGGCTTGGGGAGTCCAAGAATATGCCTCAGGATCCCTGGGCTGGAAGGGGAGGGGAGAAGATTGAGGAATAGAGGAACTGAGATTCCTGTACCCAATTCAGGCAAAGCATCTCGTGTATTATATTCTGAGGAAAGCATTCTGCAGGTTGGTTGGGGAGGAGAGCCAACCATTACAGAGAAATGGAAGGAGAAAGGTAAGGTTGTGCCTCATTCATTTTCAAACCTCCAGATGCTATTTCTTAGTAGATGCTCCAAATAACAATATTTGGAGGTGAAGAGTGTGAGCGTGATCACTGTTGAGCAGAGCAGGAGACAGTCGGCAGAATGGATGTGAGTCAAGTAAAAGCTGTGGAAGTGCAACGCTTTTTAAAAAATAGTATGTATAAATGAAAGTAGACTTGAGCTAACCAAAACCCAAATGCCAAGTCACTTCTAGGGATTTTGCTTTCTCTAATGGAAATATGATTTTTTTAATGGCCAATAAGTGACTGAATTAATAATATATACAGAATTCTTAACAATCAACTTCAGAAGGACAAACAACACAATTTAAAAATAAGTTAAGGATTAGAATAGATATTTCTCTGAAGAGGATATACAGATGGCAAATAAGTACATAAAAAGTTATTCAACACCATTGGTCACTAGGGAAATGCAATCAAACCCACAGAGAGATACCACTAAAATAAAAAAGACAGACAATAAAAGTGTTGGCAAGGATGTGGAGAAATTAGAACTCTCATGCATTCCTGATGGGATTATAAAATGATGCAATCAGCATGTCAGCTCCTCAAAATGTTAAAGATAAAGTTACCATATTAACTCTGCAATCCACTTCCACATGGCCACCCAAAATGAAACATGTTCACACAAAGACTTGGTTGAAAGTGTTCATAGCACAGTATTTATAATGGTCAAAAAGTGGAAACAACCTAAATATCCATCAACTGATGAATGAACAACAAAATGCGGCCATCCATAAAATATTAGTACCGGCACTGAAAATCATTTCCAAGTTTCCTTGTTCCATTTTCTACATAGGACACTAGGAGGGTGGGGCATCACTTTAAGAGAATCACAGCATATTTTCCCCTTCCTGAGGCCTGCATTGGAGAAGACTTAAGAAATGTTGTTGCTGTTGCTATGGAAGGCAAGCAGTCCTTCGTCCAAATGCTTTCTGAACCAGAAATTTAAACATTTTAGCCTTTGGATGGCTAAGAAAGGATGTTGAGAATGTCGTAAATCTGAAAATTGAAGGAAATTATTTTTTTTAAGTATAGGTTTTCTAAAGAAACCAGATCGAAGATGTGGATTCTTGTTCAAGTAATTTATTAAGGGAAAATGTTCAGGAGGAGGCAGGAGGAGGGAAGCCAGGAGGGGGAAGCTAAGTAAACAGGCAGTCTCAGCAGGAAACTAGCCACAGCCTGAGCACATGAAGTGAGTGTTCCACATTGTTGGTCCTTGTGGTAGTTTTAAAATAAGTCCTCTAATTCTTTGTTCCTCATCCCTTCAAAAGGTGGAACTTCAACATTGCTTGTTATAAGGGAAATGCAGATCAAAACGGTAAAGAGATACCACCTCACTCATGTAAGAATAGCCTTTATCAAATAGCTTGGAAACAACAAATGTTGGTGACAATGTGGAGAAAAAGGAATATTAATTCATTGTTGATGGGAACGTCATTTTGTGCAGCCTCTATGGAATAGGGTATGGAGATGCCTCAAAAAAAATAAATAAATAAATCCCATATGATCCAGCAATTTCACTGCTAGGTATCTATCCAAAGAATATGAAAACACCAATATGAAAAGATTTATGCACTCCTGTGTTCATAGCAGCATTATTCCCAATAGCCAAGTCATGGAACCAACCCAAATGTCCATCAACAGGTGATGGGATTTAAAAAATTGTGGCATACATAATCATCTAAACTGCCTGGTATTGGAACAAGAACAGACACACAGACCAATGGAATCAAATAGAAAATCCAGAAATAAACCCAGATTTATGGTCAACTAATCTTTGACAAAGGAGCAAAGAATATGCACTGGAGCAAAGAAAGTTTGTTCAATAAATGGTGCTGGGAAAACTGGGTCGCTACATGCAAAAGAATGAAGCTCGACTACTACCTCACACCATGCACAAAAACCAACTCAAAATGGATTAAAGAACTAGACATAAGACCTGAAACCATAAAATACATAGAAGGAAATATAGGTGAAACACCACATGACATGCACATCAAAGACATCTTTACAGGCACATCACCCAAAGCAAGCAGAGATAGTGAAGGCAAAGATAAACAACTGGAACTACATCAAATTAAAGAGCTTCTGCACAGCAAAAGAGACAATAACCAAAACAAAGAAAAACCCCATTGACTAGGAGAACGTTTTTGCACACAACACTAATGATAAAGGACTGATCACAAAAATCTACAAAGAGCTGATGAGACTCAATGAAAACAAAGAAAATAATCCAGTCAAAAAAAGGGCAGAAGAGCTAAAAAGAAACTTCTCTGAAGAAGAAATGCAAATGGCCAACAGGCATATGAAAAAATGTTCAACATCACTTGTAATCAGGGAAATGCAAATCAAAACTACCATGAGATACCATCTTACACCAGTGAGAATGGCACATATTAAAAAAACTAGCAACAACAAATGTTGGTGAGGTTGTGGAGAAAAAGGAACTCTCCTGCACTGTTGGTGGGAGTGCAAACTGGTCCAACCACTGTGGAGAGCTGTGTGGAGATTTCTTGACCTACTAAAGATAGAGCTTCCATATGATCCAGCAATTCCACTCCTAGGTATTTACCCAAAGGACACAGAAAACAGTAATTCCAAAGGGCACCTGCACCCCTATGTTTATAGCAGCACTGTTTACAATAGCTAAGATATGGAAACAACCCAAATGCCCAAAAATAGATGACTGGATCCAGAAGATGTGGTACATATACACAATGGAATATTACTTAGCAATCAAAAAAAGATAAACACATGCAGTTTGCAGCAACATGGATGGTGCTAGAAGGGATCATGCTCAGCGAAATAAGTCAGAAAGAAAAAGAAAAATACTGGATGGTCTCACTCATAGCAGGAATTTAGAAAACCTAAATAAGAGACCAGGAAAAAGACCAATCAATGCAAAGTAATAATCAAAATCAACAAGCAACTATAAACCAGAGACACACTATGGGGGGGGGGGATTAGGGAGTGGCAGGGAGAGGAAGAACTAGAGTTAAAATAAGGGGGGGTGTGCAATTGTATGGGGAATATAACCAAAATGAAAATGCATGCATTGTACAAAGATGAAAAATGATGTAAGAATTATATAAAATAAAATATTTTTAAAAATTGTGGCATATATACTCAATGGAATACTACTACCCTGTTAAAAAAGATGAAATAGTGCCCTTTGGGACAAAATAGGATAGCTGTTGAGGTAACTGTGCTAAGTGAAATAATTCTGAAAGAGAAAGATATACCATATTGTCTGGCTCATTTGTGGAATATAAATAACCAAAGAGAACATATGGGCAAGACAAGAATAATTCTTAGTCTCTATGATTAATATACTGGTTATGAGAGGGGATGGGGGGATAGAGGCAGGGTAAGGGAAGGGCGGGCTATGGCCCTGAATAGGCAGTGGGGCTGAGTGAGTGAGGCACGTGCACATACAGAGGCGTGATGCTGTACTCCCAAAATTATACAGTTACATAAACTAGTGGTAAAACAATAGAACTTTAAAAACAACAACAAAAGGTAAAGCTTAATTCCTAGTGATGTGTGGACAGAGCTTAGTAACTTGCCTCAAAGGACTAGAGTGAGGCATGAGGGGTGCCAGATGCCTTCTGGAGGGCCAGCACAAGCTTTGCCTCTCTGCCCTGTTCCCATCTGGCTGCTTCCCCACATTGTACCCTCTGGGGAAAGCCAGCCACCAGGCCATGAAGATTCTCACGCAGCCCTGGGCACCAACCCTGTCAGAGAACCTGAGCACCGCGTGCCCTCCTCCAGCACTGTTCTGCCGGCCAGGTGGGCGGGTGCTTGGGAGCTGACCCTCCAGTCAAGGCTCCAGAGGACTGCAGTCCTGGCTGACCTCCGACTGCAACTAACGAGAGACCCACACCAGAAACACTCAGCAAAGCTGTTCTGGAATCCTTGACTTATGACATTGTGAGGTAATAATATTTATTGTTATTTTAAGCCACTATGTTCTGGAGTCATGTATTTTGAGAAACACATAACTATTAGGGTCCAGTTGACCATCAGTTTCGGGTTATGGAATGCCAAGGAGCGGGTAATCCTCAGAGCATGGTGGTTTTTGTCCTGCCAAGGGCAGTTCTTCAAGAAGGGGGCAGTGCCTGAAGCTGGGAGGTGAGCGTATCCATCCAGTAAGAGACCTGGGCAGGGCACCTACAGCACCCACTCTAGGTGTCGACCACCAGCTAACTGGGATTTTGGTAGGTCTGCGTGTGCACACACACACATGATTGTGGAGGCATAGTGCACTTCCTCTCTAGTCCGAGTAACCAGGAAGCATGCAATTAGGACTACACTCAGAAAGTCTGGCTGCAGAGACAGTAACAGCAGGAAGTGGCAAGGTGATCTCAAGGCACTTTATTACTAACTAGGTCCTGAAAACTTCTTGCAGATGTATAAGGTACATACAGAAATGATCAGTAATAACTAGCTCTAGTGTTTTCACTACTATTCGAGTCTTGCTTCTCAGTGTGACACTTCATAACTCTTCCTAAGTGTGCTCTGGGAGGAGGTGGCTGAGGAACAGAGAGGAACAGTCACTGCATTATGTCTGACAGTACTTTAGGTGTCACTTCAGACTGCTGCTTTCTCCACTAGACAGTTGGGAAACCCACGAAATAGAGGACAAACTGCCCTCTAAGTACCTGTCCCTACCCCAGGTAGGTTCTTTCTCTTTGCCCCAATCTCTAGGTTTAGATGCAAGAGGTCCTGAGCATCTCATTGAGTCAGGGATAAGTTAAAACACGCAAAATCCTAATTTCTGACCCGCCAGAGGAAGGGGCAATTTCCAGGCTCTATTCATGGCTGTTGAAAGTGTAAAAGACAAAGTGGGGTGTGTGTGTGTGTGTGTGTGTGTGTGTGTGTTTAGAAAGAAGGACCTGGTCGCGAGAGGTTCAGATACCAAAACTCCTAATAAAAATGTGCTCATATCGAATGTGCTTGCACTTTTGCACACTCAAATCCAGGACACTATCAGTGAGGCTCTGCAAAGCTGCTTCCCACTCACCACCATCATCATGGACTTAAAAGTACTTGTGGGCTAGCCTGATAGTGCTCATGGTGACGAAGAGGCGGAGGCGGAGGAAGAGGTGATGAGTCCATGGAGCAGCTGTAGTGCTGCCTACTTAAGAGGTAAGGAAAAAATAATGGTAGGGACTGGGTTCAGGTGGGGCTGAGCTAGAGGCACTTCACTAATAACAGCTCATGGGCTATTTTATATGCAAATCTTATGATGACCATGAGGTTGTTGTTATAATCCATGAGTATTAAGAGGTAGATCTGTGAAAACATCATCTGGCTTCCAGTAGCTAGTGGATAGTATGGATCATGGTAAGAGATCATTTTCCTTGCACTTGAATAGGAACTACAAGAATGGATGGGAAAAGGAGGCTCTAGTTCAGGAGAAAGAAAACAAGCATGGCTCATGTACAAGGTACTGTGATAGGTACTATTGCAGGGGGAAGAATCTTTTACTGAGCGAAGGGTTGTGTTGTGATAGGCAGTGTTTCTTAACCTCATCCCTCTTGATATTTTGGATGGGATAATTCTTTACTGTGGAGGGCTGTTCTGTGCACGGATGGAGGGTCAGCGGTATCTCTGACCTTCATCCACTGATGCCAGTAGTGCCTCCTCCAGCAGTTACAATAACAAATGTCTCTGGATACAGCCAAAATGTCACTCAGGGGAGGTCAAAGTCACCCCCTGTTGACTTTGACATTTGACATTCCTAAGGGGAATGTCACCCCCTTTGACTTTGACATTCCTAAGGGGAAATGCCAACACCACAAAACAATCAGAGAAGATCCCCAAACAGAAGTCAAGTTGAAGGTGACTTGTGCTGGGAGAAAGAGTTTGTCCACCTCTGGGGAAAAGAGCCATCAGCTGGAGTGCCACAGAGGTGGGACTTCAGGATCAGCAATCACAGAGGCAGGATTTCCCAGTTGTCTCGGCACCTGCCCAGATCACGCCTGGATGCTCTTGAGACCCTATCGTTGGACAGCATCTTTGTGAAGCCATCCTAAGGGAAGTGTGGATTCTCTTTTGTAGCTCTCTGAGATTTTTTTTTTTTTTCTGACAGGCAAGTCACCTCTGTGCACAAAGGAAATTCTGAGAGACCCGAGTCCAGGGACAAGACTAGGAGCGCAGTCAGCCTCCAAGTTGGAGGGCAATCCCAAGATATAACAGCTATGAAAACCCTGGAGTCCCCAAGGGATTGCAGAAGCCTCCAAGCTCTAGGAAATGCTGAATGTGATCACAGGCCAGCAGCATTTACAAACTATGCTCGGATTCCCAAAGAAACAGGGTCTTACTGTGAGAGGCTGTCATCATTATCCTCCATCAATGTCCCCGCGTGTCTGAGGACAGTGTACTATGCTGGAGGGTGACTCAGCAGTGACTCAGCCTTCTCTTCTCAAATAAGACTGACAGGGGGGCCTCCCCGGTGGCGCAGCGGTTGAGCGCTGGGTTGCGAAGCTGCCCGCGGCCTCTGCGGCGCCCGTTCAATCCCCGGCTGCTCCCCGGCCACTGGAGGAGGGTCCCACATGGCGCGCAGACCTCTCCTGCCGCCCGCTGCTCCCCTCAGCAGTGTACTTCGGTCCTTCTGCCTGCTCTGCTCCCCGCTCTGGCTCTGGTGAATTCTCTCACCCTCCCGTGCTTCTGACTGTACCCAGTGCATGTATAAACAAAAACAAAACAAGCAAATAAATAAATAAATAAATAAAACATGCCTCTATAAAAAAAAAATTAAAAACCCTTTAAAAAAAAAAAAAGACTAACAGGGATGGCTACCGTGGTGGAGGTTCTGAAGCAGACAGGTGGGCGTCTCGCTCAGAGTCTGAGAAGCAGAACAAATGACTCACAAAAATGAAGCTTCTGCACCAAGGAAGAATATGCGCTGTCGACCACAGGTGATTTAGAGGCCTGAATTTGAAAGCCAGTTTAACTTTTCACAGGTTGTGTGTTCTTGAGGGACTTTAATTGTCTTCCAGGAAAAAGTAGGTCCTTGGAACAAGAGGTAGGGAGAGCACTAGGCAGGGGTGGGCTACAGTTGGGGGTTTCAGGGCAGTATCCCAGGGCAAAGGTTAAATTCTTAGTGCATGAAGAGGACTCTCCAAAGCA
Source organism: Talpa europaea (assembly GCF_964194135.1). NCBI lineage: Eukaryota > Metazoa > Chordata > Mammalia > Eulipotyphla > Talpidae > Talpa > Talpa europaea. The sequence continues at coordinate 81,943,680 of NC_140072.1, forward strand.
CCTGATTCAGAGGGAGAAATAATCTCCTAATGAGTACAGCCAGACAGAGAGTGGGTTATGGGGAACAGAAGTGACTCACTGAAACCTGGATGTGAAGTGGAGGAGGACTGGTAGGGCTCTGATAACCTCACACAAGGGCCCAGGGCAGTTCCTAGGACCTTGAGCCAATTTAGACATCCCAGTGAGCCCCTGACCTGCCAGAGTCTCCATGTCCTCATAGGAAAAACTTGCATAATGACACCTACTAGACAATCATAAAAACAAATGAAAGAACAGTTGAGAAAGTGCTTCATTGGCCCAGATGTTTGATGGGAATGTTGACTATTACTGGCCTAATTCCATACGCTTTACAAATGGCACTTTTATAATAAAGCATCTGAACTTTATTGGGAAGTTATAGGGTTACTTTAGCTAATGATAAGAAAACAGTATGAGAGAGCCTGACCCTAAGGCCTTCAAATAGTTTGCAAATAGGGCTGGGCTCCCTTCCAGAGCAGGCTGGCCCTTTCCTGGGACGCCAGGCCTCTAGGGCTTTGGGGGACAGCAGCTCACAGCCATGCCAAGCTTTCTCTAAAAGAACAAAAGTTCCCTGCGGGCTTTGGCAAATATCCAACCAACCTGCAATGCTGGGACCAACTGTGGGAGAGAAATTACACCCTGTTCATACACCAACAAAGGCAAGTGAGCTGGAACTCAATTTCTTTCTGCCCTTACTATTAGATCTGATTGATTCAGAAAGATCATAGCAATATTCTAGAACCAGACTGGTAGACCCCTTGCAACAGCCATCCCATCCCATATGGCAAGTCTTCCTCTCCTGTCAGCAAGTGTGAATCTGGGGCAGCTCTGGATTTACTTTGACTAACAGGATGCAGTAGAAGGGATAGTGTACAACTTTAAGACTAGGATGTAAGAAGCTCTTGCCTTCTGTTCCTGCTCCCTTGAATTGCCCTGGACATCATTTAAGGAAGCCCACTCTAGACCCCTTAGTGAAAGACCCTGTGGGAGAGGCCTGTATTAACCACATGTCTTACTTTCAGTCTTCTGTTATTGCTTTGCCGTCTGCTTGTTCACCATGAGGGCCCAACCTTCCCAGGGCTAGCCAACTCCTAGAAGCGGTAGGAACCCTTCCATGAGTGTGCCTGTCTTACATAACCAACCGGTCCAGAGCCCACACCCCGATCACTTCCTCTATTAGACTTTTGCCTCTGGGACACTTCTGCCTGCCCTGATCACCCCAGAGCCAGCGTCTAGATCATGAAGGACAGTCCCTATGTGTCAGACCCTGCTCAACTTAGCCAAACTTGTCAATTCTAAACCTATGTACTCACTTCACCATTCCTTTCCACAGAATCCACAATAAACACTCCAGCCCACATTCCTCTGTCTCCTTCACTCCTGGGACTTCCCCACGTGGTTGCGTGGTCTGGCTGACCTCTCTCTCTTGGGAACTGTGAGTGTAACTTTTTTTTCAATGGCAATCATCTCTTGAGTTACTGGCCTCATCATACGTGAGTAATAATAAAACCTCAACCCTGCATGGAAAGGCCTAGAAGGCCCAGCATCCCAACTGTGCTCATCCCCAGGTCAAGGCCCCTGCTGAATACAGCCACCAGAATGAGACCAGGCCAGTCCCACTGATGATTCTCCCAGCCAGCATCACCATGAGGAATAACAAATCCTTGTTCCAAGCCACTGTGTTTTGTGTCATTTGTTAAGTAACGAAAGCTGACTGAAGCACCCACCACCTATTGCCTTGGCTTGTCAGTGTCTGTGGTCTGAAATCGCTGCTTTGAATGCTTGGCTGAGATTACTTCCCATGCCAAATCCTGACCAGTAGTTTTCCAAGTAAAGCTCAAATTTTCATTTTGGCAGGTGCTATAATAGATGTTTACATTCCTCCTCCCAAATGAGACAGGTTATGCTTTTCTGACTCCCCTTCCCCTGCCCCCTTGAAGGCTATCAGGGCTCACCTCTGCTTAATGTGATCTTCAACTCTCCAGATACAAGTGAAACACACTAAGCTCACCCCGACACCTGTGGCACCTGAGCTGCGCTTCAGCTCCTCCTCCTCGTCCTTCCAAACACCGCCTCTGAAGCCCTCCCCTCCTCAATGTACTGCCCTTGCTGGGTTGTCATCCCTGTGCACACACATATGCTCCCCCTCACCCAGAGGTCCTTCGGGATAAGAATCAAAGTACTGAATAAATTATCTTTCACAAACTAGATGTTCTTTAAATTTTTTTGCTTGATCCATTTCCACAATTCCCCGACTTTGCTCAGCTCAGAAGCCTGGACCTTCACTGACCTCCACTGATTGGGCACTGATGTTAAAACATGGGTCACAACATGCCACCGCTCTGCCCACCTCCAGGGACTCCTCCTCTTGCTCAGACTTGGAATCTCCCAGACCCCCCTGTGCTCCTGCCCCGACACACCCCACCTCCGGGCCCCTGGCCTCTCCATGAACACATGGGGCACATTGCTTCCTTGGTGCCCGCACTGAAATCTCTCCTGCCGGGACTCACACTGACTTCAGGAACCCACCTGGATTACTCCCTTGAGTGTTTGCTCAAATGTCACTTGTCAGTGTGTTCCTGTCACCCCGCTTCACCCCTGCGCTCCCTGTCTCATTTTCTTTGTCTTTCTCCATCCCACATGACACACCACAGGCTGACTTGTCTGTTGATCCTCACTCTCCCCCACTGTATAAAGGTCCAAAGGGGCAGCCGTTGGTTGTGCTCAGACTGCCGTCTCCCCAGAGACAAGAGAAGCAAGTGTAGCAGGTATTCAGTCGATACTTGGAAGCAAGTGAAAAACAAACGGGAGGAAGCAGAGCTCCAGTGACTTCTGCCTCAGGCTTTCCCTTCATGTAGCTGACTGTGACCTCAGCAAACAGTCTTCTTTGTCTCAGGTGGGGGTGTACAGCCTCAGGTGTCACCCACATCCTTCTTGAGGCAAAGGTCAATGCGTCCTATGCCTCCACAGAGCTGCCAGCCTCCACTGCTTCACAGGCAATGGGTCTCTAAGACTGCAAGGAGGTTGGAAAGAGGGTTTCCATGAGGCACCATTTGTCACACTTTTAAAAATATCTTTACAGATCTCTAGTCTCCAAAGTTCCTTTCTGGGCAGCTCCACTTATTTATCCTGGTTCCTTTCAGGAAGCCTTGACTGTCCCCCCAAACTGACTATGTGCTGTCCCGTGCACTGCTGACCTTGGCCTTTTTCCTCAAAGCGCCCCTGACCACGCTATCCACATGTCTGTCTCCCACACTGACTTTCAAGCCACTGGAGGGCAGGACAGTACCCCCAGAGTACCAGCACATAGTTCACATTTAATAAGCAGTGACGTGACTGACTGAATGAATGAATGAAACAAAGCAGAAAAGCTTGAAATTTTTAATGTTAGCCTGGTGGAAATGATTATGAGAAGGAATTTCAGATTATGGAATTCACTCTTCTGAGCCCAGAGTTTTGTCTGACATTCAGTACTAACAGGTGCCTATTAAACAAAGCTTTCCAAGAAAGGAAATTTCACAATGTCCCTTCTTACTCTTTCTGGCCAAAGTCTGTTGATTCAGACACCAAATTAAGAAGTGGATGAGTAAGAAAATTGCATTCCCAGGGCTTCACTGGCACGGTCCTAAAGTTAATTCTTCACGTGGAATACAGTTGAGGTCATCTCCTTCCTCTAGTCCTAGACTCTCCCTTTCCCCAAAGGACAGAACCAGGTGCAAAAATAATTCTAATGAAATACACAAAACTCCAAACAAATAACAAAAGAACTAAATGAAGCAGTTTGTTTTTACCTGTAGCATTTTGAAATTTACCAGTGGGATTTTTTTTTTAAGTCTATTGGCACCAAAGGAATGGGAGGTGTGCCTTAAAGAGGCCATTCAGTAGAATGAATCTCTTGGAATGACTGTAAATGCATTGTCTGCCTGCTCTCTATGCCAATGACAGTGTGTGCTTAGCAAGCTGTTCCCCAGTGAGCAGGCTTGTGAGCCTCTTTCTCTGGATTTGCAGCTGCATTGCAGGAGCAGCTTAAAATAACCCAGATCCAGGCCAGACCGGACCCACACATGGATGCCAGACCTCTGGGGCTACAGAGCCTGAGGCAGGACTTCCTGAGACTACAATCATCATGTTACATGTCCTTCTGGGGATGCTAATGAAGAAAAACCTTCAAGGGTCAGGACAGCCAGGAAACACAGCCTACCCCCATCTGTTGGCATTTTCTTCTGGAAAATGTATTCATAGGACAAACATCTAAAGTCTCCAAAAATATTGCTACATGCACTCTAAAGACAACAAATAAAATCACTGCAGCTTGTTGTCATCAGGAGGACCTGTGGTGATTAGGCAGAGTGGCTGGGATTCTTGGTATATTTGGGAAGACTGCAGCAGGAAGAGAATGTCAGAGGCTGTCAGCCAGCTACACAACTTCAAACATGCTAAGAGGGACAGGCAGGCAAAGCTGACATCGGCCAGAGGACAATTAGCTGCCACCAAGCCCTTAGCCTCTGCTCAGCACTCTGCTCAGTGTTTGCTATGTTTCCAGATGTCCTGGGTTTAACACAGGGTCTTTTTAACACACATCAGAAAAAGGAAGCCTGGCCTACACGCTATAAGCAGTACTCATTTGATTGCCAAGGTCAGTGTAACTCAGAGGTAACAATGACCACTTCCATGGTGTCATAGGGCCAACACAAGTAATATCATGTAACTTGTCATATAATGCCTCATTTAACCCTCAAAAAAATCCCTATGGGGCATATTAAGGCCATATAATAGACCAGGAAACTGATGCCCAATCAAGCTAAGGAATTATCCCAAAGAGGAAGAAAACCGAGCAAACAGAGGTTAGCCAGGTTACATTTGTCACATTGGAAAACCCAGTGCTTGTCTGCCATCTCTTGAGGTTGCAAGCAGCATTTTGAACCAATCCTAAAGCAGAGAAGATCTGGGGGAGGTGAGGTGAGGACAGCTCCCACTGAGGGTAGGGGGCTCAAGAGGACATTCTTCTTGGGGATACAGGTTTGAATTCAGGATTCTTCAGAATCCACTAGCCACCAGTCAGGGAGGGCAGGTGGAGCTGCATAATGTGAGTTCAACCACTGACCCTGCCCCCTCGAGCAAATCACATGACCTCCCTGAAGGGCAATGTTCTCACAAGATAGAGTGATGCTCCCTTGCAGCCAAGTATCTGGGAGCTTGTGGCCAAGTACCTGGGAGTGTTAAATAATGGTCTATGGAAACTGCTTGATCCATCATAAGAGTTCCATAAAGTTTAAGATGGAAGTTGCATAATAAAATGTGGTGCTTAGAAAACTTAAGGCTACACGCATCTCCAGGAGTGGAGTGAGAGATTCGTAAAGAAATGAGATGAGGGCCTCCCTGGTGGCTCAAGGGGTTAAGATGCAACCTATGAAGCTGTCTGCAGCCTCGGCAGCACGAGTTCGATCCCCAGCTGGCCAGGGAGCGCAGCACATGGCACAGCAGACCTCTCCCTGACTTACACACTCCTCCCCTCAGCAGTGTACTTCAGTGAATCTGCCTGTTCTGTTCCCCACTCTGTCTCTGGTGAGTCCTATCACCACCACCCCACACCTCTGGCCTGTACCCAATTCTTGTATGCATAAATAAATAAATCTTAAAAAAAAAAAAGAAATGAGGTAAGCTAGATCCTGTTCATAAGGAAGCAATTATACTGACATTATTACACTGCAATGGAGTGTGCCACATAGTGCATTAGCTTGAAGACACTGACTTCTCAGAGTATGGCCCACAGGACGAGAGAGTCAGATTATCTGCGCTCTACCCACTGCCCCTGAATCAGAGCCTGCATTTGATATAGGCCCCAGTGGGTGGGTGTCTGTTGGAATCTGAGAGGCACCATGAAGCCACCATTGGATCAGAACCCGGTTGACTCACTTATATTTGTGACTTCAGTTTGTGACTTAACCACTCTGTTTAGGATAGATTCAGGTTTGTGGGGTCTCAAACTTATAACATTTGATGTGTCCTCTTTAAGAATAAAGACTACAAAATTAGGTATGAAACTGACTCCTTAGAATGTAAGACTTCATAGCAAATGACCAATATTAAAGAGCTGACAATACCACAAACACTAATAAGTGCCCAAGATAACATCTTTATTAACTAACACACTTCGATAAAACTCTTATCCTATCTTTGGGGGCTCTGATTATCTCCTCATATGACAATTTGGTAACATATTTACAACTTGATTCAATCTTTCCTCTGGTTTGGTTGATGAAATATTTTCATTACTGACAGTAAGAACACAAGAAGATGCAACTTCACACATAGTTATATCCACTAGACATAGCACTACCATTATTCTGTGCCCTAAAAACTTGGCAACTGAGATTCATTCTATTTCTTGCAATTGTCATCAAAAACAAATACAATGTCTGTCATGTTTATAACTGTATATTCTACATTATCAAGTATATTCCTTTCAGGAGCATCCTTCTGTTGATGAGAATCAATGACTCTGCTAACAGTTTTACATGTGTGAAAATCACGAGAATTCTCTAGTCGCTTGGAGCTTCATACACAGCAGACCTGTGTCTCCTCCACTGCCCACACATGTCCAGGCCACCTCCGAGACACCTCATCCTTCATGACACACTCATCACTCCATGATTGGGGGACTCAGAAAGGTAGCAGGAGGAGCAGTCCTAGAAGCTGTTCCTGCAATAGGGAGTTCCCTGAACTAAACAGAGGAACGAAAATCACATAATCACAAAATTACATAATCTAAACTCAATCTACGCCCAACAAGACATTTCCCTATACAAAGTCACTTGACGCCAGGGGACATGTACTGGAGGGGGCATCATATAAAAAGAGAGAATAGTTTTAATTAATTGCAAGTAGAATAACTTACTTTGCAAATGTACAAAACACAAGGCGTGAGAAGACACGGCCGGGCCCTTTTCTGGGCCTGTGCACCAGGGAGTCCGAAGCTGAGGCTTCCGGCTCATGCTGAGCTGCCTGGGCTCCTCCCTGTGAAATTGTGAAGACAACAATGTCCTAACTGTGCAGCTGCGTGGGAATTAGGGAGAGAAGGTATATCAAGGATTTATAAACATACTCTAGTTCTAGCTAGTTTTGCCGCGAAAGCATTTTCTCTGCAAACTTTGTTTTTTGGGTTTTTGTTGGTTTTGGTTTTGCTTTTTTATCAAATTGGCCGTAAGGCAATTTTGCCGCAAAAGAGAAAAGAACAAAAAATAACAGTCGTGTTGGAAAGCATGGAAAATTAACAACAAAATACAAAGTATTTGAGTACAAATATCTGTGACAAAACAAATATTCTAATGCACTTAAAAGTGAGCGTGTGACACGCCAGGTCACAACAAAGCCCACTAGGACTGATGTGGCATCAGCTTGCAAAGAGCCGGTTTCTTATTTGTCAATGAAGAAATGAAGCCAAACTGACAACTACCTTAAATACATTAAAGAAAGTCGGCCGTAGGCAGCTGATGAATTGACTTGTCAATGGAGAAATGAGACCAAACTCTTCTTTCTTTCTTGCCCCACGAAGCATTCATATGCAGCATTCTCATTTTATCTTCAGGTTTGGGAAGCTGAATGACTCACCTCAGGAGATTCAAGGAAAGATTCCAACTCTGCGTCCAAACCCAGTGCCTGGTCTACACCACCACTAAGAAGGACAAGGGAGACCACCCAGCTTATTTTTACCGGCCCTAAAGCTACAATGACTGTCATGTCACAATAGAAAAATATATTGAATCAACATGTTGTACAGCTTAAATGTAAATAATGGATTGTCAAATGAATTTCAAATTTTAAAAAGGAAAAAAAAATCAGGATAGGTCGAAGCGGACAGTTTGGAGGACACACTTGGATAGAACAAAGAATTTTGAAAAAATGGAAATGTGAAGACAATGCTGGAGCAGGGAGGGGACAGGAGAGACAAGAGAGCAGGACAATGAAAGTGGAACACAGGACAGGCAGGTGAGGATTCCAGAACCCCCCACAAGCAGGGGGGCTCAGGAAGAACCTTGAAAGAAAAACTCAGTAGAAGTTATTTGTTTGCCCTGGTGTATGTCAGCATCTGCCTGGTTGTGTGTCACCCTGGTGTCTTCAAGGCCAGATTGCTAACTAAAGAAAAAACAAACTAAAAACCACTTACCTGTGGGCTTAAGGCCTGCTTCCTGCTTCCTGACCAGGCAAAGACATTCCTTATGGAGAAGACGTGGTTTATGGGTCATAGCCACACCCCTAATAGCATGCCTGTTAGCTTTGCACCCTGAAAGGGGCAAGTTCATCCTGGAACTCAGGATGGCTCCCTTTCCTTTCTGTGGTAAAGGCTTCCCAATGGATCAGCAACATCGCAGACCTCCTTTGAGTAGTTGGCTTGAGGCTGCAGCTACCAGGACAAGGTTACTGAGCCCAGGACTTGGGGAGCCTAGGGAGGATCTCAGAGAACGGAGGGGAGGGAGAGACTAACCAGGTCCAGGGATTCCAGGCAATAATAACTCAACCACAGAGATGGAAAGACGCCCCTAATTTCCTGCAGGCCCCAACCTTCCTCTTCCTCTGCCCCGCCCAGGGCCTCCAGATACCTCACACACCTCAGCTCATCCAGCCTGAGGTTTGCTGGATGATGAGCAGCCCCCATTAAGAACGTTGGGCCTCCTGCCTTCGGTAAGAGCCATTCTGCTCTTTATAGCGTGTGTGGCCAAGGGCTTCGTTTGAGCTCACTCTCCTGGGCTGTAACGTGTGTGATGAGGATTAAAAGAGATCAGGACTGTGCCTGACTTCCAGCAGACACTCTCCAAATCGCAATCTTAACATAATCCAGGCTTGACCCCTGGTCTCTCTGCCATGGGGAGTTCCCAGCTCTCATGTCTAAATGGCAAAGGTATATCCTCAGCGACTGTCAACTCCCTTTCTTCCACTCCTAGGTGTCTGAGTAACTCCATTCCTGTTTATTAAGGAATTAACCCCCCTGTGCTCCTTCTCTCATTCATTCTGGCCCCTCGGGAATTCGCTTCCTTTTTCATATGTGTCATCTGAGCCTCCAAATATTGCTCTCTCGCCACCCTAAAAAATGCTTTCTTCATCCCTACCACCCTCAAATGCCACCCTCTTTCTTCTCTTCTTTACCATCACAGTTGTCAAGGTGTTGAGCTGCACTTTTTGTAGATGCTTATCTCCAAGGCCCTCCCTGAGCTTGTATTGTCACCCCCTGGGGATGCTTCTGCAGCCAGCACCTCCTCCTGCCCCTCTGCACCCTCGGCTGGGCCCTGTCCTTGCACCTGGGGTCACTCTCCTGAAGGTCCCTCGGTCCTCTTCTCTCTCAAATCATGTCAACACCTAATATGACTGCATTTTCCTCCTCAAGAATCTTTCTCAGTGCATACCGCAGTACACAGGATGGAAAGATAGGTTGTTTGGGGTTTACTTAAAATTATTCAGCAAACCAATAAAAGGCGAGGGGGAGACAGAGAAAGGAAACAAGAAGAAAGAAATATGGCAAAATCTTGACATTTCATTCAAGTGGCTATATGGGGAGTCACTGTATTATTCTCCATATTTCTATATACTGAGCAATTGACATTTTTCACTGTAATTCAAAAAATTTTTCCTGAACCTCCTTATCATGCATGCTCCAGGCTCCATTCCTTCCCCGAACTCTTTTCCTCATCTCAGCTCTGTCTTCTCTTTCTCCACCTTCTCCCTCAAAAATAAGTGTTTCTCTGGGACTCTGCTCACTTTTTTGGGGTCATGACTAAATGTGCGGCACCTTGATGAGCACATCTGCCCACTGCTTCATCTGCACCCCAACTCTGCAGCTCCAGTCATAGCCTCTGTCCAGTCTCCAGACACCCGTGTATTTTTAAAAAAAATTATACATATTTTAAATATATATTTAAGTATGTAATTAAATATATATTTATAATTAAATATATATAAATATGTAATTAAATATGTTTAAAATATGTGTATCTATATAGTGAGAGAGAGAATATAGATACACATGCCCATCACCAAGATTTATCTAGTAGTGACATTTTGGCATATTTGCTTCATATCTGTAGAAATACCGTATCATAAATATAGTTGAGGGTTCTGAATATTTCTCACACTCTCCCAAGACCCCTTCTGTTTCTCTTCAGGGGAAACCACTGTCCTGCACTCAGTATGTAGACTGACTACAGAAACCTGTGTCTACGACAACATATGGAACCATTTTTTTAATTTGCATAAAGTGATTTCCCCATGTTCACTGCTTGCCACATTTTTCACTCAACATCGTGCTTTCGAGAGTTCTCCATATGGTGCATTGTTCATTCATCTTGAGTGCTGTGGAGTATTTTGGTAGATGACACATATAATTCGTCTACTCACTTGCCATTGATGGACATCGTGGCCAATTCCTGTACAGACAGGGCTGTGGGGGGTCCAGAGGTGCTCCCTGCATGCCACTTTCCCTACCCATTATTAGCACGCCACTTTCCCTACCCATCACCCACCAGTGCCCCTCAACCCTTGACTGTGCTTGCTTGCTCACTAAAGTCCCATGCATTAAGTCATGACCCCAAGGAAGCGAGTCAAGTCCGTCCCAGAGAAACACTTATTTTCAAGGGAGGAGGTGGAGAAGACAGAGCTGAGACGAGGAAGAGAGCTCAGCGAAAGAATGGAGCCTGGAGGATGCATGATGAGAAGTTTAGGAGGAAAAAAAATTTTAATTACAATGAAAAAAGTCAACTGCTCAGTGTATAGAAATATGGAGACTAATATACAGTGAATCCCCATACATCGGCCCACAACCTCTCCTTGAATGAAGTATTTGTCAAGATTTGGCCAAATCTACTTCTCCCTGTCCCCCTCCCTGTCCCCCACCTTTTGCACCCAAGCAGAGAGTACATTCATTTCATCTCTATGCCATTAGCACGTCATCCTAACTTACAGTGGATTAACATGGCAGCAGGAAGGGAGGGAAGGCACAGAAACTTCCACCATCACAGGCAGGGTCGAGAGACAAGGCAGCCAATAGCATTAGTTTGTGGAAATCCAGGTATCAAGTTGGTGGTGGAGGTCAGGGAGGCATTTTAATGGTGATTATATGCTGGGGATCAAGAACATATCCTCCACATACTTTTTATATCTTAGCAGAAAAATGAGAGCCGCTGCCTGTATTTTAAACAGGTTTCTGATAAAAGTCAGTTATAAATGATTGTGTGGTTTTTCGGGTGATGTGAAATGACATTGTGTTTAGCTAATTAAGACTAGACAGACAAAAGGCAAGACTTTAATGGTAATTCAGCAAATGTGTACTTAGCTTTTACTCCGTGCCAGGCACAGCTCAGGCGGGCTCTGAGGAGGATCTGGCTAAAGGGCTGGGATGGGAAGGAGCATTGATGTCAGGCGATAGAGTCACTGGTTGACTGGCAGTTGAGGGGGGGTTCTCAGGTGGATTTGGTCTTGGGTTCTCCTTTGGGGTGCTGCTGGGTGGTCAGGTCATTCGCTGACCTCCTGCAGGAGCTGATCATCTCCTGGACAAGTGGAAGTCGAGGCATCAGACTCACAAGAGCCCTAGACCACCAGGAAGGGCAGGACTGGTCTGGGGGAAGATTCTGAACTCTGGGCATGAGGGGAGGCCAGGAACAGGCAGGCCAAAGGCCTCAGAGGAGTCAGAACTACAAGAATTGGTAGGGGAAGCTGGTTTGCAAAGGGAAAAGACCGAAGGAGAGGCAGGGGAGATGCAGAACAGGAGGAGGGGAGATGCCAGGATCTCCAGGGCTATGCTCCCACCTGCTCCCCCAGGACTCCCCATTGTGATTAAAACACACTTGGGCAGAGCCCTGAAGCCTTCCTTAGTCCTCTCCAATGGGTCTCCTGCCCGTGCTCTCCCAGATGCTCCCTTGCTAGAATCCACAGTCCTCATGGCAGTCAGAGTGATCTTTCAACAGCAAATAAAATCATGTGACTTCCCACCTTAAGACCCTCCACTCTTCACCATCTGCCTCAGAATGAGCTCAGCTTCTCACTCTGCCTGGCAGGCCACTTCGAGCTCTGACCTCAGCTGTTCCCATTATCCTTCCTCCTGCTCACTGTGCTTGTTTCTGGGGCCTCCAAGTGGGGTCTCCCTCTGGCTCTTCACACTCACAGGGCTGACTCCACCAACACCTTTGCAGGGACACCTCTCCCAGATTTCTGGCTAAAACACCCCCTCCCCACCTCTCAGCTCTTCACCAGTGCCTACCTAGCCTGCTGCATGTTTTCACAGCACTTTGTACTCATTCCTCAAGAGCACATGCCCTTTCTGTTTTGTTCCCTTGCCCTAGCCCCAACAGCTTCGGTTGCGCTAAGTGCCTGGTAAATACTTGTGGCCCAAAGGAATGGGTTCCCTGTGGCCTTCAGATTCCCGGTCCAGTTCTTGCTGAGGCTCAACTGTGTTCCAGCAAAAATCCTAACAGCCCACGTATAAATTCTCTCATGATTTCGCTTCTGATGCTTATTCACACTTTGCAAGCCCCAAGGTAGAGAAGCTGGATGGAGCGCTTCGGGGTGCGGCGAGAGAATGCTCATCCTGGTCTGCATTCAGACATCTGATCTGGGGCCTGACAGGTGGCTGCAGATGTCTCCAGCTGTCAAGAATCAGGGGACCATGAGAAATAAACGGTCTGTTGAGGGCATGGGGCAGGAATGGTTTTCTCCTTCAATACCAAGAGCAGAGCAGGCATTCGGACATCAGGCGGGTTTGCCTCTAGATTCAGAACCTTGGCTCTCTGAATGCAAGGAGTGAACACCAGCCCCCCGGGCTCAGGGGCTGGGTGGGCAGAGGAGCAGCTTCCTATCTGTTGGGGTTTGAAAACCATATTTCATCAGTGTCCAACCCCAGGTGGACAAGCTTGCCACTTCTACTGCCCTTCAGCCACCCCTGCCTGGGCCTGCTGGAGATGGGAGCCTGCTCAGCAGGCAGTGTGGACGCTCCTCCTCCAATCTTTTTTCTTTTGATTTTTACAACCCCTCTCTTCCTGTTTCCCCAGTTCCAGGGGGAGGTGAGGGCTGGCCTTAGTAGGGTCTTCACAGTCCTAGAGTGGGGTTGAAACCAGTCATTCACCCCACCCTGCACTCTTGGGCCACTGCTCAGAGAAGAGGGGAGAAGGGTGCAGAATCTCTTGACTTGGTGGGGAAGACAGAAGACACCCACTTTCCTTCTGCCTGCCTGAGTTGTGTCTCTCCCCAAACAGCGCTCCTGGCCAAAGTATTCAGCCCCGGCCCCTGGTCCCCAGCAGCCAGTCCACGCTCCCTTCTGCAGGTACCACCTGGAATGAATGCCCTCTCTTCTTCTCCTTGCCAAAACCCCCCTGTGCTTGAACCTAACTCCACCCTCTCTAATAAGTGTTCCTGGAAGACACAGGTAGCCAAGATCCCTCATCTGTGCCTACTGGTAACCACATTGTGGAAGGAGTGATCCTGTGGTCCCTTCAATATGTCAGGGTAACTGGGGTTCTGTGCTCAGGACTTCTCAGAACTTTTGCTGTAAAAGAACTGGCAGGAGGGAACTCAGCAGAACCCCTTGTGTAGTCTCCCCTGGCATAGGCCTCAATTCCCAACCTGCACCCCTGCCTCAGCACAGGCAGCAGCAGCCTTCTGGGCAAGCAGTCCACTGAACACTACCCTCTTGTGTCCTGTCTCCTCTGCCTTCCCAGGCCTACCATCTCCTCAAGCCTCTTCAATGCCTCTGTTTCCAGTAAGCCTTCCTGTCAGTACTAGAAATCCATCCCTCTAAGCTCTGTGCTTAGGAGGAGCATGCCACTGTCCAGCTCTTTTTCTCTATTCAATTTCCCCAAAGTCCAGTGTTTTTCTCTGGGAGACCAGAAGCAGCCTGAGGACAGTCACCTGTGCTGTGCCCCCGCTAGGGCTCCTGGTCCTGCGAAGCACAGCACCCTGAACATGACTGATTCAAAGCAAACAGAAACAGGGTCTGCCATCTGATAATTTCAACAATTACTTGCTCTCTTATATTGCCAATAAAAGTTTGGCCCATGAACACTTGCAACAGAATTTGAAACAAAAGGGAAGTAATTCTAGCAACAAAGGCAGCATGAACGGTTTTCTTTCCTTCTACTAACCTGCATATTTTAACAATAACAACACTCACAGGTCCACACACATTAAGGAAGTATATGTGCAGGTACGTGTAGTATACTACACTTAAGAAGATGCACAGATATACATACTTATGAAGATGCACAGATCAATTCCAAATGTTCCTGCGTTTAATTAGCTGTAGAGATGGTGCCAGAAACTTCCTGTGTAGCTCAGTATCTTCGCAAATGCTAACGTGCACCACTGGCCAAGCCGGGGCTTTCTACCCAGTGTGGCCCCTCAGAGGTCAGTTCAGGTCTCTGGACTCTAGCCCACAAAGGTTCCCAGGCTGACTTCTAAGCTTGGTACTCAGAGGGCAACTCCAATGCACCCTGGCCCCACTGCCTCCCGGCTCAGCCCTGACAACCAGGCAGACCACTGGCTTCCCCCTGAGTGTCCCTTTAGGGCCTCTTCCTCCATATTCTTCCATGAAGAACACACACTTCACCCCAGCCCAAGTGCTATGCGCTCCCCAGGCCCCCAACACATACACACTGGGATTCTCTCTTCCCCAAATCCCTCTTGCAAGGCACAAGGTCTCATCTACCCATACGTGTGCATGTGTGTGTGTGCATGTGTGTGTGTGTGTGTTATTTATCCCACACATGTTCCTTGGGGACAGGGTCTGTGCCTTGCCCATCCTGAATCCCCACAGGACTCAGAGTATGATCAAACCTCATTTAAGTTCCAGCTCCATTTACACTCCTGATTAATGGAGTCTCTCCCACAGCACGGTTGTGCTCTTCCTCCTAGCCAAGATAAAGCAGCTCCTGTCCTCACTCACCCCAGGGCGAAACCCAGCTGCCAACGCCTCAGTCCCCAGTCCGGTCCTCTCCCTGTCACCAGAGGAGGCCAGGTTTCTTGGATCCCTTAGGGGTAGACGCTTCCTTGGGTAATAGATACAACTCAGCCGCCAACCACTCCCTGCTGTGAGGATATAACAGGAGACAGCTGTTGATTTACAGGGTGAAAGCGCTGGAGGCTCAGCAGTAACCTAAACTCTCAGGCTCAGGAGGGAGGGAAGGGCACATAAAAGGCAAATAAAATTAGAACTCTTCCTCGCTGGGATGTGTGTGTTTGTGTGTGTGTAGCTGGTGTCTGTGGGTATATAGTGGGGGTGTGTGTGTGGTGGGAACATGGGGGGAAGTTAGTGGGGCAGTGAAGGGAGAAAAGGATGAATCCTTTGCACCGCACACCCTTAAAGTGGACAGGGGAGCAGTGAGAGTTGACAGTGACAGCGCATGTGGATTGAGACATTGCCCAAAAATGGGGGGCACTTTATTTTTTATTTCTTTTCAGATAACTAAGGATTTTATTTTTCTGTCTTTGCCAAAAGCTGACAAATGACAATTAAATGAAAGTTAGTTGCAACCTAACATTTGTAATCTTAGACCAAATCCATAAACCTTTATATTCTTACTTTAAAATTCATTGGTCTACCTTAGATTTTGAATGGATGTGCAATCTCATGCCTTGGCCATTTGAAAAATAATGACCCATTGAATTATTCATATTTTCCAAATATTATTTTATTTTTTTAATATCAAAATATCATATTCATTTATATCACCACCAGTCTCACCAGAAAAGTCTTTAAATGGAAATATCCTGAGGTGTCTAGTATTTTTCATACTTTACAGGTAACCCCAGTAGATTAAAATTTGCAGTGTCTTGCTCAGGACCACTGGGAATCAAGAGACCTGGTCCAGCCACTGGACCGACGCCGCTGCTTGGAAAGCACACAGCACAGTCCACGGAGACTTAGATCCAGACCCATAAGCAGGCACATCCTCGAGCCTAGTCAGGGGACATACAGTCTGCACCTCCTCAAGCTGTGAGTTGGGTTTTTTTCACCTACAAGATGACAATGTCACCAACAGCAGCTAACATTTGTTAAGTGCTCAGGAAGTACTTACCCCAAGATCACATACTCTCGCATGACGCTGGGAGGTAGGAAGTATTATTATGCCCACTTGATGCAGATGTGAAAGCTGAGGACCCAGAGTGCACTTTATTTTTTTAATCAGAATAGGGAAGGAAGATCTAAAGGAGACTGGACAACATGTCTGTTGTCTGAGACCACCCACCACCTCGCACTTGCCCCTTCCATGCTCAGGGGACAGTAGGTGAGCAGTGCTCCTCACTGAATAGGAAAGAAGTCCACAACAGGTAAAGCCTCCTTGGATCAAGCAGCCACTGGGGCCTTGGCCCGGGTGCCAGCACCGTCATGGACACTGCTGGAAACTGAACTCCTGGCCCAGGGCTGAGGTGCAGGCCTCTTAACCCAAGGCAAATTCTTAAGCCTTAGATTTCGGAGCTTTGGCATCACTGAACATCACTGTGAGCCTTTAAAAATCTTTCTTTTTTTTAATTTTCAAACTTAAAAAAAAAAAACCACTAAACTTACAAGAAGACAGTGTGACGCTCAGACACACATGACGATAAAGGAAATTACCTGTGGGTTATCCCAACAGTGTACTCTACATGGCTAAATGCAAATGCAGGAGGCTGTGAACACACTGGGCTGCAAACACAGGTACGCATACACTGGAACTGAGAGACACCCCAGTGCCAGGACTGAATTCCAGCTTCCCACCCTGCCCCACCTCCCACATTTTCATTAAGATGTTTCTTCGAATTTTCAGACGCATTGAAAAAAAAAAAAAAATCAAGAAAATTTCTGGCTGCAGACTGGGAGGTTGTTTTGGTCAGAGAGACCCCTGGTGGCTCTTGAGCTAAACCACAGTGTCAGGCCCAAAGATGCTTCTCTTGCCCCCAGCTGTCTCCTGGACAGGGCGCTGGACTCCTCTGAGCCTAGTTCCCTCAACGGTGGAAATGGGCCAGTGACGCAAATTGCACTAAACACCACAGTGAGCACCAGGAGAACCCAGCTCACGGCCGGCTCATGTTGTGTGAACATGGTCAGTCGCCTGCCCTTACCAATTCATGGCAGGTCCATCCTGCGGTTTCCTACAGCACCTCTCCATGTGGTCGGGGAGTTGGTTCACCGTAGAAGGTAAACTTAACCTTACCTTACCTTACCTATGGTAAACTTAACCTTACCTATGGCCCCAATGTGGCCAACCACAAAAGGAAACATCCCTCCCTGAAATCATGTTTGCAAGGTTTCCTTTTAGGGGGAATTATGACAGTCTTCACCCCTTTATGCATTTCCAAATGCTTACATTTTTGCTATAAGCTGTTATTAAGTTTATATTAAGAATAATAGCCATTCCTTTTCAATAGGGGAAAAAACACTAAATTTCCATCAATTCTTGTTTTCGTCTTAGCCCATGGATGATTTTACATCTGTTTATTCATCTTTTTGAATAGGAAAAAAGGAGACTCTGGGATTTTGCAGCATTATTTAACATTCTCATATTCTATCCTGTAATTTTAACCGTTGTCATTGTCTTCACACAAAGAAAAACAGCAGACATATAGACATCTCCCTCTGGAATGAGCCTAAACAATGGTATTTACGTCCCTGCCCAAGCAGAGTTTGAAAATGAAGAAAGGGGAGTGGTTTCGTTCGACCAGCTCCACAATACTTTCCCACACACCAGGCTAATCTGAAAAGGGAAACAGTGTCAGCAGGAGTGGCTGCTCAGAGCACATCTTTGGATATGCATTCCTTGCCATCTCTTCTTAAACAAAAGGTGCATTTGAGGAATAGTTTTTATGCAAATAAAATTTCTGTAACTCCAGAAGAATTTTATAGCATTAGAAAATTTATCTGTTGACATGATTTTTTCTTAAACAAAACAAAAAATCCTCTCTTCTGTAATTGAAATCCTTTTCTAATTGATTTGTTTGATTGACTGATTTTGTTCTATGTTGATTTTTTAAAAAATAAAGTTAATTTTTTGGGGGGCCTCCCCTGGTGGCGCAGCGGTTGAGCGCTGGGCTGCGAAGCTGCCCACAGCCTCTGCAGCGCCGGTTTGATCCCCGGCTGCTCCCCGGCCACCGGAGGAGGGTCCCACATGGCGCGCAGACCTCCCCTGCCGCCCGCTGCTCCCCTCAGCAGTGTATTTCTTTGTCACTCTGCCTGTTCTGTTCCCGCTCTGGCTCTGGAGAATTCTCTTGCCCTCCTGCACTTCTGACTGTACCCAGTGCTTATGTAAATAAATAATCTTTAAAAAAAAAAAAGTTAATTTTTTATTAATCTTGGTTCCTTAGTAAAATAGCAAAATGTTTTGAGAATCTATTTTTTTTGACATGTTCATTTCCAGATAACTTTTTTTAAAAAAAAATAAAACTAGAATTGCTACATTCATTTATTCAAAAGGGGATCCCTTCACAATTCTTCACTAAGGTCTAAAAGACTGAAAATTTATCAGGAATAGACAGATTTTAGGATTTACTCTGGTATACGTGGAATCATTTCAGGGAAATTTGCTCAAGTTTTAGAAAGCATCTATTTTCTAAGGAAATGGAGTCTCTTCCTAAAATGGCATTAACTCTCCCTTTCCACGGGAGAGGTCTGAGACATGAAATATGCTAGCAAATTGGACACCCACGGCTGCTCTCTAGCTGCACGAGCATATTGAGCCACAAGACAATCACCTCAGGGATCCTACAGAGAAGTTCTGTATGAGGGTGCAAAAGGGGTTGGGGTGGGATCTTGAAATATTATAAAAGATTATGTTACCATGGGGCCTCCCTGGTGGTGCAAGGGGTTAAGCATCAGCACTATGAAGCAATCCGCAGCTAATGCAGCACGAGTTCGATCCCTGGCCAGGAAGATGACCCACATGGCACAGCAGACCTCTCCTGACTCGCATGCTGCTCCTCTCAGCAGTGTATTTCAGTCAACCCACCTGTTCTGCTCCCCACTCTGTCTCTGGTGAATCCTCTCCCTGCTCCTACTTCTGGCCTGTGTCCCAATTCTTGTATGCATAAATAAATAAAACTATTTTTAAAAAAAGATTATGGGCCGCCCTGGTGGCGCAGTGGGTTGAGCGCAGCACTGTGAAGCTGTCCGCAGCCTCTGCACCGCGGTTCGATTCCTGGCCAGCCAGGGAGATACCCACATAGCCCAGCAGACCTCTCCTGTTGTGCCCTCTGCTCCCCTCAGCAGTGCTTTTGGTCCGTCTGCCTGTTCTGCTCCCCACTCTGTCTCTGGTGAATCCTCTCACCCTCCCGCGCATCTGACCTGTACCCCAGCTATTGTATAAATAAAAAATAAATCTTTAAAAAAAAAAAGATTATGTTACCAGCATGTCTGTGGAGCCAAACGAGGGCAAAGTTCTAAAGTGCTAAAGTGATAGCTTGTGTCAGTCACAACTTTAAAACACCCATTTCCCTTTTGAGGAGTGTTCATTTAGGCCAGTTGTTCTAACATAGTTATCTCCTTTCACTCTTCAGGATCATGGGGATCTCCCCTGCCAGGTATTCCCTTTCACTCTTAAAAGCTTCCTGGTTTGGGTGATGTGACACTGTCACCTCACCCGCAGGTATAGCTCACCAGGCCCTGCCACTCCAAGGTGCCCTGGGTCCTCCCAACAGAGCTCCTCATCCAGACTCCCCCACCACAATACTTCAGGGTCAACGAACCCAACACACAGCCCCAGTGACTGAAATGTGTGCACGTGAGCACAGCCTTTTGTAGACGGTCGTTCTATCCACAGAAGTGCAACTTGTCAGCTCGTCTGGGCCTGTGTCTGGCCTAGCGGGGCAGATGCCTCTATGGGCGCTGCCCTTCAGGATTCTCTCCACACACCACTGAGGCAGGCGCGGCAGGCATATAGTAGAGGGACTCACAACGCTGGAGCGGGCCAACTGGACACCCTCCGGTTAAAATCCTTTAACACCCACCTCTGGTTAAAATCCTTTCTTTCTGAGCCCCCAAAGGGGCACCAAGCAAAGCCAGTTCCTGGTGGTTCTTGCTGAAGACGGTGCTGCACTTCTCACAGAGCCAGCCAAAGGCAGGTATGTAGATGAATAAAAAGAAACTTTATTCTACTAGAGTATGGAACGTTCTTGAAGTAAGAATTACTCTTATCTGACCAAAATAGATTTCTTACACTTTGAACATCTAACAGGTTATTTTCTGTACAATTATATAAATATTTTCATATTCAAATAAACATGCTTATGGTCCTAAAAGCTTCTTGAAAAATCAATACAATTAGATTCTTTAGACAATGATTAGCCTCATTAGAAAACAAGGAACATTCCCGAGACATCTGAGAATAAAGAGCAGACAACAGGACAGGGAGCAGAAAGGGCAGGAGAGGGAAAAGGAGATTGAAAGCAATAACACACAAACCCCTGCACTTGAGTTTTACCAGATGAGTAAGACCCAGCAAAAACTAAACTATATGCAAAAATGGAAACAAATCAGCTAGGGGGAAGGTGAGATGACTGGCTGGTCAAGTTTCACTGTCAGTGAAACTTGGATGACTCTGTCCTGGCAGATGTGTCCTTCTAGGAGCAGGGGTCTTTCTCTTGTTTTTTCTTATCAAGCAAACTGCTATTCGAGGTGGCAGCAGAGATAGAGAAAAGACTACAAAGCCCACAGCCATAGATTCTGAGCCTTGTTCTGGCATGCGCAGTGGCTGTGTGACCTAGGCAGGACCCGAGCCTGTGTCACTGCCTGCTGAACAAGGACAGTAATGTCTACTTTGCTGGTTTGCTGGGAGGAGTAGTGGCAACTTACAGAAAGTGCTGACAATGTCCCTGGAAAATAACTGATAATAGATAACTAAGATTATTTTGTATGTGTGACTTTACCCAAGAATTTATTCAGATTCTATAGTCTACTCACTGTGGTCTGTCAATTACTACTGATTTCCGAGTCTAAAACTGGCCCAGTCCAGCCCCTCCAATGCCAATCACAATGAAATTTAGAAATAGACTTTCCTTTAGGACACTGTGGCTGCTCCTCTTCTAAGACGCCAGCTCAGTATGAAGATGTGGAGGTTCCCAGAGGGGCCTGTGATTCGGGTACCATTGTCCCCCTGGAGTGGCACCATACAAGGGGCACCACTGGACTCTACAAGGTGACAGTCACACAACAGACCATGTGATCTAAGCTCCTAGAGCCACATGGAGGCTCCCGCATCACACGCCTTCCCCAAGGGACACCTGTTTCAAGCACCACAGGCCTCCTGGGCCCAAACACTTGGACCCACAGGAGGCCAGATTCTGGACTCTCAAGTCTCAGGTTCTGAGATGCTCACTCCAAATGGGCAGCGTGAAGCAGCAGCAGCCCTCCATTCTGTGCAGTGAGCAGCTATGCCTCACGGAGAAGGGAGAAGTGGCACATAAGCAAGAACACTCATCAACTGGGAGAGCAGCGTGGCAAGGTCTGTGGCTGGGTGTGTGAGTGAGCAGATTCAGACAGCAGCACACACACGAGCGCCCTGGGAGAAGGGCCTCAGAAAGCAGCAGGGACATGAGGCATTAGTCCTGCCCTCAAAGACGACAGGGATCCCCAGTATCACGGACACAAAAGGAAGAGATTGTGCCCGCAGAAAACAACAGGTGCACTTGAGGTAAACTGTGGTCTCAGATACGTAATGCATATGGGCATCATCAGAAAGAGCCCAACACTGAGCCCAACACTGAGGTTTCTTTGATGAGTTCTATAGAAAGGCCCAGTGAAGTTTTTGGTCCCGATGAGATTTTCATTTCACATGTAATCACCCCTAATACTAAAGCAGAGGTCTGTGAGGAGGGTTGACTCCTCTCCTCTTCCATAGTCCATCAAGGCTTCCAACAAGCTCATGCCAATGGCACAAGAGGGCCAGGATGTCTTATGCTGGTGCCAAACGGTATCCGAGCAGGGAGGTCTCACCCAGGAGCCACATCTGGATGAGGCCAGGCAATGCAGAGGGATGACCGGGAATAGCCAGGGAGTGGAGTCCTGGCTGAAGAGGGACACTGCCCACCTTCAGGCTGCTCACTGGGACTTCACTTGCATGGCGTGAACATCATCCATGGGGAGGGCCTGGCTGCTGCTCAGCTAGGAGATGCCTGCATCTGCCTGGGGTTTCAGATGCACTGCTCCTCATCCCTGTCATTCAGCAGCAGAGACCACTTGTCCCCACTATCATCAGCCATGGTGGTGTGCCGAGACAGTTTGTCAGACCGCAGGGAAGACAGTGACACCTGGCTGATGTAGCTGACCTGGTCCCAGGCCGTGGCCCCAGGGGAGTCCCGGCGCCGGTCATCCATGCCAATGTGCACGCTGACCTGGGATGCAGTCAGGGGCTTCATGCGGCCATGGGCCTGGGCCTCATACCTCTCCTGGTCAGGCTTCCTGTAGCTGGAAAGCAAGAATCCAAGAGCATGTAAGCCATTCTAAACACACAGGCTTTTGGAAAGTCTAAAGAAGGCCTCTCAGCCAATTCTTTCGATAACATCCCGTATCAAACCTCATGGGTTTTAAAGGAAAAAATACTGGACTCCTCAGGTTCAGCTCTAAGTTACACAATTCAGAAATTCCTGTCCAAATGCCTGACATTTACTTTGGTTAAATGAAAGCATGAATAAACAAACGTCTTTTTTGAATGTGTATATAGGAGTAGTAACACGCAGAGTAACTGGAACAACGAAGCACGTGAGGACCATTCAGCGGAAAATGATTTGCTGATGCATCATTATACAAACACACACCTGGCTCCACTTGGGCTGCGCCAGTCTGTGCCTCAGGTGGATGCGCCGGGAACCTGAGCCCAGCACACACTCACTGCCAACCCGGAGCCCAGACCTGCCTGTGCATGCAGACTGAAAGGCCTCCTCCCCTGGGGCCACCCCCACCACACGGGGACTCACCACTTGAGCTGCAGCGATGAGAGGACCACAGACACAGAGGAGGCCGCCATGGCCGCTGAGCCCATCCACGGCTGCAGCACGATACCGATGGGCATGAAGATACCTGGCCGAGGAGAGGAAAACACTCACACTCAGCCCAGAGGAGAGGGCAAGGAACAGTCCCCCCTTAGCTGCTCACCGTGGCGCTCCCCCTCAGGTGGCTAAGAAAGCCCTGCTGCTGTGTGGCAACCATATGCTTGCAGTCTCTGAACTGGACGTCTCAGAGCTGGGCAGCTGGGCAGCTGGGCAGCAGGGCTGCCGTCAAGGGGTCTGGGGCCTCTCACCCTCACTCTCAGGAGGAACTCCAGGGGAGCTGGGAATCTCAGGGTCCCCAAGGTGCAGTGTGGGGCAGTGGCAGGGCAGGGAGAGCCGAAGGGAAAGAAGCAAAAGGCATAGGGAACCCGCTGTGCTGAGGCACCTCAGGCACATCATTGACACACTGTTAATGACAACAGGCCCTGTCTCTATGACCATCTTCCTCAGGGCTTCAGAGCACCTTTCCAAAGGGCAGAGAGCCACTCAGCACAGCAGGGGGAGCTGAAGTGAGAGAGTCATGTTTAAAATCTTTAGGTCTCAGGCCCTATAGAAGCTATTCCTTGCAAAAGTGTCTGGATTTTTCCCTATCTTGTGACACAAGATACAACGGGGGAGAGAGCTGTCACACAGCAGACCCATCTGTTTCCATAATCATTTCTGAGAGTCAGGGCAAAAGCCTGGCTGTCTTAATTCCTAAAGTGAGGCTCTGAAACACTAATCACTGTGCCTAGTGTGTAGCAGGTAGCTTATATTGTTAATAATGGTTAATTTTTAGACTGTGAGCCTTAATAAATGGTTCAGAACACAGGGCCACAGTAAGTTAACAGTCAAGCATCTTGGCCTGATTGTCGGAGAACTAGAGGGAATGATGGCTGGGTTGTCTCTGTGACTTCTCATTTACCTTAAGAGACTGGCAGAGGTGAACACATAACAAATGAACCCATCTTAAAGTGTCTCTGGTCAGTCAGCCCGTGAGGTGGGCTAGTCAGTAAGTTGGGCAGGAACCAGGCAGACAGCTAGAAGCAAAGGTAAGAGAGCAGGTAAGAGCCGCCCTACCTGCCGCAATGGGTATCCCCACCAGGTTGTAGATCAGCGCCAGGACCAGGTTGAGGCGGATCCTCCAGACGGTCCTCTTGGAGAGGTGAATGCTCGCCACCACGTCGAGCAGATCGTTCTGCAAGACAGGACAAGTGAGGAGTTCTGTCCACGCCCTTGCGCTCCCTAACCTGGCCCACAGGGGAGGATGACCAAGGGCCGCGCTCACTCTGATGAGGACGACATCAGCTGCCTCGATGGCGACATCTGTGCCTGTCCCGATGGCAATGCCCACGTCGGCCCGGGCTAAGGCCGGGGAGTCGTTGACTCCGTCTCCCACCATGGCGACTTTCTTCCCTGCGTTCTGCAGTTCCTGGACCTTGGCCACCTTGTGAGAAGGCAGCACCTCTGCAAAGACTTTGTTGATGCCAACCTAAAAGGAAAGGAAAACAGCATCCCAAATAAATAAATGCATGACCACGCCCAGTATCAGCCAAGGACAGTGAACGGCTGACTGCGAGTCACCTTTCTCCCCTCCCCTCAGCCTCCAGGTCCAGTCAGTGATGGCAAATTCCAGGTCACATGGCCAATCCACTTTGCCCCACCCCACGGTCCTGCAGAGGTTTAGGCTCCTGCTACATCCAACCTCCCCAACTTTCTTCTCCATGTGTCATCCTGTGGTCTTTCCAAAGCACTAATCATCTCATCATGGTACTCTCTTGCAGTCCTCCAAAATGGACCCCACTTCACTTAGTACAACATCCTGACTTTTCGTCTGCTTCTTGAGGTCCCTCTAGCCCTTGCTCCTGCCATCTCCAGCTCCCACAGACATACACTGGCTCTGCACACTCAGCTCCCTGCACTCCCCGACTCACTGTTCCCCAAACCTCCCAGGCAGCCTGGCACTGCTACTCTGTCCTGGAAACATGGGATCTCCTCTCTCTATCCCTCCCCTGCTTTTTCCTCTCACCACTCCTGACTCAAGCACCATCTCCCAGGGAAGGCCTGGGACAGACTCTGATAGACCCTGTCAGGCCAGGAGCATGTTATGGGCTCCCACATGTTCCCTGCATGCTTCTGCTGCAGCTGCAAGCATATCATTTGTACTCGCCCACTGGTCTAGCCTTCCTGCAGGATCACGAGCCTCTCAAGGGTAGGTGTCCTCTCCACCCCTTTCTGTAGCCTGTTGCATGGGCAGTGCTTATAGAAGTACTAGCTGATGATGCACAAGTTTTTTCACAAGCTGATGATGCACAAGTCCAGTATTAGCAAGGAAGGCCTTGCAGAGTGAGGTAATGCTGCTTTCCGCATAAGAAAGCATTTCAGGGCCTCCCCGGTGGCACAGCGGTTGAGCGCTGGACTGCGAAGCTGCCCACAGCCTCTGCAGTGCCAGTTCGATCCCCGGCCGCCAGCGAGTGTTCCACATGGCGAGCAGACCTCTCCTGCTGTGCCTATTGCTCCCCTCAGCAGTGTATTCTTTTGTCAGTCTGCCTGTTCTGTTCCCCGCTCTGGCTCTGGTGAATTCTCTCACCCTCCCACGCTTCTGACTGTACCCAGTGCTTGTATAAATAAATAAATAAATCTTAAAAAAAAAAAATAGCATTTCATTTTCAAAAGCAGACTCTTATCCACACATTTTTTTGGTGGAGAGAGGTCTATAATTTTCAGGAATTCACAGTTGAGCCATCGCCACATGAGGAGTCAGGCAAGCATGTGGCAAGGTTGTCCTCACAGCCCAAACTTAGACTCCAGGGACTGAGGTGCTTTGCGTAGGACCCAGGCATTTTTCTGGCACACCAAGTGAGGAGGGCTGAGCTGGCAAAATATCCCTTTAACAAAAAGCTACGGGGTTATTTCAACCCTCAGGCCATAATTCTCCCCCCTCCCCACCCCCATTGCAAAGACTGGAAAATAGAGAATGCTGGAATAGCTTTTTCCATTGCTGCAATCTGTCATGCATGAATCACAGCATCCAGGGACCAGGACATGATCTTGCAGCAACAGCACAGTGATCTCGGGTGCTATACAGCCAGGAGAAGAATAAAGCTCATGCAGAGAAAAGCACTGGTGAAGGGAAGACCAGAAGCAAAGCTGAGCACTGGAGGCACTGGGGCCTTTTTTTTTTTTTTGTTACCCCCAGACAACTACTTCTGTGAGCTTAAAGTCCCTTGCAGATGTCCCCAGCTCCCGGCACCGGGCCCACACCTGTGTGGCAATGGCTCTGGCTGTCTTCCGGTTGTCCCCCGTGATAAGAACCACATCCACACCCATGCTCTTCAGCGTGTGCACAGCCAGGGCAGCTTCCGGTTTGACAGCATCTGAGATGGCGATCATGGCACAGAGCACACCTGAAGGAAGCAGCACAGGTAAGGGCACACCAGCGCAGCACCGGGCAGCCCGGGGGAAAGCAGATTGAATGACTGGGAACAGTTTTTATAATATCCTGTTTCATGCAAAAAAAACCTGAAGGCCAAATTAGGATAATGGCTGACTTCATTTTCTTCTTTAGAGGTCTTGGAATTTTCCAAATTTTCTACAAGGAAAGTCTATTACTTTACAGAGTACCTGACTCATAATAATATATGTTAGCTATTAAAGTAGGATAAACAACAACGTAACTTTGAAAAGTGACAACTGTCCAAATAGCTAGAAAATCAATCCTTTTTGTCTCTTCCTACTGAAAAATTTTTGTGGAATTTTTTTTTCAGGAATGTCTAGATACTGAAGCAGGAGGCCGTGGAGGCATGACGAGAACAGAGAGGTGAGGGAAGTACAAGCGCCTTCGGTTCCGCCAATCCTGATCTGATGAGCTGAGGGGACTGCGGGTTCACAAGAATGTAGATTTGGTGGTAGGAAGAAGAAATGAAGAGAATGGGGGAACAGGATGTATTTGGCAGGAACATTCAAAATAGAGCGACATAAATTATGATTTCTGATTTGCCCAGTTGTACATGAGGTGGCAGAAAACAACAACTAAGCAAGATTCTAAAGTAAATTTTTATCTCCCTGCGATGGAAGGCCCGAGAGATAATCCGAGTACTGAGACACATGCATCTCGAGCAGCAACGCGTACACCCAGTTCTATAAACCAGTGAAAAGTTGCAGATCTCATTAAAGGCAGCCTATTAGGTTGCTGGAAAAGTGATGATGCATTTTTTCATAGAAAACTGAAAAAAGACACGATTTTTCCGACAACCCAAGATGATTAAACCTCTCAGAAGGTGACTTGCTGTTTTGTCTGCAGTGCTGGAGAAGGATGACTCTGAACCGCCCACTTACACAGAAGCAAATGATGATGGTGAGGACAATTCCCAGAGCAAGGATTCAAGGACAGAGCTGGCTCCTGGGTGATGATGGAGATAACAAGAAAGGGGCCCAGGACCGAGAATGAAGTGAAACGGAGGGCAAGGCAACCTTTTAGAAATAGAACTAAATTTAGCAGAGAGGAAGAAATTTTTTTAAGGGAAGAATCTATTTTTGCCTGACATTTCTAACAAACTTCATTTTTTGAGAGCAAAGAAAGGCGTGAGCAAAGCGATACCATCAATAGCCACCAGGATGGCCGTCTGGCCTTTCATCTCGTGATCGGCCATAGTGTCGCTGATGTCGCTAGAAATGGTTAAGCCATTGCGCCTCATCCATTCGCGGTTTCCAATCAGCACGGAGAAGGTATGGGGGGCCACATCTGTTTAAAAGAGTATGTGGTTATTCCCAAGTTGTTCAATTTCACTCTGAGAAAGAATTAAAAAACAAACATGGGATTCTTTTAAGAGCAAAACCCTCATTTAACCCTTCTGAAAAACCAAAACCTAGTAAATGCCTCTCAGAACCCCATCCTTAAAGGACCAGGGAAAACAGTATAACTAATATGTAGTGAATTAAAATGGGGCATTAAAAGATAATTATGCTGTATGTGTGAATATGTTATAACGTAAGAAACATGATACAGTTCCTTATTTGCCTTTCAACGTACCTGATGAATTTTTTTCTACAGGGATTAGAAGCAGTCAGTTATCTGTCTAGCACCAAATGCTGACTAGATTAATCACTGCTTGGTATAGGTGACCAAGGTGAATCAGCAGTTAGTCTATATCTACGAAATGTCTAAAAACTATACCTCCTGAAAGGCCAGTCTTCACCCGTCACCTTCTGACCGTGTGTGCTACTAACGTAGACTGTCACTCACAGACCAACCCGTAGATGCTAAGTGAAAGGCCGGACAGTAGATTTACATCACTACAGGGTGGCAGATGGCTCCTAACAGTGCAGTCAAAATCAGAATTTAAATACCAACACATTAAAGAGAAAACACTAAACATAGGTTTTTGGGTTTGGGGCTGGGGTTCCCACACCCTTATGCTGATAGCTAGCCAGCTGTCCTTAGAAAAAGAAAGGCCCTTATTCAGAAACAGCTGTCAGCCCACCCAGCGGCCGTTCTTGGCTTGGGCACACCATTTCCATCTGCTGTGCCCGACTGCTGCCAGCTCTGTGCATACTATGCAGCCATCAGAAATCCACCACATGGAAGCTTTCCTGTTTAGGAAGAACAAAAGTAGAATTTCCATCTGTCTACTTTGTAGCTTATGAGAAGTAAAACTAACTTGGAATAAGAAAGAGGGGACTCAAGATTATGAAGCAGAGAAGCAATACTCTATGAATTTAAATAACATGCTACTTTTGTCTGCTGTTAGTGTCAAAATTGAGATGCATCAAAGAGAGAAACTGCAGGTTTTCCAGGGAAGACAGGCATGTAGGGCACCTGCCGTGAGCCACCCTTGTCCACAGCAGGAACACACAGACAGTACTCCCTGTGGAGCACCGTTTGGCACACCACCATCTGAGTCAGCCCAGCCCAGCCCCTGCAGCCACAGACACAAAGGCCAGGGCACCTGTTTCCGCAGGAACACTGCCAACCCCGTTCAGGTGAGTGGGCCGCTCGCCCAGCGGGTGCTCGCTGTGGGCCAGGATGCCTTCCACACTGCTAACTTTACAGCCAATTCCACAGCCTGGCACTGACTGGAAATCTGTGCAGTATCCCAAAGTCTCTGTCCCGAGTTCCTGGAAAGGAAGCAAGGAGGGTAAAAGACCAGAAAGCAGGAAAGTGAGCGGAGGGAGAGTTGGGAGGGGACAGCACCTACCAGAATTAAGAGGGAAGCAGAACTGCAGGGAAAGGTGAAGAGACTATTAACTCAGGAATAGAGACATTACAATATTAAATTAAACAGCCTAAACTCTCTCCTTGGTGGATGCTTTGTGACAATGTACAGTTGCAGGCCAGAAAGAAGAAAGGCACTTCACCTTCAGTTATGAGTGTGCAGGTATCAAAGAGGAGAGATATTTTTGTGCTGGAAACAGTTTCAGGAAAACAATGGGATAGATGAGTGGTAAGAAAGCTCCTCTGAGATAACTACCATTCACGAGACCCAGGGAGGAGTGGTGACAGGCAGAAGAAACATGCGAGGGCTGTTCTTACTTGGGTTAACAAAACAGCAAGGGAGGATAACTGCGGGTGAGGGTAATTCTTCCTGAAACATCAGCAGGGTGAGATGTGGAATGACAGGCTGTCTGACCTTACACGAGACAGAACATGAAATGAGATTTCTGTAAGAGTCCTATCCAAGGAGAGTTGTCAATTTTTTTTTCCTCCAAGCATCCATGACACCTTTCTACATTTATTGAGAATTTTTTTATGTATTCAGGTCATTTAAAATTTGGGGGGGGGGCAATATTGTGGCACATCATGTTACCTCAAAATTCAGATTGAAAATAGAAAACTAATAGGCCCTTCTATGGGGGAGAGATCAAAGAAATAATGCTTCCTCATTAACTGTGCCAAGACTCCCCTGGCCCCTGAGCTCACTTCTGCTGCTTTCTCTCCATCTCAGGTGCTCCCAGTTGAGTGGATTCACCCTCCCGCACTCCTAGCATCCCATTCATTTTTGTATCCCTTTGCACTAACTGCACATAAAGGTCTGAATTTATGCTCTGTCTCCCCCCACTGACCGCCTGCTCCCAAAGGGCACAATTCACATCTTACTAGTTTTTGATGTCCCAAGCACAGATGCTCAGTAAATGCTCAAGAAGGCTGTTAACACTGAACTGCTCTTGTGATGATCTGGAAATGTGACAAGGGACCTATCAGTATGAGTTGTAGCTCCGCCAGCCCTAGACCACACCACCAAGGCCTCTCAAAGGCAGCTGACACAGGTGTGCCAGTGGCAGCCAGGCCAGAAGGCATGTGAGAAGGAAGGAGCGGGGAAGCTTCTAACCTACCA
Organism: Talpa europaea; assembly: GCF_964194135.1. NCBI lineage: Eukaryota > Metazoa > Chordata > Mammalia > Eulipotyphla > Talpidae > Talpa > Talpa europaea. Next base: position 81,974,003 of record NC_140072.1, read on the forward strand.
GGGAGCAGGGCAGAAGAGCAAGCCAGGGAGGAGGTCTGAAGATTGAGGGAATGAGCATGCCAAGTCTACATACCTCTTTACAGTATTTGGTGACTGCAACACCCAAGGGGTGCTCACTGCTAGCTTCAGCCGTCCCCACTACAGCAAGCACCTTCCTGAGGGGCAGTGTGGCCATGTCCACAAGCAGGAGGACCCGCATGACTCTGGGGACCCCATGGGTAATGGTGCCAGTTTTGTCAAACATCACCGTCTTTATCTGCCAAAACAACAACATCTTGGTCACTGCAAATACAAATGAAAGGGGCTATGAGAGTGCACCAATCTGGAGACAGGACTTCATTCAATCCACCTCAAGCAGACAATACTCCTTGACAGCTCAATAACATAATCCTCTGCAATTAACCCTGGGTCCAACCACATCTATGCAAAGACATTGCTTCCCTCTTTGCTCAGAGAAAGTCCATACTGTGCTTAACCTTCATCAGGTTGAACCAGAAACTCCCACTCTGATGTAAAAAAGATTGCATGGTATGTCTCCCAGACAGCAACATGGAACAGATTTCTCCTTGTGTCAGTCAGAACCACAGCCAGAAGAGTCTGCCCATCTTCCTGCCTGCTGATGTCTGGACAGCCAACCACCGCTTTATCTGGCCTGCACAGTGCAAAACCTATTGAGAATAAAATTCTCAAACTCTAAGTTCAAGGAAGACAGGAAGTTTCCTTGGCCATATTAACAAGTAACCACCATCAACCCCACTTAGCTAATGCAGCCCTGAACAGTCCCCACCCATCTATGCTCAGCCAGAGGGCCAGGCCAGCACTAAGCCCCCCTGCTTCTGAAAGTCCACCAGTCTCTGAACCCCATACTTCTACGAAGTCAGCTACTTGCTGGGTTCACACTATCTCACCAGCACAGTTCACCTTATTTAGCAAACAACAGTTTTTTGTTTCCAACGCTAAGCAGTGAACTCTTTGACATACAAAGTGGTCTTCCTCCAACAATTCTTCTTTCTTTTTAGTCCAGCCCTCACGCTGCAGCCAGAATGATGTTCCCAACAAATAACCTAGTTATGTAGACACTTTACACCCTCTGTGGCTCCTTGTTGTTCTGGGTTAAGTTCTGCATCTTTTGTAAAACCTTGAAGGCACACCTTTCCCTTCCATCCTGTCCTCAAGATTCATCTGTCAATTTCTGTATGACTTTCTTTTGGTATCTCATTTATCTATTCAGCAAATAACTGTTGAGTGCTGGCACTGGGAAAGATGCTGGGGATGAACCAGTGAGGAACAAGTTCATGGTCCCCCATTGGAGGAGTCTAGGATGAGGCATGCAGCATATCTCCCCATATGCTGTATTGTCTGCTGTTCCCATCACCAGAGCTCTCTCCCCAAACTCTGGACTGGCCAGCTCTTGCTCAGTTGTTAGGTCTCAAATTAGCCTTTAATTTTCTCCCCTCATCTCCAGTCCAACACAGGCAAGTCTAGGTTAGGCCCTGGTAAACCGCACAACCCACACTCTCATAGTACTGGTTAATTATTGACTGTTTTCTGTCCTGCTCACTAAATCATAAGCACCTTGACAGTCAAGGACTGTGACCATTGCCAGGGTCTAGCAAGGACTCACCCATAGTAAATGATCAACAAATTCTCTAAATAAATGGAAAGGTAAAAGGTCAGGGATTGGTATGTTGGATCAAAGGAAGACCCTTCACTAGCAATGTTTCTCACTATTCTACTCCCCAAAGTCACAGGACCCCTCTGCTAATCACATGAACACAGAGTCAGTTTTTTTCTCTGGAGCTTGACTACGTAGGCATGGAGTCTGGCTTCTCAGCTGCAGACAAGTTACCTTGCCTCTTTCTACTACAGTTCCCTTATCAGTAAAATAAGAGTAACAAGCATCCACCTCAAAGAGTTGTTGATAACACCTAACCAATTAATAAACCATTTAATTCTGTAACTATTAAGTGTTGCTGCTGCTATCATCACTATCAGTCCAAGTTTTTTGTTTTATTCACTTCACAATGTTATCTAGAGCCTCTTTCAGGTTTTTCTCTTAATACCAAGCTGAAACTTTTTCCATTAGATACTTTTTCCATTAGAACTCTCCAAGTTTAAAAAAAGTAATAACCAGGTAGTACATATAGCTATAAAATCATCCCAGCTGAGACCCATGAGTCAGCAAGGAGCACAGAACCAACCTTGTGGGCCATTTCCAGGGGCTTGCCTCCCTTGATGAGGATGCCATTTTGGGCGGCCACCCCAGTGCCCACCATGACTGCCGTGGGTGTGGCCAAGCCCAGAGAGCAGGGGCAGGCAATACACAGCACTGTGATGGACGTCTGGAATGCAAACCGGATGATCACCTCTGCCTGGGAGATATGCTTGTTAGGGATCTGAAAAGATGAAAGAGACAGAGGCAGGTGTAGTTAAATGAGAAATCGCACTGAATTCTAATCATATGAGTATTGCAGTGCGGGCAGCGGGACCTGAGCTGGCCTGATGAGTGGGTGTAGGAAATACAGAAGTACTCTGCTCTGCTTTGGTGATAGCACATGGTTCACTCCCCTCGTGCCTACTGCAGTTTTCCAACCTGATCCTACTGGCTTTATTCAGAGAAAGGCATTATGAGCACAGAGTCGCGTAAAAATCATTGATAGGGGAAAGAGCATAGACTCTAGAACTGGACCACAGAGGTCCATATCCTGGCTCTGACATTAATGTAGCTTCTCTGTGTCTGTTTCCTCACCTAAAAATGGAAATAATGCTATCCATCTCACAGGCTATTGTAAAAAATAATGAGATAATACACATACAAACACAGAGATATATTTAATACAACACCTGGAATAGGAAAGGAGTCTAAGAAATTGTAATGATAGGATTATCGTTATTTATTAGTCATTAGTATAAAGCATTTAAAAAATGATAGGTCTCCAAAGAAATCAAGGAATAATCACACAGTTGGGAAAAGAAACGAAGATATTTATCACAGTGTTCTTTGTAATGATAAAAAACTGGAAACATGCAATAGGGAACTAGTTCATTAAATTATGAGTATGGTATGCAAAATGGAATGTTCAACTGCTGTCTATTTATACTAATTGACATGGGAAGATGCTAACATCACTGATAAAAGAAAGTACAAAATGGCATGTGCTACAATTTAATAAGTACAAAATTATCTGCTTTATCGGCATATGGTCTCGGAACAACACTAGAAAGATGTTCACCAAAGTGGAAAGAACAGTTACTTCTGGGTATGAGATTTGGAACCATCTTTATTTTCCTCTGTTTTTCACTATTATTTTCTTTGTAAACCCCAAACAAAGAAAATATGTGTCTTCTCTGCAGTTTCCTGGGGACATCTATTGGTATTATTTGATTCTGAGAAGTTATCTTGGTTTAATTTTCAAAATGGCTGATGACTCTGGTATACAATCAAGAAATCCTATATTCACTTAATTATAGTAAAAAGCATAGTTTCTAAATCAAGGATATAGAACACAATCTCTTTAACTACACTTTATTCTTTGATTTTAAGTTTCTAAAGTAGCAATTTTAAAACAAGATAAATTCTTAAAGTCATTGGATTGTCATAGGAACAGTAGGATTCAGGTAGAGGGACATGTTGTTTAACATGCAATTTTTAGAGATAAAGATGGTGTGTGTGTGTGTGTTTTTAAAACCCAGTGAAATTCTTGTCAAAATAAAACCTGACATTCAGATGAGTCTGGGTGGACTCCTAGAAGTTAACATGAACGTGGTCCCTACAAATGATTTTATATAGCAGAGTGATGAAAATATCTTAAAGGAACATGCAGTACCTCATTTGCCAGCATCCTCCCTGATATTGCAGATAAAAACAAACAAACAAAAAAAGCCAAAGTAAGATGAAAAGGCAGGGAACAGCAAAAAGCGACACATTCTTATTTAGGACTGAGTTTTCTCACAGCTACAGGCCAATGAGCTGTTCTACCACAAAAGCAGAAATTTCAGGCAGTGGTCTTAATGGCCACTGGCAAATTCTAGGGATACTGTTAGGGGTTACTCTTAAAAGCACTAAAGTCTCCTTAAATATCAGAAAGTATTTAACATGGACATTTTTCATTTTAAAATAAGGAATTTGAGGGAGAAACTGACATCAAAAAATGACATCTTATTAAATGAGGCGCACCCTAAGACTATATAATTTTAATTATGGGTAGAGTATTTTTTTTAAAGAAAAAAATGATACAGTCCCTATTTACAGTTTCTCACTCTATGACTCCATGGTAAAATAAGGTAAAACATAGTTCCATTCATCAGTAATCAAATACTGCCTTAGTAGGCACTTAGCTTTTTAGGTAAATCAAGGTTTTTCAACCTCAGGTCTATTGACAGTTAGTGCCAGATCATTCTTTGTTGTGGGGGTGTGTCTTACAAGTTGTGGGATGTTTACAGCATCCCTGGCCTCTACCCTCTAGATGCCAATATCTTTTATATTTCCTAAGATAGTATTCTTCATCCACCTTTTATACTCAAACATGTCTAATCCATTGCCTCATATATAATATTTAAACATATTTAATTATTAAAAAGCTATTAGCAGTGCCTAGGAAGCTATGAGATTGAAGATAGTATTGATGGACATAGAGAACAAAATACATATTTTCCTTAAAATCTGTTAAATAATATTATCATGCCATTGAAACTGTGTGAAGTGACCTTTTTTGTGTGCACCTTAGTCTCAAAAATGGCCAAAACTACGTAGTGTAAATGTTTTCCTCATTACAGCTGAGAGTCGATTGCAAATGAGGGCCTGAAATTATCTAACTGGAAAGTAAAAGTACAGTGACTGATTGTCCTACCCTAGCTAAGGTTTTGCTGCCAATAAGCAAAACAAGTAAATAAAATATAATGGGTAATTAAAGTCCAATGAATCTAAGACATGAAAGAATAGGATTAATGGCAATACATTATTTATTAACACAATAACTATACTGCCCAAAGCATTCAACTTACAGGAAAGTATTTCCGAACAACATCAAAATCGATAAAGCCGATTATAATCCATACCACCAATGTCAAAGTTGAAATGATGACGATAAATGGGACAAAATATCCACTAAACCGGTCAGCCAGTTGCTGAATAGGTGCCTATGGAAATAAAACACCAAGAGAAAGGGAAGTTATAATCTACAAGGAAACAAACACCACAAGCACGGAATTCTTATTTCCCTTATTAACAACATTGACAAGTTAATCTCACCTCAATAAAGTCTGCCTGGTTCTACAGAACTCTTGGAATTATTTCTAAAATGAGGACATGAAGTTGTATTATTTTTTAAATTTCTTCATTACCTTTGACATCTGAGCCTCTTCCACCAGTTTCACAATCTGAGCCAAAGTGGTATCATTGCCCACATGGGTGGCATTAATGAGCACAGAGCCATGTGCATTTATGGACCCTGCAATGACTGTGCTCCCGGGTTTCTTAGTGACGGGCATGGCTTCTCCTAGAGAACAGAGACCAACCACCACATATCAAGTCCAGTCAGCATTCATGTGACCTGATAACTGCTGAGACACCCACCAGAAGGGAATGCAAAATGAGTCACCTAACCTGTGATGAGGGACTCATCAGCCATAGTGTTGCCTTCCAGCACTTTCCCATCCACTGGAAACTTTCCCCCAGGGACAACTTTGATGATATCACCCCGCTGCACCAGTTCCATGGGCACTTGCTCCTCTCTGCAAAAAAATACCACTCAAGTTACTCACAGGAGCTCACCCTCCTGGTCTGTCCCCCACATCAGGTTCTAGACAAACTGTTGGACTACTGAGACTATACTTGTTTTACACCAACCAGCAGTATTTGTCTCATGCATTCAGTTACAGACTGAGTCAATATTCACTTTGCAGCTACTGTACTAGGCACTGGGGACATAGCTGTGAGTAGGACAACAAAGAACCAATCCTCATGAAGTCAAGTTCCGTGAAGGAAACTGACAATAAACAAGATGGTTCCAGGTATCAAGTCCACGATGAAAATAAACAGGATGACATCACCGGAGGGCTTCTTTATGTGGTGGGGAGGAAGACAGAATTGGGAAAGGCCTCTCTCAGGACATGACATTTGAACTGAGACCTGGGTGACAACAGAATTCAACGTGTGGGAGAAAGAAAACTCAAGAGAGAAAACAGGCTCTGGGGAAACAGGCCCTAATGCAAAGGCCCTGGGGCAGGCAGGAAAGATGCCTTTGAGAAACAGAAAGAAGCAGAAAGGGTCTGACCATGTCAGATCTTGCAGAACAGAGAGGGGGCTTTGGGTGGATGGTGTTTGGTAGGAAAGTGATATTAACTGATTCATATTTTCAAGTCATCCCCTAGCTCTTGCAGGAGAATAGGCTGTAGGGGCAATAATAAAAGCTGAGAAGAGTCAGGCTATTGTGGCAGTCCAAGACAGAGGAGGCGATGGTGTGTCAGGTAGGGAGTTGAAAAGATGAGACTGGCAAGTGAGGAGGTCAGAGACAGAGAGACACATCTGAAAGTTGTCACATATAGATGGTGTGAGCTTACCTAGGAGTATAACTGGAAAAGAGGAGCCCCAGCACTAAGCCCCGGAACACTTTAAGATTTGGAGGTTAAGCAGGCGGAGGACAAGTCACTGACGCAGGAGGGAAAGGGGAGGATGTGCCATCAAATGAACCAAATGCCACAGACACTGCCACACAGATGCACACACATGTGAAACCCATCACGCTCTACACTTAGGATTTGTCTACTTCAGTGAATGTGCATATGTTAATAAAAAAGAAAAAGAAAAGACTTTAAGAGAGAGAGAAAAAGGAAAAATGTTGATGAGAGGCTGCCATGAAGATTAAAAAAAAAAAAATGGTCAGATTTATTTGATGTATTTGGCAAAAGCAATGTCAAAAATTCATGGAGGCTTGGGCCTCCCTGGTGGCTCAAGGGGTTAAGCACCACACCATGAAACAATCCACAACCTCTGCAGCACAAGTTCGATCCCCGGCCAGCCAGAGAGAAACTCACATGGCACAGCAGATCTCTCCTGTCTTGCCCGCTGCTCCCCTCGGCAGTGTATTTCGGTCAGTCTGCCTGTTCTGTTCCCCACTGTCTCTGGTGGATCCTCTCACCCCCCACATCTCTGGCCTCTACCCCAGCTCTTGTATACATAAATAAATAAATCTTAAAAAAAAAAATTTCATGGAGGCAGAGGGGAAGGAGAAAGCATCTAAGATCACTTTTTTTTTTAAAGATATATTTATTTATGCATACAAGAACTGGGGTACAGACCAGAGGTGTAGGGGGTGAGAGGATTCACCAGAGACAGAGTGGGGAACAGAAAGGGCAGACCAACTGAAATAAACTGCCAAGGGGTACAGCAGGCGAGTCAGGAGAGATCTAAGCACTGTATGGGTAGCTCCCTGGCCGGGGATCAAACTCATGCCGCAGCGGCTGTGGACATAGGTTGATTCTTAACCCCTTGTGCCACAAGGGAGGCCCGAGGACCACTTTTAAAAGAAGTGCTGTGAAAGGGAAGAGGGAGCAGAGTAAGATAGGAAATTGTGAATTGTTTGCTGGAGGGATGATCCCAGAGAGACAGAGAGTAACGTATAATGGAATGAGGAGAACAGAGTGAGAAAGCAAGAGGGGGCATTAGGCTTCGAAAGCATCTCTCTAACAGCATGACACGGGCCCCATTCACTTCACTACATATTTAACAGGGGCTCATGAACAAGGCAGAGGAGTCAGAGGAGCAGGCACATAGAACAGGCAGGGCTCTGGGGCTATTCAAACATCCTTTTTATTCTACAATTACATCTAAACTATCACAGAATGTACAAAAAGTCATCTTATTTGAGAAGGGAAATTAAACATTTACTGAGTACAGGTACTATATAATTTTCTCTGTTTTATTTCATTGAATCTTCCCCAAGCATATGAGGTGATATGCTTGTAGGAGAGGCATGAAATCAAATACCCATGCCCATTTCTTTAAATGTTGCTGTGCATAAATATGTAAAACTTTGGAACCAGCATGTACAGACAGAGATGTTAAATATTGCATCAATATTTTCTTTTTTAAAAACTTCAGGAGCATCCTCTACATAGTAGTGAGGATTCAAGAACCTGTCTATGTACGAAGGCCGCCACCTCCCTGCAGGCTCATGTGAGCACATGCTGCTCTGGCCGATGCCAGATTCCAACACCAAGTGCCATGTGAACCAGTGAGTGTGCCAGGTGCTGGGACACAGCAGTGAGCATGACAAGATGGCCCTGACCTCAGACGCTTGGGGTCCATGTTACAGTGCTGGCCAGTCACAGGACAGCATGTGATTTTGGGTCAAACTTGGTTCATTGCCACAGTGTCCGCCTTTCTACAATGGTGGTTTTAACTGAGATGAGGCATGTCAAATGCTCAGCAACACACACAGCTGATGTACAGGAAGTGTCCAGGTAATATGGTGGCTGCTATCACCTGATGGATATTTTCACTACGGACTCTGTAATAGGCACTGGGGTTACGAACAGGAAGAAGAGGAGCCTTCCTCTCAGGAGGTTACAGCAGAGGAGCAGAAAGCAGACTGACACATGCAAGTTCAATAATGGCCAGAATAAAATAAAGGTAGTACTGAAAAAGAGAAATCTTTCAAGGGAAAGTGGGCACAGGCAGTGTCCTAGAGTGTCAGTCTGTCTGGGGCAATGTGGTAGACAAAGAGACAGGGAGATCCCGACATCTTGAAAATATTCTCTGCTTCTTTTTAAATCTCCCAGAAAGGTAGGTCTCCGCTTGACAAGAGAAGCCTGTGTCTGGGGAAGCACTTGCTCATTTCAGAAAAGAGGACTCAGAGCGCTGACAGGCGGAACCTTATCCTCCCGAACAACCTAACTACTAAGCTCTAAATGCTTGCTCATAGGGTGACACTTGGCACACTCGACTGGTGGAGTGCCTTTCTAAGAAATCTTTAGTAACGCTAATCCTGCCTAATCTAACTTTGAATCTCCCCTTTGATCTGAATTAATCACATCTTTCTCACTCTAATGAGCTTAATTTAAGGTGAATAGCACTTCATGGGAGACATGGTGGTTTGTTCTGGGGAATTCCCAGCAGCATTTCTTCTTCAGAAGCTAAATCCACCCAAAACGCCAAGTTACAGAAATACATGCCACTGAAAGACAATGTCCCCTGGTATTTCTTCAGCTTTAAGTGTTTCTACCTCACCTGTCTCCTCTTCTCTATTCTCTTCCCTCATCTAACACAAAGCAAAATAACAAAGAAAGAACATAATAGAATGGCCACTGCCTAGAAATAACTTGCAATTTTGTTTCCCCAATTATAAAAAACATAAGACTTCAAAGTGGGAGACAGGCAGGTCTTGTAATGTTATAAACATGAGTTTATTTACACACGAGTGTAATTTATTTCTCTAACATTTGACAGTCATACCATTCATTCCACGACAGCACCCACCTCACAGGGTAGTTACTTATCACAGTTAGGTAACTTATGTGAAGTGCTAAGCAGTGTAGGTGTCTGAGGACCACCATGTTTATGTTCCAGGTGACAGAGGGACTGAGCTCTCTGAGCACTGGGGAGCAATGAGCCAGGTAGTAGGGGGACAGGAAAGGACATGACATCCTAGCTGAGACCTGATGAACAAGGAGACAAGTGAGCTGGAAGGAAGAAAAGTACTCAGCAAGAGGAATGACATGTGTGCACAGAGGCACAGGGAGAAGAGACCCTCTTTCTGAGAAATGCCAGTAGGCAGCTGGGATTCAACAGAGGAAGGACGGGACAAGAGACACCCGGGGCAGACGCAGAATCCTGTGTGTCCTTTGAGAGAAAAACACAAGACAACAGGGAATTGTAGGAGGATTTTCAACTACAGAGTAACACAATTAGAGCTATGATTCCAAAATATCATTGGTTTGAATGTGGAAAAATATTTGGAGGGAGACAAGGCTAGAAGCAGGTCATGAGGAATCTGCTATACTTTAGGGGAAAGAGAGTGGTGGCCTGAGCAAGAGTGGGGGCCGTGGGAGGGGCACCAAGGTCATGGAGCTAGAATCAAGAGGATGGAGCCTGGGTATATGCAGGGGAGGGAAGGCAGATGCCCAGGGCTTTGCCTTGGAGTGGGCATGTGATGGTTCATCCACTGAGACAGACGGGTGCTAGGGGAAGAGAGGCAGAATATAGAAGGGCAGAAGATGGGAAGGCCACACACAGGTTGACTCTGAGACTTTGTGAGCCAACCATGAGAAAGAGTCCAACAGGCTGAGGTCTGAGGTGGGTATGAAAATCATCTCCACATTTGGGTATCTGAAGACATGGGGAAGAGATGTACCTAAGACATACCAAGACAATAGGGCCAGCACTGAAACCCCAACAATCACACATATTTAAGGAATGAGGTGAGCGAAAAAAGTCCATGAAAAAGCCCACAGCAGTCACGAAGGAAGCAAGGGCCAGCAAAGTGAGCTCACATGCAGATGCTCTATTACCCATGACTTGAGGTGAAGAGAAAGGACAGGCGTCTCCAGCAGATAGATGGAGGGACAGGAATGAGTCTCACTGAAAGGCACAGCTGAGGAGTGAAACTTGGGAGGCCTTCAGAAAGTGCCACAGACCCCTCCACACTCGGCAGCACACCTCACGATACAGACTGGACTCCTTGGGGGTGGAGCCAGCAGCCTTGACCTGGGAGAGAGGATATGACCAGGGCTCCTGGTCCTCCCAGAAGCCAGAGCACCTTCTCAGGAAGGTGGGGTAAAATCCCCACCCTGTTTGACAAACATAACTAATGTGCTGCAAATATACAGCCATCTGAGCCAATGTCAGAATGAACTCTGGTCTTCGGGCTCCTAGCTTAAAAATGGTAATTCCCCATCATGACAATTAATAACCAGGCCCATAGTGTCCATAACCCCAAATCAATCACCCCCTTTGGAGAAGAAATGAATTATGACTGATGCAGCCCCACATTCCTTTAGCAATTCATCAGGTCTGTGCATCTGACAAGGTGCCTGTCTTCTTGCAGAGTGCTCTGCCTTGTGGTTCAGCCGATCAGAAGCACTTCTGAATGACAGAGGATAGCTGCGGCTGCCCAAGACTCTATTCAATGCTTTTATACTTCAGAAACTTGTATGTCATCAATTTATAAGGAAAAAAAAAAAGTAACCCAGATGCATAATTACAGCAGGGCCAGCAAAGCAGTTGGGGGCGTGAGGGCCCACAAATGCCACCAGCTATGGCACACCGGTCCTCTGAGGGAGGTAGTCAGGGGGTGGCTGGGAGGGTAGCTCTGTGTCTCCAGGGCTTCAGTCCCAACCTGTCATGGACCTGAGCAAGTTACTTCGCCTCACTGAACTTTAGATTCTTCCTAGCAAAATGGGGATTATGACAGCACCCACCTCACAGGGTAGTTATTTATCACAGCTAGGTAAGTTATGTGAAGTGCTAAGTAGTGTACCTAGTAGACAGTATTTCTCAAATCTCAGCTAACACTATGAATTTCTGAGGGTTACTTAAAAGCCAGCACCCAGGCAAAAGCTGGTGGTGTTGCGCTGCGGTGGGCCTGTGCCTCATTAACTTTATTCATTCATGTCTCACCACCGATTCATGTACTCAACAAAGTGAGCCCTCAGAGGCCATCTCTCACAACACACCCAGTGTTGCAGTGGCAACAGCGTGCAAATGGGCAAGAGATGGTAGGACAGGGTACAAGGTCTGTCTTAACAAGGGGAGCATTTGGAGTGTATGTGATACTGGAAGGTAAGAAGCAGGAGAGACAGAGCCATTGAAGATCAATGAGAAATTAACAGAGAAAGGCTCCTGAGCACAGGCCCAGGGGAGAGACAACTCTCCTACCAGGGCAGGTGGGAGAAAAAGTGCAGTGGGGAAGGTTAGCTTTGTAGGTCGAGTGACAGGAAATAGATGGATTTTCCATCCAATGGTCCCTATTTTCAATAATCAGAAGTGAGATCACAGGCTAAAGGGAAAAGTGGTGGGACCAGAGAGAGTTCAGAAATGTGAAAAAGGTCTATAAATAACCACTGCCTAGAATATGACAGGGAAATACAGAAGCCTTCATTTGTTTTTTTTAAAAAAAAAAAAGTCAACGTTATTTAAAATGCTTTAAAAGTCAGTATACGTAAGGATTAAGAATTTGGAGTCTTGAACCAACAGCCTGGATCATATCCCAATTTCACTATTTAATACCTACATGTCCTTGGACCAGTTGCTTAGCTTCTCTGAAACTCAGTTACCTCATCTGTACAATAAGGGTAATAACAAGCTCTTCTTCATCAAGTTTTTCATACCTGACTCATAGTAAATGCTATGTAAGTTCCAAAGATAATGATAATAATTATCATTAATTTATCTGTCAAGTTTATAAAGGAAAATACTACTCCCATTGTTATTCTTTGGCAATTTGAAGCCCTTATCTCCCAGCCTGTCTGAATCCCCCAAAGCTTCCAAGGAAGGCTGAGCTCATGATCCACGTTTCCATGAAGCTTCCCTCAACCACCACTAGAATTCCTCTTCTAAATTCTGAACAATCCTCATCTGTACCTTTCACTGGTCATTTGGCATACACACAGCACCCTGCACTCTCGCTTACCTCTTAGTATGTAAATGCCCTGTTCACTCAACTGGATCAAGAGGCAGGCTCTTTCAGTACATGTCTTCTTCGTCCTCCCTCACAAGGTCTAGTGTCCTGTCATGTACATGGTGGGGATCTGACACAGTACAGATTGATATAAACTGACCAAGGATTTTTGATGAGGATAACCCACCTGATGATTAAGTTGTCCTCACCAAGGGTCACAACCGTGGCTTCTGTGGCTTGGAGAGACATGAGTTTGGCAAGTGCTTCTGAGGTTTTGCTCTAAGAAAGAACCAGAATGCTAAATAAGAGCTGTCATAGTTGGTCTGTGCAAACCAGACTGACATTCACAGGCCAGGACCAGAGAAAACCCCTGCAGAAAGCAGCTGCCCCTCTAATAGCCTCACTGCATGTCAAAGGATCCCCTAGAATGTGTGTCACTCACTGTCCACTGTCATGCAGCCATGTCCTCCCCATACTGAATGTTCGAGCCACTAAGTTCTATGAATTACATTTCAGATTGGAAAAGCACTACCAAGGTGCCCACTGTTTTCTTCTAGGATCAATCCAATTTCTTTTAGGGCCTGAGTTCTTTTATAGGCTACATTTAAATACTGGGTACAAGGTAGGGTGTTAAAAATGGCATGAACTTAAAATAAAAATGTGGATTTCTAGACTAATAAGCTATGTACTCAGTTATGCTCTAAGAGATGGCGTGAACTCTGATCTGAAATCCAGGTTTCTTTCCATTGCAAAGTACACCTGAACAAAAGTTTAAATAATTAACCAGATTAGCTGGGGTTTTAGAAGTCGTCACCAATTTGGAGATTAGAGATCAGATCATCTAATTATATAGAGGTTTCACATTTCTTTAAGTCTTTCTCTAGATTGTACATAATTAGTAATACTAAACATGGTGTTCAAATGAATTAAGATTTGAATTACTAAAGAAAGGACTCTTTTTAAATCTGAAGCTACAGTTACCTTTGCCACGTGTTCCAGCCAACGCCCCAGGGCAATGAACACGAAGAGCATGGGAGGCGTGTCAAAGAAGGTCACGGGGCTCCTCTCAGCCTTCTCAGCTATGGCCACCACCAGGATGATGAGGGAATATACATAGGCGATGCTTGTGGCCAGCACAATCAGCACATCCATGTTGGCTGTCCTATGTTTCAGAGATTTGTAGGCCTGGACGTAGAAGTACCACCCACCGAGGAACTGGAAGACAGGAGAAGGTGGGGGCGACTATGACAAGCAGGGTACAGACCTCCAGGAGTACCCAGAGGCCGGTGGCCCTTCAGGAGTGAGAATGCTCCAGGTTCACACACAATTCTGACATGATGTTTTCCTCTGTAATTGATATTTTTTGAAGTGTAGTTCCTGATCCTGACAACTACTGGCCACTGGATGATCAGGGCTAAACAGATGATCAAGGGCTGGGGAGACATTTAAAACCCAGAGGACAGAACCTCAATGTCCATCAATAAGATAATAGTAATCACAGGTGAATAACATGGTTCATTTACTTTGTGGTCAGGGCTAGGCAGTCCCTAAAGAGAGTGCGCTGGCACTATAAACCACTAGCACGAAAGATGTCCACAGTATAAGGTTAAGTGAAAAGCCAGTTATAAATCAGTCTATCTAGTATGGTCCCATGTCAGAAGTCTGTATCTATATTACGTGAACATGTACATACACACATAACGTGGATTTTCCCCTATATAGATGGGGATCTGGAAAAATGAACACCCAACTATTGATAATATTAAGTTAACCTGGGAGAATGAGAGACTGGGTTGGAGGCAGTGTGTGATTAGTAAAAGAATGCCTTCCCCTTTTTGCTTATATTTCAGAATAGTGTGATGTTCATTATAAATGTATACTATGTTTGCAGTAAAGAAGAATATACAGAAAGGAAAAAAAAAACAAAATCAGCTTACAAATACTTGGCCCTAGATAGTCCTAAACTAAACATTCTAACATTAAGTTAAGAGTTTTATATTTTAAAATATACAGAGGGCACACTGCCCATCAGAAATATCACTGGTTCCTTTCATATTGCCCCCAAAGTAGAAATGAAACTAGAGGCCTGTATTTTTTTCAATTACATTTAAATTATATGTCATCCTCAGATGACATTTCTGTCATTTGATATAGGACATTAAAGAGAAGCATGAGCTCCAAAGTGGCCCAGCTGCAGTTTGTGACAACCAAGGTTAATCAAGCTAAATAGTAAGCAAACTGCAGACAAATTGGTTCCCTGATCCTTGCAGCAAGGTGGTTGCTATTCCAGGGAAAGCTGAGTACCTGCAATTAACTGTTCAGAACCTTTCTAGTGCCCCATGTGAGAGGATACCCCCCTCTGCTGGTCATAAAACAGAAAAATGCAGCAACTGACTGAGGTTAAGTCAGGAGAGCTGAGAGAGAGCACCACTTCACGCAGGCTGGAGGGGTGCGTCTGGCACAAAAGGACAAGGTATGTGCTGGCCACACAGAGGCCTGGAGGGAGAGGTTTGCCCCTTTCTGATACGCACCTGGACAAAGGTACACAAAATAAAGAAGATAAGATTTAGAATGGAGAGTCCTGGAATGATGTTGTGGTCCAGGATCATAGATTCATGGGGCTGGCTGTTGGGTATCAACATATAGATCATTAAACCCATAACAGGGATGCCAAACACCAGGCTGCACAGGAAAGACTTCTTCCACCTGGAAATGAAAGCAGCAACACCAACATATTAGATACTGCCTGTCATTTGGATTACAGGTGATCTCCCTTTAAGACTTGCCTTTGTCACCTGTCTGAGACAGACCGCCAAAGACTAAAATGAAATAAAGGCTCTCTGACACCATCTGAAAATCTAAACATCACGGCAAGGATGTTGCAGAGTGGTGTCAACCCAGTACTTGCCTGCCTGTGGTTGACGTTACCTCCAACATTTAGGGGAGGCAACCGAGGCCTAAACGCTGGGACTCAAGCCCCAAAAAAGGTTTAACCTGCTCAGCCTATGACTGTCTACAGATCCTTTCACTAAATGCAATCTTACACAGACTTAAAAAATGTAGGTGGGCCTCCCCGGTGGCGCAGCAGGAGGATCGAGCCTCTGCAGCACTGGATCGATTTCCACCAGCCAGGGAGGGTCCCACATGGCGAGGCAGACCTCTCCTGTCTTGCCCACTGCTCCCCTCAGCAGTGAATTTCAGTCTGCCTGTTCTGTTACCCACTCTGTCTCTGGTGAATCCTCTCACCCTCCCGTGACTCTGGCCTGTGCCCCAGCTCTAGTATAAAAATAAAAAAAATAAAAAAAAAGTAGGTAGAAGCAGTATTTTATTAGTATAAACTTACTTATACATTCAATTTTAAACTATTACTTAAAATTGAGTCAGTGAATTGGGGGGAAAGGAAGTCAACTGTGGTTTCACATTAGTTTCTACCTCTATGACATCCCAACCAAGTGGTTGTGGAAGTTCTAATGTGCCTCAACTAGGGTCTGAAAACCACTCCCTGTAAGACTGAAGTCGCACACCCTCAGGCTGCTGCCCCAGGGCCTGAGTGTTAGCCCCTAACTAGCTTCCAGAGGTTTCTGCTGCAGGTGCCTCTTGTCCTCTCAATATGCCCATTATAGCAACCACATGAGCCTCTGTATGATTTCCACCCACACCTGCAGCTTGGCAGCTTCTACTTGTTCTTTGAGGCTCAACTCATGTGTCCCTGCTTGTCATTTTCTCAGTCTTCCAAGAACTCACTTGAACCACTGCTTGTCACTCTTTCTCAGTCAGAGAATAGGTCCTTCTAAGTTAGGGATGAAGTTCTATTTGTCCCCAGCGCTTGGCACAGTGCCTTTCACAGAAGAGCAGCCTCATGTTTGTTGAATGAATAAGTAACATCTGAAACAATGAGTAAACCCAAGTCTCTTGTTTCCCAAGTCACTTTTTTCGTCCACTTGATCACGATTCCTATCCTCAGATCCTACCTCTAGAATCCATTCAAATAAAGTATCAAATATTATTAAAAAAAAATCCACATTTCATTTCACCCAAATTAAGTGCTGCCCAATCTGTTAGCCGCCAGTTATAGGTGGCTTAAAATTAGTTAAAAATAAAGGAAATCAAAAACTCAGTTCCTCAGTCACTCTAGCTGTACTTCAATGCTCAGTAGCTATGGCTACCAATACTGGGCAATGCAGATAAAGAACATGTCTGTTGTCACAGAAAGTTCCATTGGACAGCACTGTGTTTGAGGGTTAACATCATAAGGTAGGGACTCCCTGGTGGTGCAAGGGGTTAAGCACAGCACTGTGAAGCTATCCACAGCCTCTGCAGCACGAGTTCAATTCCCAGCCAGTTAGGGAGCCACCCACATGGCGCGGCAGACCTCTCCTATCTCGCCCACTGCTCCCTTCAGCAATGTATTTCAGTCAGTCTGCCTGTTCTGTTTCCCACTCTGTCCCTGGTGAATCCTCTCAACCCCCGCACCTCTGGTCTGTACCCCAGTTCTTGTATGCATAAATAAATAAATCTTAGGGCCTCCCCGGTGGCACAGCGGGTTGAGCACCACACTGTGAAGCTGTCCACAGCTTCTGCAGCACGGGTTCAATCCCAGCTGGCCCGGCGAGAATCCCACATGGCGCAGCAGACCTCTACTGCGGCGCCCACTGCTCCTGTCTGCCTGTTAGGCTCCCTGCTCTGTCTCTAGTGAATTCTCTCACCCTCCTGCTCCTCTGACTATAACCCAGTTCTTGTATAAATAAATCTTAAAAAAAATTTTTTTTAAAAAATCACAGGGTAAAGGTAACTAATCCAAGTGGAATGCACTGTGGGAACCAGAGGCAGCAGGGACATCAATATGCACAGAATGAGGCAGAGTCAGCCCAGGCAGAGAGAGCCACTTAGATAAGAGCTGTGCTTTATCTTTTCTGTTCTACCTACTGCTTTATTTCCACCTTGTGGTCCAAATGATGAGCGTTGGGGTTTCTCTGGGCCGGGGAAGCATGAAAGCCGATTTCCTTGTTATCAAAAAGACAGGGGTGGGAAACAAGAAGGAAGGCACTTGATTAAAACATGCACTGGTAGAAAGAATGTTTACATCTTTACACATTAGAAAGAATCTATAAGCACCTCAGAAAACAGTATTGGTTTTTCCTCTTATGACATCTTTCTCCCAATCACCCTGTCAGAGGTTCAGCACCATCGATGATTAGAGACTGTATCACCCCCAAGAAGGAGCAACAGTCCTGAGCCCAATGTCAGCAAAGGCAGCAGGTTCTAGGAGATAACTTCTCAGGCTCCAAAGCTAGTCAGTATAGAGCAATAAAGTCAGAATTTTTGAGTTAAATCCCAAATATGGAGTGGTCAGGTGCTTTGTCAGTCATTCTCTGCATGAGGAAACTGGAGGGCAAGCCACAGCATTAGCAGAACCGCTGGATAAGCTCTCGGGTGTCCAGGCTCCCAGCACAGGCTTCTTCTCGAAGAGTAGACCTGGGCTGTTTCCACACACTGCACACTGGTGTCGCTTTCCCTGCTCTCCAGCCCTCTCTACCTTATTTGATCTGATTGCTGAGACTCTGAGACCCTTTATAAATATACACAGGAAAAGTTGCCAGGAAGTGTCCCGTTGGTCAGCACAATATAAAGAGGGGCCACAAAACACCGGTGTATGGATTTTACACAAAAAAAAAACAAAAATTATGGTGAGAGAAAGAACATATAAAACTGTCTAAACACAAATCATTTCACAACTAATACTGACCTAATTATTTTAGGAAATGATGCCTCAGAGATGCAAGAAAGGAAGAGGTCAAATATCAGCAATTTTCCTTGAACAAGGATAGAGAGGGCCCTGTCCCAAGCTCAGCGGGCTGGAGGCCAGCAGGGGCATTGTAAATAAGGGTAACCAAGAAGCACTCAAAGGTACCACTGAACCTCCCTACTATTAAAGCAACTGTCTGCCTCTCAGCCACATCAATCCCGTGTTACTACTGTTAGGTAAGATCTATATATGTAGAAAGAGAAAGGCGGCTGAGCTTCGAGATCTGAATTTGTGCGTCACTTCTCAACCTGCTAGCTAGACCCAGCTAGCAAAGTCACTTAACCTCTCTGGGGATCTTTTGTCATCTGCTAGCGAAGTCATGCTATTGGCCTCTGAGGCTGACACATAGCAGCAGCAGCAGCAGCACTGCCTGTCAAGAGCTCTGCTGAGGTCATACAATAGATAGCATCTAGCTTTAAATCACACATACACTCAAAGAGCAGAAAACTAAAGACATTACAAGTTGCTACAAAATGTTTCATTTCCTAAGCAATTTCAAAAGTAACAGTTCTCCCTAAACTTCATTTCTTCTTGCTATTAGTTTTTACAAATTAATCTGGCACAGTTTGAACTGTTTAACCCTTTCAGATGCCCACTAATGCTCATCCTCCTCTGGTGCTGTATAACATAGACCTTAAAAAGGAAACAGTGTATCTGTGGACTAAGGAAGGGACTAGTGGTAGGAAGTACATGAAAGCTATTCTAATTAATTTTTCAAAGCAGAAATGACCAAACTCCTCCCATGATAAGACAGGGTTAGCCTGATGGCAAAACTCAGAATACTTTTTTTTCAATACCAACATTCCTTTGGCCTTAGATACTTGGAGTACAGATATAAATCCTTTTAAATTACAATCACGCAAGTTAACCCCACATACTAGTGATGTTAATTTTTCTCAGAAAAGACCTAAAATTAAAATAATAATGTCTTCTTCCCCCATCTTTCTCTTACTCAATCACTGATCTTCCTCCTGAGATTACCTGATATTTGCTTACCTTCACCGTTTATGATTCACTTTATTTCCACAGAAAAATTGAAGGATTTTAGGTGACTCTCATTTTTTCCCTTTTTGTACAGCTACATTTTCTCATTTTTCTACAGTAATTATATATTACTATTTTTAAGTAGATATAATTTTGCTAATGAATGACATACCTCAATAATTTTTACAATATCCCGTGGACCAATAATTTCAGGATCAAACTTCACATGGGCTTTGCTGGTGGCAAGGGCCACGGAGGCGTAGGTGATTCCATCAGTCCTTGTGAGCTTGGACTCTATGTTGTGAACACAGGAAGCACAGGTCATCCCGGTGATCTGCAATAAAGGATGACAAAAATCCCTTACCCAGGATCAAGAGGAGCTTATCAAAGGCACACCACCGAAAGTTAGCCTAACAGGCAGCCACCAGCCTTTTCTCCTTCCCTAACAACCTTCCCAAGACGCTGGACATTCACTTCCATGCTCTATGCAAGATTTTTACCCCAAACATTCCCTCAGGGGCTTCAGGGACATAAACAGTCCTTCTTCCCCAGGTCACTACAGGACTCACAGATAATCACTACAGACACAGATGGCAACAGACAGAGACTTGACTTCAGGTTCTGATGATGGATTTTTGCAAGTTACTTCATATTCTTTGTCTCAGTTCTCATCTCACCAATGACCCCAGGTAATAATGCCTGCAGTTCCTCTACCTCAAAAGGGAAAGGATGTGCAACTCTGCAAAATCCTTTGTTCCAAAATACTTTCCACGATCTCAAGGGTCACTGGCATCTGATCTAGCTAATGCCCTCCCTGTTGCAGGCTCTGCTGATTCCAAGGATGAAACATCAATACCTCATTATCAATAGGAGGAAAGGACTGAAGAAGTAACTGATGGAGGAATGGAATTTGAAGTGGTACCAAAGTATAATAGGGTGTTAACAGGTGAAGTAAGGGCACGGTGAGGAAGAAGCAAGGGGAAAGATGGCAGGACAGCATAAGGGGTTCAGGCGGCTACCAACAGTCAGGCGTGACTGGACACAGGAAACTCAGAAAGAAGGAAGCCTGCCCTGTTAGTTGGGTCCACACAAAGACTCTTGAACACCCAACTAAAGAGTATTGCTAAATCAACACTTGACAGGAAGCCAGTGATGGGTAATAAACATCAGAATGACAGGACTGGAGCTCAGATTGAAATCAGCATCAATTATCTCAAAATCAACGATCTCTAATCAGAATACAATCACATTGGCTTGGGACCCCAGGAAAAGACAGGCAATGCAATCCAAACCTTATAAAGTCCACAAATATTTCCTCAGTGCAACAAGCTCTCATTTTACTTTCGCAGTCACCCTAATAATGATACGAAATGCAATACTACACCCTTGCAATGTGCCAAGAATGCCACAAATATACTGTCCTGCTCACACCAACCATATTGCGTTGGTCTCAGAAACCGCAGCACCAAGGGGTTTGGGAACTTGTCCAGATGGGGCAGAGCTGGAGTCTGAAGCTGATGGCCTGGGACTGAGTCTTTGCTGGTGGCAAGGTATCTCATGAGGTGATCTTTACAACTGTCCCCGCAGTGACAGGGCCAGGACTGAAGCCCAGTACAAGCTACTCCACTCAATGTGAGAAAAAGGAGCTGCAAGTGAGATATGCCGTCCCTGTAATGTGCATTGGACAAAGCAGACAATCCACTCTCCCAAGTACCACTGGTCCAGAGTACTAATGAAACAGACAGAAATGCCTACACACAATGTCTGCACATGTGAGGACAGTATAACCACTGACACTGCTTAGTTAAAAAAAAAAAAATCAAAACAAGGTTTCACATTTCCTGATTCAGAATTTCCCTCTAGTGGCAGTCGGAGCAGGCAGAGATGGCCCCATGACCTGGGGCCCTGCTCCTGTCACAGGGGCTGGTTTGAGCTGAAATCTGGTGAACATTACACTTTGCCCTCCATATGCACAGAGGCCTGACCAGAGCAAAGGGTTTGCTGTGCAAATACCACCACTTATCAGGAGCTCAAAGTGCCACTGGTGTCCTCAGTACCTTTTCTTCAAACATTTACTTATCACCAATGGCAGTGACTAAACATAGCAAGGAAATAAAAGACCCTTTTACCTCAGTGAAAGAGCATTATTTAGTTCCTTGTGGGTTTTGTCTAAGTCTTCTTTTATTTACACAAAAGAGCTTTGTGCAGAAGTGCTTGGGAGCACAGCACGTTCGGAAGCCCAGCTACACCTGTTGACTTCACGGGCTTGTTGACATGTGCACGGGTGAGAGTGCACGAACAGGAAATGACAACCTGCCCCATCCCAGCCACTCTGGGCATTCGTGACTGAGGACTAGGGGACACTCTGGTCAACAATCACCTTCTCAACACCCCTGCACCTCCCAACAAGCCCCATCTTTGAATGTACTGCCAACCACAACAATGCCCTCCCTTAGCCTCCGGCATTCCAGCTTCGCTCCAGCTTTGCGGAGTGTGTTCATACTCAACTCCCTCAAGCCACCAAACCCAGAACAGTCACCATTTTTAATTGCTCTTCTTCCAACAATTCCACAACTTGTCACCACCTCCTTTCTCTCCTCCTCTTCCTCATACCCTGAATATAGTGGGATCCTCATATTACTTTTTGACATAACTGACATTCCTTAAAAAAAAATGAACACATTGTCATTGTTTTCAAAGGAAACAAAACCGCCAATGATAGCAGCAAACAGGACGCATGGAGCGGAGGGAGTGGCCTGACCACAGCCATGCTTCTTCAGAGCACACCTGCAGCCGGTCAGAGGCCTGCTGCACCCCAGCACCCACATCCACCCAGCCACCACACTTACAATCAGCTCGAGGTCGCCATCGGAGCCTGCGTAGTCTTCCATTACTGATGCATCAAAGCCCAAGTCCTGGATGAGCTGAGCTATCTCGAGTGGCTGGATGACTTCTGGATTATACTTAACCTCTGCCTTTCCAGCCATTAAGGCAACCAGCACGGAGAGAATACCTGAAACCATTGGGTCACAGCTGTAACACTCTGGGCAAGGGCTCTGGGATGACATGTTCAACAAAACCTAACGCAAAAATGTCTGCCCCAGAAGACTCGAGAACAACGGTTCTCATACTAGGCTGAACATCAGCTCCCTAGGAAGGTTTACAATCACAATGCCTGGCCCTTAACCCAGACCAATTAAATCAGAATCTCTCAGGGTGGTTGCCAGTCACCTTAGTTTTTTTCTTTCTGAAACTCCCCAGATAATTCTAATGAATAGCCAAGTGGGACATCACTACCTCAGAATAATGTCTCTCACACTGGGCAGACTGGCCAGTTGAGGACCTTGTTGAAATTCAGTGAGTCTGGGATGGGTCTGGGGCGGGCCTGGGGTTCTTGCAGGTCCACCCAGCTCCCAGACAAGGCACATGTTGCAGACCTGGTGGCTACTTCAAGTCAAGCTCTAGAACTAGACACTGATGGGTGGACACACCTCAAAGCAAGGGATGTAGTCTGCAGTATACCCATGAAGGATATACTTTTTTCTTCAGATCCTTTCAGTTCTTAATGACTTTAGGATTGAAAAATTGCTACAGACTATCTTGCTAAAACTGCTGTGCTGGTTTAAGGGAGGGAAAAAACACCTCATTGAAATAAATGAAAAGAATGATGAGCTTTTGAAAGGATGCCATAGGGAATAAAAATGAAGAATTCAAGTCAGGAGTAGAAACACAGGCACTGTGGGATTACAGGCTAAAGTCAGCTCACAGATTACAAAGGAACTCCTCAAACACCTCAATTTGAGAACGGTCATTTAAGAGTTAAAAAAAAAAAAGCACAGTTAACCAGAGTAGGTTCATGTGTCATCTTAACTTAGGGTTGATTTTCAGGGTGAAGGAGTCTAAACAGAAAGACACATGAAGTCACTGGAGTGACCCTGGTTGTGCAATTGAGTCATTGTTAAGATAGTTTCCAAATTTAAAAAAAAAAAAAAAAAAAAAACTGGGACAGGCTTTTGTTCCACTTTCAGGTATAAGAGACAGCACTGGAAATCTAGCTTAAGAGGACAAAACGTTGCCATTTCCACATCATTCTATGGCTTACAAGGACAACAAGTCAGCATATTTGAACTTGGAACTTCACAAGATGCAGGCTGTTTAATCGTTTGATAGTAAGATGTTCATGTGATGGGAAGAGAAAAATAAGGGCTATGACTAGGCCAGGCTAATCAAAGAGCCTACTCATGGAATGTACCATGACCTTTAAACTGGATTTCTAACTTACTCAAGAACACACTTTATCTCAAACAACTTAAATACTTCTTAAAGAACAATGCCAATTGCCCAAGAACATTAGACAAACATCTACACTGTCATTAATGAACTTGGTACCAGATTGTCCCAGCCACTGAAAAATACAGTCAATAGAGACTGCCGAGAGCACATGGCTCCCTACTTTATGACTGAGTCTACACACAGCACCCCAGTTTCACCTGGGTGTAGATCACTTACCAGCTTCTTTCTGCAGGCTTCTCTCTATGTTAGACACACAGGATGCACAGGTCATGCCCGTGATCTGTAAAAAGCACTTCTGTGGTACCACCATTTTGGAGGCTTGTGGGGATCTGGAAGAGCCAAAATTTTCAGGGAGTCCCCCAGCCTGGAGAGGCATTTCCTGCACAGATCCAAGGGCATCAGCTGCAGTTGGCACCCTGGCACTCTCCACACAGCGGTTTCCAACATGGCTGCCAGGGCGGTTTTCTAGGATAAAATGTCAGAAATCATTCACATAAGAAAAACAAATGAGGGCCTCCCCGGTGGTGCAGCGGTTGAGCGCTGGGTTGCGAAGCTGCCCGCAGCCTCTGCAGCACCGGTTTGATCCCCGGCTGCTCCCTGGCCACCGGAGGAGGGTCCCCCATGGGGCGCAGACCTCTCCTGCCACCCGCTGCTCCCCTCAACAGTGTACTTCGGTCCTTCTGCCTGCTCTGCTCCCCGCTCTGGCTCTGGTGAATTCTCTCACCCTCCTGCGCTTCTGACTGTACCCAATGCTTGTACGTATAAATAAATAAATAAATAAATAAATAAATAAATGAATAAATCTTAAAAAAAAAAAAGAAAAAAGAAAAACAAATGATACATTTTTTTCAGAACAGGAGGTTCAAGCTGAACAATATTAAAATGAAAGCTTTTGAAGAGGCTACTCGGGGATTGGTGTTTCCATCACTCTCTCTCCCTCCCCTGAACCAGAGACAGAGGCACACAATTAAAGACATAGGAAAATATGCCAAATACTTTGAGAATGGAATGTTGTGGCTAACGAATACTCGAATTGGATAATAACAATATTAATTCCCCAGGCACATGCATTTACATATATGATCCCCTTTCATCCTTAAATAGCCCTCTGTGGTAAATGCTATCATCATCGCTGTTTTAGAGATGAAGAAATGAGTTTACCCAGTACCCCCGAGGAGGCAAGCAGTGAAGTTAGCTTCTAAACCGGGCCTGTTTAACTCTGTTTGGCCCCAGAACCCATCACTCTGGTTAAGAGAGGTTCACTCCCGCCCCATGAGAAACAAAAGGACCTTTCTTGAGTTGTTTGCCTTTCTCTTACTGTGTAGATGCCCTACATATACTCTAGGCACAAGTCCTTTGTTAGGTGTGTACACCGCAAATATCTGTTCTCAGGCTGCGATTTGTGTTTTCTCTTTTATCAACTGGTGTCTCTTTTGATAAAAGAAGTCCATTAATGATTGTGTTTTTTGCACTTTATAAATAGTGGTGAAAATGTCCATGGTATTTTCTTTTTTTTTAAGTTATTATTTTAATTTTTTTATGTATTTTTTACATTGTTCTTCATTTTTGTACAATGTGTGTTTTCTCATCTCAGTTACAGTCCCCGTGAAATTCCCACCACCCATTCACCCATGCACCATCACCCTAGTCCCTTGTGCTCTTCCCACCCCCGTTTTGCTCCTAGTCCCTTCACCCTGCCCCTGCAGAATGTCTCTGGTTTATAGATGTTTGGTGATTTTGATTTTCACTTTATTATAATTACTTTTTTTCCCTGATCCCTTATTTGGATGCTTTACATTCCTCCTATAAGTCAAACCATCTGATATTTTTCTTTTTCTTTCTGGCTTATTTCACTGAGCATGATCCCTTCCAGCTCTATCCATTTTGCTGCATTCCTGTCATGAATTAGGAAACCATGTATGTGTGGACCTATTTCTGGATTCTCCATTATGTCCATTTACCTTTTCGTCTTTTGCGCCATTTTTAAAGGTATAATGTACTCAGAATAAGATGCACAAGAGTTCCAGTCTATGAATCTTTACATATGATGCATTCGTTCCTTCTACTACCATAACAAATTCCATAAATGCAGTGACTTACCACCACAATGCATCATCTTACAGTCCTGTAGGTTAGATGTGGGACATGAGTCTAAAATCAAGGACCTGGCAGGACTGTGTTCCTTGGTAGAGGCTCAGAGGAGATCAGTGCTTCTGAAGGCAGAAAGGCATTTTTTTCTGCCTTTCCCAGCTTTTCCAGGCCATTTACATTCTTTAGCTCATGGTCCCCTTGGTCCATCCTCAAAGTTAGCAATGTCAAGTCTCTTCAGTCTTCACAACTCTCTAAACCAGTCAGGAGCGGGTCTCCACTTTCACAGACTGATGGTGATTCGATTGGCCCACCAGAATAATAAGTAAGTCCCCCCAGATATCTCTATCTCTAGGTCCATTTCATTCACTGCACCTTTACACAACAAAGTTCTTTTTGTTATGTAAAGTAACATTCACAGGGTCCAGGGATTAGGGTGGGAACATTTTGGGGGCCATTTTTCTTTTTGCCCACCATATGTGTATATAACTATGCAACTAATCACCAACCTGGTCACAATGCAGAGCGCTTTTTGTTACTGGAGAAAGTCACACCATTTTGATGACACAAAATACCTTTAATAATATACTGAAAAGATAATTCTATCACTTAATGATGAATTCTCATTATTTGAAAAGCCACTGCTGCAGGAGAAAGAAGATGGTATTAGCCTGTATTAACAGCCTCTTCTAAATAAATCTCACATATTGGGAGGTTTTGCTTCTTTTCTGAAAAATGCTAATACTACTTCCACTCACTTTAAGAGTTCAGCTGATCTACAATTTTAGCACTTGTATAAAAGACTTCCAATACTCTGGTCTCACCTTCAGCACAGGTTTATGCTCCAGCTCCTTGTTACTGTTCAAAATAACTCTGCCGCTTGCTTGGATCTCAGAGTCACAAAATCTATTTTGTGGCCACAGCCTCTTAAGATTCAACCTCCTACATCCATCAGCCCTCCTGCACCTTCCCAACTTCTCCCTACCTTCCCAGTCCATCATCAGTTTTCTATATATGCTGCCTTTCATCCAAAAATGGTCAACAGTTTAGATGCTATCATAATATTATAAAGAATTTCATATTCACTGTGATAGTGGGATTTATAATAAATATATACTTGGTCTTTGTCCCATTTCTGGCACAGAGTTCCTGAATCCTTTGGAATTAAAGTTCCTTTTGTTGTGCTAACAAGATGACCTGTGGACCACACCTAAGGATGGAGGCTGGTTGCCAGTGCTCCAGTAGAGACAACCAT
This sequence comes from Talpa europaea, assembly GCF_964194135.1. Classification (NCBI taxonomy): domain Eukaryota; kingdom Metazoa; phylum Chordata; class Mammalia; order Eulipotyphla; family Talpidae; genus Talpa; species Talpa europaea. The sequence goes on from NC_140072.1 coordinate 82,001,046, forward strand.
GTGATGAGAGGGCTAGAATTTTCAGTCTTACCTCTGGAGCTCGTGAAAAGGGAAGGAGGCTAGTCACCAAATGGTTGATAATTTAATCATTTGTGTCTATGTGATGGAACTTCCATAAAAACCCAAAAGGACTAGGTGGAGTGGGGGAGCATGGGTCCCCCAGAGAAGGGATGGAAGGAAAGCTCAGCAGCCCCTCCTCATGCCTTGTCCTATGCATCTCCTCCATCCTGAGTTATAACCTTTGTAATTCACCAGTAGTTGTGGGCAGACTAGTTTCCCAAGTTCTGCTCTATCAAATTAAGCAGACACAAGGAGGGCGTCACGGGAACCTGACTTACAGCCACATGGAAGCACAAGTTGCTACCTGGACTTAAGACTGGCATCTGAAATGCAAGGAAGTCTTGAAGAACTGAGCCCTTAACCTGGGGGACATGATGCTATCTCTGGGTAGATAGTGTAAAAATTGGTTGAAATTGTAGGACACTTGGCTGTCATCAGAGAACTGTTTGGAAAAATACACACAAATCTAAATGGCAATTAGAAACATACCCCCTTACTAACCTACAATTTATATGCTGTCATTCTCTAACATTGAGGTGCAACAACTAAATTCTGGGCTTCTGGAAATTGCTTAAGAAAATTGAAATTATCAAAAATGCAAACAAGCTTATGCTATAGGGTCCTTTTATCAGTCTGTGCTAATAATTCAGGTGGGCATATTAATTGATTCAGTTTTCTAGAAATCTATTTGACGATATTATAAAAAAAAACCAGTACCTCTATTTGTCACTTAATAGAGTGACAAATATTTAAGACGAATGAAATAAAATGCTTATATCTTGTGACTCAGCAAGTATGTTTTTAGATAATTATCATAAGGAAACAATTAAGTAGGTACACAAAGATTTGGTGTCAGAGATGCCCAAAGTATTATTTACAATCACACACACAGAAAATAAACTGGAACAGTTCAATAGAAAATTGACTGAGTAAATTACAGTGCATCCATGTGATAAAATGCAATGCAGCCACCGAACATAGTGTTGAGAATTCTGCTCCTGAAAGTGTTCACGATGAATTGCAGAATGAGAAAGAAATTACAAAACTATGTGCACAACCCTTCCTTTCCTAAATATAAATTATATATGTTCTAGGAAAAGTCCAAAAAAACATGTATGAAATGAATTGTGCCATGTGAATTTTGGGGGAAAAGATTTCAGGGAGAGGGGACAGCAAGTATAAGACCTGGGGTTGAGGGCAAGGCTGATAAGAAGAATGGAAAGGGGTCAGGAAAGAATAGGTAAGGGCAGGGGCTTCTAGACTGCCCTAAACACTCTTCCTCTTACAATACGAGATGGTAGGGCTTGGGACTATCAACAAAGCAAGAGAATTGTTGTGCCTGCTGGGCCAGAATAGATCATAAGGTTTAAAGGAAGAAGAGAGAAGACCAATTGGAGGTTCTTCCAAGATCCAGAAAACAGTGATAGTAGCTTGGACCAGAGTGCTAGCCTATTGATAATCTCCCCTTACTTATACCCAAGCTCCATCTAAGCCAGACTGCGTCCAAGACATACCTAGAGGACTCCCACCTCAGGCCTGTGCTCACATCTGTCTGGTGTGCAATTCAGCCCTTCTCTGCCTGCTGAAATCCTATCTAGGCCCAGATCCAGGGTTAGCTCTACCATCAAATCTTTGGGAGTTTCTCCACCAGATGCTGGACTTGCTCCTTATCTTCTGAATCCCAAAAGTACACGACTTACATCTTCCTTGTTGCATTTATTCAAACCCACCTTGGATGACAGGTCTCTGTGCCTGCCTCCCTGCTAGGTACTGGACGGCCTGTGAGCACAGCAGCAGTCGGCAAAGTCCTGGACCCAAAGGCCCATCATACGCTGAGACAAGGGAACAGGGCCTCTGAAAGAGGCAACACCCATTTACAAGGGTGAGAGGAACATGTCATACCTGACATTCCTTTTCCTCACCCTATATTCATAAAAAAAAAAAAAAAAAACTAACCATGCAATACAAGCAGAGCTCTCTTCCAGATAAAAAACCAGGTCTCAATGTATTTTCAGCTGTCAAATGAGCTGACAAATTCCATGTCCATCACTTGCCATGTTTTCTCAGACTGTTCCCTTCCCTTCCCCACTTATTATCACAAGGGGCTGACCCCACAATCCACTTTCCCCCAGGCTCCCTTGTCAACTGGTTTCTGATTAAATTTGTCACATGGGAGATAACAAGTGAGAAATGATGGGACAGAAAGGTGCAAAACCAAAGTGTTTCCCCATCTGTGTACTGGGAACCCAGCTCCCAGTTCCAGCAGTGCTAGTTCCCATGAGGCCCTCCCAGCCCCCCAGCTGTCACAACACATCAGAACTTCCAGCTGATTAGAGGAATGGAAAGGGGTCAGAAAAGAACAGGTGAGGGCAGGGGCTTAGAACCTCCAGCCTGGGTGTGGTGGTTTCTACTACTATTAACTGCTTGGGTTTCCTTCCCATTCTTTTATTTTTTGTTCACATCCTTGTAAATATCGATAGTTTCCCAGCTGCAATCCCTCCATTGAGCCACCCTACAACCCTGCTTGTCATAGTCATTTTCTTTCTCTTTCATTTTCTTCACAAATACCTACTATGCGCTGGGTGCTCCTGAGTCAAAGGAGTACCCAAGTCAATCCAAAATGACTCATCAAATACATACAAAGCATTTTTAGTATTTAAGTGACTATAAAAAACAGTCACCAATGTACACTAACACTTGATCTTAAATTAAAGTTGCCAGGTAAAGTACTGATGTCCAGCTAAATTTGAATTTGATAAACAACCAATAATGTTTTGGTATAAGTATGTCGCAAATACTGCATGAGACGCATTTACACTAAAACATTGCTCATTGTTTAACTGAAATTCAAATTTAATGAGGTAGCCTATTTTTTATTTACTAGATCTGGTATCCTAATATCTCTTGGGTTAGCATAATTTTCATACTTCTGCCCAGTAAAAATCACTCTTCTTTTCTTTCTTGGTTTACTTAGTCATATCCAATTTTTCTGGATTGTAAACTTCAATGCAAATTTCTTTTTACTGCCAAAAACCTGATTCAATGTTAAAATCTTTAAACCTCACACAAATATAGCAGATGACAACTACATTTTTTAACTGTTGAGTACGGAATTTACCAGTCTATTGTTTTTTCCTTATTATTTGTTGTTAAACAAATCAACTCCTTCCTAAAAGTTGGTACAGAAGGCAAAGGACAAAATGGGCCACGTCACTCCCCATGATTTACCCACAACCTTCAGTGACATGTATAAAAAAAATCTCTCAACACAGCCAGTCCTCAAGGAGACACACTGTGTCTCGATCTCCATGAGAGTGGACTGGGATATGCAAGTCCAGGCGAGCTAAGCATAGCCTGTGGGCTTGGCTCACAGACTCGTCATTGTGAGGGCCAACCACATCCCCAGAGCAGTAGGCTCCAGCCATAGGCTGATGCAACTTCACATCCCAGTGTAGCCTATTTCACACTGACAGGGCCTGGATCTTGGGATCTGAATAGTTTAAATACTACTACTCACAGGTGTCCCTCACAAAAGGCCCACTTCTCCCTCCTTAACTTTCAGCTTCTCACTCCTTAACCTCTGTGGTTCCCCTAGCTCTTTCCTTGAAGCTTCTTTATTTCCAGGACTCCACCACTTCACTCATCAGTGTTGTGCAAGATCCTCCTCTCTTCCTTCACATCAAGGTCACCACATTCCTCCCTCTGCTCCTTCCCCTTCTCACACTCTTCTAGGGTCTTCTGTCAACTCCTATGGCTCCCAAAACTCAAATCTGCACTTCCAGCCCCATTCTCTCCCTGGAATTCCAGGTTCACCATTCAAGGCTCCTCCAGTATCCACCTCAGTTCACTGCAGGCTGTTTTTCTCATCCGGAGGCCTCCCCCATCACACATACCCTTAATCTGACACCAAGGCTGGTGGAGTTGACTTCCTGAAGGTTTTTCATATCCATATCTTGCTCTCCAGCCCCACATCATTTCTCACCGGTCTCCATTGTGGTCTCCTACGTCACTTGATACTGACTGGTCTTCTAAAATATAATCTGACCTGTGTCTCCTCTGATAAAAATCACTGGTGACTCCCCTCTGTTTGACATGCAGGATATATCTGGGGTGACCTACCCACTGTCCAGCCTCAGTCTCCACCCTCCCCCAGTCCTCACCCTCAGGGAGGCCACCTAGCCCTCTTTCTAGCTTTCCCCTTATACTGTGCTGCCCTCTAGGCCTGCAGGTCATTTTCCAGGCTGCTTCCGGGTCCCCTAGCTTGTGTACCCCTCCTCTGCATCTCACTGGATCACCCCCACTCACCCTCACCCTCCCAGAGGAACCCTTTTGAGCATCCAACTTTGGCTCAGCTGCCACGTGGACTTACAAGGACTTGTCCCACTGTCTCCGACCTCCCCGCCCCTCAAGGCAAGCTCTCAGGAGAGGCCCTGTCTCATGTATTCAGTAGCTCACAACTCGCAGTCCTGGGGCTCCTATGTGAGAGAAATGTAAAAGAAGGCCAGCAATTGAATGTGCGCTACCCTAGAGACTCTGCCTAGTGATGAAACCTCAACCATGCAGGTTGTCACGCCATCCCTGCCCACAGCCAGCCAGGGTGCTAAGGAAATCATCGTCAAGGCCTTCTCTTAAATCCCACTTTCAACAGAAAACCAGCTGGTCAGACTATAGTTGTGCTGTTTTTACTGTTTTGTTTGAGAAAGAAATGATGATGGTTTCTCTGGAGAGAAAATGGTCTGATGTTCCCACAGTACTCTTTCAAAAGAACATGGAATCAGACCTCGCTTCAGAAAAGCAGCCAAAAATCCAAGGAGCTTAAAATGCTAGTCCCAGCTACATGAAGGCAAAAATGTATACACTTGGAAATTCTATCTCATGTGTCCTGACAAACAATACCAGAGGAAAAGTTGCAGGATTCTGTTCACCACAGTCACCATGTGAGGCAGTTAGCACGACTCACCTGCCCAGCCGTTCTCTTCATGTAACACAAAGAGAAAAGGAGACAACTTTCAAATGCATCAACTACATACCAGAAATGACTGAAGCCTCAAATCCCATGTCTTCCACAGCAGCTCGGAGCTCTTCTGGGTTAATTATACAGGGGTCATAGAGAACAGTTCCAGTCCCTTGGGCCAAGGAGACTGATATGTGCTGCACACCTTTCTTCTGGGAGATGGCACCTTCGATGGAGTGCACGCAGGATGCACAGGTCATGCCAGCAATGGCAAGCATCGCCGTACAGTACATGTCTGGCATCTGTGTGTCATGGGAGGGGCCGGGGGAGTGCCATGAAGACCTACTCTCTGTCCCACTTCCTTCTGCTCCACCAGGAAGAGAAACTTTAAAGTTGCCAGGTGGAAGAGCCTCGATGGCCCTCTGCAGGGCCCCTGGTGAGACATGAGAAGGGTCGTACTGTACTTGGGCAGTGCTGTTCTCCAGGGACACTTGAATATTTTGAACTCCTGGGAGTTGGCCTATATTTTCTTCAATATTCACGACACAAGACCTACAGTGCATTCCCTCTACTCTCAGGGTGACCGCATGGCTGGCTTGGTGCCCTGAGGTCTTAGAGTTACTGGCATTCTGGTTCACAAAAGCTAGAGATGTCTTTGGGTTTGTGCCCTGTAAGAGCTCAATGTCGATTGGCCCCAGGTTCACGGGCGCGCCTTTGTTCTTGATGACAGCTTCAAACCCCATGTTACGGACGTGATCCCTGAGGTCTTGAGGTTGAATAAGATAAGGCTGGTAAGTGATGACTGCCTCTTGGTTGCTGAGTGAGACCTTGACCCTCACTACTCCTTGCAGTTTCCCAATCTTGCCTTCTATAGAGGTGACACAGGACTGGCAAGTCATGCCCTCCACCCGCAGCTTGACCACAGCCTCCAGGGCATGTGAGGACCTTGCGGGCCAGGAGGCAGCCTTTCCTTCTGCAATGCTGGCCTCGAAGCCCATGTCCTCAATTTGATGGCAAACCTGTTGCAGGCTCATGAGCGAAGGCACGTATTTCACTATAGCGCTACTTTGTTCTAAGGAAACCTTAATGCTCACAATGCCTTTCAAACTGGAAATCCTGTCCTCGATCGCCTTCACACAGGACTGACAAGTCATGCCCAAAATGCTGACGGTGCTGGTGGCCTTCGGGGAAGCGCACACACCATCAAGACCATCCTCGTAGCCAACATTGTCGAAGGCGAACGTCTGCTTCATGGCTGGATCCCGGGCATGAGCAGATAAAGATAGTTTAGAGAGGATCTAAAAGAAAAAGAAATAACATTTTCATCCCTAAAATTCAGTGTTTTCTAAAATATCTCAGCTTGTCTGACACTGAGAAAATGGAAAACAGTATCACTGTTAAAATACCCCAAGAGTACAAGAGCATAAAATGCAAGAAAAGAAAGCTATGGACTGTTTCTCAAGTAAAAGGATTTAGGTGGGTCCCTTTTAGCTCTAGTTTTCTGTAATTCTGAACCTACATCAACTGCCCACCTTACAGGCATGTTCTTCTTCCCCAGAGGGTTGAAGGGTTGGAGATTTCTGTAGGAAAGGAGGAGAGAAACAGCCACACAGCACAGGCCCATGACAGAGGCAGAAAGAGCACAGCAGCCCACAATGGGAAGATGCAGGGGTCCCAAGAGAGCTATTCCCACCTCTAGCTTAAACCTCCCTAGAGAATTTAGTCCTTGCACCTCAAACTTTGGGGCCCCCATATCTGTGCAAATATGTAGAGTGGACATCACCTTAATTCTGTATCTCTCATTCTCTTAGTTGGGATCAATATATTGAACCTCTATAGAGCATGTTACAAATGTAAATCTCCTAGGCCCCTGGGCTCAGGCACCACAGCCGTGGAATAGAATCTGAAGGCTGCCCCTTGAACCAGGGGACATGAACACAAGTGGCAAGGCCGATAGGGACAGAAGGGAAAGAACTGGAAGAACATGAAGTTGAGTTTGACAAACAACTTCTTGGTTCTGCCCTAGGAGAGTACCAATGCCCTCCTGGGTATTCAGGACACCTGTACTCACGGCCTAAGATTACAAGCGCTTCACCAAATTACATGGGCCCATTTTCTCAATGTACCACAATACAAGCATAATTCCCTGATTTCTTCTCATGATGATGTGGCCTTAGTTCTTCTATTAACAACAAAATTTCCTGTAACAGGGTCCTGGGTTCACCACACTCTTAAGTAGATGTAGCTTTTCATATCTATTGTATGCTTCTGATATTTGTCTTCAGACCTTTATAAATGGTACACTTTTTAAAAAAAATATGTCATTCTCTACACAAACCTACTTAATCTTCAGCTGAATCTCAACAACTTAGAATTGATCTCCATATCCCTGTGTATGAAAGGCATATCCTTCTAACTCAGCCGTTGAGCAGCTTAAGATGAAAATTTAAATGACTTTTAAAAAAGATTATGTTCATTTGTATATCCACAAAGGAAATCATAGGCCAGTTTTAAAAAATATTCCTTGTACTATTTCCTAAAATAGTAGAGAAAAAAAAGAGAATAACTAATTTATGGGACAGAAACTAGTTTGGGGACTTAACAACTTAACTTAGACAAAAAAATTTGGGGACTTCAACAAATGTACTGAAATTATCTATGGCATAAATATAGAAATGTGGAAATGTGCTATATTGGAAATGTGCTAATTGTGCTATGGAAATGTGCTATATTGGAATTGTGGTAAATGTGGTAGAGTAGTATTAATGGACAACTGGGAAGTCTCCCGGCAAGCCTATTTGTAAAAAGTATATAAACTTGGAACCTATATTTCAAAGACAATTTCAGATAGATCAAAGATGTAAATAAAAAATATATTAAAAATACTAAGAAAAAACAGAAGAATATCTACAACAATCTCAGCACGAGGAAAGCTTAAATATGACAAAACAAAAATCAAGAAAATCCAGGAGCTATAAAATTTTTATATATCCAACCCCAATAACAAAAAAAAAAGTTCAAACCAAGTTAAGAGATAACAGAGAAGAAAACATTATTTGTTTCACATTAAGCAAATTAAGAGCCTATTTCTTTAATATATAAAGAAGTTCTTCAAAGAAGAAAAATCCCAACAATCTAACAAAAAAAGAACACAGGTCATTAAAGAGAAAAATGTAAATGTAAGAGGAACAATGAGAAGCAACCTCCAGGCCAGTGGGTGGCGCTCCCAGTCAACTCAGTGGTAGAAGGTGGAGCTTTCTGAACTCCACCCCCTGGTGTCCTGAGCAGAGGTTGATGGGAAATAGAAGCTGGGCTGGCACCTGAACTGCTTACAAGAAGGGGTATCTGTGGAGAAGCCTTTCGCTTGGCTCTGGTCTCTGCTCGGCTTTTTGGGGCAGGACAGACAACATCTGGCCACGTGCAGCCAGTAATTTTTCTTTGCCCTTTTTTCTCTCCCCATTTTCTTTTCCTCACTCCTGTGTAAATAAACCTCTTTTGTTTCTCTCCATGCATCTGTTTTTCAGTCCTGTCCTGCATTCTTAAGTACACAGGTCTCCAACTGGATCATTCCTGTACCAGTGGGTTTGCCCATTTCAGGTGGATCCTCACGTATGCTTAAGAATAACTTTTTAGTACATGAAAAGATATTAAAAGAAAAATGTTAACATTCCAACAACATTGTTTTTACCAATCACCTTGGCCTCCTTGACTCAGAACTAGTTCTCCAGAACTAGCTAAAGTGTAACCTCTCTGGAGGACAACTTGACAATACTCATTAAAATGGCAAATTCACACACTTTGCCCCAGCAATTGTATTCTAGGGCTGCATCCAATTAATGTACTTGTTGGTGTGCAAGCAAAAAAAAAAAAAAATATTAAATAACCCAAAGGACTGGAAACATAAATGCCCACCTAGAGGCTGGTTAAATTACTGTACGGCCACAAAGTGGAATACCATCAAGCTTTTAAAAAGACTAAGGCAATTCTTATTAGTACTGAGAAAGAGTGCTATCTAATACATTGTTTAGTGAAAAGGCCAGGCACAGAATATATAGTGTTTCCATTTTCTATTGCTGTACAACAAACCAAGTCTAATAACTCATAATGACAGTTCAGTTTTTTCAATTTGGACAGTTTGGTAAGGAAAGCTTGTCTCTGCTCCAAATAGCATGATTTGGGATGGCCTGAATGGGATTAGGGGTTCCACTTCAAAGGGGTGGTTTATTCATCACATGGCTAAAAAGTTTGATGATGGCCGCTGTCTAGAGACTGCTGGTGGCAATCCTAGTTCTGTCCCATGCAGCCTCTCCACATGGCTAGGTTGGTGGCTTCTGAGGTCTGAAAGGGAGTATATTAACAGTACTCCCAGAGGACAAGTTCCAATGTACGGCACTTATTAAGCCTTCACTGGTATCACACTTGCTAAGTCACTACTGGCCAAAGCCAGTTACAGGGCACAGCTTAGTCAATATGGTATAGAATTACATAAAGACTCAAATACAAGGAGATGCAGTTCCTCTGGAGGACCATCAAAACAAATCTCAACACATAAGACTGGCAACATTTGCGTAAGAAAAAGAACATTCTAGATACTTATATATGCATGGATTATCTCTGAGGAATGCATAAGAAATCAGGGCAGAGTTGGAGGACTGGGGAGCAGAAGAGATCAAGTGGCTGGGGTACAGGAGTAAGAAGAGTTATTTTCACTATACAACTTATAATTATACAAAATGAATATGAATTACCAAGTGCTAAAAAATAATTATAAAAATTAAAAATAAAACAGCACAATAATAAGAGGGATTCAGAACACTGACTTGATTTTAATTGGTATTAACTAAATATTTGTTTAATTTGAAAGAATGAAGCAAAATAACATATTTGAAGCCATTCATTCAGAGTACCGTAATAAACAGAAACTGTCTCCTTATCATGAGACATAACCCTCAGTGCAGGTCTGCTGAAAAAACAAACCCCTGATGATTTACTGCCCAATTTATTTTTCTTGGTTCTAGCTCAAGCTACAACTCATCAGATTCCAAGTCACTATGCTGGCACTTAATCCCTGGAATGCTGATTCCATGCTCTTGCAAAAAGGATTTGCAGAAGTCTTAGAAGGTGTTTGTTTGTAGCAAACAATACTCAAGAGGCACCCATTCAAGACAAGCAGGTTCATAAGGACAAGCAGTATCAAAGATAAAGCTATGCAAATAATAAATTTATGAAACACTACCCCGTCTATTGGTTTAGCAGCAACCTCTTAACAGTTGTCACTATTTTAAAGTGCAAACAATTGGGGTGGGGGGGTGTATGTGTGAGTGCATGTATGCTCACACTTTTAATTTCATCCTTCAATTAAGACGATCTTGGGTGGGGGGAAGGGTGGTAACTTCCTAATCAGTTAAAACATATTTTGGTTTAAGGGCTCATGGAAAAAATGGTAGACACTGAAGCGTGTACCCAAGATACAAATTGTGTTTCTGGGATACCTTGTGGAAGCCTAAGTTTTACTGAATCCCTGCTAAATTACATGCTCCTTGAGGACAAACATCTAGAATTTTTTCTGCAGGCCCAGCATCAGTTTGGGATATATCTTTTACTGGCTTTTGAATTTTTAATAAACTACTAGTATAGCAGACAGCAGGAGTAAAAGGGACTAGAATACAGGAGGTGACAAAGAGGAATCCTAAAATTAATTTCAATTCCTTGCTACTTCTCTAGGGACCCAAGTCACACTGAATTTGCTGAGTACCAGAAGCTTTAGAAGAAAAGAGAGGTAAAAGGATGTAAGCTGTTGTTGATTCCTCAAGATGCACAGAAAATAAAATAAGATCTTCAGATAGGCTACCATGAAGAATTAAAGTTACGGTGCCACATTTTTGATGAAACTTTTTAAAGTCAGACTGAAATGAAAAGCCCAGAAACAACCTGACTTGTAGAAAGTGGCTGGGATCACAAATCAAAGAGAAAAAAGAAAAGAAAAGAAAAAGAAATCAAAGTACAACACAACCAGGAGATGTGCAAATGGAAGACCACTAGCAACTTCTGCTACCTCATTTGCTCCGGGATCACCATTGTCCACATTCCCATTACCCTCAAGATTGTACTCACTTTGAAAGGTGTTTAACATCTTTAACTTATGAGGCAAAAGCATTCAACTTCCCAGTGTAGTACCTCTTCCTCACACAACCAATGTAACTGAACTTCATAGAATTAAACTACAAAAAAAGCCCTAATTTTTCATATGTACACAGAGCTGATATTAGCAAATAGTTAATGATTCTCAGTGTTACTTTATGAGGTTGACATTTTATATCCTTAATGCGCAAGGTAATTCTATACATAGGCATTCTTATTGCCATTTTACTGTTGAAACAGACTTAGAGGTTTATCCAAGGCCACAAATCAATTTAAATAACAGTTGGAACCTAAATTCAGCTCAAAAGTCCAGCAGGCACTCTACTTTTATTTAAAAAAAAAAAAAACAAACTTTTAAGACTTTTACTTTTCAGCCATGTTAATTACAGCAAGAGGCTACAATGCAGAAAAGCAAAATGAAGAAGACACAGAAAAACAGCCATATCCACCTGCGAAGTAATAAGCAGGCTAACAATCCTCTCAGCTCAGCAGTGGGGGCCATGGGTGAGTCAGGACCACTGAGCGTGGCCCTCACCCTAAGTATCTGCCACCTCCAGCTGTCTCTGGCACTTCAGGGTTTCAGTACTTGCTGTTTTCTTCAATAGTCTTAATTGCAAATATACTCAAGACAATCACTTTCCCAAGAAGGCAGGACACAAGTAGGTGGCAAAGGTTCCTGGACTAAGTACACCCATTTAAACACATAGTGAATGAATCACTGTCTGGCTTCACTGGGACAGCCTCATCTGAGAATTCCTGGATTTCAGAGATTCACAGGGAATGAAGCATCACAACAAAACATCCTACCCAAACCACTCTAAGCAGATTCAAAAACCCCACTGAAGAAGAAATGTTCCTGTGTTAAACTTTATACACACACACAGAGGGAGAGAAATTTATGAGTATATACTTATGATTATACTTAAAATTGATGTTATCTTGGGGTGAGTTGTGCAATTCTGACTTTTTGACTATTTGTACATATTTTCCAATATTTTTGTTTAAAATTTTATTTTAAAGTATTAATTTTATATCAGGAAACAAATGTGGGTTCTTCTGTTTATCTAAGGCAAGGAAGAACATGCTATGCCTGTTAAACCATACTAATATAAGCAACAATATAGTAATAACTGTGATAAAGATCACAATGATGTTTTCAGAGGTGTGAACATTTTACTCTACATACAGTATTGTAAACCATTATCTCAAATAAACATAGTTTTTTAAAAAGATGACAATGATGAACTGATACACTTCTACACGGCTTTGTTCTCTGAAGAATATTTTTGCAGATATATGTGTAAATATCTGTCTTCCCTACTTGTGAATTTCTTCAGGATATATATGACAATCTTAGGCATGAATTCCCACCTTGTCTGATCAAATCTGAGCCTCAGTTTTCTTAGGAGTAAAATTATGGTAAGTTATGCAAGGAGGCCTGAGAGCTAAGAGGTGTTAAAAGGCTAGTAACATCAAAAGTATTTGAAAATGAATAATTAACAAAACAAACATTGCTTCACTTGATCCTCAAAAGCAGCCCAGGAAGATAAGCAAGGAACTTACTATTTTCCACCATTTTACTGATAAGGGAAAAGTAATCAATAAAACTAAAATGCATATTCTCCCAGCCCCCACTCCAACCCCTTCAAACTGTCCCTTAACATTGTTTCACAAATATCCAGAACAGCATGGGTGGTTCAGTGGTAGAATTCTCGCCTGCCACAAATATCCAGAAAAGACCTTCCAATGATAATTTTTAAATTCTACAGGGATGGGGGTGGGACTAACCAGAACTCAGTCATTCATGCAGACATTTGTGCGGGTAGATAAGCACCAGCCATATCTCTGCCCTCCTGGGCCCTGTGTTGACGGAGCACTTTTTAAGAAATCCTTACCAATGACGATTTATTGCCTGTTTCCTCTCTTAACCACAGTAGATGAAAATATTAACATGTACCATAAAAGTAAATAAAATTAACAAGCCTCAATACATATATAAAACAATGTAGTTTTCTATATATAAAAAAATAAAATGTAGAAATTCTCAAACCTCTCCAAAAGCCCTTCACAGTATTACCTCAGAAAACACATTCACAATCTCATTCCATACAACTTTACTATCAACTGTTTCAGAGGATTTAGTTGCATTTAACTTGTCTATTGTAATAATTATTGCATCAGAGTTTTATCAATCAATACGTTTTCTGCTACTTCAGAATCTTCTTTGATAATACTCTATATTTCAAGTCTTTCCCAAAGAAGTATTAAACAGGACTATCACTATCAAGTGACTACCAATATCTTGGACTTTTCTTTTTTTACATTTACACGTAAGTTGGAACCATAAGATTCATAATTCCTTATATCACTTCCCAGAATTATGATAATAACATGACATAAAAGACCTACATTAGGAAAGTAAAATGTACCATCTACTAGGATAAAAGTCACAGCAATGACATTAGTTCATATACTTCTATGCAGAAGTCAATGAATTTGGGGTTTCTGTTAATTATTGTTATTGTTGATAAAATGCAAAGTTATCAATTGATGAAATAATGAAGTTAGTATTTTGTCACACAAAAACGTGTACTATAATGCCTAATAAAGTGGTTTTTGCCTAGAATTATAGATATGACCAGCTATCCATAAAGCAAATATATTTCTTTGAAAGACTTAAGTAGAAACCTAATACTGATAATTTATGCTACTAATTTTTAACTTATGGTAGGAACTTGCTACTTAAACTAATCCTCAGAAATAAGAAATGAAAGTGATTGATAAACATTTTAAAAAGTAATAACATATAATCAACTAATATTTGACATGGGAGTCAAGAATACTCAAAGGAGAAAAGACAGTCTCTTTAATAAATGGTGCTGAGAAAACTGAATATTCACATATAAAAGAACAAAACTTTCTTATACCTACCTTATAACACTCATACAAGTTAACTCATGGATTGGAACAATTTAATATCATTAAAATGCCCATACTACCTAAAGTGACATACAGGTTCACTGCAATCTATATCAAACTTCCAGTGGCATTTTTCACAGAAATAGAAAACACATTTCTAAAATTTATATGGAATGCTCGAGCCCAAATAGCCAAAGCAATCTTAAGAAAGTAGAATACATAAACACACACACACACATATATGGGGTGGAGGAGAGATTATATTAAAAAGAGAAAGAACAATGAAGCTGGAGGCATCACACTCCCTGATTTCAAACTATACTATAAAGAAATATATACTGGATATTGGAATTAAATGATATTGGAATTAAAAAGAGGCATAAATCAATACATCAGGGAACCCAGAAATCAGTGTGCATGTGTGTGTGTGTGTGTGTGTATATATATATATATATATATATATAGTCAATTTTTGAAAAAGGAGCCAAGAATAGATACCAGGGAAAGAAGAGTGTCTTCAATAAATGGTGTTGGGAAACTGCAGAGCCACAAATGAATGAGACTGGATCCCTATCTGATACCACACACAAAAATTAACTCAAAATGGATTAAAGACATGCACACTAGGCAGGAAATCAAAAGACTTCTAGAAGAAAACACAGAAAAAGTTCCTTGGCATTGGTTTAGTGATGGTTTTGGGGGATATGACACCTTAAGCACAAGCAACATCAACTACATCAACTAAAAGCTACACAGAGCAAAACAATAATCACCAAAATGAAAAAACAACCTGTGCAATAGGAAAAATATTTGCAAACCAAGTATCTGATAAGAGGTTAATATCCAAAATAAAGTTTAAAAAGTCATACAGTAGCAAAAAACCCCAAATCATCCATTTAAAAAATGGACGGAAGACCTTACATTTTTCCAATGAAGATATAGGCCAACAGGTCGATGAAAAGGTGGTCAGTACCACTAGTCATCAGAGAAATACTAATCCAAACCACAGTGAGATTATTACCTCACTTATGTTATAATGGTTATCATCAAAGACTAGTGATAACAAAAGCTGACAAGGGTGTGAAGAAAAAGAACCTTAATGCACTGTTGGAAAGCCCCTCACCCAAATGCACAGAGGTTCTTCCCAAAATTAAAAATTTAACTACCAAATGATCCAGCAGTTTCACATCTGGGTATCTATCTGAAGAAAATGAAGAACACTACGTCAAAGAGATATCTGCAACCCCATGTTGGCTGCAGCATTATTTATAACCTAAGTGCCCACTGATGGATGAATAGAGAAAATGTGATATATAGACATAGATCTGTAATGAATATTATCTAGTCACTGCAAAAGAAGGAAATTCTGCCATTTCCACAACACAAACAGACCTTGA
Organism: Talpa europaea; assembly: GCF_964194135.1. NCBI lineage: Eukaryota > Metazoa > Chordata > Mammalia > Eulipotyphla > Talpidae > Talpa > Talpa europaea. Next base: position 82,016,517 of record NC_140072.1, read on the forward strand.
AGGCATTATGCTAAGTGAAATCAGTCAAACACAAATACTTATATGTGGGCTCTAAAAAGAAAAGTCAAACTCAGAAAAAGAGATAAGATTTGTGGTTATCCAAGATGAAAATGCATACATTGTACAAAAATGAAAAAATGATATAAGAAATATATTAAAAAAATTTTTAAAAAGAAAAAAAATCATATTAAATGAGATCCTAATTTTAAACTATCCTTACTTTTTTTTTTAAGATTTATTTATACAAGCACTGGGTACAGTCAGAAGAGCGAGAGGCTGAGAGAATTCACCAGAGCCATAGCGAGGAACAGAACAAGCAGACTGACGAAGTACACTGCTGAGGGGAGCAGTGGGCGCAGCAGGAGAGGTCTGTCGCGCCATGTGGGACCCTCGCCGGTGGCTGGGGATCGAACCAGCACTGCAGAGGCTGTGGACAGCTTCCCAGCCCAGCACTCAACCGCTGCGCCACTAGGGGAGGCCCCTTACACTTTTATAATTACACTCAACTTTGTTATAATGCATACTTTAAAAAAATGTATTTTTATTTCCAGGGGAATTAAGCTATTAATCTCCTTTAACTGCAGTTTATAACCAGTTTTGGCATCAAGTCTGCATTAATTTCATTATGTGAAACAGTGGCTCCTTCTATCTTGTCAATGGAACATAAAACAAATCAGTTTTGGGGTTTGGTTGTTGTTAGAAAAAAAAAGATTTGTGGTTATCAAAAGTGGGGAGCAGGGGTGGGGGAATAGGAGGAAGGTAGTCAAAAGATACAAACTTCCTGTTCTAAGATAATTATGTACAAACTAGCAATGTCATGTACAATACAACGACTGTACGGTATGCCTGAAAGTTGTTGAGAGAGCAAACACTAAGAGTTCTCATTACAAGGAAAAAACACTTTTTCTTTTTTTTTCTAGTAACTTCATGCGATAACGTTCACTAAATTTATTATGGTGATATTTCATAATATAAGTAAGCCAAATCATTATGCTGTACCCCTTAAGCCTATACAACGCTGTGTATCAATTACATCTCAGTAAACATGGGAAAGAGAAGGAAATAATAACAAAACGCAAATGTAAACAAGAGTACACTTTCACTCAATAGGCTGACAAAAATTTTTAAAGTTGATGCTACAGTAAGCGAGACTATAGGAAAAAGAACTGTCAAACACTGTGGAAAAATTAATTCAGACAACCTTTTCAGAGAACAGATAGGCAATATCTATCAAGACGTTAAATGCTCATTGCATTTATCCCAGAAATTCTACTTCTGGGAATGTCATCATACAAATATAAAATTACACGAGAATGTTCATTGCTACATTTAGATAACGAAAACTTGGAAATATCCCCCTACAAGGACTGGCTACGTAAAAATCTCATCCAAAAGAATTTTGTAGTGGTGAATTTACATGTAATGACATGGGAAGACTGTGATTCTCCCCTGGGCCAGTAAGTGAGCAAGCGTAATCCTGGCCACTAAAAACCACTAGAATACTTCACATTCAAAGGCCTCAGACATGGGGCTGGATTTTGTAAAGTAACAGTTTTTAACATTTTAAAGAAATGCTCTCAAGCATTTTCTGCTCAACGAAATAAGCCAGAAAGAAAAAGAAAAATACTGGGTGGTCTCACTCATAGCAGGAATACAGAAAACCTAAATACGAGACCAGGAAAAAGACTAACTATAATAAAGTAAAAATCAAAATCAACAAGCAGCTATAAACCAGAGACACACTACTGGGAGGGGAGAAGGGAGTAGGATCAAAACAAGGGGGGTGGGAATTTTACGGGGATTATAACCAAGATGAAAATGCATACATTGTGCAAAAATGAAAAATGATGTAAAAAATATAAAATCAAATATTAAAAAAAAATTTTAAAACATTTTACTATTTTACTACCTTAGAAACTCAGCTAAAAGTATAGAAGTTGGTCGTACTTACAGAAACAGGGAAATGTGAAAAGCTAGACTAAATGTTCTGTCATACTTTAAAATTCCAAATCTTTGAACATATGTTAATTTTACTGGTTAAAGCAGTTTCAAGAGGCATAAAAATGAAAACTACACAACTGCTTTAGCATACAAAGTAATTAACTATACGACCCCAGTAATAACAATAACAATAGTCTAAAGTCGACACTGAGTGATTCCACACTTCCTGTTATTAAATTTTCCTGGGAAGAAATTTCGAAGGCATCTCTTGAAACTTTCCACAAACTCAGCACACTGAAACATTTTCATTGTTTTAAAATAAACACGTCGGAGTTTCAGTGTTTTAAAGTAAACACGTTGGAGTAGAATAATATCCTGGTTAAATACCTGACACCAAATGCTGAATCTTTTAACATTTAAAAAGAATTTCTAGTTCCAATATTCAAGTACCATGTGCCTTCAACATATATAAACCTCTTACATATTACACTTCAGAAAGCTTTTTTCACAAAATTTCCTTGGGTTTTAGGACTTTTTAAAGATGATCATCAGAAGAAACAAAAATAAATCCAAAAGGGGGCAAAGTACTTATAAAAACTTTCCTTTGCATCTAACTAGTATCCCCCCACCATGCCCGCCTACCTATGTCAATGAGAAGGATCCCATGATCCCATGCCGACCACCATCCATCCCACCAAGAAATGCTACTAAAAGGAATCATTTTTACAAAATGTTACACTGCTCTAGTTTTGAACATGACCTGACCTGTGGGTTTAAAAAACTTTTATTTGCTTAGAAAGAATAGCTTCAACTTGCAGCAACATTTTGAAAATGTTTATTTAGTTGAAATGTAAAGATTAACAAAACTGTGTACAAATTTAGAAAATAAAGAGAGGAGAGATCCATTTTAGTCTGATTTATATTTTGGAAAACTTTTCCTCCACAGAGGCTTACAAAAACAGTCTAAAAATATGCAGCAACAATCCCTGGGCTTCAAGCAGCATGGACTTAATTTCTGGAGAATTCACCTTGACTCCAGGCTTGATGTTATTTCCATAGCTGTCACTCCCACCCAGACCAGTTCCCCTCACCCCTCATCTGTAAGACACGGGAGAAACCTTCATTTATAAACTGGATTCCACCCCCTCTTGGCTTTTTAGCCTTTCTGCAATTGCACTGACCTGATTGGAACTGATTCCCCGTTTTCCATTCATAACCTCCAGTGAAAAGTCTCCCTCCTCTGATGGGGGAGAGCCTTCTTCCTCTGAAGTTACTGGTCTGGTGGAGCCCTTGGCCCCAAGGCTCTTCCTGAAGGACCACCGCTTGTGCACAGCCAGCAGGGTCACCTGTGGGTCACTCAGAGTGGCCAGGCTTCCCGGCATCTGCATCTCATTCCCAGTTTTCTCCATCGCCATGTCCACAGTCACACCTTCACCCCCCACGAGAGTGGTCCCCCTTCACCAGACTATTGGGTCATGTCAGAAGGAAATGCTTTAAAAGTGTCCTCCCAGCCGGCAGGAGGGAAGTCTCCATCTGTGTTCAGTCCTGTAGATTTCCCTCTGCTCCTAAGCCAGCCCTAGTGAGACTGCCAGTCAGGTCTTCAGCCTGGCAGCAAGCTTCAGGAACTTGGTCAGGCTGCACACCACTGTATATATATTTGCTCTTGTTTATCTACACCCTTCCAACCAATTGGCACCCTCTTACTCATCACACTGCATTCGGCACTGGGAATCTTTGCACACGGCCCGTGCACGCCCTTGTCCAACACTGCCAGGACACCCAGCCAGCCTGCACGGGAGCCCGGCACATAATCATCTCCCAAATCTGAGTACACAGTTTCCTTTTGGCCGTGTGCACTCCCAGAAACCCAGCCTAGAGGCAGCAGAGAAATGCCACTTCCTTTTATTAGCAAACTTCGAGCGATTTCTTGGAATAACTTCAGCTGCCTCTTCCACAGCTCCAACAGTGGCAGTATGCAAAACACCAGGGGAGAGAAGTATTTCCTAGGCAACATGACTTGCATTTTCAAAAAGGTGTAAGAAAGGTCCACGTTTCCTGCAGCTTTGTTTTCCCTTGGGCCAACGGCTGGACTTCAATAAGAGCTGACTGCAGAAATTCACTGGGTAACAGGGCTCGTTTCCATCTGTGGCAGAACAGCCAGGAACTAACCCACGATTTAGGCTTCTCAGGCTACCCACTGCTCCACAGGAGGATTAATGAAAGGAGACACAAGACAGTGTGGTAAGCCTACCGCCTCCTGTTCCGTAAGGCAGCACTGCCTCCCTTTCCACCCACTTTCTCACTGGGAGGAAGGAGGCAACCTCATCCTCCAAGGGAGAAACAGCTCCCACAGCCACTAATCCCAGCAACACCTCCTGAAGCAAGCGCCTGTGGCTGTTCACACAGCAGACCCAGTCCTGCCAGTGTGTGAGCAGTCCCTCTACATTGCTCCCAGGATGAATGTGCTGCCCTGCCTGGGTGTCGCCAGGGCATACACTGAGAGCATTTAGAACAGTATCTTCAGTTTAAGGTCACTGAGGATTCTCCCCTGGCACGGGCCATGCTACTCATGCTGTCTGACAAGGTCCGAGTATGGGGAAAATTCCTGAAAAGTCAGGAGGCTCCATAGCTGGCTCCTGCTGGATCCTTCTCATTTGTTTATGGCTGATTCCCCTGGATGTGACATTTGTCATGGCAATTGTTAAAGTATGTATTCAAGAATAAGTCAACCACAATTTTGTGACTTTTTGAGCTGATAACCATGGTAGCACAAACAGTGCATTTGGAAATAATCAATGTTACAACAACTGATATGTCTCGTATTAACTATTCTGGGAAGCAAAAGCTATAATCATCTCCGGCCCTGCCTCCGATAAAATATTTGTTCTTTGAAGCAACAATCAGCAATATTATAGAGAACGGGATTTTCCCTTGATCTTAAAGTTAGATACGGAAACTAGGCTGATGAGATAAGTACAGAAGTAATAGGTAGAAAACTGTTTTGTTAGATTAGGAGAATTCCTCCCTTCATTGAGAGCTCGGGGCTAGGGAAAAGTCAATGTGGCATGGGCCTCCCCGGCGGCGCAGGTTCGATCCCCGGCTGTTCCCCGGCCACCTGAGGAGAGTCCCACATGGGGCGCAGACCTCTCCTGCCGCCCGCTGCTCCCCTCAGCAGTGTACTTCGGTCCTTCTGCCTGCTCTGCTCCCCGCTCTGGCTCTGGTGAATTCTCTCACCCTCCCGCGCTTCTGACTGTACCCAGTGCTTGTATAAACAAAACAAACAAACAAACAAATAAATAAAACATGCCTCTATAAAAAAAAATTTAAAAAATAAATTAAAAAAAGTCAATGTGGCTTGCCCGGCATTGACATCCTCCAGGCCCTTGGTTCCTTAATATTGAATCAATATTTTATTAAAACAATATATTATTAGATGATGATTTCTATATGAAAGCCTTCTGTTTTTGCTTTGATCATATGGTTATATGTTAATCTTAAGTTGATAGGTTAGAAAAAATCCCTTTTTTCCTTCCCCCAATGACTTCCCGTCCTTTGATTCCCCTAACCCTTAGTTAATCGTTCACTATGGTAAATATAGAAATGTTAGTTTCAGTCACATAAGTTTTTTTGCTAGCTTTGACATTGTTTGGTGAAGATAAATGATTATTCTAAGAACACTTTGTTTAGCAATTGTGCCTTCTTCAAAACAAAGAATAATAAATGTCACAACCTCTGCAGGAGGTCTGTAGAGGCAGGAATGGATGGAGCAGGTTTTCTGATCCAGCAGACCAGGTAAAGGAGGAGAGTCCTTGGAGTCCTCAGTGGCTTTGCAGGCTTTTATTGGGATTACCAGGTACATGGCAGGAAGGAGTGTTGGGGGGCCGGGAAGCTGGCAGGCCTCCCAGCCCCCAGCAAATCTTCACTCTATCTGGGCTCTCCGTGCGTTCTCTGGCGGGCTCTGCTGCTCTGCTTTTGTTCTGCTGCTGCTGGCGTCCCCGTGACACCGCCCTGAAAAGCCCAGTCTTAGCCCAGGTGAATCCCATCTACCTATGTCCACACCCTACTCCAGGTGCCCGCCATCAGGCATGCATTCAGGACCGCAGGATTCCATCATCTATCCTGATGGCGGGAGGGCAGAAAACCTGATACTTTTTTTTTTTTTTTTTGGTAGGACCCTCGCCGGCAGCCTCGCAGCCCAGCGCTCAACCACTGCGCCACCAGAGGAGGCCCAAAAGCCTTTTTACCTTACCCTACAAGGTCAAATAGACCCCTGGCTGTTCTTGAGAAAGATGTGATGATTGTTATCTTCCTGCTTTAATGCATATGCTTATGTACTCCCACAGCTTGCTTGTAATGTATAAATAAAGACCCGCCTGAGATACTTGCACCTGGTGTGGGCCATACTACTCATGTGGTCTGACAAAGGTCCAGGCATGGGGCAGATTCCAGAAAAGTAAGGAATCTCGACAGCTGACTCCTGCTAGATTCTTCTCATTTGTTTATGGCTGGTTTCTAACCTATGTGGCAATTGTTAAAATACGTATTTAATAGCAAATCTGCAAATGTTGAGTGATCAATTACTGAATAACCTATTTGACAGCAAGGGCACTGCATGATACTGATGGAGGACAAGAATAGAAAAACTAGAATGGAGGCCTCACAAGACTAACACCTGACTCACACAAGGAGTTGGGGGTCAAGGGGAATAACATGACCATTAACCCAGCTTTAGATGTCGTGACCCTCAGGCACCCGTGCCTTATCACAAGGCATGAGACCCTAGCAGGATCGGATGCTATAGGGAGTGGAGCACAGGCCTGAGGGTAAAGATACAGAGATTGGGCCCACCCTGGAATCTCTAATCCCTTTCTAGTTTTGCCTGTTACCCAACATCAGCAACAAGCAGGCCACTCCACGGAGGAGTGACCCCTCCCAAAGAGAAAAGGACTATATCAGTGCAGTCTCTGCACAGGTTCGGGGCAGCACTTCCACTGCCCTCCTGTGACTATGCAGGTGTCTCTTATCACCAACTCTCTCCCTCTGCAGGGTGGCACTCCCACTGCCCACCTGTGACTATGCAGGTGCTTCCTTTCACCAACTCTCTCCTCGCAGGGCAGCAGCTTTCTGGCTGCCCGTGACCTGTCCCTGCCGGGACTTCTCTTCATGGACCTCCCTCAGCGGAGGCCGCTCTCCTCAAGGCTGCCCGCCTGCAACCATGCAGGCCTCTCTTAGCAAAACCTTTTCCTTTCCCTTTCCCTAATAAACCAGTTCTTTAAATATAACGAAAGTCTCTGTCTCATGGAGAAACGCGCCTGGGGAACTCACTGCGTGCCGGTGAACCAGGAGCTCTGGTGAAACCTTTCCCAGAGTGAACCCAAGGACCCCACACTCCACAAAAAGACATCAATACAAATAATACATTTTTAAATGATTAGTAATTCTCTGCCAAAAGGCAATGATTCAACATTTGGTCTTACAAAAACAAGTGATATGTCACACCTGAAAACCTCCGGGAACTAAAGGCTGTAAGCATTCCCGGCCAAGTCTTTGAGATAGATTTTGTGGTCTTTTAAGCAGAGACCATCTGGAGAGGAGTTTTGAAGTTAGAAATAGCAGTTAAAGTTAGAGATAGCCATTAGTTGACAAGATAATTAAGGAGGTAATAGGTGAAAACATAGCCTTGAGAAAGTAAAAGGAGTTTCCCTTTTTTGAAGCTTAGGGTTAGAAAAAGGTCAGTGCAACTTATGCGGCACTGGGATTCTTCGGGTTTTTTTTATTTTTTTACTACTTTTATTAAATTAGAATAGTTATAGGAATAAAAAGATTTTGATTTTAGCAGTAATTGGATTTGATTACCAATATATAAGGTAATTATGTATTTTAATGTTTAAGATTTAGGAATTCTAAAAATTTTGATAAATTAGTAATTTAACACTTACAAGGAAGTTAGGTTTTAGTCATATAAGTTTTTTGTTGTTTTGCTGTTTTGAGCCCTAAGAGTGATTACTGGGCAGTGGAAAATAAATGATTGTTAGGGGACATTTCGTGTGGTAATTGTATTTACCTTTTGTAGGGTAAGGTAAAAAGTATCGGGCTTTTCTACCCTCCCGCCATTAGGATAGATGACGGAACCCTGTGGTCCCGAATGCATGCCTGATGGCGGGCACCTGGAATAGGGTGTGGGCACATGTGGATGGGATTCACCTGGGCTGAGACTGGGCTTTTAGGGGCAGCATTGCGGGGACACCAGCAGAAGCAGAGAGAAGAGAAGCAGTAGAAGCTGAGAAGCAGAAAAGCAGAAGCAGGACAATGAGAGAGCAGAGCAGCAGAGATCACCAGTGAGCCCAGAAAGAGTGAAGACTTGTTGGGGGGCTGGGAGGTCTGCCAGCCTCTCGGCCCCCCAGCACCCCTGCCTGCCGTGTGCCTGGTGAATCCCAGTAAAAGCCTGCAAAAGCCACTGAGGGTTTCAGGACTCCTTTACCTGGTCTGTTGGATCAGAAAACCTGCACTGTTGCCCATTCCTGCCCCTACACCTTTAGAACAAAGTGAAATGATCATTATTACCTCAGCAAAGGGCCACAAGACCCCAGGCCGGCTTTGGAAAAATGCCACAGTTGTTAGTCTTTTTTTTTTACTTGAAAGCACATGCTTATCTACTCCCATGGCTTGCTTGAAATGTATAAATAAGGAGCTGCTGAGACCCTGGGCAGGAGATACTTGGACTCTGATCAAGTGTCGTGTCTCCTCATTTCTTTTTCCCCTCATCCCTCCATTTTCGCCGACACCGTCTTTTCCTGCAGGGATCCTGACACGACATTTTGCCAGAGCTGGCTTCCGGCATGCACCCTGATCAAGTGTCTGTGTCTCCTCATTCCCTTTTCCCCTCATCCTTCCATTTCGCTGACGCTGTCTCATCGTTCGGGGACCCTGCCCCAGTCGGAGCTGGACTCCGGCACTCCTCTTTCTGGGGTGCCTACAATGATCTTTGCGCCCGCATTAAAACTATCATGCCTCAAGAACTCAAGAACTCCTGACCAAGAGCTCTGCTGTCTGGGGGAAGACAGCCTCGTCACTGGTCCACTCATCACCAGGCCTTCAATACTATTCATTAGTCTTTTGCATTTCATACTCTGTGGGGATTTGACTACTTTCTCCCACTTCTGAAACACAATCAGGGCAGCCAACTCCAAAATGGGCCCTCCTAGGCTCATCTTCCATGTGGCTCTCTGTAGGGTAAGGAAAAATGTCCTCCCGCCATCAGGCATGGATGATGGATCCTTGCGGTCCTGAATGCATGCCTGATGGCGGGCACCTGATGGCGGGCACCCTACTCCAGGTAGATGGGATTCACCTGGGCTAAGACTGGGCTTTTAAGGGCGGCATCATGAGGATGCCAGTAGAAGCCGAGAACGAACAGAAGCCGAAAGAGAAGCCAAGAACGAACGGAAGCCGAAAGAGGAAGAGAACGTCAGAGAGCCCAGATAGAATGAAGATTTGCTGGGGGCTGGGAGGACTGCCAGCCTCCCGGCCCCCCAGCACTCTTGCCTGCCATGTACCCGCTAAATCCCAATAAAAAGACCTGCAAAAAACCACTGAGGAATCTGACTCCTCCTTTACCCAGTCTGCATGGGATCAGAAGACCTGCTCAGTGGTCCTTCCTGCCCCTACACTCTCCCACCACCATAGCGCCTGTGCCCCATCTCCACAGTCCCTTGAAGCACCAGATTTTTGAAGACATTTTAGCCATTTTGCATGGAAATCCTCCCCCAAAGATGCATAAATAAATCTTTATGCTGTCTTTAAAAATGAGTTACTGTCTATATATTAGCTATTCCGATTATACAGTGTCATTAGAAATACAAATGCTCTTTCTGTGCTGTCGCTATAGATGTTTAATAAAGAATATGCTGGAATCAAATATTCTGGGTGCTTTTCAAGTCTGTCCTGTTTGGCGCCATAAACTATGGAAAATTTAATACTTTACTGTGAAATACTTTTACGTCTCATGAATGATCGCTCAGACCCAGAACACAGCCAGAAGAATGGGGCTGAGACCAAGTTACAAAGGGCATGAAATTCAGACTTTGTCCTGAGGACAGTGGAGAATCACCGGTTTTGAAGCAGAGGACTTACATGATTATATTGGGGATTTAGTAACACATTTTGGGCAGGGACAAGAATGAAGATTTAGAAGAGAAGGGATTATAGGGTTACAAGGAATGGAGAAAATTAATAGCAGAATGGAATTAAGCAAATGAGGCCTTCCAGGCTGCGCAATCAAGTGATCACCCGAGATGACTGCAAAGAGAGGCTCCGAGGATAACAATGCCATGTCTGGTTTGGCAGACATGAGGAGGAATGGTAGGGGAAAGCAAGTCTGGGTGAAATCCATGGATTAAGGGACCTGCCAAAGATCCAAGGCATGAGTCCCTTTCGTAGGCTAGAGAACCAAGGTCAAACTCTTCTTTCTGACTCCTTCCCCCTTCCTCACACCTGAGCTCCAGGTCACACCTGAGCCCCACTACTCTCCCCATCTAATTCTCCTTATCCTTTAAGTCTGGCCTCTCATCACCCAACAGGGCTTCTCTCCCTTCTCTGAATTCCAGTATCACTGATGTCAACACCTCAGGTATTGTTGGAGAACAACTCTGCTCCCTCCACTGCTGCTGCGAGGTTGCAATCAGATCAGTCCCACCTGTTGCAGGAGCCTATGGCGCTCTTGCTCTCTTGCCAGGGAAAACACTGAGCTCCCAGAAGACAAAGTTCATACCCCTCATCTGCCCAGAGACCTGACACTTAACAAGGTGCTGAGTAAATATCAGGTCTTAAATGAATACCTACTGGGCTGAACTTCAGACATATCAGAATGTGTTTTCTATTGAGAATTTCATGGTTGTCTTTGTCTCCCTTATCACATGCAAGAGCAAACTCAATTAGTCCCTTACACATTCCTTCTAGAAATATAGGTCTTCAAGTACCTCCTCGTGTTAATTTTATTTTGCCTCTCACATGTGGAAATTTCATCAGCTATTTTTCAAAATAAAATTCATCTTGTCTCCTACCCATATTTGCAGTCTCTGTGGATCTTCTTTGTATAAAAATCTATCCTTTGCAATCTGAGAAGTCTGAGCCCAAAGGCAGATGGGCAGCTCATGTTTCCATGAACCTCCAGGACAAAGGATCCTATGAGGAGGAGGGACATTAGATTCAAATATTTCAGCATTCACAAAGATTACCTGTTCAGTCCAGTTAGAGGCTCACACTGGGCGGGACTTCTCAGAAGAAACACCAGTCCCGTCCTCCTACGTCAGGCAGAGGAGCCCAGATCCAGTGACAGGACAGGATGACAGAACCTGACACTAAGCTGCATGCTGAGAATCAGTGGCCCGGAAGGTTCCCAGAGAGAGAAGGCGAGCAATACCAACAGCACACCCACGGTCAGTTATGTTTCTACCAGTCCATTCTTCACAACAGGGATGGAATGTTGATAAATGAATGTAATTTAGAGTTTGAGAGTCAAAGATTTAAGTGCTACGTACAAGAGAAGGTACAAGAGACACTTTCTGCCCTCAGGACTCTATTAGCTAATTCAGGGAGCATGACAGAGTACAGTATTAAAGCATCAAAAACTATCAAACAGGGTGTGGGGGCAGGGGTCACTGGAGGTCAGAGTCATCCTGGAAGACTTCATAGTGAAAAGGCTGGTGGACTTATAGGTCTGCTTGCCTGCTCCTCACACCAGCAGGAACTGGTAATTTCGGAGACTGAAACAGCATGACGTGACACTTATACCAAATTATTAACAGGGGGCAAAAGAATAAAACACCTAGACAGGCTCACTGGAGGGAGTGCTCTTAAATAAAACTATATTTAGCTGTGTAGTCTAGAATGAATAAAATTACAATTGGTCTAAAGTAGAGAAACACTAAAGGTCGGTAAAAAGTAAAAGTCCATGTTCTGATCCCACAGTTAACTATATGCACATTCAACATGCCCTAAATTGGTGACAAGCTGGCATAACTCCAAAACTTTTTTTGTTTTTTTTTTTAATTTTATATATTTTTACATCATTTTTCATTTTTGCACAATGTATGCACTTTCATCTTGGTTATAGTCCCCATACAATTCCCATCCCCCTTGTTTCGATCCTACTCCCTTCTCCACTCCCCAGCCCCCTGTAGTGTGCCTCTGGTTTATAGTTGCTTGTTGATTTTGATGAAGCTGGAAGGGATCATGCTCAGTGAAATAAGCCATAAAGAAAAAGAAAAATACTGGATGGTCTCACTCACAGCAGGAATTTAGAAAACCTAAACAAGGGACCAGGAAAAAAAGACTAATTACAATAAAGTAAAAATCAAAATCCAAAACTTTTTTTTTAATAGGATTTTAATTTTTTTTTTTAAGATTTATTTATTTATTTATACAAGCACTGGGTACAGTCAGAAGCGCTGGAGGGTAAGAGAATTCACCAGAGCCAGAGCAGGGAGCAGAGCAGGCAGAAGGACCGAAGTACACTGCTGAGGGGAGCAGCGGGCGGCAGGAGAGGTCTGCTCGCCATGTGGGACCCTCCTCCGGTGGCCGGGGAGCAGCCGGGGATCGAACCGGCGCTGCAGAGGCCGCGGGCAGCTTCGCAACCCAGCGCTCCACCGCTGTGCCACTAGGGAGGCCCAAAATCCAAAACTTTTTATCTCTAAATTCTAATAGTCTCTATGTTTGTCTCCTCTAAGATGAACAATGATAAGCAAAAAACACTCAGGCTGGCTATCCTGGGTGACTCAGGGCCACCAATCTTTTTTATTTATTTATTTATGCATACAAGATTTATTTATTTATGCATATTTATTTATTTATGCCAGAGGTGCGGGGGGGGGGGGGGTGAGAGGACTTAACCAGAGAAAGAGTGGAGAACAGAACAGGCAGACTGAAATACACTGCTGAGGGGAGCAGCGGACAAATCAGGAGAGGTCTGCTGCATCATGTGGGCAGCTCCCTGGCTGGGACTGAAGAGGCTGCTATAGCTTCACAGTGCTGTGCTTAACCCCTTGTGCCACCAGGGAGGCCCAAAGCCACTAATCTAATGAGGGGTTTTGGTGTACCAGCAGTCCAACTACATCTCCCTGGACCTCACTCGTCAGTCTCTGGACAATCCCACACGCACTTCCCTTTCCTCAGACATCCACTCTCCATTCTCATGCTCACTCTTGCCTGATGGACTTGCTTCTTACTACAATTATAGGATACCCAACTTATGACAGAAATTTGCTTAGTGTGGGAATAAAAATACCCATCACTGGAAATGGTGTCAGAGTCATAAAACAGAACATGTGAATAACATGATAAACCAACTAGACCTGACAAACATCTATAGAACACCCTACCCAATAACAGCAAAATATACATTCTTTTCAAGAGCACATGGAACATTCTCCAGGATATACCCTATGCTAGACCATAAAATAATCTTCAATAAATTTAAAAGACTAGAAAAAATGTTGCCTGTTCTGCTCCCTGCTCTGTCTCTGGTGGGTCCTCTCACCCTCCTGTGCCTCTGGGCTGTACCCCAGCTCTTGTATAAAAATAAATAAATCTTTTAAATAAATAAAGACTAGAAAAAATGCAAAGTATGTTCTCAAATCATAATGGAATCTGAAATCAGTGACAAGTATACATTTTGGAAACTCACAAATATGAAATATTTAAACAACATACTACTAAATAGCCAACATGCCAAAGAAGAAATCAGAACGGAGATTAGAAAATACTTTGAAAGGAAATAAAATCAAGATAACAACAAACCAAAATTATGGGATGCAACTAACGCAGTACTTAAAGGGAAATTTGTAGCTATAAATGCTATTAAAAAAGGTTCTCAAATCAATAACCTAACTTTCTGCCTTAAGACATGAAGGGAAAAAAAATCTAAGCTAAACATAAAGCAAGCATAAGGGAGGTATTTTAGTTTCCTAGGACTACTGTAACAAAACATCACAAATTGAGTGACTTATAGCATTACAAATTTAGCCTCTTACAATTCTAGAAGCTAGATGTTAAGGTCTTCTTTTTGGAGACTTTAAAGGAAAATCCTTGCATACCTCTCTCCTAGTTCATAGATGCAGAGCATCTACGAAAACCCACAGTTAACATTGTCCATAACAGTGAAAGACTGGAAACTCTCCTCCTAAGATCAAGACTAAGACAAAGATTCCATTTATATGAAATGTTCATGAAAAGTAAATCTCTAGAGATAGTGGTTGGACATGATTAGGCATGGAGGTCACGAAGAGATGGGAAGTGATAGCTAATGATAATTACCTTTTTTTTTTTAAGATTTATTTATTTATTTATACAAGCACTGGGTACAGTCAGAAGCGCGGGAGGGTGAGAGAATTCACCAGAGCCAGAGTGGGGAGCAGGGCCGGCAGAAGGACCGAAGTACACTGCTGAGGGGAGCAGCGGGCGGCAGGAGAGGTCTGCGCCCCATGTGGGACCCTCCTCCAGTGGCCAGGGAGCAGCCGGGGATAGAACCGGCGCCGCGGAGGCTGCGGGCAGCTTCGCAACCCAGCGCTCAACCGCTGCACCACCGGGGAGGCCCTAGTTACCTTTTTCGTTTTTACAGGAAAACCTTTTTTTTTTTAGGGTATCTATTTAATGGAATAAGTGGGTCACGTACTTGTAAACCAAAAGGAAATGTATCAGATGTTTGCAAAAAAGAGAAAGCCTCTGTACCATCAACTTCTGGGCCATTTTCCTCAGTCTCACTTAGAATTCTCCTGATGACCCTGGTGGACCCTTACCACAAGTCCATCAAGACCCAGTACTGGGGCCTCCCCGGTGGCGCAGCGGTTGAGCGCTGGGTTGTGAAGCTGCCCGCAGCCTCTGCGGCGCCAGTTCGATCCCTGGCTGCTCCCCGGCCACCAGAGGAGGGTCCCACATGGCGCGCAGACCTCTCCTGCCGCCCGCTGCTCCCCTCAGCAGTGTACTTCGGTCCTTCTGCCGGCCCTGCTCCCCGCTCTGGCTCTGGTGAATTCTCTCACCCTCCCGCGCTTCTGACTGTACCCAGTGCATGTATAAACAAAAACAAACAAACAAATAAATAAAACATGCCTCTATTAAAAAAAAAAAAAAGACCCAGTACTGGTGCGCACAGCACAGATCGCAAGCCTGGTTTCTTCTTAGACTGGGACTGGGGGTTACTGAAGCTGCAGGGCATGACACCCACAGAGGCAGCACTTGGGGTGTTCTTCCACATCACGCTCACCACACCCCGTGGCACCTAAAGAAGCAGAGGTGTTCTTTCTCCAGCGGGCTGCTCCTTCTGAAAGAGCTCTTTGATCTGGGTTAACCGGCCGTAGAGCCTCTCTCGAAAAGGAAGGATATGGTAGCCAGGGTCCAGAATGTTGGTCACCCTGTGCTCCCTTTCTCACTTCCATAACTTGCATGGGTGGGAAGGAAATCAGGCTGCCCCGTTCTCTGCAAATCTGTAACGTAATCCCACTCACAGCCAGCACCCCCCCCCCACAGCCAACGTAATACAATCATTGGTTTGAAAAGGCACAGTTGTAAAAGATTTGCTGAAATCCGAGTGGAGAGCTCTCCTGAGCACGTTCAAAGTGACGTAAGAAAAGCTGGTGTACACGTAACAGTCAGAGGCCAAGATCACAGAATGGGAACCAATGAGCCCACAGGTCAGTATGTTCGGTACTCTCAGGCAGCCCATAAAAACTACAGGAATGAGGACAGCTATACGAGAAGGTCACACAGAAGACACTGTCAACACGAAAAATCTTCAGGTTTCCCAGCGGAGTGAAAAAGGTCACCGAGAACGTCAGGAAGCCCAGCACTAGGCCCACACATAGCATGCAAGGCAGGAGGATCCCAAATCACCAGCAGGCAGCCACCAGGCAAATCCCACCAATGCTGCCAGCCACTGCCATCAGAATCAGACGTACATCATATTCAATAGGGGTCAGTCAGTCTTGTAATCAGGATAGAAAAGAAGAATCCCATGATGATAAAGCCCATAAAGAATAATTCTGTTTTCCAGAATCTGTGTCCAAAGAAACAGATGAACAGACCAAGCAGGGCAAAAAGAGTGAAAAATACTTCCGTAGATACTCTTCCAAGGGAAGAACAGTTACCCTCTGATGTGACAAAACTGCAGACATACGTGTGTGTAGGAATGTAAGCAGCAGATGTATTGAGAAGTGGGTCCTAGACTATGACATTATAAATGACACCTTGGCCCCGCAGGGAAGAGAAGGAAACACGTCTTGTCATTAGCTGTTAGAGTAGCCACCTTGACAGCACTAGCAGTCACCTCAGGCACTGTGGCCATCTTCTGCAGATGTTGTAGCAAGCCCTTCTGTGTGAGGTCTTTCTCAGGCAGAAAGTATTGGAAGACATCATACCATAGCCTCCACTGAGAGTCTGGGCCCATCCCAATGTCACACAGTGGAGGATCTGCGCCTCTTGCATAGCCTAGGTTTGCTGGGGCAAATTTAATCGTTGTTTCAAAGAAATTATATTCCAGGTAAATGTTGGGATCAATATCTAAATCAAACTCCAAATTGCAGCCTCCGGCAATAGGATCTCTCTCTGATTAGGACAGTGGAATGGCTAAATTTTGGACAGGTTCAGCATCGAGAGTCTCCAAATGCCAAGTGCACATACTCTGCTCTGATCTAAGAATGAAAACCAGTCCTTTGTCAGTGCCTGTGCTGGAGGTGTTGGGAAGGAGAGTCTTAGCAAAAGAAATGGTTGTATTCTGATACTGTGAATGTATTTGGAAAATAAGAAAAGTCACATCTCTGGAAATATGACACAGAAGAGCTTCCTTTGGAAAGGGCCTGCTAAGCTTGAAATAGCTGAATCTTCCCACAGAAAACTCAAGAAGACCTTTGCTGGAGTTCCCGGCTGCACCAGCATCCCCAGCTCCAATGCCAGCACCGCTAGGACAAAGAGCTGGAGCCACCCCGTGGCGGCCGGGATCCCGCAGGCCCCAATGCAGGGCCCAGGAGGGGTGCACGGGACCCTGCCACCTCGCGAACGCTACCCTGGGGCCCCAGCCCTGCACGCCATGGCCCACCAGGTATATGCCCTGCGCCCCTACCAGCCAGTGGCTCTGCATAGTTACTTTTTGAGATGACGAAAAGTCCTATATTTGACTGGTGATGACTGCTCACATCTGTGAATTGTACATTATGTTATGTATATCTCAATAAGTTTTTTATTTTTAAAGTAGTAGAGAGGTCATTAAAATAATAGGAGAGGATATGCTTTTGGCATTCATGGAAACCTAAACAAAAGAGGTTTTAGAAAAGTGGTGAAGCAATGAAACAATGAATAGTCAGCTATAGTCTACCTGGACACTACTCATAAGGGCAAAAATCTACAATCTACCCAATGTTTTTCAAGAAGAATGGAAAAACTAAGGAAGCATATCTGCACAGCAATGAATCTTAGCACTGTAGTGTCTAGTAAGAAAAGCTAGTCCTAGAAGACTAAACACACTATGATAAAGCTCTAGAAACAAGCAAAACCAGGTATTCAAATATGGGTGACCAAACTTTACCAAAAAAAAAGGACTACAACAAACACAAAATTAAGGATGGTAGTTACCTCTATAGTGGATATTTCTATGGGTAGTGCAAGAATATAAGGATGGAACAATTTCACTCATGTG
This sequence comes from Talpa europaea, assembly GCF_964194135.1. Lineage (NCBI taxonomy): Eukaryota > Metazoa > Chordata > Mammalia > Eulipotyphla > Talpidae > Talpa > Talpa europaea. The sequence continues at coordinate 82,034,140 of NC_140072.1, forward strand.
GAAGGAGTTAAGACACAGCACTACAAAGCTATCCGCAACCACTGTAGCACAAGTTCTATCCCCGGCCAGGGAGCTACCCACAAAGTGCAGCAGACCTCTCCTATCTCATCTGCTGTTCCTCTCAGCAGTGTATTTCAGTCAGTATGCCTGTTCTGCTCCCCACTCTATCTCTGGTGAATCCTCTTACCCCCCCCCCCACGCCTCTGGTCTATACCCCAGCTCTTGTATGCATAAATAAGTATATCTTTTAAAAAAAAATAGAGAAACAAAACAGATGAACTGACGAAACTAAATCAAAACAAACCCTAAGAGAATCAAGGCTACTATTATAGAAAGGGAAAGAGAAGGTGGAAATATTGGGGGGAAGAGGGTGCAATGGTCTGTAGTAGAGAATTATGGGTATTTTGGTGATGGAAGAGTTGTGAACCTATATGCCTAAATTGCAGGCAATGTTGTAAAGCAATGTTATCTTAACTATTTCATTAGTTTACAGTAATAATGCAAATAAAAAAGAGATGAGGAAGGAACAATTAGGCAAATGCCACTGATAATATTCTTATTCTGGGTCAGGTGGTAAGTTCACAGGCAGTGTCTATTTTTATTATGCTTCCTAGGTACACGTGTGTACACATATATACAAACCTTCTTTTACATCCAACGAACTGATAAAGTAATGCAAGAAAATTCTTTAAGTAATGGAGAACTAGAAACAAGCAAATGCAGACGATTATTTCTGAAATATTGAGGAGGAAGTGGCGGGGAGAAACCATGCAACAGCAAATGGAGGATAAGGATAATGGGAAAGACTTTTGAAAGGAGGCAAGGTGAAAGGTTCGAACAGCTGGAGGGGAGATGCCTTCAGAGAGAGTGAGAAACTAGAGCAGGGGAGAGGGATGATCAGAAAAGGCTTCAGAATGGGTAAGTGCTAGCGATCAAAGGCAGAAGAAATGACATCCAAAAGAAAGCAGAGTGACCCTGAGATGAGAGATAAAGAAGTAAAAATAGGCTGTAGATCTAAATAAAATTTTTATTTGAAGGTGCACAGAGGTCAGCAGAAAGTTAAGGAAAATCACACCCAATTGTCTTGAGGTAAGAAGTGATGTAACTTGCTGAAAACAAGGGAAGATAGAATTGGGCAGAGGACTCACGACAAGTGGTGAAGACTTGTTAAGAGTGACACCAAATTGACATAGAACTAGTGAAAGCCCCTTGCAGGCACAAGTGAAATCAAAAAAGAAGAAACTGCTAGCAGCACCAACCATGTGGTTGCCTGAATTTCCACAGCAATTTTATCACTAGTGGAGAGAAGAGAAGGCATTTGCAGCAATGACACTGGGGCAGCAGGACACACAGGAATCTGGAGCGGCAGTGAAAGAACACTTCAAGAATACTTGAGAAGTCTGTCAGGATAGGAAGGAGGGGCTGCAGATTCAAAGTTAACAACAATAACAATAATAATAATAATATACTCACGGATGGACAACTTTAAAAGCTGTTAAAGTACATATATAGTGTGAGCATGGCTGAATTTAGAAAAAGAAAAAAATGCAAAAAAGAGAAACTGGAATTAAATAAGCCAAGGATGTGCATATTGATTATCTCTGAGTTGTGAGAATATGTTTTATTTCTAAAATTAATAACTATATGGAGTAACAGCAAACAATGAAGGAAAGTATAGGTCCAAACTTTCGTTATTAAGTTAAATTACATTGTGTGTGTCTGTGTGTGTGCACACATATTTAAGTATTTCCAATGCCCAATACAGAATGATTTTTAGTTTCTGATGGAACTGAGGCTCCAACAAAACTGCTACACTCTGAAACCACATATTTCACAAGTCTTTAAAGTCTTATTTGCTAGGTTACATCACAATAAAAAGTCACTCTCCGCTAGTTTATCTCCTCAACCTTTGATCGGCTCAGATTTTCTCCTTTAACTTACTGTTTTTAAAAAGCCTGAACAACAGAAAAAAATGTACAGACATTCCAAAATTTCACGTGGCTTGCAATCTTTTTTTTAAAGATTTATTTATTTATGCATACAAGAACTGGGGTACAGGCCAGAGGTGCAGGAGGTGTGAGAGGATTTACCAAGACAGAGTAGGGAACAGAACAAGCAGACTGATTGAAATACACTGCTGAGGGGAGCAGCAGGTGAGACAGGAGAGGTCTGTTGTGGCTTGTGGGTAGCTCCCTGGCTGCGGATTGAACTCGTGCTGCAGAGGTTGCGGACAGCTTCATAGTGCTGTGCTTCACCCCTTGTGCCACCAGGGAGGCCCATGGCTCCCAATCTTATAAAAATAACACTGCACACACTTGAACATGGATGCTTCCTCAATATCTGTGCTGTATTATCTGTGAACAGTACTCCTGTCACTGGGCCATTTATCCCTACAATGTGTCAGATAAAGAAGCATTTAAAACCCAGTTCTCTCACCCCCACAGCTTTCCATCCAACCACTCATTTACCAACAATGCTCTGTGTTGTTGCTATTAGCACTGTAGGCCTCTGACACTCCAGACACTTGGGATTCTAGAAAGCCAAAGTAGGCTCTACCTACCCCTGTCTACTACTGAGAAGACAGCCTCCCATGGGAAGTAGACACCGCTCCTCTAGCCCTATGGCCGTCAGCTCCAAGAACACAGTGGCTGACCTCTACTCATCTTTGACACAGCACCAGGCAAATGGCAGGTGCTCCACATTGTTTGTGGACTGAATGAAGGCTGAATGACCCAGACTGTGGATCACCTCCCTTTCAGGGTCACTATTACCTACAGAGAGGCATCAAAGGAGAACACAAGGCAGGGGATAATACAGAAATTCATTCATTTGTGAACAACTGGGGTATGTGCAGCCCCCATCCAAAAGCAGTCTCCTGTTAATTTAGAATCAAGTACAAAGGTGGGGCAAGCACTGAGGGAGTCCTTAAGGTGTAGTGACCAGAAGCTATTGCCTGGGTCCATTGTTCCTGCTAATCAAAGCATATTATCTCTATTCTCTATTTTCTTCCCTCTGCTCTAGCCACTGTTAGCTCTCTTACCACTTTTCAAACATTAAAGTACTCTCAACTTCAGATGTTGATACTTTCAGGTTCCTCACCCTTTAAGACTTCTCCCAAATTTGATCATTCAAATATCTACTCAAATGCCATCTCCTTAGAGAAGCATCCCCTGAGCATCTCTTTAATATGGTGTCTCCCCCCTTCCACCGGGTCATTACCAATGCTCCTACCCTGACTTATTTATTTCAGAGCATTTATCAGAACCTGAAATATACTGTTTATTCTCTCCCCCTCCCTATCTCCTACTAGGACATAAGTTTCTTAAGGGTGGGGCCTTGGTCTTTGCTGGATGTCCTGTGCCTAGAATGCCTGGCACATAAGATACTAAAAAAATGTATTTGTGGAATACATGGTGCTCACAAGAAAATCATAACTATATCAAAGGGTTCTGTGAGAATTAAATGAGAGAGCGCACACAGTGGAATATAAAGTGCTTAACACAGCACCTAGCACACAGTAAACTCAATAGTATTAGTTAATACCTTATCATGAAGGGAGAAACCCACATGGCGTGGCAGACCTCTCCTGCCTCTCCTGCTGCTCCCCTCAGCAGCATCTTCGGTCCGTCTACCTGTGCTGCTCGCCACTCTCTCTGGTGAATTCTCTCACCCTCCTGCGCCTCTGACCTGAACCCCAGTTCTAGTATAAATAAATCTTTAAAAAAAAAAATACCTTATCATGAAACGCAGGAGAGGGTGTGGTCAACATGAACAGAGGCAGTTACAGACAGTTTCAAAGAGAAGGCAGGTCTTGATCTGGAAGGGAGGGCATGGTTGGGGTGGGAAGTCACTCTTCTGCCATGTACTTGCTCCACACTCCTACTAAATGCAGTCATCCAGCTAAAATTCTTCCACTGACCATCCTCTCTTTGCCCATTCACTAATGCATTTCTATACCACCAGAGTCTAGACAAATTTCACCACAAAAGGGCACTCAATAATGTTAAACTTTCAAAAATCTATTAAAGGCACAGCCTGCTCCAGCAATCCTGGCTGGCCTAGGTGTTCAGCCTAAGAAAAATACTCAAATGTCAGCAGTCAGTATTAAAAATCATATACAATGACATCATTCACTACAGCATGACTTGGGGTGAGGGTGCAAACAAATTAAAAACAACAGGAATGTTCACCCACAGAAACAATGAAATATGCTAATGTCAAACAATCCCCAAACTATATATTTAAATTGAAAAAGAAAAAGCTGGAGAATACATATGTGATATTAATTTGTGTAAAACCAACAAAAATTTTAAAGCCACACATATATAAAAACCTAAAACTTTCTCTGGAGATACATACATCTTGTAAACCATAGTATTTTCAGCTCTCAACACAGCACCTCAAAGTTGTCAGTTTCCAGTCAATATTTACGAGAAGCATAAAGACTTATGCGAAGGCAAAAGGATTAAAAAATAAACCTGCTTTCATGCTAATTTCCTGTAAACTTCCTGCATTTTGAAGACACAGGCATTAATATTACTTGTATAATTAAGATGAATGCAAAACAGTCCTTTAGAAAAAAAGTCGCAGGACCCTGATAGAACACAAAGGGTGAGTATGCTCTCGGGTCACTAATTTAATCATCTTGAGCGGTCAGTACTCTCACACAGCAACTCAAACCCGCACGTTACCTCTCCAGCATCAGACTCCTTAAGAGCATAAAGATTAACAGAAAAGTGCGGGGTTTAAATTGTTGCTGAGAACCAGTAAATGGCAAGCCCTTTCTAAAGGGCGCTCTCCTTAAAACCAGGGCTCCCCCTGGGGGCGGGGCTCTTGCGCTCGGCCCTCCGCGTCGCACCTCCAGGCGCCAAGGACAGCAGGTGAGCGTGGAAAACCCTCCAGGTCGGTGCAAGCCCTGGGCGCCGGGAGGCAGCGTGAGGTGGGGAGAAAACTTACTTTCCGACTGGCCCCTTCTCTGGCTGTGATCTGTCTCTCTCGCTCAGGCATCCTCCCCCGGAGGAACCACCTTCTTCTACGGCGCGACCCGAAGCCCAACGACCACCTAGGCAGCGGAGAAGCACGGGGTGAAAACCCGGGGAGACGAAGAGGGAGCGCCTGGCCCTCTTTCCCGCTCGCCTCTACCCCGCGGATGGGGTCTGCGAGGCGACCCCCGCTTTCCCGACGCGGGGACCTCGCCCTCGCCGCAGGGCTCATTCAAAGTTGCGCGCCACCACGCCCCGGCCCTTGGGGCGCGCGGCGCTGAGGGCGAGACGCGAGTGGGCCCCGGACCCTCACCCACGTCGGGAGGTGGGCCTCGGGGGGCTTCTGGGGGCCTCGGGGGCCTCCGCCGAGCCGCGAACCTTGGAGAGCGCCCGTCCTCCCCCCGCGGTCTCGGCTACCTCGGGCCGGTGCGCCCGGACGGGGTCCTCAGCCCGCGGCGCGCGGCGGGAGGAAGCCGCTCGGAGAGGCTCCCGCGCAGCGCCCAGGCTCGCCCCCCGCCGGCGTCGGGTCCGCTCTGCCCAACTGCTTCTGGCACTCCGCGCCGGTCTCGGGGGCGCTGTGCGTCCCAAGCGCCTCGGCCCGGGGGTGAGGGAACTCCGCGGCGGAAGACCGACCCCCGACTCGCCAGGGCCTCCCATTGGTCTTCAACCTGCGGCGGGCTCTGGGCTGAGGGAGGAAGGGCACGGATGGGGGCTTGGGTGGGGGAGGGGCTGTGGGCGGGGCGCCAGCTGTCCGTCACAGGCCACGCCCTCTCTATCCCACTACGACCCGCCCACAGGGGCGGGACTTTTGTATGCCACGCTAAAAAAAAAAAATTGTACGCTTCTCGGGAAATGTTATTGGCTAGCAGGCCGTGGGAAGCCTCTATCATAAGCCAATTGGAACGCTTACTTGGTTCCTTGAGGGCGGGGGGAGGCCGCACGCTTTCTCTGTAGCCAATAGAGAAGAGGAACCTCAAAGCGCTTCCTGAGTTCGGGGGTCGGCGGAAGATGGCGGCCGCCGGAGGGGGCTGGTGTTTGTGCGAATTGTTGAGGTGAGGCCTCAGGCATGTGGGCTCGCAAGCGTTTTGTCTTTCGCTGGGGTATTTGTCTGACCGGTGCAACACAGGTATCCGGAAAAGGGCTTTCCTTCACACAATTCTAGCTCTTTCTCAGGGCCAGTGAGTGCTTTTCCTCTTCGTTTTGGGGTCTTCTAGGTAGAGCAGACTTGCGTTAGAGACTGTTTACCGAGTTTATTGCGCCTGCCTCACCACTGGCTGAGGGGTCGACTTTACAGGCTTCAGCTTTTCTTTCTCTCCTTGGACCTCCAATTAATCTACCGTAAATTACTCATATTCAGTTCTCATTTCCACTCATTTTCATTTTATCATTGAGCCACCAGTTATTTTCCACCCTATCATGCTTTCTTTTTGATTAAAAAAAAAAAACAAAAACCCGATCTCCCGTCTCCTGTCCTTAGTTTACCATTATTGTTAACATATGTCACTTAAAACATATGTCACTTAAATGAAGTTTATGTTGAATCCTCTGCTTCTTGATCATCCATTGATATTTTTCTGATTGTAAGAAGTTATAAAACGATATAGTTATGTGAAACACGTCTATGTAAAAAATTTTTGCATTAAACCAACAGCTGTTTTTTGGATGCCTTCTTTGTGCCAAATATTAGGCTAGGCTTTGGAATAAGGTGGTGAACAAATGTGAGTCCTTACCTTTGCAGGCTTCAGTCGACCTGATGGTAGTTAGAAAAGCGTTTATCGGTCATCGTGGGAGTGAATTTTCTAACATATGAAGTAAAACATTAGTGAATTTTTGGCAACTCACTCAGAGGCACATAAAGGAAGGTAGTGATTTTAGGGTCATGTAAACAGATCAGATGCAGAATTTGGAATAGAACTGGAGAAATCTAAATTCCATTCCTCTTTCCCCAGAAATTATTCAAATTGAGGTGAAGTGACAGAATAAAAATGATTTACTATCTCAGTACATTTTTAGCAAATGGAATATTGATCATTCAGGATTTTTTAGGGTCATATATATTGTCATTTTGAGGATGAGATTTTGTTCCTAATCATGTGTTGCTTAGGTTGATAATTAAATTTGTTTTTAATCCTTAACGCATTGAGTTAAGAGAAAGGTGGCCTTAACAGTGATTTTTACTGTTGATCAAAAAGAAAAAGTATACTGAATTGCTAGCATGCTGTGGAGATTGGATTTAAAGAGTACTTGCATTTTTGACATTGGACATTATATAGCACTCAAATTTTCAAATTCAAATTTTAATAATCAAGTTTTTCATTAGTAAATGCCCAGACTACTACATTTTTTCCTCCTTGCTACTCATATGTAAAGGGAGTATGTAAAAGTATATTTTAATTTGTAGTCTTGTTTTTATTTGATGGACTGTATCAATTTACCTTTCCCCTCTTGTTTCAGGTTTTTTTATTCCTTACTCTTCCCTGGGCTAATTGTATGTGCAACTTTATGTGTGTGTTTGGTCATTATCCTTTGGAGAATCAAACTACTGCTTCAGAGAAAGAAAAAATCAGCATCAGTTAGCAAAAATGGTAAAGAGCAAATGGTGATTGCATTTTTTCATCCGTACTGCAATGCTGGTGGAGGAGGAGAAAGAGTTTTATGGTGTGCTTTAAGAGCCCTGCAGAAAAAGTAGGTATGCATCTTTCTTAACTAATGTGCTTTATTGTTAACCATTTTTTAAGTCATGACTCAGATTTCTTCTTTCTCTAGGGCCTAATTCATAGCCTGCAATTCTTTAACTATTCTTCAAAAAGAAAATACTTCTCTCATATGCCTAAGAGATCCTGTTGATTTTTAGTTAATATGATAAAGAAATGAAAAGGAAAGTATCTGCCCTTTTATGACATAATTTAGTGGGAATAACTAATCACCTTGATGGCATGAAGAAGAGATTGAGTAGTAAAACTGAGACATACCAACTTCTGTGGCGTACTTTTCAGTTCGTGGTAGCACAAGGGAAATAATATCTATAAAAGCATCTATTTAATTCTAATTTTGAAATTACCAGTTTAGTCGTGTTAAATAAGTTACCATGTTACACATCATTTAATGATTTAGATTTCCTTCTCCCCACCCTGTCTCAAAAATATTTATGATTCCCTATTAGAAAACATGGTAAAATGCAGGTTCTGTTATAATGTTTTATCAAATAAGGAAAACTTCTGTCGTTCCATGGTTACCCTACTTCCTGGCACACAACCATTCAGTTCCATAAACTTTACATATGATTCCCTTACGTCTACAGTTCTATATTCTTTTCCAGTCTGATTTCTGACCAGCACCCCTGCTTTTCCTTCACCATGTTCTGTAACTACCGAAATCCAAAGAGTTTTCTTAAATCCCTGTTTAATTTTTCCTCCTTGAAGGCCTCCTGATTCCAATTCGTACTGTTCTTCCCATAACTGTTTGTTAGCTTTGTCTCCCTAATTAGGTTACTTAACCATTGAGAGATGTAGCTAATTTTCATGATACTGTACTCCTAACTCACCTACAAGGAAAAATTTCAGATCACTAGTATGACATGGAAAGTACTATTTCATCTTGCTCTTACCATCTTTTGTTTTTCATCCTTTCCCCCTTCACATATATTTTATTCCATTATATACTGAAGTGGAAATAGCATGCTTTCCAAATTCCTTGCCTTTCATATAGTGTTCTGTTTTTCCTGAAGTAATCCTTTTCTCCTCAGTTAATTCCTACAAGGTTTTCTGGACTCAACCTATGCTCTATAGTATATTTTCATTCAAACTAGCAGTATTTACTGGGAACCTATTAAGTATCAAGCACTGACCTGGGGAGTTGAGATTAAATAGTGAACAAGATAAATCAGTCCTGCTGGGGGAGCCTTAGATTTTAGCCAAAAAAACAAAATAAGAAGCAAAGAAGAGAAAATCAGATGGTGAGAAGTGCTATATAAGAAATTAAAATCAGATAATTTAAGATGACTGGATACTTCAGATTGAGTAATTAGGAAAAATCTCTGAGAAAATAACACTTAACTGAAACCTGAATAACAAAAATAGCTTTTACTTGATGCCAAGCCTTGTTTGAAGTGTTTTACATGCGTTAGCTTAATCTTACTAATAGCCTTATGAGGTTGTTACAGTTATTTTCATTTGATAGACAAGGAAATTGAGCTACTAAAGCCCACGTTCTCAAATACATGCTGTCCTGACTGCTTTATGAAATGACAGTGAAGATGAGAAAAGAGAATTCAGAACAGAAAGAACAATAACTGCACATACCCTAAGACTGGAAGGATGGCTTGTTCAAAGAAAGGAATGCAAGTTTGCCTGAACCCTCCGGGGCAAGTGAGAGTGGAAGGGGAGAGGAGGTAACAGAGGAAGACAGAGCCCAGATTTACGCAGAACTTAAGTAAGCAGGGGCCTTGGAAAACCAAATAAGCATTTGAAGCTGAGCAGCGGTGTTCTGTTAAAATATTGTTGCATGACAAACCACTTCAAAATTTAATGACTAAAAATTTTAATTTGTTGTTTTTATTTATTTTTTTTTATTTTTAAGTTAGTGGGGATTGATGTGTCCAATTTGATATCTTTCGTACTCCAGCCATTCCAGTTAAATGGTAGCTGGGGCTGGAATCATCTGAAGCTTTCTTCACTTGTATATCTAGTTCCTAGGCTGGGATGACTAGGACAGCTGAGGACTAGTCAGGTATCTTTGTCACCAACAGTCTGTGTGACTAGCTTGGACTTGCACACAACATGGCAGTCTTTGGACAGTCAGACTTCATATTTGACAGCAGTCTGTCCCAAGAGTGAAGTAGAAGGTGCTCATCTCTTAGAGCATAATGTCACTCTTGCCATGTTCTATTAGGGAAAGCAGTCACAGAGCCCACTGTTATTCCAGTGGTGGGGACATGTATCTCATCTCTCAATGGGAAAAGTCAAATTTGTGGCCATCCTTAGCTACTAGCAATGATAATCCTTTTTACATTTTTTTTGAGGTATAACTGACACATTCCATTTTATTTGTTTCAGGTGTGTAACGTAATAAATTGTATGAGTTCTTTATATAATTTGGATATTAATCCATTATCAGACAACTGATTTGCAAATATTTTCTCCTGTTCTGTACTCCCTTTTCATTTGTTGATGGTTTGTTTTGTAACTCAAAGAATAATTATGAACATAATCACAGGGAGTCCAAAACATTAAGTCCTAAGAGCATACTTACACAAATTTCTATTATTATGATACCATATCTCATTGTGATGCAGGCACAAGGTCTAGTTTTTAAATCTTTTTGCATTTCTCAAGATAAAAAGACTGAATAATGCTTTCGCACTAGTCATCCTTTCTAAAGATAACAGTAGTGAGTTTTAACTCTTCTTCAAGAGTATTTTATTAATATTTCATTACCATTTTATATTGAGAAAGTTGTCAAAAATAATTTTATTTCTTAAAAAATGGAAACATCTTGTTCATAAATCAACAATTTTTGTTAATGAGAAAATTGCAAAGTACTAGAATCTCACTTAAAGGCTAACATTTTAGTCATTGGGCAGTGGAAAACTCAGGAAAGTGTAGGACCAGTAGTCCAAATGCAGTAATAAAAGGGTAAAAAATATTTATTAACATAAGCTTCTTTATGATTGTGAGAAAATAATTGTCTGCCACTTTTTGCTTGATTTGATCCTAAACTAATGAAATTCTAACTATTATGTTCTACTTTAGGTATCCTGAAGCACTTTATGTTGTTTATACTGGTGATACTAATGTCAGTGGCCCACAGATACTGGAAGGTGCTTTCAGAAGATTTAACATCAGATTGATTCACCCAGTGAAGTTTGTTTTCTTAAGAAAACGCTACCTTGTAGAAGATGCACTGTATCCACACTTCACACTGCTGGGCCAAAGTCTGGGATCTATTTTTCTTGGCTGGGAAGCTCTGATGCAGTGTGTTCCTGATGTTTATATCGATTCAATGGGCTACGCTTTCACACTTCCTCTGTTTAAGTATTTAGGGGGTTGCCGTGTGGGAAGCTATGTTCATTATCCCACTATCAGCACCGACATGCTCTCTGTCGTGAAGAACCAAAATGTTGGATTTAATAATGCAGCCTTCATTACTAAGAATCCTATTCTCAGCAAACTGAAGCTCATCTATTACCATCTGTTTGCTTTTATATATGGACTTGTTGGTTCTTGCAGTGATGTAGTCATGGTCAATTCTTCTTGGACACTAAACCATATTCTTTCACTGTGGAAGGTTGGAAATTGCACTAATGTTGTTTATCCACCCTGTGATGTACAGACATTTCTGGACATTCCCTTACGTGAGAAAAAGATGACCCCAGGACATTTACTGGTTTCTGTTGGCCAATTTAGGCCTGAGAAGAATCATCCTTTGCAGATCAAAGCCTTTGCTAAATTGCTGAAAAACCCAGTGGCTGAATCATTTCCTTCACTTAAACTTGTCCTCATTGGAGGTTGTCGTAACCAAGATGATGAACTTAGGGTGAACCAACTTAGAAGGCTTTCTGAGGACCTAGGAGTTCAAGAATATGTGGAATTTAAAGTAAACATTCCATTCGATGAATTAAAGAATTACTTATCTGAAGCGACAGTTGGCCTGCATACTATGTGGAATGAGCATTTTGGGATTGGTGAGTTCATCCATGAGACAACTTATTTGATGACATGAGATACACATTTTAAGTTGTTTTGATAAAATTCTAATACTCTGGAAATTTTCATTCATTCCTAGTTCTCTTTCCCTGGTTCACCAAGTGTGCTTTCCTCATTTGAGACCTTGTAAAACAAAAATACATAGTCAGTAGTAATAGCTAATAGCTATTGGTTTTTCATTGTGTTGGGGTCACTTTTGATGTCTTTTTACGTATTATCAGATTGTTCCTCTTTCAAACTCTGCATGATAGGAATGATTATTTTCATTTTATCAGTAAAGAAACCCAGGCACAGGGAGGTTTAGAACCCACGTTCAGTCACAGTAAAGGGGAGACCTGGATTCTTATCCTGCAGACCCCTGCTCTGAGCTGCCACACATTCTCTCCCCACCAAACCCCATCTCCATGCATGTAAAGAGTCCTGGGCCCAGCCTCAGCCCATGGAAGCACCAATTCAGAATCTCTGTGTGGGGCCCAGGGAAGTATATTTTGGTAGAACTCCTCAGGTTATTCTTCTGTGTACCAAAAATTGAACCACTCTCTCCAGGTGGGCTCCTCACAGTTCGTTCTTGTGGTTCTTGATTCTGTTCTCATTGTCTGTGTGGCCTCCCCTCTTTCTAAATCCTATCGTAAGGCTTCAACTTAAGTCTCCTCACCATTCAATTTAGCCTTTCTTGTTTGTTGTAGCACAGTTGCTCTCAGTAACCTGTTGTGCACACGTTTTTATATAAAATCAAGTACTGTTTTGTGTCAGATTTGATCTAACGTATTTCTCAAGTACCCCCCTTGTGCTTCACACTGGTAGGTGTTAGGGGAGAACAGAAAAGCATGAAAGTACAGTTTCTACACCGAGGCTGCAGTGTCTCTTATGTTCTATCTCAAATGAGTAGCACAGTAGAAAGTGCAGACATACTCCAAGAACTGTTGACCCAAACCTGCACAGCATCTGACTTCTTGTGCTTCCTTCCACGGGTGCTTACTGGGTGTGTGCTGGAAGTATGGCTTAAATAGGAACTGTCCTTCTGTCAGAGGCTGCAGGTGTGTACTGTACAGTGTGCTAAGTGCTGTACTAGGGAAGGTGCCTAAGAGAAACACCTCATACAGATTTGAGGAGTCAGGGAGCAATTGCCCAAGGAAATAATGTGACCAGTAAGCTGGAGACTCAACGATAATTAAAAGTTAGCCAGGCAAATAGGGGAGAGTATCCAGCAGAGGGATGGGCAGCGTGAAAGCTTGACAAAAGGAGCATTAACAGGGCCATTCAGGGACCTGAGAGTTCAGCGTGACTGGAGCCTGAAGGAGGAACAGCGATACAAAGGCAAGAGGATTTGGCGCCAGATCACATGGGTATGTTTAGCCAGTGGAAAAAGATAGAAGGATTTTAATATTGGATTTAAAAGCTTCTTTCCTAAAGTTCACTCTGGCCACACTGTGGGGAGTAGCTTGGTGAGGAGCAGCTGGCAATGTTGGGCCGCTGCAGCCACCTAGCTGAGAGGTGCTCACACTCTGAACTCAGTGAACACACTTGAGGGAGATCCTGAAGTAGACTGAACAGAACGCAGCCATTAACTGCAAGTATTAAAAGAGGGAAAAAAGGAGTAACAGACAACTGCCTTGGGCCTTACTTTGGACCTTGGTGTGGATAAGGATGGCCTTCGCTGGAGACTGAATGCAAGAGGAAAGACGGTTAATGAGCCAAATTTGAAGCGTGTCGGGTTTGAATTGTCTGTGGGGCATGGAAGTGTGTGTTCCAGTGTGAGCTGAAGAAAAGGAAAGGGACTCAGCCTGGAGATCCAGTTTGAGGATTTGTCATCCAGGAAGGTACTGCAGCCACTGTGGATATGGAGCAGATGGCCTAGGCAAGATGTGGAGAGGGAGAAGAGGCCCTGGTACAAAATGCAGAAAACCGTAACACTTCAACAGTGGGCACAAGATGAGGCGCAGGCAGAGGAGAAGAGAAGAAATGGAGGAAGAAAATGCAGCAGAGTGTGATATCCTGGAAACCAAGGGTGAGGGCCACAGGTCCCCAGGCTGCCCAGATGCTGGGGCAGATAAGGAAGTTGTTGGTGACCAGGGCAGGAGCAGTTTTCCATGGACGCGTGGGAGCAAGAGTTCGGTTGTGGGAAGCTGAGCACTGAGTGTGGCTGAGCAGGTGGAATGAGTTAGTGCAAACCACAGTTTCCGGAAGTTTGAAAGGGAGATAAAAGAAGAGAGAGTAGCTAAGGGGGATACCTGCAAATATTTGTGTGTGTGTGCTTTGTTTTTAAATAGCTTAAGTGCTGATAAGAAGGGGCCAGTGGGAAGGGAAGAGTGGGAAATGCTAACGGGAGAAGATAAAATTGATTCGGTTGAAGTCTGAGTAATAGGGAGTTAATATTTAGCCTTAAACAGACTATTACAGTATAATCCATATTTTTCAAATTATGTTTCAATTACAGCATTAGTAGAAAAGCAAAGTCCAAGAAACGTTCTGGTGATTTAACTTCTCTCCTGTGCAACTTAGAATGATACCAGCTCTCTAACATCCTTTGGGGAACTGAGAAAACAGCCAATTAAATCATTTTGGAAGGGCTTCATTCTCTAGGATCGTGGCTGAGAAAGACTGACTAGAGTAATCGATGCCCTCGGCTACATCACTGGGCAGAAACATAACTTTGATTTCATTCAGCACTGCCATGGGCACATAGTCATAGCTAATTTGCCATAAGCACCAGCAGTAGCTATTATAGTCTGCTGCATGAAGGTCAGTTTTTTCCATTTTTCTTCTAGTGCTGTAATTTAAACTTTTCGATTTTTGGTTTTCATCTCTCTTTTTTCACCTTTCGATATCCATTAATTTATCCACCATCTTGCTGACATTCTCTCGTCTTCAACTTTATCATCTGCAGTCTGTGTGTCTTATAGGCTATTCTTCTGTGTATATGCTTTTTAGTTAGGAACAAAGCAGCAGTACTGTGAAGCTTTGAAAGCTAAGAAACATCAGATTTATTTAGTACTGTGGAATTATTTTTTTTTTAAAGATTTATTTATTTATTTGTACAAGCACTTGGTACAATCAGAAGTGTGGGAGGGTGAGAGGATTCACCTGAGCCAGAGCGGAGAGCAGAGCAGGCAGACTGACGAAGTACACTGCTGAGGGGAGCAGCGGGTGGCAGGAGAGGTCTGTGTGCCGTGTGGGACCCTCGACAGGCGGCCGGGGAACGAACCGGCGCTGCGGAGGCTGTGGGCAGCTTCGCAACCCAGTGCTCAACCGCTGCACCACCGGGGAGGCCCAGTACTGTGGAATTAAATGAGTAAATGTATAGAACCTTTTAAAATTTTAAAGGGTTTTTATCTTTGTTTTTATGAATACAATCCAAACCTTAAAAGACTACATGATCTTTTCTTTGTTTTTTTCTCAGGAGTTGTTGAATGTATGGCAGCTGGCACAGTTATCCTTGCACACAATTCAGGGGGCCCAAAGCTTGACATTGTGGTACCTCACGAAGGAGATGTAACTGGCTTTCTGGCTGAAAGTGAAGAAGGCTATGCTGAGACGATGGCTCATATTCTTTCCATGTCTTCGGAAAAGAGACTCCAAATCAGGAATAACGCTCGTGCATCTGTGAGCAGGTTCTCTGACCAGGAGTTTGAAGTAGCATTCTTGGCATCAGTGGAGAAGTTATTTAAATAATGCCATATGTGTATAAATTAAAGATATTTTATATAAAATGGTTAAACACCTTCATATGTTAATATTTTTTCTAAACTCATTCCCTGTTGTAATAAAATCAGCCTAATCAATGTTCTCAGCTGTATGTGTTATAGGCAAGGTATTAATTACAATGAGAATGGCAGAATTACCTAGATGGACAAGGTAATTAATCATATACTGTAAATGTAAAAATTTTAGGTTAGTATTTTAGGCTTCAAATTTGGAAAATGAGCTAAAAAAAATTCGCAATCTTAATTTTGGTATGATACATTTTCCTCAAATCCTATTTGTCAAATCATCTCACTTTAGAAACCAGGAGATGGAAAGAAAATGTATAACTGATTAGTACCTCAGAATTGTTACATTTTTATTACAAAATTTTGAGTATATTTAAGTTCAAAACAATACTGTAGGTGACCTTTTGGAATATACCCAATGATTTTCTTAAGAGGAAATTGAAAACAGGCTTAATCATGTTCTCGAATCACACAATTAAAAGGCAGACAGACTGTGATTGCTTACGGGTATGTGTAGGTGTGTAGCGGCCAAGGTACTGCCAGTAACCCTTCCCGTAACTAGGTATTTGTAAAAATAAGTTTCTGTGTAGGCTGTATGTACATTTGCATACACCTCAAATTAGCCCTTGCCATATCATTGTGGAGGATGGAATTCAGCTTTAAGTCATTCAGCAAGTGAGAATATCGCAATAAATTGTTTTTCTGATAGTGATATGTAATTATACAGATCCATCAGTGTGGTCTGTGTTAACAGCATCATGCGTTATAAGATGGTAAAGTGGTATTTTGAAAAGAGCACGGGATTAACAATCAGAATACATGGGCCTGACCTCGGCTTTATTATTTACGAACTGACCTTTTGACATACTGTTTCTTAATCTCTCCAAGTATCAGATTGTTCATCTATAATCTGAATGAGGTAATACCTGGCCTCACCACCTTTCAGAGCTGTGTTACTTAGTATGTGAAAGAACCTTGAAAATTCTAAAGCTAACGGTAATATCGTGTATTCTTCAATCCTATTTTTATCAATGCGGTTCTTTATGTAGCTCTTGGTACTATGCCAATAGCTAGGAATCAATGTGATTTTAACAGGACTTATATCTTGAGTAACTAGTAATCATTGGAAAAATGAATACCTCCATGTGTGAATATGGCTGTAGAGACTTAGAATTTTTGGCGTTTTCTGCATACCTAATCAGGTCCTTCTCTTCAGTGAACTGACCTCCCTGACAGTCTGATACATCTTCGTATTAGGGGCATGTGAAAGAGGTATGTTTTTCCTTTTTCAATCTTTTCTCACCCATTCATCAACTCAGCCAGCTTCATTATCTACTCCCAGTTACACTGTTGACTCTTCTGCAGGCCAGCTTCTGTGGTCTGATCAAAACGCAGCAAGACAGTGCCAGGATGTTGTGACGCACCAAGATAGCTTTAAGATTATTAGAAAAGAAAGACTGGTGGAGGGTCTCCCCTGGTGGCGCAGCGGTCAAGCGCTGGGCTGCTGCCCGCAGCCTTTGCAGCGCCGGTTCGGTTCCCTCCTGGCCGCCAGCGAGGGTCCCACCAAAAAAAAAAAAAAAGAAGGAAAGTAAAAAAGAAAGACTGGTGGAAATGAGCTGGAAGGGACCCTAACAATTCTTTTGTCTGGTTTTCTCTCAGTTTCAACTTTACAGAGAAGCTGTATAATGATAAAACCAGGAATATAATCTGGGTATTCTGACTCCCAGCTGAGTGCTTTCACTGGTTTTTGAGGTAAGATTATACCTTTGCCCACTCAGCCCACCCATCTACCTTAGAAAATCATGGGACTCAAGATAAGTTGAAATGGACATAGCAAAAGTGGAGAATGTGTAAAGGAAGAAAGGATTCTGGAATTCCATACATTTTTCATGCTTGTTCCTTGGAAAATGATTTTTATCATAAACATGAGAAAATATAATTTATATATATATATATGTAAGTTTCCACTGTTCCCACTGTAGCATTACATGTTTGTTTCTGGATGGCTGATACCATGAATAGTGTCAAAACAGTATGTCAGCTACTGTCTGGAGAAGTGGGTGACCATTCCTACAAAATAATGCCTTTTGTGGTCCAAGCATTCTGTGTTGTGAACCCACAACAGTGGCAATCCACATTCTTATTTCTGGTTGTGAGTAATAAAGTACACATTAAAATATTCTTTGTATAGTAATGTATCTGTATCTGAGTATGTTAGATTTAATAGATGTAAAAGCTATTTGTATTCAAATGTGATTTAAAGATTAAAGAAGTTATTTTCATTATCTTGGATACTTTTTCTAATATGGTGCCTTTGATATCCCTTCTCTCCCAATTTTGAATTAGTTATTATCTTTACTAATATCTCCAAGCTCTAAATGCCAGGAATTTTTTTTTAATGAAAGAAGAAAGTTTTAAAGCAAAATAAAACTCTCATGCCTCTAGTACCCGACAATATAGGTTGTCAGCTTTAATACTTTTTTAATTAGTTCAGAACGAACACTGCAGAGCTTCATACACTTTAATAATTTTCAGAGTATTTCACAATGTCATAGACAAAATTATGAAATAGGGGTTAGTTTGCTCTTAGTACTTTCAGAATATTTGTGTTTAATTATTTAAATAGACCCTAGGACTACTATATGAAGAAA
This sequence comes from Talpa europaea, assembly GCF_964194135.1. Lineage (NCBI taxonomy): Eukaryota > Metazoa > Chordata > Mammalia > Eulipotyphla > Talpidae > Talpa > Talpa europaea. The sequence continues at coordinate 82,052,187 of NC_140072.1, forward strand.
GAAATGATTTTTTAGTGGGTACAACAAAAAAATTAACTTCTGTGACATAAACACAAGTTACTAGACTCACATTATGCCCCTGTGATTACCCTACCTCTCCCACTGTTACTCTAATTCTTTTTCCTTTTCCGTTCTAAATCTCACTCCACCCTTGGCTTTAGAGAAGCATCAGTTCCAGTTCTCAAGTGCTGTGCGTGCTCCCTTGGGCCACGTGTATATATTTCCTGAGAAGGGAAGTCAAGGGTTGACGTATCTATTGGTACCATTTAAAGGGTGATCAAGTTGATAGCTGTGAGGAATAGTTAATAAGATGCATGAGTTTTTAATAAAATTTATTCTGAAAATACAGATATGACCAATCGTTTAAACTTTACAGGTAGAGCCAAGCCTAAAACTATAATCATCACAACTGTGTCTCAGGAATGTGATTTTAAGTTTGTGTAAAATGGGTAGGTGATTCAGAAGCGGAAGCAAGTTGAAAAATTGTGCAATGTGTTTACTTACCATATACTTTCTAATTTACAACAAAAGATTCAAAATCTTAGAATGAATAAGACTTTGTAGCTATTACCTAAAGGAGACTTTACCAATTATTTTGGATTGGAGCAAACCTAATATGCTTATCCTTAAACAATGATCTTAAATATGCATTCCTTTCCCACCCGCACAGCCCCGCCCCAGCATATAACTGGCTTGGTCTTGGAGCTTTAATATTTTCAGGAACCATGTTTCATTTCCTTTGCTTTCTAATACTGTTCAGAATAAGGACTACATTGAAGACACCAACAGACTAAATATTCTGAATCAATGTCCTGCAGATAAACTAGGCATGTGTACACTGACCACTAAAGCACTGAAGAACTAATGATGCCCCAACCCCTCAGGGTTATGTGTTCCTTAGTTTGAAATTAATACAATGGCGAAAAGTTTTTAAATATTCCCAACCTCATGTGACCATACTAAGCATTCTCCGTAAAAAGAGAATGTAACTGTACACCAAGTTCAAAGAACAGTCCCTCAAACATCACCAGGAAAATAAAGGCATAAAAGATTGCTTACATTCTCATATTTTGAGGAATCCTGACACTTGCGCTAGAAATAATTCGATTCCTCCTCATCTTTGTTCTCTTAGTTCAGCAGTATATCAATATACCTCTTTAACTTTATTTTCATTATAGAGTAGGCATTTCAGGAACTAATTATACCATTAGGAAATATAACTACCTTGGGCCTCCCTGGTGGCCTAGTGGTTAAGTCTCAGCGCTATTACCACTATGGCCTGGGTTCAATCCCCAGCCAGGGAGCTAATCCACATGGCACAGCAGACCTCTCCTGTCTCACCCACTGCTCCCCCTAGCAGTGTATTTCAGTCAATCTGCCTGTTCCGCTCCCCACTCTGGCGATTCTCTCACTCCACCTCTCACCCCTGCACCTGTGCCCTACACCACAGTTCTATGCAAAAATTAAAAAAAAAAAAAAAGAAATATATATAACTACCTTATCCTTTGTAGCAGTAGCCATAATAAATCAGCAAATATCTACTAAACTCTAGGCATATATTCAACACTCGTATTGTTATAATCAATTACAAAAAAGTTTAGTCTACAAAAAAAGTCTAGTTTCCTGCCCCCAAAGAGCTCACTATCTTAGGAAATTGTATTAGCCTTTCTTTATTCATGCAAGAACATTTCTGGCTCTGTGCTAATAAGCATGGTATATAAAAAGACACCATAATATTATGATAAAGGCCAGATATGCTCCCTAGCCTTCAAAAAACCTGTAATCTATAAATTTGAAACTATTAGAAAATAATTTTTAAAAAATAATAAAATGATTATTTAGTGCACAATTAATGTGACATGCCCTGTTCCTCTCCTTACTCAATTGCCTATGCCTGTGTCAACATAAGCTTCAAAAAAATGTACTCAATATAACTTAAGAAATTTCAAAAGGTTTTTTTTAAATAGCAAATTCATTATTTTAAATGTATGAGTTTGTATAATGTATTTCTCTTGCTATCTTAAATTACACAAGCTTAGTTAAAACACAAATTTATTATCTTATAGTCTGTTGGTCAGAAGTCTAAAGTGGATTTCACTAGGCCAAAAAGGTGTCGGCAGGCCTCTGTTCCTGCTGCAGGCTTCAGGAAGAGTCCATTTCCTTCTGTTTCCCAGCTTCTAGAGACCACCTACATTCCTTGGCTTGTGACTCTTCCCCTATTTCAAAGCCAGCAGCATGAGATGGAGTCTTTCATGCTGCTACCTCTCTGGTTCTCTCTTCTGACAACTCTTCTGAGACTGGTGATTTACAATGGGCCCTCCTAGATAATCAAAAAACCTCCCTATATTAAGGTCACCTGGTTAGCAGCCTCAATTCCATCTGCAATCTTTTTTTTTTTTTTAAGTGATTGTGTGTGGATGAGTGTGTGTGTTTTATTTTTTTACTTTTTATTTTTTAATTTTTTTAAGATATATTTATTTATTTATAAAAGCACTGGGTACAGTCAGAAGCACAGGAGAGTGAGAGAATTCACCAGAGCCAGAGCGGGAAGCAGAACAGGCAGAAGGACTGAAGTACACTGCTGAGGGGAGCAGCAGGCACGGCAGGAGAGGTCTGTGTGCCATGTGGGACCCTTGCCTGTGGCCAGGGATCGAACCAGCGCTGCAGAGGCTGTGGGCAGCTTCACAGTCCAGCGCTCAACCACTGCGCCACTGGGGAGGCCCTCCATCTGCAATCTTAATTCCCTCTTGCCATGTATCAAAATAGTCACATCTTTGGGACTTATTGTTGGGGGATGGGGACACATTATTCTCCCTCTGACATATCTTAATATTTATAATTTTATAAAGTAGAATACTAATTTCTACACTTAAAAGTTCTATTTCTACATTTTGATAGAAAAATTAATAAATCCTTGGGATTACTTGAAAGCCCCTACAATAAATGAATATTTATAACTTGTATCCAAACAGATAATACTGTAATAGATACTAACTTATTAAGAAAAAGTACAATAATCACATTTGTGTATTCTGACTGGTTATTGATGTTTCTTTGTCTTCATCAACAATACAAATTTTGTTATCAGGCAGAGTAGAAACAGTCATCATAGCTTCATTTATTTCTGCATATTTCTGCATGCTTGTTGGCTGTCTTTCTTCTAACTTTTCTTCTTCCTTAGAGGAACCAGAAGCCTCTTCTCTTTTTTCTTTCTCTTTGGATGTAGCAAGTTTTTCCAGTGATTCAATGACTTCATTTTTCAACTCATCTTCAGATTCTTCAAAATTTCTGAAATAATAAATAGTAAATATGATATGCTTTATTCATATATTCCAGGGAGCATATCTGTCCTTTATCTATTATGATATCTTTTTATACACCATGCTTATTAACACAGAGCCAGAAATGTTCTTGAATGAATAAAGAAATGCTAATACAACTTCTTCATTAAAATAGTGAGGTCTTTGGGGCAGAAAACTAGACTTCATCTTTTGTTAATTGATTATAAAATCTCAGTGTTGAATATATGCCTGGAGCTTGTACTTTTTGCATATCATATTTACTTTATTACTTTATGATAACAGAAGAATAC